>NC_045801.1:18956120-19581120 GCF_009873245.2 Balaenoptera musculus | reverse complement strand
TTATTTCTAAGATCTTATTTATCCTTCCAGTACAATATTGCTGCCTTCCACCTTCCTTTAGAAATTTCCAAGACCACACCCAGTTCAAGTTCTGTTCCCTCAATCCTAGGAATCTTGCCAAAACGTTTGAGGACCATGCTTGATCCCCTCCAATTCAAATTTATCTCCCCAAAACAGAGTCTACAATGTTGCTTTTATGCCTAAACATTTTCTGTGGTTATCTAATGTCTGTGCGATGAGAAAAAAGTCTTAAGGCCCCAAGCTTCCACTATAGAAATCTGGTAAGTTTGAAAAAAGATGGGCTTTTGGAATCAGAGGCCTTGAATCTAAAGTTCTACTTTTCTACTGACTAACCAGTAACCATGTTACACACTTTTTCTTTATGAGCTACAGGTTTCTCAAGAGTTAATAAAAGGGGAGGGGGAGGAGCTCATATATACCTGCCTAATAGGGTAATGAGATGATTAGAAGTAATGAATGAGAGGACCTGCACAGTACTTGGATAGTAACATGGACTCAATCAATGATAACTACTACTACTATGGCCGCTATGACTACTACCAAGACTACTTTTATTTTAAATCTGATTCCATGCAAACTTTAAAACCTTATCTCCCACTATGATCCTCATTTCCAATATTCTAGCCAACTTAATTAGCTTTTTCAGCCATATTTCAACTTTCAATTTTTTGTCTGCATCTGTTATTTTGTTTTGGATGGTCATAGCTTCAATCTTCACCTGTAATTGAAGCCATAGCCCCAAAGCTGCCTTGTCCATGAAGCTGAAAATCTCTGTTGAAGCTATTCTTAAGGGTCTTTGCCTTTTAGTGAAGCAATTTCTGTGCTTGTTTCATTTATTTTCCCCCTTGAAGGCTGCCTGCCGTGTGACTATGTTAAACACACCATCATTTTTCCCAGGGTACCTTACATAATTAAGGAATTTGAGTACTGCTTTTTGACTAAAAATCTTCCTCTGTAGATTTTATCTCCTATTCTATTATATAAACAAAAGCATAGAGACTATTACTTCTAAAATCAACCTTGGAGCACAGGATTTCCATCATATTAAAGAAACCTGGAGTAATCATGTGATTTGTCCCCGAGTGCAGCATTAGTACAGAGCCAGGAGCACAGAGCATGGATCCTGTCTGCCTTCCTGAGGCTTTTTCGCCATGCCGTCCTCCTTTCACGTTGGAATAAGTGAATCAAGAGTCATCTGTGCTATTTAAGAACGGGATGACCTGTTACATCTGCCCTCATAACTAGTAGCAAATGAAACTCTGATTTGTAAAGTATATATTCCTGTGTGTGTGTCTTTTTAAAAAAGTTTTTATTAATGAAATTTTCAAACATCCACAAAAGTAGAGCGAATGATATAATGAGCTCCTGAGAACTCTTCCCTCATTTCAGTAATTACCAAAATTGTGTTACTTTTCACTTTTTACAAAATATCTATGTCTTTTGCAAAATGGAAAACATGTGGGCACTTCTATCATTTGCCAAAATCAAACACAGAAATAGAACAACATTAAATGCACACACATCCCACACACCCTTATGTTGAAAAATAAAAAGCCATTAGAGCACAAAGTTCCCAAGTGTTATGCAACGTTTCCTTTGGGTCCTTTCTAAAGACCCAATTTGTACACCCATTTGTGTAGTGCAAATGTTTTATGATAAGTATGTCCTAGTTCAAGGGTGGGAATATAAACTAAGACACAAAGATGAATTCTGTCAGCAAATCCTAAAGGACGCTGTTCTTGAACTCACATTGCAGCTTTCATCATTGTCCGGTCTGTGAGGAAGGATGAACGAGGACACGGAGAGGGGGCCGTCACACTTGTCGGCGGGCTGGGTGAAATCCAGGCAGCTGGTGAGGATGATGTAGTAGTGAGTTGGAACAGGAATGGAACTGCCTTCCACGTACCTGAGACAGGAAGGCAAAATCAAACTATAGCCGAGGTAGTAGCTTTCTTTTTTAAATGGTGGCCAGTGAATATTGCCCAAGTCACTAAAGTTAAATTTCACTCAGTGGAGTCATTTTTCACTTACAGGTGTTAACCCACCTCTATATCTTTGAATATCATGTTTTCAATGCCTGGAATCTCCTCTTTCTCTCAACCTGGTAGAGTGAAAAAGATACTCCAGACAAAGAAAACAGCTTGAACCAATTCTCAGAGGCGGGACATAATGCATAGGTCAATGGAGTAGAAATGTAAGTCTGGAAGAATCAATAAAAGCCAAAGTAAGGGGGGTTCTGAGTGCCAAAGTTGTCGAGTTTGGGCATTATTTTTCAGGCAGTAATGCTCCACCGAAGGTTTCTGTGCTAGGAAGTGCCATTATGAGATCCAGGTTTCAGGAAAATAACTTTCATAGACTTGTATAAAATGGACCGGAGGCAGGAAACACAGGAGCTAGGAGAGTGATAGCTCTTCAAGCCACAGTGAGATCCTGAACTTGGTACAGTTGGTACAGAGAATTCATTTACTAAAGAAAATTCTAAGAACTGAGTGCTACTGATGAGTTACAAAAGTATAAAAAAATATTTTGAGTAGAGCATAGTATAGAAATTCATAATTCCTTACCTGGTTTTCTATTATCTTAATTTTAATCATTTCAAAATATTGAAATTATGATTGAACTAACAATATAATTTGGGCTGAAAACTATGACAATAATCAGCAACAAAATAAATGTACAAGTAGGATAAAATTTCTCTTATGGATGACTGTAAAGGGGGTAGGATAACACCTATTTTATTAGTTATATATATGAAAAAAATTAGCATTTTGTGTCTGTCTGTCAATCACAATGAAACCCTCTCATATTTTGTGTTGCTCTCTAATTGTTTCATGCATGTATAAAATTAAATGAAGAGGGCTTCCCTGGTGGTGCAGTGGTTAAGAATCCGCCTGCCAATGCAGGGGACATGGGTTGGAGCCCTGGTCCGAGAAGATCCCACATGCCGCAGAGCAACTAAGCCCGTGCACCACAACTACTGAGCCTGCACTCTAGAGCCCGCAGGCCACAACTACTGAAGCCCGCGTGCCTAGAGCCCGTGCTCTGCAACAAGAGAAGGCACCGCAATGAGAAGCCCTCACACCGAAACGAAGAGTAGCTCCCGCTTGCCACAACTAGAGAAAGCCTGCATGCAGCAACGAAGACCCAACGCAGCCAAAAATAAAATAAAATAAATTAAAAAAAAGAGTTCTTCAAATATTAGGTATGTCAGCTCCTTAAAAAAAAAAATTAAATGATGACCTATTATGAATTTGTTGTATTTATATCCTCTTACTTTCTCCACCAGACTGTAAGTTCCTTATGAACAGAGTATGCCTCATCCTTTTATATCCCTAATAGCACCACAGAGAAGGATAGAAATGAGATTTGACCAAAGTTTATATGTAATTTCCTATTGAAATGTACTGACTCAGAAAACCTAAGGAATTCTAAAAGTCCCCCCCCCCCAAATAGTGAACACAAGTGAAAATTATCATCTTCCCACTAAAGAGTTGTTGAAGAATAAAGTTAAAAAAATTTCTAATCTTTTGATACATTTTCTTTCATGAAAATGAAAAGTGCATTTATTTACCACAAATCCTAATTCCTTTCCAACCACCAATGCCTCGTTTAATCACAGGTCCAAAAGAACTGAAGAAATCACACGGAGATTCAAAGAGCAACAGGTTTAAGAGGTACCAGCTCTTCTCTAGTACGTGAATATTTGAAAAATATTCTTGAGTGAGATCTTGGAATTTAAAAGCACACGTTGCATGGAAATGAAAAGCTTACTGTTTGATTTTGTCTTGTGTGTCATGTAAGCCATCGTAGTCATAGTCAAAAATTGGTCCACTTATCACATTAACTCCATTTCTTTCTGAAGCATATTTCTTCACCAGAACTCTTTGGAAATAATTCCAGACTCCTGTACAAAAACAAAATCAGTTCTCCATGAACAAAACTCCTTGCTTTGGCCAAATTCTCTCTCGGATGCATTAAACAAGCCAAATGTCACAAGCCAAGAGACAGTAGAGCTGTTGTGATTCTTAAGAGCAATCCATCCTAAAGCATTAGCTGTGGGTGTGTCATTTATGAACCGGCCAAGAGAAAGATATGCAGACAATGGTAGAGGAGTTTAACGTAGCCCAACCAGTCAGGGAAGGATTTGCAGGTGAAGTGGTTACTAGGCTGAGATCTGAAGGACAAGTGGGTGTTTCTGAGACAAAGAGGTGGAGACAACATTCCAGGCAGAGAGAATAGTGTGTGCAACAGGGGAAGTATGGTGTTTGTGGGAAATTGAAAAAAGGCTTTAATCTACTTTCTCTTCTTTCATACGTCGTAGATAGGCTAATTCCCAAGTTTATGTCTCTAGCCCTAACCTTTCCAGGCAACTCCAGACATGTTATCCAACCAGCCATCTCATGGTGCATTTGAATACCTAATAATCATATCTAACAAAAAATTATCCAAACAGAATTCTTGATTTTTCTTCCACTCCTGCTCCAACTCTTGGCTTCTCCATCATAGCCAGTGGCACTCGCACTCACCCTGATGTTCGGGTCAAAATCTTAGGATTCATCCCTGACTTCTCTCCTTACTTCATATGCATCTGAACAAGTCCTGTTAGTGCTACCTCCAAAATACATCCCAGTCTTCCAAATCTGACCACTCCTCACAATTTTCACTGCATCCACCCTGGTCTAAGTCACTATCCTCTTTGCAATGAACTACCACAAAAGACTACTTGGCACCTTGGGAGAAACTCTTCCTTCCCTGTAGCCCATTCTCTCTAGAGTAGCCAGATGGATCCTTTTACACTATAAATCAGATTGCATCACATTTCCGCAACACCCATCTCTAACACTCCAGATGATTTCTCACTGTAATTAGAATAAAATCCCAACTTTCCACCATGGTCCTTGCCTCCCTCCATGACTTTTCTTCCTATTCCTTTCCCCCTCAGGTACATGCCTTTCTTCCTGTCCCCCTACTCGCTAAACTTGTTTCCGAGTAAGATTTTGCATATGCTTTTCCCTTTATCTGGAAAACACGTCCCCGACTAGGCATGCCTTGTTTCTCCTCCACTATTCATTTCTCACTTTCATGGTCATCCTCTAGAGAAGATTTCCTTGACCTCGCTAGCTCCAATTTACATGATGGTCAATCACAGGGGAAGGAGAGGGGCAGAATGGAAAAGGGAAAAGAAGGGAATAACAGAAGAGGACAGGAAAGGCAAACCAAAGAAGTTGGCTCTAACATGTTAGATTTAACTTACCATGCTCTATTCTACATGGGGGTTTTGAGGTTCAGGCTGTTATCATTTCTTACCTCCCCTTATTAAAAAATGCTTGGGCATTTTTCCCATGGTGCTTCAACTGCTGATTCTCTATTCGAAATGAGAAAGACAGAGCAGCCCACCAGAGCCAAAATACCATGGATAATTATTTGCAATAAAGAAAGGAGGACAGTGGGGAAGAAGTTCAAATGTTAACTTAAGCATAAAAATTGGAGCGGCATAGAGGGAAAGAAATAACAATGAGAACAGTCAAAAGGCCAAACCCGCAGAAATGTGGCATGTGAAAAACACCATTCCCCTAGTGAAGAAGAACAGCGGGCCCTCTGTGAAAGGCCTTTGGCCACACCAGCCTCAGGGTGGTACCGTGTGCTTCCTTTATTGCTGCTTGGTCAAAAAGGCATCAGTAAAGGATAAAGAAATCCAGGAAACCCTGATTTGTGGAAATTCAATGAAGCTGCATTCCATGTAATATTAGGACAAATGGATCTACGTGGGTTTGTGAAACATTTCTCAACTGGGGCTGAGAAGAAACCAGGAAACCTCCTTCTAAAAGCATACTTTAATTTTTCACTCATATGCAAGAGATTCTACCTTTGAATAAGCCTTTATTTACTAGCTTAGGACATCAAATAAACATTTTTTTTTTTCTCTAAACCGTGTTGGCCATTTCACCAATGTCAAGTTGAGGAGGCCCAGCCCTGTAGATGACATTCCACCATCTCGTGTCCTATTTTGAGACTTTATTTCAGCCCTGAGAGTCATGTAACACAGCCCAATACTCCTTTAGAAAGCGGAGTTATGTAGAAGTGTTTCCTTTTCCTACCTTTCCTATAAGCATATATGTCTGCTCACTGTAAATAAACTAAAGGGAGGTCAAAGCTACTCTATAATGCTTTCTCTGTCTTTGAATACATGGATGGTTGGATGGATGGGGGATGCATGGATGGATGGAAGATGGATGGATGGGCAAATGAGTGAATTCTTTGTTAGCAGAAATAGGAAATGGACTGTTTTTGTCATTGGACAGTTAAGTTACAAATCCATATAAGCCATAGAAGTCATGCAATCAAATCTCATAATTTTATAAATGAGAGGCTAAATGGCATTTCTATGATCACATAGCCAGTGTTCACACTCCAGAGACCAGAACTCAGTTTTGGGGCTGGGGCTCACTGTGCCTATACCATTCATTTCATCACTATCATCCACAAATATTTATGTCATATACAAAGAAATTATGAGTGTATGTAATTTGCACAGCCCTAAAACCAACTGAACTTAATTCTCTGATGATTCAGAAGACCTTTTAAGCTCTTGCTGGTTTTCAGGGTCAATATTCAGAATACATCACCATCCCCCTAAAGGAAGAAGGTGTTAGTGGCTTTTACTGTAACATTCTATAAATAAATACAGATGCTGTTAAATGTCAGGTAGCCTCCAAAATACAGAGAAGACTCTTTTAAACCACTGAGCATTGAAATAGGGAGAACACTGGATTAGAAGGAAAGCACAAACTTGGTTTAGCTCAGCTTCTGCCATTCATGACCTGGGTCACTTCTTGTGACTTCAATTTCTTAATTATAAACAAGGGATAAAAAAACCTGCCAAGCTCCCTCACAGATTCATATTTTGGCTTAGCAGTAGAGAATTTACATTAAAGTTCTTCAAAAATTATAAAGGCTAAACACATGAAAGGTATTATTATTAAAATGAATAGAGAGGTAAGAAAGGTAAGTGGTAAATTTAGAAACATTTCTTTCCACAAATAATAGTCTACTAGGTAAATATTAGACTTACGTTTGAAAGCAGGATACATTGGAACCATATTGGTTACAAGGAATGCATCATATTTAGCTTCTGGTAAAGAGCTCAGATCTAAACATTGGGAAAACAAATAGTGCCCATTACATAATAAAATCGACATCAATAAAAAAAAGGAATCTTCTAAAATGGTCCAAACAGCATGAAATGCATGGATCTACTCTTTTATTCCTACTTATCCCATTCTTTATATATCATTTCCTACTTCCCTTCCCACTCAATCTCTTTTCTTCACTCAATAGTTCTCCTTAAAAAATTTTTTATGATTCTTTTTCTTCCTACTTAGTCTTGGGTCTACTAAGTATTTTGTAAAAGAATTCCTTGATTTTACTAGCATAATTTGGACTTTTAAAAAAATGTCATCAAGGTAATGAGAGAGAATTAAAGGGCTTCATGTATTCTTAAGAGATCACCTCTATAGTATTATTTAAAAGATTTATGTCAATAATTTCCTATTTCACTTTCAGATGCTCATTTAATGATGTCAGGTGACACACAGAATATTCCCTTGCATTTTAGAATTCCCTGGGAATAGGATTTTTGAAAGCTGGTCTCTTTTCTGGCTGCTTTTGGAAGGCTCCCAGAGAAGTTCATCTCCTCAATCTCTTGAGCGCCCCTCTGGTTTTTAGGTTTTTTAGAAAACCTAAAAACCACTGAAATCCTAAATACCAAGTTGCACACGCCACACTCCACAAAATAACATCCCTCTAGAATGGTCAGATCCTGCTATTCTGTAACTTACAAGGAGGAAAGAGGAATCCATAGGACATCTGTTTATCATTTTTGTAGGCCAAACAGCTCTGACTGAAACTCGGAGAAACACGGACATCAGGCCGGACGCAATTGGTCAGGTGTTCAGGGATGCCAGAGACCTCAGCCTGTATGGTAGTCACAGGTAGTCAGCAATGCCATGGCAGAGACAACACCAAACCAACAGGGAAACACTGAAGCCAGATTGGTTCCAAACAGCCAGAATCAAAACCCCATTACCTTTCAGTATAGCTCATATTCTGATATTGACTCTTTTTTCTTTTTTAAGGACCTCAGTTTTAAACGCACTAAGCCAGTAATTTTTTAACTCTTATTTTTTTAGTAGCAGGACTCTCTTATCAGTCTTAGGTAAAACAATAATACGTAAGGCAGAAATCTCACTGTTGATATAATGAATGAGATTCCACAGAAGACAGCTAAAAAAATAATATTCTGAGAAATAATACAGACATATCTCCTATTTTAAAAAAAAAGACTATATATGCATTGTATGTGCCTGAGTACAAGTTAATAAGAAGCTGTGTTTGGGGCAGTAGAAGTAGTCATTTGTATTCAGAGTTTAAAAACATACTTCAACTGCCAAATGAATTTTTCTAATTCCTGATATAAACTTTCCTACCTCATCTTTACCAAAACTGAAACCCCAACATAAAACCTTCATTAAAAAAGAACAGGATGTTGATAGTGGGGCAGGCTATACATGTGTGGAGCCGTGGGTATATGGGAAATTTCTGTCCCTTCCATTCAGTTTTGCTGTGAACCTAAAACTGCTCTAGAAAGTAAAGTCTATTAAAACAAATGGCCAGATACTGGTGGCTTGTGTAGCTAGTGGGCCATGACAAGCAGAGTAAAAAAAACTAAAAGAATTAGTATGCTATGCTATTTCACCTATTACCATGAAGTTTTTAGAACATTGCAGAAAGTCTAATTCAAAATATTTTACAACAGATCCAATATAGGATTTCTTCCATCAGGAAAACTTAAAATCTTTTCTAAGACAATTCTGTTCCGCAAACAATCATTATATTAAGGCAAGGAGCGTAATGACATGAAGAACATGAAACCCAGTTTTCTCAATGACCTGTTTGGAAACAGTGTACGATGTCCAGAGTGGCATTAGGAATATTTCACTATAACTGCTTTCAAAGTCAGTGTGATATAAGATATCATATCTAGTCCGATAAAGCACTGCAGGCCGTCCATAGAGGAGGTGTCTCTCTAGGAAAGAAAAAAATAAAGTGTCTTAAACACATATTAAACTGTACATCAAATGTTAAAGAAATATTGGAAGGGAGTCAAATTGTCCACAATTTGCTTGCTTACTTATTAATAATGTAGCTCCTTCTCCTTAATTTAATCAGGTTAGTTTTCCTAACACTTCTGTGGTTTATTTGATCACCTAAGCGTGGGTCAAGGCTTACAGATATCAAAACTGTAATGTAAATACCATATTTATTTTAATGGTTTTTTTTCCAGTTATAAAGAATTTCAATCTGTATGGGAAAGAAAATTATTTATTAAATTTTGAAATGATTCAGCTGAATGGGAAGTCAAGACAATTAGATTTTATAGAATTAATTCATTTGACCCTGGAAAGGCTCATCAAATTAACCAATGATTTAATTAAGAGGAAGGTACTCTTTGATCATTATTTGTAAACTGCAACTCAAATATGTATTATTTCAGCATAAAAAGTGAGTACTAATGAGCATTTAAAGTAAGTAGCTTTGTGACATGGAGGAAAACTCTTTAGGTAAGAACTTAAAGGAACATGTATAGATAAAATAAGTGGCATTCAAGGGGGTCCTTTAAATACAAAAGGGAGGTCATCGGTTACCAAAGAACTCAGTTAAGACCCCAGAATGTAGATTCAGACCCCTACGAGAAAGCTCTCCTCTTAGGAAAAAATAAAGGTTTGAAACTTTATTCTTCTAAGAAGAAGACATGAGAGATTAATGTGCAAACCTTCATTCTACACCCACAATAAATGCCTCAAGCTTGATCTGCCCATTTTAGACAGGCTAAAGTCAGAACTGCCATAGATTCATAGAAATTGGGGTCCTGCAGACCAAAATATTTAGAGACTGAGGCTTTGGCAATTCACGATCCCCTAAGTGATAATCAAAAAAATTTTTTTACTATTATTTCTATTAGAAAAATGTCAGTTCTGGCAATCACTTATTAAATTATGTATACATGTTGCTTTAATTAAAGTATTACCATTCTACACAAGTAACAGAGAAAACCCTTTGTAGATTACTTTGCAAGACCCTCCCAAGTAGAACTGCTGATTTGAGGCAAAACAGCCCACACTGTTAACAGCACAAGCCTGTTCTGGGTAGTTGGGCTTTGTCAGCATTGCAGTAAATGTAGAAGTCTTGGTAAAGCTGCCAAATTTGGGGACCCACCCCTAAGAATTAGAACATAATATGCTAATATCATATAAATGAAATATAATGAACAAATTAAAAGCCAGCAAATCATAACAGTAGTACTTGGGGGCAGTTTACCAGGTCAGACTTTCCTTCAAAACTCAAACCAAACCTTTTCTAGGTTCAAAATTTCCATTAACGTTTTCCTTGATTTCATTTTTGCTGCCTCTGAATTTCCTGGTTTCAGCTGGAAGCAGAAGTATCAAGATTCTTTGAGAAGCTATTCTCTTTTTATCATTCAGGTTTTAATGCTTACCCAACACATTCCTCCAAGCTCAAATGCAAACCTGGCGTATTATCCAATCTATCCCATTAAGAGGACAACGAAAGAGCAGCCATATTCCTCTACGCAACATTTACAGCAGCCATCGGTCAACACTCTTAGACAATCTATAGACTCCACCAGCTCTGGTTCCTCCTTATTTCTCACCGTTCCTCAACATAGCACTCCATTCCATGAAGGCTGATTGATTTGCAATACTGCTCATAATCATTGTCAACAACTCTATGCTATTATATATATATGACTCCTTTTCTCTACTGGGAATAACTTCTCCACCAGTCCTGTCACTTATCTCCCTCCAAATTTTTCATTAATGTATTCCCCCCTCATCAAACATATACTGAGTACCTTCTTTGTGCCAGGCCTTGGGCTATGGAATAGAGATACTTGGTAAAGACAATTAAGATAGAGCTTTTACCCTCAAGAAGCTCACGGTTCAACGGGAGAGACAAACATGGCATAAATAACTCAAATGCAATATGCTGCTCACTATATCAGAGATATCTACCTAGTGGAACAGGAACACAGAGCATGAAGCATGCCACAGATGGGGATGAGGTGGCATCAGTACGGTCCTTACAGAACTTATGAAGCTAAGCCAGAGTCACCCCACATCCCATTTATGCCTGTTGCCCTGGCATAATTGTCCTTCTCACCTTCAAAAGGGGATGACAAATAATATGGTCACATAGTTCAGCTCCCATGAAAGAGACGTGGGGAGGAGAGGGAGAAAAGGACAAGAGGGGAAGAGACATCTTAAGAGTCACTTTCTCCTGAAAGATTTCTCCAGTTAAGCTTCTCCATCTCTACTCATGCTTCTGCTCTGCATGTAGAAACTCAATTTTCTTGTGAAATGTGGGTGTCATAGCTCCCAAGATATGCACAACTGCAGTTTTTGGCACACAGTTGGAGCCCAAATATATCATTATCTGACTAACTTTTTCTCAATTGTTAACTGAGCATGTATGACATGAAGAAAAAAAAATGTAGTGGCTTTGGCAGTCTCCTAATATCCAACCAAGTTCCCCAACTGACCCAAAGAATCTACTTGGGTCTTCCTGTTGCATAATAGTTTCATCTAAGAAAGAGGTGAAATCATCTTTGCAGTAAGAAACACTTTAAGGTCCAGAAACAAAATTTAGATTTCCCTTTTTCAGTTTATCAGGGTATCAAACAATCACACGTTCTTGGTCACAACCTGCTACTCCATATGACATCTTAGACAAGTCACCCATTGCATTTCTGTTTAGCAAAAAGTCCCTTGTTGAGCCACAAAAGTGTACTTGAAGCTCAGTCTTTGGATACGTAAGTGCTTCATCTAGAGACCAGCCACCCTGGAGATGAGCCTGCAAGCTTCTGCTTTTGAAATATGTTCCTCGTGATTTCTTGACAGGGATCTAGTATAGCTTGTGTCTTCCTAGGCTGGGTTCCTACTCCATGAAATTCCAGACAGAGCCTCCATTCCACACCCCAGTTCCCTGTTTACAATAGTGGCTGGCATTTTTGGTACATGCCACGGTTCTCCTCCAGATACCACGTTGGCAAAATACTGTGAGGCAAATCTTTTTAAGTGGTGTGGACTTCCCCAGTGCTCATTCTTTTTGTCTTCCAAAACTTGGTCATCCAGACTTGAGTGTGTGTTTCTTTTCCCTCTTCAGCTTCCTGATTCATATTCCCACAGATTAGCTGGCTGACTTGAGAGCCACATGAAAATCTCTCCTCTTTTTTGTTTTTGTTTTAAACATCTACTCCCACAATAATATGCTCTTACATTTTACCACAAAATCTCTACCCAAGGTCTTTCCTTTTCCTACATCCTTTCTCTTCCTTTGCCTTAGAAGTGTCTACTAGCATTTACTGCCATGTCAACCTCCTCTGGGATTAGATTTGATGCCTCTGGTAGGGTCCTGTTCTTTCTTACCTCAACCCTTAAAACACTACGCTATAATTCATCAACTGGCTAAATCTCACAATAAAATAATAACTTAATGAGGACACGGATTTTATCTATTTTGTTTACCATTGTATCTCTACCTCCAACAATGCCAAATATCTATGTGGATAAATAAATGATTGTTTTATTTTTTAAAAATACTGTTCTTTATGACTTTCAAGAACTGGCTTTCTAGGTATGACCTGCCTAATATTCCCTCTCTAGCTATTCAGGACTGCTTTAAAGTTAACAAGAATTACTAGTGTTTAAGTCGTTTTTCTAACCAAACTAATTTCTCATGGTGTGTGATAAGGAGCCAAACACATAGGTGTTAAAATGATGTTTAATTCCCTTTCTCACAAAGATGATAGTGAATGCCGACCTGACTAAGAAAATACAAAACATGGTTTAGCAATGCTAGTAGAGAAAAGACTAAAGTGAAAATAAATAGTGCAATTATTCTTACAGTAAAAATTACACCTGGCTCTAGGGCCAGAATTGCTTGCTGTGAGAAATTTAAATATTTCCATTTCATTCATTCATTTATCCATTGATTCATGGATTACAAAATGAAAATTCAATAAGTTTGCCAAGACATTACATACATGTGATCCAGAAAAGCAGCCATGCAATTAAGATCCGGAATTCACTACAAATGTAGAAATATTAAAGCTTTAGCAAGCATTTTAGATCACAATTTTTGAAGCTCATATTTATTCTTCCTCTTCATTTTAGTAAAGGACTTGATTCTGTAAGTTTAGTATTTATAATACTAAATCTTATAATAGCCTAAGATTAATTTAATATACCACTGTTTTGTTACCTCAAATTTACCCTGGGTTGTTTCACTGTTGGAATGCATAGCTTTTACATGTGTGTTTGGTACAGATGTATGAGTGGTTTTATGTCACATGACATTAAACCAGTTACATATGAATGTTACAAATGGAATGGGCAGGGCCTGTGGTTTATTCTGAAAAAATCAGCTACCTATAGGTGTATTTTTTAAAAAAACTAAGCAGGAAAATAATACAACTTTACATTTGTATAGAACTTGAGGTCTACAAAATGGTTTAAAAGCCTCAATATATATTAGAGATAGCCAGAAGGGGGAAATGATTACTCTGAGCATAACACACACAGCACCTCGAATTCATGAGGTTCTACTCCAGCAGAGCAGACATTGACTATTTCCAGTGGGGGACTAGACTTATGACCCAGGACACACCATAAAGGCCTGAAAGAACTCAGACCAAGAAAATGTCACTTTGCAGTTGAAGAAATGACTGAGACAAGACCCTTAAGGAGACAGACACCAAGAGACAGAGAGAGAGAGAAAGAGACAGGAGAGAGAACACCGAGGCTTACCCATATCCTAGAATCTAAACAAGCAAATGCTTTGCACATAATAAGACAATGATATATAATTATTTGAATTTCATGTAATAGTTTAAAGTCTATCTTGTATCACTCCAGTTATTGGCAATTGCAAATAGCCATTATTGTGCACACATACAAAACAATGCTGTATAAACTTAAACAACTTTACCAAAAGTCTATTGAATATTAAACTGTTAATTATAATAAAAATAAATAAAGTCTCTCTTGTATCATTAGAGACTGTCCCATTAGGCCATGAGCAGACCAAGAAGGTGTGCTACCATGATCCTCCCCTAACATTTTATGTCACCGTTGTGAAGTCACATGCTGGAAACTATTGGTGACACAGCTGACAGAACCAGATGTCTCAGAGAAATCAGCTCCCAGCCCAGGGTAGGCGCTCAACAAATACACATGAGGGTCCATTTCC
The DNA here is from genome assembly GCF_009873245.2 of Balaenoptera musculus. Taxonomy (NCBI): domain Eukaryota; kingdom Metazoa; phylum Chordata; class Mammalia; order Artiodactyla; family Balaenopteridae; genus Balaenoptera; species Balaenoptera musculus. Next base: position 19,566,774 of record NC_045801.1, on the reverse strand, counting down.
ATGAAAGTATATAAACTTTAAGCCTCGGTGACATAAAATCATCTAGAGATAAGACACATATTCACCTCTGAGCAGAGCAATGGAGCGGTGAGGTCAATAACTATGGCTCTTTCCAGCCCTGAGAGTCAGTGATTCACCTGGAAGATGCCTCTTATTTTCATGCTCAGAAGTTTGAGGCCGCTGCTTATGCTGACTTGTGGGACTGGTTTTGTCCTATGAGCACACTGCCACGAAAAAACTAAATGAAAGATTTTTTTCCCAGATGGAAATGTTTTAGGACCATGAATAGTCAGAGCTTGAATCAGCAAAAACATTAGAGTCCATTCAAAGTTATCATAATTAACTATTTCATTAGTGACTTTTAGAAGAGAAACATCTCAGTAATATTTCTCTGCCTTGGTGAGTGAATATTTGAAAAACTCAAATCATGAGACTCCATACTCCTTGATCCTGGCAGCATTGTAATTTTTCCAATTCTAATGACACCGCAGTCCACTAGAGGTTCGATGTCAAACATTTCAAATCACTTCTAGATTTGTGAAGGATTTGTGTACCTTCCATCAACTAAGTCCTATCTCGAAAGCCGTGTTCATCCAATTACATGCCAAAGAGTCTGTGTGTTCTATCATCAAAGAGAGAAGCAGGAGGGTGATGATGCAGAAAGAGAAGAAGAAAAAACATGAAGATCTTTATAAAGAGGGGAAATAAGTCAAGTAAATAAAATATTCCGCTGGTTTCCTCAACCTTTACTTAATCAGACTGGAAATGGCACGTATGATAAATAGAACCATATGTAAGCTAATAACTCAAGTAATGTTCTCAAGAGAATTTGACTACGTGCATCTTTACTGCGTGACTTGGGCTGCTGTGCTTGATTTCTGTCTTCTTTTTAATACACTTTTGGTCATTCCCTTGCTGTTACAAGATGCTATCCCATCTGCTGTAGTAACCTGTGTAGGAGCCTTTCCCTCTTCTTCTAATCTCTTCTAATTTTCCTTGGATTTCAAAACCAGAAGGAAGAGCTTATGTGGTAGATTGCATTATTGTTCCTAATTATTTACTGCTCTTTTGTAAAGGATTGTGTACTTCTACGCATTGCCAAGTGACTTGTAGGACAGTGTCCTTGTGGAAAGAATATACTTCCCTACTCCACTGGTTTCATGTGCCCTATTTTCACCAATGAACTGGAAATGGAAGTGACAGATGCCTCATCAAAGCAGAAGTGTTGAGACCCATTGCCTGGTTCTGCCATTCCTCTTTTCCCTCTGCCACGAGAAGGGCATGTCCCAGCTAGGGGCTGCTCCTTCAGCCTAGATTCCAGAATAAAAAGTACACATGGGGCAGAGCCATACTTGGCCTAGAGTCAGCATCCTGAAATATGAACGAGAAATGCACAGACCACTGAGATTCTCTTTTTCATCACAAGCTTGCAAAAGTTGACTAATACAGGAGGGTTATTATTGTACTTAAAATAAGAAAATGAGTTATAGCTCAAGATAATCCTTCTTTGAAGAGAGATTTCTGATTTGGTTCCTTCTGTGCATCCCTTCCCGTAACATACACACTGACTCTGCAGGTCGGTAAGCTTCAGTAGAGGTACCAGCTGTTACCATTTATAATTGTGACTTTCATTCCCTTCATTGAAGTCCCCATCAGCACCTTAACTTATGACCCATCAGATGCACAATGGTATATTTAAGCCCTCTGCTTTTCAGAGGGCTTAAAAGCTATTGAGGAAAAAAAAAGGTAATGGAACTTTTCTGACTTATTATACAGCTGGCATCCTGTGTACATAGAATAAACCAATACCTTTTGCCAGATGGTATAAAAATCACTTTGCAATCCAAATTCGAATTTTAAAAAAAATTGTGCTTACACTATGAAGTAAATAAGAAGTTTCTCCAATTTTTGGAAGCTAGAAAACAAAACTTATCTGGTTGTTTTTTCCATCAACTCCTTACCTTCTGTAGACCCTTTTATATGAAGGCGTTTGTTGAGTTCATCCAATTTGTTCTTCATGTGTGAAAGCCAAAAAAAAAAGAAAAGAGAAGACAAAGCAAATCAGAAATGTTTTTTCTCTCCAGCACCCTTCTCTCTATTTAGTACCCAGCTAAATTCAAAACAGGATCCTAAACTTCATCAATATCATAAACTCTGTAGAGTATTACTACTTTATCTCAAAATGAAATTTTAGGCTCCACTTCCTAGTGATCTATGGTCACGAATATGTTATTTAATTTCTCCATGATTTTGTTTCCTTTCCTTAGAAGTGTGAGTAATCATGTTACCAACCTCCCATGTCGACAACAATGATTAGGGTGCATATATGTAAATTAATTCGAATATTGCCTCAATATTTCGGATTAATCTCTAGGTACACTAAAGTGATTCCCAAACCAAGTTATGAAATTGCTTTTTCTAAAGCTGAAACATAACGACTCAGCAGTTCTGAAAAGTCACGGCTCAGCAACTCCATCTCCCACTATATATTCTAGAGACACTCTAGCGTACGTGTACAAAAAGACATTTGCGGTAATGTCTACTGCAGCATTGTTTGGAAGAACTAACAATTGGAAATTACCAAATGTTCTCAGATAGGAAAATGAATAGAATCATGATGGTGTAATTATATAATTAAATATTAATTATTAGCGGTAAAAATGAATGAGCTAAAACTTCACATATTAACATGCATAAATCTCAAAAATACAAGGATGAACAAATAAATGCGGGATACATATAGTAAAACAGCATTTACATAAAAATATAAAATACCCAAAGCTATCCTATAGGTTATTTTAGGGAACTATACACTAAAAATTAGTTAATACATTATTTAAGAGATACATATGTATGGAGTGAAAGTATAGAGGCCTACATGGCAATTATATACACTATATTCAGGATATTAGTTACCTTTGGGGTAGAAAGGAAGTGGGATTGGGGTGTGGGATGTCACATGGAGCTTCCATTCGATCTGTAATGTTTTCTTTCTCACAATGTGTGTATTGAAGTATTCATTTTATTAATCTCTATACCTTTTCAGTATGTCTGTATTTTTTTTTTAAGAAAAGGAAAATAGTCTTTTGGAGAAACCCACTGACAAAATAAAGATGATCTAGAATCCCTCTAAAATGGTTTAAGATAAAATAACCAAACTATTTCTTGCTTCCCAGAAGAAAGGTAATTCAGAAAACAAGATACAGTTAATAGATGCGTCTAAAAATATAACTAGAATTCACTTCAAAGACCACTTCCTGTTGACTTTGGCAACTCAGCTCCTCCAGCTGAGGTCTTAGAATTACCTACTTTATACTAATTAGCCCTGTTATTTCTTATCAGGAGCTAAAGTAGGAAGGATTAATAAAGGGAAGGAGGTAGGGAAGAAGAGCAAACTTCCTCCCATGGTGGGCCTCCCAAACTGTGGCTCCTAGGCCCCTAGGAATCCTAGAAGGTAGCAAATGGTAGGGGAGGGGGATAGACCAGTAGTAAAATTATTTTCTGAGGTCTAATAGAAAGATCACACATTTGCCTGTAATAAAACCACACATGCAAAAATAAAATTGCTTTGCTTTGTGTTGGAACCCTCTCAACCACTAACCAGTGTTAGTGGTAACACTGGTTGTATCTTGCTGTCAGAAGCACTGATGGGCAACTCTAAAAGGTCTTTGATCGATATAAAATTCAATAAGCCAATCATTACTGAACATGTGTAGTTTGCTTGTTTCAATAACTGTCCAAACACGAGGTGCTGGGTAGTCCCTATCAGCACCCCCAACGCCCGCCCTGCCACACCCTTCCTTACCCTGCTCTGTGCCCTGGGAGACTGATCTCTAGGGACTCATCAAAGAGCGAGCTTGCCCTCCAGCTGGGCTCCAACAATGAGAGGTACCAGCAGGGGATTGGGAGGGGTGGATTTACTCCCCCAGCTTCCCCTCTACCAGGTTGCAGTGCGTTTGCTGCACCCATCTACCAAATTCCGTTGTTCCTTCCTATATAGCTCTTTCTCCATGTGCCAGTAACTGCTCCCTCCCTTTATTGTTGAGACCTAGGATTGGTACCCTATTAGCCCCAGGGTACTTCAGCATCCCTCACTGATTTCCCTCTACCCTGCCAGCCTTTGAAATAGTCTTCTCATTAAATGTGATTGAAAAAATCCCTTTAAACCTTCTTTAAAAACCTCTTCTAAATGGGCCATCTGTTCCTTATTGGGACCATGACTGATAGACATGTGATCCAGGTTGAGAAAAAAAAAGAAAAAACTCATTTTGGTTGGGAATTGTGACTCCACAGAATAGCATTATGAATTTTACTTTTTGTTCTTCATTATCTATCCCTGGGCTGTCCAATATGGTAGCCATGAGCCACATACGGCTCTTTAAACTTAAAGTCACTAAACGAAATTAAAAACTTAGTTCCAAGTGTTCAAAAGCTACACCTGACCAGTGACTACCATTCTGGACAGTACAGATATACCATTCACATCATCACAGAAAGTTCTATTGGACGGCACTGCTCTACACCCAAAAGGCTCCTCCATGATAAACATTAAAAATTATTTCTACCTTTGGCTCTACCTTATCATCACAGGTACAGCCCAGGTCAAAATCAGACTGAAGGTACATAATCCCTGGGTAATTGGGTCTGGTAACTTCCTCTGGCATGGTTGGTCTGAAAGTGTTAGTACGCAGGAGATGGTTCAAACTTCCATGAGTCCCATTATTAGGAGCTGGTTTCAATCCCAGGAGATCTGATGAGAAGAAAGAAAAGAGCCAGGTACTTTGTAAATATTTTTGATGAGGTATAGGGAGAGTCAAAACCATTCACCTTCCAAGGGCCTGAAAACTTGGAACACGAATTAGAATAGAATAAAACCAAATTTAGACTGTAGGCTAGCTTCTTACTTCCTAAATCATTCTTGCCTGATCACGTCTTGGCAACAACTTTCTGAAATAGTATGTTCATTGCTTGATTATAAAGAGAGACATTTCCAAAAAGAGAGAGTGAAGAAATAGGGCCTTACTTAGCTACTGCCTGTGTCTGTGATAGTTACAACCCAAGGACCATCAGCGTCAGTATCATTGCCCTTCTGCTTCTCTAAAAGTCTAAGGAGACTTTTTATCCCGAATTTTGAAGTGGGACTTATAATCAATAAATAACCTCTAGTCTGCCCTCTCATGCACTCCACAGAAGTACGGGGACAAGAAGAGGTTTTGGCCTTGGGCCCTAAAGTGCCGCTGTGAAATGAACAGGCTGATTTCACAGCAAGTGAAATGGTTGCCAAGCGAGCATACAGTGACTTGCCTAAGCTGAGAGGTGGGGCAGGGGAGAGCCAGCAGCCAAGATGGGAAAAGAACCCAGGAGACCCGACTTTCAGACTCCCCCTCTAACCACCAGACTGGCACTCCCTTACTAAATAGGAAAAGTTGTCCTCATTCAGCAACTAGAAACTCAAGGAAGAAAAATAATTAGGAGTACATAAATAGCTGGCCAGGATACAAGCTGGCGAAATTTTAACTGGACTGCAATGGGAGAGATGGAGGTGGGAGAAAGCTCTGTGCCGAACTCTTGCTTTACCCAGCCTCTGACCATTGGTGTCAAACTGTAATGCTATGTTAGATCAGCCAGAGACTGCCAACAGCAACACTATGAAAACTCCCCGTTAGTCAACTGTTGACGGAAGACAAAGAAGCCTTAGAAGGGGATGATATTCTGTCTCTTGAACCAATGGGCAAATTACCACATTTTTTGTGTGTGAAAAGATGAGGTGATCCCAGAAAACAGACACCTCATTTCTTTCTCTGACATTGAAAGAAGTTCATACGTTAACTCAAGATTGTTTTCTTGGTTTTGATGAAATAAGTGACTTACCACACATGACATTGTAAAGTTCAATGTTTTCAAATGGAGGCACTTTAGTCTTGTACTTAAATGTTGGGCCATAACCTACGAAAACAGTCTTCCAAAAGAAAAGAAGACAAACAAAACAATTAGGCATTGCTAATATCTAGTAGCAACCCTTCCTCGATTTCTAAATACTTTGCAAGCTTCACTCACACCACCATTCCCATCCCTTCTTGGAGTCACTAAAACACACTTCGATTCACAGTTCCAGGAGCATACCTGCATACTGTTGACCTTGTTATCAAATCCATGGTCTCCCTGGAAAAAACATTTTCCCGATGGTTTCTTATAAACATCCAAAGTTTTCCTAGAGTGAAACAATTGTACAATCAGTCAGGATTTCTCATGAAATCATTCTGATTTTTAAAAAAAACAAAAAACAAAAACAAAAAAAACCAGTGCACAAAAAATATCTCTAAGGAGTGGATCTTACAAGTATATTCTTCTCATTGTAATTGCATCATTCCTGTGGTGATGAAAACATGATGCTGTTCTTTTGCCCCAAGTGCTTTTGCTTTGACAATCAGCCCAGGACAAGTTGGAACCTGAAGTCCTGGTCCCCTCCTCATGCCTCGTGCTTGCAAAGCACGAGGTCACAGGTACAGACACACCTTGTAGATACTGCACGTTCAATTCCAGACCACCACAATAAAGAGAACATCGCAGTAAACTGAGTCACATGAAGTTTTTGTTTTCCCAGTGCATAGAAAAGGTATATTTACACTATACTATATTAAGTATGCAATAGCATTATGATGTCTAAAACAACAACACACATACCTTAATTTAAAAATAGTGCTGGGGGCTTCCCTGGTGGCGCAGTGGTTAAGAATCCGCCTGCCAATGCAGGGGACGCGGGTTCGAGCCCTGGTCTGGGAGGATCCCACATGCCGCGGAGCAACTGGGCCCGTGAGCCACAACTACTGAGCCTGCGTGTCTGGAGCCTGTGCTCCGCAACAAGAGAGGCCGCGATAGTGAGAGGCCCGCGCACCACGATGAAGAGTGGCCCCCGCACTGTGATAAGAGTGGCCCCCGCTTGCCGCAACTGGAGAAAGCCCTCGCGCAGAAACGAAGACCCAGCACAGCCAAAAAATGAATAAATAAATAAATTTTAAAAAAAAATAGTGCTGTTGGAAAAATGTCACCTATAGACTCTCGATGCAGGGCTGCCACAAAGCTTCAACTGTCTGCCTATGTGCTTCACTAGCTCCAGGACTGTAAGACTCTCCACTCTGGGGCCGTGTTTGTCTGGTTCATTTCTACATAGCCATCACTATGCTTCATGCTAAGCACACAGTTGGCACTTTAAAAATATGTGATGTTTAATCAATGAATGGAGATCTGTATTCTATAAAAATGTTTGCATACAAATTTACCTGTCAACAAATTTACCTAGTAATACCACTAGAGAACATAACTGAGTCATAAGCTTAACATATGTAATAGTGGCATAGCTAACAAGAGCCAAGCCTCACCTAGACAGTACCTCCATTTAGAAATAGAAAACGGAAACCTTGCTCTCTAGACATCAAAAGCATCTGAGCTTCTTTGTTGGGACAGGAAGATGCCTTTTGCTTAGAGTCATGCAGCACTTTTCCAAAACACTTTCATGTTTATTAAGACAAATATTTCCTAAGTACCTATAGGTACATTGCACTGAAGTAAAGTGCTTGGGGGAAAACAAAGAAATTAAACTTTGGGGTCTTTGCTCTTAGGAAAAGTACTTTCAGCTTGGGATAATAAGATATGTGCATATAATAACTCAACAGTGCAAGATATAAGTTGAAAAGATTTACTGCTAATTAAAATGCCTGGCTTTGGTCTACACTCATTTGCTCAACTATCTTCATCTTTTACTTAACTCCTACTCAACTCCCAAGTTTTCTTCGTTGAAACCTACAAACGGTACAAATTTGCTCTCTCTTCCAAGCCATCCCATACTCAGACATACTCAGCCAAGCCATTTTGGTCACATTTTTGTAACTTTTCCTTGAAGACTCCCCATGTCTGTTCTAAATGATCTCAATAATTTCTAGTTTACATACGTATCTCTTCACAATCCTACATATTTAACTCTATGTACCCCCTGACAGTTACGGTAGGATATTTGTGTATTTGTCACATGTGTCTCTCTAGATGTTCCATACTGATGCAAGCTCTTAGAGGACACACATTTTCTTGTTATCTTCTCTCTCTTGTAAATTCATTCAAGTACCAAGCCAGAGTACATCTAGTAGTTGTTCAATTATTACTAAGTTAATTAAGACTGAGTCTCAGCACTTTTCTTAAGGAGAAAGTCAGAGCAAGACTGAGTGGGGGACTTCCCTGGTGGCACAGTGGTTAAGAATCCGCCTGCCAGTTCAGGGGACACAGGTTCGATCCCTGGTCCGGGAAGATCCCACATGCCGCAGAGCAACTAAACCCGTGCACCACAGCTACTGAGCCTGCACTCTAGAGCCTGCTAGCCACAACTACTGAAGTCCGCATGCCCTAGAGCCCGTGCCACAAATACTGAGCCCGTGTGCTGCAACTACTGAAGACCCCGCCTAGAGCCCGTGCTCCGCAACAAGAGAAGCCACCGCAATGAGAAGCCCGCACACTGCAACGAAGAGTAGCCCCTGCTTGTCTCAACTAGGGAAAGCCCATGCGCAGCAACGAAGACCCAACGCAGCCAAAAAAAAAAAAAGATTGAGTAGGAAAGGGCTGCCCCCAGATCTGTGTGAAAGTGATTCAGCTTTGGATAATTAACTCTTTGGAACTGGTTAGAGCTTCCAGACACATCCTACATCAGATTCAAGAGCAAGGAATAGTCTCTTCCATATTGGAGAGTCTTGTAGTTCAAAACAAGGCAAACAACTGAAATACTTAAGGCAATGTAAAACACGCCTATAGTAACAGAGGTTTTAAGATTAACAACATTTTCTGAACTCTTCTATGAATGTCGCTACAAGCTAAGTCTCGTCAGCGGAGGCCAGACCTGTCCAGTGTGGTAAGGCAATGTCCCAGGTATATGTTTGACTTACTCAAGTAATAAGAATAGAATGTAAATTTGAAAAACAAAACAGAGAGACAAACACACAAAGATGCACTGAGAGGCTACAAAGAGCCACCAAGATGCTGAGACCAGGAACACAGAGATGTATTGTCTCAGGGCTAATTGTTTACCCAGCACACAAACTCTTTGCAAATGTTGAGATTTCCAACTGAGATTTCTTTTCATAATGGCTGAGGACCTTAAAGCACTCCAGCTGCCAAAGGGGTGGTTATGAAGATGAGGATCAGGGACAGCCTATCCCCAAGTTACCTTGCGACGTGCCATCTTCGGTCCACCAATAAATGGATGTCCTCAATTCTTCTGTTGTTGGCATAGTGCAAACGTTTGGGAAGGTGCTGTTTCATGTAAGGCTTAAAGTGCTGATCTGGTTTTTTACACTGAAATAGAAATGGATATTGAACTTTAGATGGAGTGTCTTCTAGAAAAGTCCAAGACATTCTCTCTAGAAAGAGGAAGGTTTTAAGTCAAACGAAAGGTTAATTACTGAATAAATGGCATTTGTTACCCCTATCAAATGATAAAAGCTGAAAACAAATAGATTCAAAGGGGATTAGATAATGTTGAAGAAGACATAGAAGGTTATCAGAGGGGAGTTAGAAATTTTTAAGATACATTCCTGACTCGTGAGACCATCACGAAGAGCAACTCAAACTCCAAGGCTTTTTCCCAAATGCTTCAAATCAAGGGATGGGGAGGTGGGGTGGGAAGGGAGGAGGAGGCATGTTCAGGACCATGTGATTACAGTCTCATGTGCCTTTAAGGTCCCTATCCCGGATGGGAAAACTATGGAACAGGGTGGTGGGCGGATCTGGTTCAGAAAGAGTAAGGATCTGTTTAATCATGAATGAATACTTGTCAGCCCTAATGTCAAGGTCAAATACTCTCATTTTGTATGGTTACCAAGACCATTAGGGAGCCTGCAGCTGTCCATGGGCCACAAGTTTTGAAAGCTCTTAGGGAAACAAATATACAGGATGGCAGGGCAGTGAGGAAAATATTCCTGTCACCCTACAGGGGACTTGAATACAAGAGAAGAGTGTGTGGAAGCTACTCCAAGGGCAGAGGCCTGGTGACATGCAATACTTACCGTGAGATTAGCAATAATGACTTTAGGGTCATCTGTTCAAAGAGAGAAGGAGAAAGGTTTCAAAAGAGTTGACAGTAATCACTGAGAGAAATCATTTTTGCAGTGAGAGACTCAATTCTTTTTTTTTTTTTCTCCTAGAAGACCTATCACTTTAGATTTTCTTTAAAATATATGTAAAACTGTGTGTGGATATTTAAAATTTCAGTAAAGTGAAATGTATCTAAATGAGAGGAACAATTCCTATGGTAAATGTCCCTGCTAGGTCCAAGTCAACCTTTCCAGAAGGGAATTCCTCCTTCCAGAGCACCGGGGTACTGCTGGGTAAATTGCTTTTTTAAAATTCTCCCAAATGGTCCCTCTGGAACCTGGATTGAGTTTACTTGAAATTTAACATCAGGAACTAAACTGGGCATTTGGGGCTTTTAATGTAATTTCCTATGTATCTGCAGATCTTTCAAACAAGCGATCATCCACTTTTAAGATGAATCTTCGAATCCATTATTTTTTCTGAAGGGAATTTTTTTCCTCAGTAATATCACAGGGCTAATTACATAGGTGGTTGCCCCTTTCCAGCTGCAGACACACACATGTATGCACCTCCTTTCTTTTCACTACCAGCAAACAAAGGATATTTTAGTCAATACCCTGAACTAGCTAAAAGCAAAACTATGTAAATGATGGCTGTGTATAAACTGTGGACAGGAATATATTATCTGAAGGTCCCCTTTTGGGGGGGGGGTGTGGGGAGAAAGAGGAGATTGTAGGTTGGTTGGATTTTGTTTTGTTTTCCAAAAATTTGCTTCAGCATGTCATTATAGAATCAGCAGAAAAGGAAAGCAGCGTTCAGAAGAGATACCGACAGTCATGAGGCAACCGTCCCTGGAATATAAACATCAGTAGAGCAGGTCATGTCTCTGTCATTTCCTGCTGCATCCCCAGGGCCTGGTAAGCACTCAATAAACATTTGTTAATAAATATAAATAAATATTTGTTCATGTTTGTTGCAAATGCATGAATAAGCTTGCCTTGCAGCGTAAATATACACTCTTCAAAGACAATGTTCAGAATCTTAGTTCTAAAGCTATGAAATTCGAAGATAAAAAAATGTGGATTCCCTTCTACTTAAATTGGGGTTAAAATTTAGTTGCATCTTTCAATGACAAGCAAATAAGTAATAATAGTAGCAATAATAATTAACCCAAATTGTGTCCATATCATGTTCGGTCTCTGTAAGGGCTTTGCAGGCACTGTCTCTCTGGTCATTCACAACTACTCTGCTGGAATGTAGGTGTCATCAGAATCCTCACTAAGCCAACTGGCATTTAGAAGGTGGAGGCGGGGGAAGAGGGGAACGTGCACACTGGGACCCTGCTGGCAATCTGAGCAAGCCATGCTTTGAACCTCTACATTCAGTGACCTCATCAACCACAGTCCTCAAAGGGACCAAACAGAATGAGTTCATGTTCTTCGATAATGAAGAAAAATAAATAGCACAGGGCAGTCTTGTACTCAGATAAATCCCAGAGAACTTCTAGGAAATAACAAATGCCTGAGTCCATGTGTGGGACACCAATCCTTCAATTCTGAAATACTCAGCCCTCTCATGCTAACAGCTCCCAGAGAGCAGGGGAGGCCCCCAGTACAGGGTAGTGGTTAAGAGTCAGTTAAGCATCTGGGTTTAAATTCCCGCTCTGCCACTCACTAACTGCCGTCCTCTTAGCCAGTTACTTCACCTCTCTCTGAGCCTTGATTGCCACTGTTTATAAGAGGAGATGATAATGCCTAACACACAGGCCATTGGAAGGATTCAATAAGGTGTGTGTACATCTGGCTGAAAGAGCGATGTGACGAAAATATCATCGTCATAACTACCATTTATATAGCTTTGACTATGTGCTAAACATTAATCTAAGTGATATGTAGAGAATCTCTCATTTAATCTTCCCAACAATCCTTATGTTACAGATGAGAAGACTAAGGCACAGAGTGTTAAAGTAGCTTGCCTTAAGTAGCTTAAGGTCACAGAGTGAAGCAGCTGGCAAAGATTTGAACCCACGCATCCTGCCACCATTGTTTTTGCTCTTAAACACCTCGCTCTCCCATCTCTCATAAAATGTATGAACGTGTTTTTTAAAATACAAGACATTTAACTATTGGTAGTTATCATTTCATTAGCCTTAGGCAAGTTTTCCTTCCACCCCTAAAACAACCTCCCCATTACTTTTACTGATGTTTTGAAATACCTTTCAGAATAGACAAAAACTTTCTTGCATAAGCCCTAGAATGCACATACTAAATCAAGAGGTACCGTAGTGACTCTGCAGGCCACTCTGGCGAGGGCCTGCCTAGCTCAAGTGAACAGGGAAGACAGGACACGGAGGATAGAAAAGGCATGGAAAAGAGAAGGCAGAGACACCAACGTTTTGTTTATTTCACAGTGTTGCCTGGAGCTGACCTTGGAACAGTTCCCATTTCTGTTGACTCAGTAACATCGTTTGGGAAAAACTTAATTTTCCAAAGCTTTATGCTTGGTGCCAATGGTTTCTTATTCCCAAGGCTAAAAATGCTAAAGGATTTTCTTCTTCCCCAAAATGCAGCATGCCTCCAATAAAACTATACACTTCTCCAAAGCTAGGCGGCTGGGCAGCATGTAAGACATCTTAGCCCATAAATCAAAGTTCTCGTCAGTGGCATATCATAACCCAAACGTGTAAAACAGAAGTGATAAGATTATTCCTGTTTATTTTATTTCTAATCTTTCAAAACAGCTGCCCCTTTCCAAGGGCTTAATAGTTTCTCCTGCTGGGTTCTGTCAATCACTTTTTCTAAAGGTGAAGATTTCCCTTCAACCAGGCTCCTAGGAAGGTTTAGGGTCCGAGGGCACTTTTGCCAACCCTGTCATGGACTCCCTCACTTGAGCTAAAGAGTAAACCTGAACCTCTTGTTGGAAAGTTTGTCTCTTGTAAGCAGAAGTTTATGGTTATACACATGCCTCAAATTAAGTGTATTTTCCACATGATAAGAACAAGAGCAAATATTTACATAACGCTACGAGGGGCCAGGAACTATTCTAAGTGATAAACATAGGTTCATTTTCACAACAACCCTATGGGCTAGTTGTTATTTATCATCGTCATAACTACCATCGCCTTTTTTCAGATGAAAAAAACTGAGGTTTAGAGAGAGTTTCAATGACTCATTCAAGTTCACTCAGCTAAGCAGCAAAGCTAGGATTTCCACCCAAGTAGTCCAGCTTCAGAGAATAAGCCCTTTCTCACTCCACTAAATTACCCTTCTAGCAATTTAGTATTTTAAGAGTCAACTTACATTTAGCATTATTGCTAAATTTGGGTCGAATTCTTCCTAGAGTTCCTGGCACTAAAGTAATGTCATCCACATTAGTTAGGTAATTGCTCAAGAATTCGGTTCTATCACATGTGACATCTTCCATTCCTATGGGGAGGGAAAAGAAAGTATTTTCAGGCAACTGTAAAATTAAAATCTCCATACAGACACTAAAGGTAACATTCAGGCCTCTCCTTAATTCGTTTTTCACAACTTAACATGAGGATCCCTCTCTTTTGAGGCTTCTTAACTTGACTTTGAATTTTTGAATGCTTCATTATATAATCTTTTCATCAGACATTGCTTTAGTCATATCATCTTGCAGCACAAGAAGGCTGAAAATGCATCATCTCAATTATATTTTAAGTCATTCAGCAAGACCAACAAGATAAAGGAAGTAACCGTGATCTTTTAAAAACAAATCTATTTACACTGTCATTATGAAAAAGATCTATTCTTTAAAAAAAAAAAAAAAATCCCAGATTGCTTTAAACTCTTCCCAGCTGGGGGTGGTGTAAATAGCTGTGTCTCTTTTACAAAATGTCATTTTCCAACTCTCTAATGTATCTCGCGACTTGAGTACAGAATCACCAGCCCTCACTCTGCCTTCACTGGTGGCCTTGGATGTTACTGACAAAACAATACTGGCAACAAGAGAGAGAAAGAAAAATGTCAGCCCCAGTGACCACCCAAACTGAAAAACAAAATAACGCTGAAAACAAGCTGTAAACAATATAATCAGTTAAAACTGAAAGCTAGCAACTAGAATATAAAAAGGGTCTTGGGAGGGAATTTTTTCACCAACAAATATTGCCCCCTCCCACCCATGATTTGTTTCCTGCCTCCCATCAAGGAGAATTTCTTGATCAATATTAAAAAAATAAATAAAAACAAAAACAAGCTCAGATCTTAGAATCACAAGTTATGGAGGCTGGAAGAGAACTTTATTGTCATTTCAGAATTTATGAGATGAGATGAAGCTATAAAGGTTTAATATATAGCTTTGTACAATCCAGTATCCAAATATTTTTTAAGTGGGGAAACTTAAACGATTCTGTAAAGGATTCCCTAAGGTTTTGGAATAAAGAAATATAACTCAGAGTGGCCCAGGTATGGTGAAATTCAAATTATCACCTTCTGGGATCCCAGATCCAGACCCCTCTTTTTTAAATATAAATTGGAAGGAAGAGAGAGAAAAACATATCCCAACATAGCACAAGGGTTATATATCTTGCCTTTTAACATTTAAAATCTCAGGAGGAAAAACTGAAACAATAAACAGCTATTATGTTCAAGTACAATGTTAATCCAGGAAGGGGAAGTCTCTAAATACACGTTAATGGAAGACTAGAAGGATCTTTCATTTGCTGCCTTCCTAAGTCACTTAAGCCACCCCAATGGTGAACCATCTCTCTTGCTTTCAAAGTGCTTCTCAAGCATCATCACCCTTCACCCTCCAGACTAACTCTGTGTCCGTGGTGTTAGTGTTCTCATTCTACAGATGAGGAGGCTGAGACTTGGAGAGGCTTTTAAGTGGCACAGTGCAATTTGAACTCCATTGCAACTCATTCTTACTCCAAAGCCCAGGCTCTGGAACGCTAGACAATACTACCTTTTAAGAAAGAGATGTTGTGCCATCTATTCATCTCAGAAGCCTGCACACCGGCCAGACCAGATTGTAATCTAGCCAAGACTTTTACAATGCTCCAGCATGTGATTCATTGGAGCCCATCTACTTCTGAGACATATGGCTCCACCATGTAAGCAAATGTTCTTGACACCTCTGGGCAACTTAAATCAAATCAGCTGTGTCACAGGCGCCAGATTCTCTGTCCTATCTGCAGCTCTCCACCAAGTCAAACTCATGGAACATGATTTTGCAGCTGGTTACATTTAGTCCCTGCAAAAGAGCATGTTAGTTCTAGGGTTTTTTTGTTTTTTTGTTTTAATTTCTCATAGATCTTCTAGAAAATTCTATAAAGAAAACTTCAGGCCCAGAGCAGAGTTTTGATTAGGGAGAGTTATCTGCCCTTCTTTTTTTTTTTTTAAATGAGTTTCAACATATTTCTTTAGCCCTGACAGTTGCATTTCCCAGTCTGCTGCTGCTTAAGAAATTCTTAATTGTTTTTTTTTTTTTTAAGTTTTAATTTTTATTTATTTATTTATTTACGGCTGTGTTGGGTCTTCGTTTCTGTGCGAGGGCTTTCTCCAGTTGTGGCAAGTGGGGGCCACTCTTCATCGCAGTGCGCGGGCCTCTCATCATCGCGGCCTCTCTTGTTGCGGAGCACAGGCTCCAGACGCGCAGGCTCAGCAATTGTGGCTCACGGGCCTAGTTGCTCCGCGGCATGTGGGATCTTCCCAGACCAGGGCTCGAACCCGTGTCCCCTGCATTGGCAGGCAAATTCTCAACCACTGCGCCACCATGGAAGCCCCTATCTGCCCTTCTTAACAGAACTACCAAGTCAACTAATTTTCTTCTTCCAAACCCTCTCCTAGAAGGGAGCAGCCCCATATTCCAGAGTCATGATTGCAATTTGCTAGTTCTGGAATGCAGAAGGCACTCTCAGTCTGCACACCTGTGAAATAAGAATGTTCTCTGATGCACCCTCCCACCCCAGCTCTATAAACATATATGTTTATGATGCTCTTGACCCATAAATTTTTCTACTTTATACAGTGATTTAGAAAACTGCTTCCTAAACTGCTTCTTCCTCTCTTTAACAGTCTTCTCTACTGAAACAGGGTTCTCTGATTTGGGTCTTGAATTAGCTCAATGAATGCATGGAAATCACTTTTCTCATAAGCCACTTCTTTGACAAGAAGCCTATGTCTCCACCTTTTTTTAAATCATATTTAGATTTATTTTTTAGCCACATGAACTCTGTGGGGATGTGGCTAGCAGGGATATGTCACATTCACAGAGGAAGCTCTTAATATCACAAGGGAATTGTCTGCGATCTTTTTTTTTTTTTTTTTTTTTCTGTCATGCTGCACAGCGTGAGGGATCTCTGTTCCCCGGCCAGGGATTGAGCCCAGGCCCCAGCAGTGAAAGCGCCGAATCCTAACCACTGGACCGCCAGGGAATTCCCTGCAACTTTTTAATATGGGACAGATTTTTGTAGGAAGGCTTTTCCTGCAAAGAATAGGAAGATACAGGAATTCCCTGGTTTTGATCAAAATGTATGCAGGGTCATCTCAGGTCGTCTCATAATTTTGAGTCACGGCTCGATTTCTTTCCCCATCCTGAAGAAAGGGGGAAGGAGGAAGAAGAATACAACCTGGGATTCTGAGAGCAAGGGTTTCCCCAGCACATCAGAAACGTTATCTATCTGGATAAAGAAACAAAGCTTTACCGTGGTCTCCAACAAAGATGACATTTACACAGCGATGCAGCTTTAATTGTTTCAGTCCATCCATTAATTGCCCCACTGTTTTGTCAATATCCCTCAGAGGATTTGTCATCTGGAAAAAGGAGCAAATTAGTCCCTGAAGGCTTTTTTTTTTCCTTTCAGTATCTCATAGATCTTCTACCCCTAGAACATTCTGGAAAGAAAACTTCAGGCCCAGAGGCAGAGCTTTGTCTAGGGAGATTTTCCTGCCTTTCTACATGGAAACATGGTCTAAGCATTTTTATTTGTATTCTTTTAGGAATGTAAAACCTCTCCTCATTCAATCCCTTTCAAGATTCTTTGATATAAAAATGGAAAAATTAAGGGCACTTCTTCTTTTAGAGATAAAATAGCCTTTCTAAAATGTAACAATGTTCTTTAAGTCCAAGAATTTTGAGAATGAGAAGAAAGTCAGATGGACAGTTTAAGCCTCTTGTTCCCTACGTGAAAACACCTAGGCTTTGAACCATGGCAAGAAGATGGAGGCTAAGTGAATCAAAAGCTGTTCTGAGGTTAAATGGTAACCTTCCACTGGATGCCAAATTAGAGCATCATTAATACAAAGAGATCCATCTAGTGTTCCAAAAAACTTAACTGTCAATTTCTGACAACAATAGATTCTTAATAGAAGGACCACTTCTAAGAAGCAAGCTACTACTTCCCAATGTAGTCCCTTTCAAGCTGATTTTGAGTAAAATAAAAATCTACAAGAGTTCAAACTTCAACAGAAGTGAATCATTGAGCTTGTTCTAGAAGGTTTCTTAGTTAGCCTAACGAAAAATGAAAACTCAGTTCTCTGAAGAACATTCCCAAAGCATAAGAATCATAATCCATCTCTCATGTTCTTGTTTCAAATGGAAGTTTCTGATAGCATGAATGCCACCACCTACTAGAGATTTCCCTCTCCCTCTCATCTCTGTGCAATGGAAAGATTTTCAAGAAACATCCCATCAGACAAACACTTGACAGAACTTTAGCTGAATTTGACAGCTTAGCTACAATCACACATATCCACTCAAAATGACAGATAAGAACGGAAGGGATCGGCATATCTTTTTTTCCTCAGACACATAATCTTATCTTCCATTAGCATCTTCTCAGATGACTCTTGACCTCTCCTCATATCATGTTATCAGTAAAATCAGGTATAAATTTGTTTTTCTTCATGACAGGAGTCAGTATTTCAAATTCTGTCCCAAGGAGTAAGTCACAAGTGAAAGTTTCATAATGACGTGTGCAGCATAATCTGAAGAGACTAACAGAGGGTAGACTTAGTGGTATTTGCTTCTGAGTAAACCGTGCTCTCCTCTAAGACCTTCACCTAGACAAAGAAATACCAAACGCACAACCTATGTCAACCCTTGGCAACAAATTCATTTTCTTTAGTCAGAAAGATGACTCAGGTTAAAATCCAGAACCTAGTTCTTAGTGATTAGTTCAAACAATCATAAATAAGATAGTGCCTTGGAGGTCTCTGGAGGTTTCAAGAAAAGTAACAACTTATAGGCTATTCTGAATGTAATGAAAAGAGTACACATTGCTCATATCTCTATAAGAAAACACACCCAACTCTATCTACCCATTGTTTTCTCTCTCCTTCTGTCTCAGCTCTTCCCTTGTCTATCATCTAAGACCTCTTCTGAACTTGGAAGGTACAGACCACTAATCTAATCCAATATACTATTGAGCTCTAATCTATACCATCTCTCAGGATTTCCCCGACTACCTTGCTGGGTTGTTCTCAAGAACCAAGGCTACAAGAAACTGTGACAAATTCTGTGAAAAAGTGCAAGCAAAACCAATAGCTTTCTTAACACTCATTCAAGCCTAAATATTCATACTAGTTTGGGGCAACTAACTCTAAAGAAAGTAGAAGGTTTTTTTTTTTTTTCTAGCTGAAAGATCAAGAAGTCTTCACATCAGTGTTAACCTCTGAAGGAGCAGATTCTTCTGGACTCAAAGCCAAGGAAGACACACCAGACTTTTTCTGAAACATATTCAGCTGATTTTCAAACCAAGGCACTGAAGGAAACCTTCAACTCAGACCTGCCCGCCACAAAGCTTTGGAACAATAGATAAACTTACTTTGTCCTGACGAGTTTCCGCAGCATAATGATCCATCCTATGTAATTTTCTTCTTCTTTTCTTTGGAGGAGTAACTGGTCTTTCCTGTCTCCTCTTAGGGGTAACCTTCCTCTTAGGTCTCTTAGCCGGAGTAAAAGGTGAGCCATAACTACTCTCCTGTACTGGCGGATAGAGATGTCTGGACTCAGAAGTCGTCTGTCCCTCTGGGTCAGATCATAAAGCTCACACTTTGCCATCTGGGGTCAGCAGAGTCTTAGTTAAAAAAAACTAAGACTCCTTAAGTGAGAAAAAGTTGGTATGAGGGATGATTCGGGGAACTCTACAGAGAGAAGCCTCCTAGATCGAACTTGATACTGCTGTTACGGCTTCTTCACTGAGAACAAGAATATAATTTAAGAGAATCTGGTCATGTGGGTCTCTTTTGGCTGAGGAGCCTACTGTGGATAGACCTGAAGGTGACACAGAATTCTGCATTCCATAACTCCTGCGTTACGGAGCGACTGGTCCTTGGCTATGAAAAGCTCTCCATTTATAAAGTATTAGCTGAAAACTAAATAGAATACTAGTCACTTGGTCATTTCAAGGTGCAAAAGGATTCATGGAGGTGGTTCCAATTCAGATCTAACAGGTATCTGTTCAGACCACCAACTATATCCAAGCAACTGTCACCTTCATTGGAAAGGATCAGGAAAAAAATTTTTAAACCAAGGATGGAATGAAACGTAAATACCAAGCAGTCCTCCTTGGTCATGAATGTACTTCCACACATCAGCAGAGAGAACTTCCCACTGATAATTTAGGTTTCTGGTAGAGAAGAACTCTCAGCCAAGAGGTAACCATAAATAGAACTGTCTTTTTAAAAATCCTCTTGTAAAATTAGGTGAAATGTAAAAAGTCATCGAGATCTCTTCATCTTGGTATACATATATGTATCAAGAAAGAGTCTACTTATACTCTTTCTGTTAGACATTCCCCTTTTAGTGGTGGTTGGGGGGTAGTGGCTGTACTATGCATTTGTTTTGAAAATCTAGCGAGCAGTAAAGGCTGACACGTAAACTGTAGATAAGGAAGATAACCTTTTGGGACTTCCAAATGCTGGAGAAAAACAGGCCCCTGATTTGCTGATGGTGCAAAGGTGAATTAAAGCAGCAAGCCCTGCTGTCTACCTAGCTGATTTCTCTCGGTGGGACTGTTCGAGACTCATTCAGATGCAAGAAGGGCCAGGAGGAGGAACGATGTTAGTGTATCCAAAAAGGAGGCCACTGCCATGCGATTTCACTGTTTCCAGAGCAAGCCACTGCAAAGGCATCGCCACAGCTGTCTCATCCTCTCTCTCCAGCAGAGCGATGGAAGGACACAGCCCCACGGACTCTGGTTTGGTTTTTTTTTTTTTTTTTTTAATGCCTCTAGTTTTAGCCAATTCCCCATGAGATGAGAAGCAAAAGGAAAAAGAGGGTTTACCATTTCATGGTCACCAAATTCATTCAGCTAGCGCTCAAGTCTGCCCATCAGACACTCGGCCATTTGCAAGAGACCTCAACATTCCGAAGGCTCCAAAGGCGAGCCCTTCTGATTGCAGCAGGTTAGAGGAGTAGCAGGAGAAACAGCATTTTAGTCAAAATGAGTTTTCATCCAGGGATTATATCGCACGGGTCTCCTTCTTCGAATGTTAGAGGTTGACAATAGCTAAGTTTTCACTGACCAGCCATACTTTAGTCTGACTTTAGAAGATTTAGCCTGAGGTTATTAAAAGGATGGGAAGGAGAGGGGCAAATTTCCCTGCTTTTCAGAAGGATACTTTGCCGTCTGAAGGTAGTACCTAGCCAGCCAAAGCTCTGCCTCTAGGCCTGAAGAGCAGCCGAACGGAGAGTCACAGGGAAAGCATAGAAGCTCAAAGAGAAAAAGGTTGCGCCAGTAACCAAAAGCAAGCATATTTTCTGAACATTCACCATTACACTATGAAACCAGGAGCAATACGCCATTTCTTGAAGCTATTAGCCCAATGTTTGCGAATCGTCCTGCAAAAAGTATACTCAGGTATTAAGCGAATAAAGCACAAACTTCAAGTGTGTTGGAGCACACAACATTTTGCCAGATTGAATCCTTTCGATTGAATTTCAAATGCAAGGTGTAAAAGAGAACATGTTACTGATTTTAAAAATAATATTTCAGCTACATGCACAATAAGTGTAGATGAGGGATATATAGGTAGATAAACCAATTCATCTACCACTAAAAAGAGGTTTTGCTGGCTTTGGTTTCATGTTTTAAACTGTTTTCTTTTTCTTTCAGTAAAAAATAAGATTCCTAGAACCAAATGAGAAATAGTTGAAATCTGAAAACACCCCTTGCTTTTTTGGGAGAAAGTGACCAAGTTCTCAGGTTATCATAACTGAAGATACATCGTAAGTGTTTTACCCCGTAGATATACGAGAATATCCCAGTTATAAGAAGCATTAATACTAATATCCCAGTTATAAGAAGCATTAATACTAAAGCATTAATACTTCCAACTCTTAATTCAAAAATACTCAGGAAAAAATGTTTGTATATTTATGAGAATCCTGAACATAGAACCATCATTACAGCAAATTAAAGCATCCTATATTATGCTTCATTTATCACTGCTCAGGACTTAAAAAAAAACCTTTTAGTTTATTTCTCGATCAAAAACACACTTTCAAGTAAGTAATTATAACTGAACTACACATATTAGAAATCCAGAGATGTTAATGAATAAAGAACATTCATTGCTAAGCCATATAACTTTTAAGGAAATGAAAATTATAAGAATTATACCTCCTCTGTGTTGTAAAAAGCCAACTTTTGACATAAAGAAAACGTTCTGTGTGGTTTGAACATAGTTATTAATGGACCACTTTGCTTATCTCCTGGACTAAAGGAGAGTTAAATTATTTCCTAGTCTGGGAGTCAGAAGTTCTGTCTCCAAGTTCACTTACCAGCTGAGCAATTGGGAGTAGCTCCTAACCTCTTAAAGTACCAGCCTCTGGCTTTTTAAAGAACGGCTATACCAATCGCTGTTTGTCTATGCCACAGGGTCTTTTAGGGGATACTATTATCCAAGCAAAATTGAACCTTTAAATAGGGTACATGGAACTGCTTAGGGTTTGCGGTTTTTTTTTTTAACATCTTAATAAAATAAGGTTCCTATTGTTCACTTTAGATTAATCTCAAAGAAAATCATCCTAAAGATAAAATAGTCATGCTTGCTCTGGCAAGAATAAGATTTGTGTTTCATGTATGCAGATGTTTATCTCATTTTATCATTTGTGTTTCATAGTCATGCACCAGTGGTTAAACATCAAAGGAATAGGAAAAAGAGCATCAGACCTATATGACTTCAATGATTTAAGGCAAACTAGGAATGGGTTCGCACAGCATCTAGTTTCCAGTGCTTAAGGAAATCACCACTGAATTGATGTTAAAGCAATCAGAAGTATTTATGGCTCCTTAGTATTTACTGTCTTTGTTTAAACATGCTGCATTTTGATCAGAAATACTTAAACCAAGACACACTTATCTGTATTTCCTTAGTCATCCTTATGCTGAACATAACAAACTTAATTATAGCCAACAGTGTTGCCATCGGCTATCAGAGAATAAGAGGTAGTTCCCATCATCAAAGAGTTTATGAAACAATTTCTCATCCAAAATCAAGTTTTATTATGTTGATGTAGACCTCACCACCCTAGTAAGAAAGAGAGGTGGAAAACATTTAAAATATTAAAAGATTTAGATTTGCAAATCCCAGCATATTTTAAAATGATCTATGCTGAAGCACTGGGAAAATTTCCATCTCTCGATAAAAGAGGAACATAATAAAATATCCCCATCCCTTTCCCACCTCCTGAATTTGAAGTTATACTGGATACTACTACCTTATAGACAGATTGTCTTCTACTAAGAGCCCTGAGTGATACAAGGGTGTCATGTTGCTCTGCTAAACAGATTCATTCAACAGTGTATTTCTCCCAGTTAAGAATTTGTTTCACTTAGGGGGGTGATGGATATATTCATACTCTTGATCGTGGTGATGGTCTCACAGGTATATACCTATATCAAGATTTATCAAATAAAAAATGTCCAATGCTATCAAATTTTCCAGGTTGCTTGTACCTGCTAAGGCTAGTGAGCTGACCTATCCTCTCTGAACAGCATAACCATTTTAAGGGAGCTGAAATTCAGTTGCAATGCTTTATATTGCAGGTTTCATCTCCAGATTCTTTTCTACTCCTTTCCCAGTGATGGCAAATGCCAACCCTTCCCGATCCTTCATCTTTTGACTGATGCCTGCAGGGCTGGAATACATCCTTTCCTATGAACACCAAGTTTAGGATATGTTTGAATAGCAAATCAATCTGAAATGAAGTTACTGTAAGAAAACCAGGTATGTTTAAGATTCTTTTCAATGTTCTTACTCTTGTAGTTCTTTGACTCTGTATCCACTTTGCACATACAAACACCCTAAGAGACTTGGTACAAATCCTGAAATAAGGTCAGTAGATTAGGTGGCCCAGGGACACAGGTTCTCCTCAGGCAGAAGATAAGCTACTAACCTCAGGGCCAAAAGGGCCATATTTGTGTCCAGAGAAATCAGGTTGTTCGGAATAGAAGGCATAGACTGAAGGCCTACGGGAAAATTGGAAGGTTCAGAATCTCCCCCAAACCACACATGACAAAGAATATCAAATATCCCTACACATTACCAAAAAATCCTCTCAAATCAAGTTAATTAATCGCCCAGCCACTGTTAGTCTTAGCATGAAAAAAGTCTCTTTCTTGTTTTTTTTCTACAGGAAAAAACCACCCACCACCCTCTACACCATCCCCGCTGGGGTAACTGCCTGATTACTACCTTCAGGAATAAAAAGTCATGAGGAAAATCTGAACGCAAACTCTGGTCTTGGATCCTCAAGATAATAGAGCCCAGTGATCATTCACAGGGGCCAAGCAATCTGCAGCCTGAAAGAACAACTCCATTCAAGTGACAAGTCAGTCTTCTGGACTGAGAGCTTGGGATTAGCAGATGCAAACTATTATATATTGAATGGATAAACAATAAGGTCCTACTGTATAGCACAGGGAACTATATTCCACATCCTGTGATAAACCATAATGGAAAAGAATATGAAAAAGAATGTATATATATGCATAACTGAATCACTTTGCTGTACAGTAGAAACTAACACAACATCGTAAATCAACTGTACTCCAATAAAATAAAATCTATTTTAAAAGTCAGTCTTCATGCTTCCCCAGTCCTTGGGATGCTGCTGGTTTATTTATCAAAGCCGGGAACTCCCTCGAGCTCTACTGTGGTGACCAGGATTAATAGCTGGAGTAATTCATGTAATTAAATGGTCCTCAATAACCTACGTCCATTGTAACCTAAGTCCTTCTTAGGGAAGCCACGTTTCAGGCTCAGAACCACAAAACTTGTAATAATACCAAACCATGGCTGTGCTTCTATTGCATAGTCCATCTGGTTATTCACCCAATTCCAACCTAAAATGGAAATGTACTAAAGAAAGAAGAGGGAGAGCCAGGTGGGATGGGGGGAAGCAAATACCTTTCGTCGTCCGGCAGGGTGAGCCACTGCAGGATGGTTAATATCCTCCGCTCATGAGGGATCATCCTGTAGGGTAGCAACCGGCAAAGCATCAGGTTAGGTTGCATTTCTACCATCTCCAGCCTGATGAGCTCTTGCTCCTGCACCCAGGCTAAGGGCTCTCTATTTACCACCATCTGTTTTCACTTTGTCGTAGTAAAAGATCCCCTTTCCAATTAGTGTTTAAACGTCCATTTCTAGTTGCAACATGTCATGCTGCTCAGCCTCTGCTACAGAAGACAACACTGGAAACTCCGATTCACAGTCAAATGAAGAATCTGCCATGCTTATCAGAGGCTCAGCTACAGGCAGAAAGGACCCCAGACTCAGAATCATTGCTATTTAGTGGGTAAAGCCATTAGTTGTAGCCACCGAGGGGCCAGGACTTATATCCCCCATCTGCCTCTTGCTGGTGTGACCTCTCTTGACCTCTATGCCTCTCGACCGCTCTCAGCTTCAGTTTGCTCATCAGTAAAATAAAGATGATGGCAAAGCACACTGAACAGCTTGGTTGTAAGGAGCAAATGAGACAAGAAAGGCAAAAGGCATGTACAGTGCCTAGCACATAGTGAGTGCTAAAAATAATCCCTATTTTCATTAATGATCATGATTAGTTATCATTCTATCGCTAAGTAGCTATATGACTTAAGAAACATTATTTAATCTGAAACTTTAAGTTCCTCGTGTATAAAATCAGGGTTTAGGAAAGGTATTCTTGAAATTCTCTTCTAGCTCTATAAAAATCTATCAAGAATAGGCACATATAATTATGAGACTGACAAAAAGGGTATAATCTTCATCCACAATGACTTTTGTGTTTAAGTCTCATTCCTCTGTTGAAATATAATTACCCTCAATCTGGCACTCATTTCAAGAGCTCTCGGCTAACATGATAGCTTTGTATCATGGGCTGAGTTACATTAAGATGTTCACAAGCTGAGTGATGTCTTTATTTGTGGGGAAATTTGCTTATTTTTTCCTAACAAGGAACACAACATACTTTCCTGCTTCCCCATCCAAGACCAGGCATTAGAGCATGTTTATGATGAATTTAAACCGAAGCCTAAGTTTAATGGTAGATAGTAAAAATTACTGTGGCCAAGAGTGAACCCTAATATAAACTACGGTCTCTGGGTGATAATGATGTGTCAATGGAGGGTCATCATTTGTAACAAAGGTACCACTCTGGTGAGGGGTGTTGATACTGGGAGAGGCTGTGCGTGTGTGGGTGCAGGGGGTAGATGGGAAATCTCTGTATCCACTGCTCAATTTTGCTGTGAACCTAAAACTGCTCTAAAAAAATAAACTATTAAAAATGTATTGTGGGATGTTGGGTGAGCCATTTCAGCTTTTACTTTTGGTAGACATGAGCATGAGAGAGCTAGGAGGAAAGACAAACCTTCAGAGCCATGGTAGATGGCTAGAGTTGGCAGGGACCCTAATCAAGCAGCCTCCCCCTATTTCCAATCGGTAGGGGATTTGTCATTCTTCTCTCTGGCCCCTTCTCTGTCTAGAACTATCCTACCAGCCCAAAAAAAGTCATGTTTACCATAAAACAAGGTCTCATTTAAACAAATTCCAATGCTATTGAATAAATGCGATCCTGTTTATTATATCCTATAATTGAATTTGAAGTAGGCATAGCAAAGCCAGGTTAATCGCTGAAGGTATTTAATTCTTCAGCCTTAGAAATCCCCTGTATCTGAACAAAATAATTACATATTTTGAATTCTTTCCTAACTTAAAAAAAAGTGAATGTTGCAGGCTTTTTCATTTTACCTTACTTCACTACCTACCTACAAGCTGCTTTATTTTATGTAATTGGTGTTAAGTCACAAAAATGGATTCTGATGGACTCACTTGATGCTAATGGAAAAAATACAAATTAATAGAATTTGTTTCAAGCTCCAAATGTTCACCCTTTAATGCCTTCTTTGGATGGGGTACTTGACAAGCAGGGAACAGGGGAAAAAAGCGTCAGCTCTGAGGCCAGAATGCCTGGGTTTGTGTTGGATGAGACTTTGACAAGTGACTTAACCTTTTAGTGCCTCTATAAAATGAGGAGAATAATAGTCCCTATCTTATAAGGTTGTTGTATGGATTAAAAGAGTTAATACTTAGAATAGTGCCTGGCACATTGAAAAATGTTAGCTTTATGGGAGTTCCCTGGTGGCCTAGTGGTTAGGATTCCGGGCTTTCACTGCTGTGGCCAGGGTTCAATCCCTGGTAAGGGAACTGCGATTCTGCAAGCCACGTGGCATCCCCACCCCCCAAAAAAGTTAGCTTTTATCATTATGTACTGTATGCACAGGCCCACAGATATGGTACACTCATTCACGAAATATTTGTTAAAAGCGTATGACGTTCAAGTCATTTCTGTGAATATAAAAAAAGCTACAAGATACTCCTACCAAAAAAAAAAATCTATTACGGGGAAGTCACCATTCTCTGCTTGGAACGAGAAGCAGGTGATTGCCGTTTTCTGGGCAGGGGCTGAATACGTGTGTGTGGTAAGAGCATGAGTACGTTGGAGGTCTGAGTATCCACTGTAACTGTGGCCTTGGGTACATTTTACCTCTCTAAGCCTTGGCACTCTGATCTCAAACATGAGGAGTCAGACACAGTGGTCTCTAAGTTTCCTAGTCGTTTTAGATTATCCTTATGAAATAACCTCAGAGACCAAAAAAGACATGGCCCTTAGCCATTAATGTTTAAAATTTGAAGCAGACACGGCACAAACAGATCTGACAAAGGAAGAGTGTATTCCAAACAGAGAGGGAAATGGGATTCATGCTGTTGCCTTTACCATCATTGATTGATATAGAATTTCTCAGGACACCAAGTACATTAGACATGTTTAGAAAAAGAAAAGGAAGTAGGAAAAATGGAAAATAACCTAGATGAGTTATTTAGTGCTAAAGGGGAACAAATTACCTTAGGTCATATATAGCCATTGTCTGGTCATTGTTGAAAGAGGTAATGTGAATAAGAAAACAGATACCATTTATTGGCTGTTCTCTATGTACTAAGTACCCTACTAAGCACTTTAAATAAGTTAACTCATTCTATCTTCACGATGCCCTATGATGAAGATGCCCTATGATGAAGACTATCATTCCTATTTGAAGATGAGGACATTGATTTATCGAGAGATTAAATCACCTGTCCGAGGTCAGCAATCTATTACGTGACAGAGCTGGGATTGGAATCAATCTAGACACGCATACATAAAGGGAATTACTGCCTTTGAACATGAATTGACATAAAAGAATGTAATGGAGACTCAGCTGAGGATGATTTTGAAAGGAAATGCTATCCCTTGAAAAGCTAGACTAATTCTAGGTTGCAATATGGAACCAGGTTAAAAAGATGACCTTTAAATCTAAGTCTATGGTTGAATCTGGTTTTAAATTTTAAAATTTTCAGAATCTATGACGTGTAGATTTCCTTGACCTATATTCCATTAAATACCTGGAAGTATGACAATTTTTTTTAAGTTCTAAAGAGATTTTTAAAAAAGAAAGAAAGAAAATGAATCCAAGTCACTTCCAGGATATAGAGATAAAAGAATAGTCTGAGAAGCAAAGCAAACTACAGACATCTTTGGAGCAAAAAAGCTACCTTCTTATAAGATTTGAAATGGGTGGAAAAAATTGCCATTCAAAACCGGAACACTAAGCTTTTTCAATGAAGCTCTGCAGCAGTTTCAGGGGGTAAGGGTGGGGACTAAGTATTAATTATGCTGTTGGCACCTCCCCGTTCTGCCAGCCAAATATGTTGTGGAGCAGAAGAAATCACTTCTATAAGTATCAATGGCAACCAAGGGTTAAAAAATGTAATGCATAAGATTAAATTGGTAAATCTACATGTCATTTCTAACATATACTTATTTCTCAACAGAGAAAATCTCTTTTTAAAAAGGGGGGGAGACTTTTAAGGGACACTCTGTGTGAGCTTCAAATCACCAAACCCAATTTCAATTTAGCCCTTCAAATCTGAAAAAGCTACCTTTATTCCTGAATTTGGAGAATATAGATGGTACCATTCTGCATTAATTTGAACCTGTGATTGCTCTCAGCGCACTACTATTACAGAATAGTCAGATTTTTGTTACGGCATAAGAGGCAAATATGGAAACAGCTTTAGGTGGTTAAAAAAAAAAAAAAAGATGGAAAGAACATCTCAGTGGGAACAAAATCCCCATGAAAGTTGAAACAGATTCCTTTTCTTACTAAGGAGCCTCAAAAATAATCAACATGTTGACACTTGTATTAGGTAAGTTTCATCTTAAGGCTATTTTATGAACATTAACTACTAATCCCCCCATCACCTCTGCGGGGAAGAGAAGTAGTTCCTTTTTTCTTATTAGGGAAATCCTGGAGCTCAGTGGGAAAATGGGGTGGAAACAAAGACTTCCTCTTGTCTCCTGTCTGGAGTTTCCAGTCTCTAGACCACTACATCAGCTGTCTGAGACCATATTCGATTTTTAAAGTTGTGAACCAAAATAAATATAGAATGTTGTAATATATTTATAGAAAATGATCATTCAAATCACAGCAATAAATAGCCTGAGAAATATATATTCCCTAGGTGCCAAGTTACCAAAAACCTATAAACAGGGACAGAAAAATGTAAAGGGTGACTAGATGTAGGAGAGAAAATCTTCCTTACATTCTATTAAGAAAAGATGGGGGAAAAGAGAGAGAGAAGAGGAAAAGAGAATGGAGATGGAAAAAGACAGAGAGGATCTCTTAAAAAAAAAATGGAGGGTTATTTTGAATCCAAAAATATTCATACGTTGGAGTATGGTAACATTTAACTGAAGTGAAATCAAATTAAATTAATGTTTCTTAAATTGAATCATAATTGTAATTTTACATTGACAAAATAGAGGTAACTTACACAGACCAGAAGAATGTCCCAGCTTTCACCCCTTGCTTGGTGGCTGTAATCCATAGCTAATGAGGAAAATATAAGAGGCTTAGAACATATTCTGGGTTTGGGTCAAAGAAGAAAAAGGTTTTAAAATATATTAGCTCAGATATGTTATACTCTACCATACCCCACCATAAATTTCCCAATATTTGCAACCTTTTTTTTTTTTCACATCTGGAAGTCAGAATTATTCTTTCCATAAATGTTATTCAATACATTCTCTGCAAAAGCTTTCAAGCTCTGCTATGATTATAGTGGCTTTTTTAAAAAAAACTTTTATTTCATCTCAAGAGTCTCTTCTGTACCTGTCTTTTCTGATCATTGTTTTGAACATTTCACTTACATGGCAGAATTCTGCTCATCAAAGGACCCCGAGTGACCATATGTTTCCTTGACTGTTGAAAGCCTACAGAGGAAAACCCCAATTTGGCACACAGATGCCAGGATCTCAGAACCTAGCTTTGTCTCGTTTTGTTTTAAATGAGGTTAGTGAAATGGGGAAAAGGGGCTATTTTTTATTCTGGTTTTCTCCTTGTACCTTTTACTTAGCCTTTGAGTAAGTGGAATTTTAGGAGTAAACTCCTGGGATAAGTTAGGTGAACCAGGCATGTCATTAAGGCTTTTAAAATATTCTTTCCAGGGACTTCCCTGGCGGTCCAGTGGTTAAGACTCTGCGTTTCCACTGCAAGGGGCGTGGGTTCGATCCCTGGTTGGGGAACTAAGATCCCCCATGCCCCGTGGAGTGGCCAATATATGTATATTCTTCCCAGCTCATGCTGTTGGGAGGTAGAAGATACGGCAGTTAAGAACCTGAGCCCAGCGACCAGCTAGCTGCATTTTAAGCCTTGCCTCTGTCACTTACCAGCCGTGTGATCCTTCAGTTAGTTATTTAAGGTCTCTACATTCCTTTAAAATATAGATAATATTACCTAGCGCATAGGATTATTCTGAGCTTTAATGAGTTAATACATGTAAAGTCCTTAAAAACAGTGTTTTAGCATTTGGTAAACACTAGATCAATTTTCATCTTAATTATTATGCATTAATGGAAATAAATATAATCCAGTTATTTTCAGGACACTAAAAACAACTTAGAATGGCCAGTGTCCCATTGAATAGAAGTCTGTGAGAAGAAACCCCTTAGCTTTAGGAGGCAAACAGGAAAAAGAAGTGTAGCTTGGTTTTTTATAAGACCGAAACAAAAATGGTCTACGAGTTGCAACCAACCTCCTTTCTGGTTTCTTTGTCTCCAGAATTTGATAGTGTTTTACTTACTCCAGTTAAAATCTTTGTTTTTTGAGGAAAGGGGTAATTTGGAGGTGTGGGGCATTCAGGAGCTTGGCCATGGCCTCAGAAATGTCTGGAACGCCTGGCCTGGGAGAATTCTGTAAGGATTCCCAGGCCCCTGGGGAGGACTGGAAACTCCCAGCTCCAAAATCACAGCTGCTGCAGCTGGCAAGTGAGGGATGGGGCAGGAGAGCATACAGCACCCTCCCAGATTCCTGGACGTCTGAGCTGCCAGCGGATGTCATTAGCATGGGAAAGGTGGAGTCCTCGTCCCATTGGGATGGACCAGAGACAGAGAGGTCAGGGTCTCAGATTGCTCTGAGCATCCTACTGGGGTTTAGTCCAAAGTATCCTTCTGCTTTACAGATGAACTCTGGCATTTCTGGGTATCCTCACACCAAGGAGGACTCAGATGGGTCCCGGAGTTTCATTCATTCTTGTGTCAGCGCCTCCTCTAGCAAGAAGGTGAACTCAAACTGAGTCCTGGACACCCTGCACGTGCCTCAAAATCACCTCAGATCCCAGAGAGATCAGTTTCTTATATTAAGTGATCTATTTGCATACTTATTTTAGTTTCAGAGACACAACCTTGGTGCATGCATAGCCAAACAACTTCCTAGAAAATGTGGTGCCTTGACATTTCCAAGGAAGCTGTATTAGGCAATATTTGGCAGATATGAAATGTAAAATCAATCTGCGGTTTTCTAATGGAAATTTTTTAAATACAGTTTTGTCAAATGATGACCCTACATTTTCAAAAGTTATATTGTGGAATACACGCTGATGTTGGCATTATCAGAGCAACAGGAAGCCCTATAAGTAACTTTTAGCTTACTAACCCTCAGGGGGAAAGATCACCAAAGGAGTCTTTGCAATAGTATAAGGAAAGAGCACTAGGAGAGACGACAGATGTGAGGGTGCTAAAATTATCCCAGTGGCAAAATCAGAATCATTGGTTCTTTGTACTTGTCTGTACTTCCCAAAAATTTTGTAATGACAATTAACATCTTGGTAATCAGAAAAAAAAAAAAAATTAACCAGTTGTAAAAAGCAATGTGAACTATGAAGACAAACTAAAGGTAAAAATTTTTTATTTCTTTCTTATTTCTTCCAAAAAAGAAGCAAACAATTTCTCCCTGATTCTTGGTACAAGTCGTGTTGGCCACATTTTCTAAAAGAAAATTGGGAGCATGGTCAGAAAAGTGCAAAGAATGAACAAATAAGAGAGAATACTTGGAATTAAAAAAATTTTTAAATCTCAAAGGAAAGGACCCTAGCAGTAATGAAGCTGGTCGGTCAAAGGTTTGGCAAATGGTATGAGACTGAAGCATGAAGAAAATTTCTTAAGTTAAATCAGATCATGAGCAGCTATAAAAGTTCCTTTGCAAGTTATACATATATATTATATTTCAGAACTCTAAAGTTAAATCTAGTAATTACAGAGAAAAAAATGCAGTAAAATGCTGGTCCAAAGGAAGATAAATGAAAAGGAGCCTCTTGGTCTATAAAGTGGAGGAGGGGCAGGGGAGGGAGAATCGTAAAACAGAAATCATAAAACTAGTTTCTTGTTAATTCAGAGAAATAGGAATTATAATTTCCCATTTCCCATTCTGAATTTGAATGTAATCTATATTTCCTCAGAGATGGGCCAAACAACACAGCTAAAAAAAATTAGCTAAGAAGACACTGAGTCTGGCCTTCCCACCTTTAATCCCAGTATCTCTTCCATTGCTTTCCTTTATCTAGAGGCAGAGTTTTCAACATTTGTGTCCTAGATGCTACATTTTGAAAAGGGGACAAATGGAAATAATATTGTACCTTCTTGATATGTTATCAGGAATAAAGAAAAGAAGAGAAAACTCCCACTGGGACCAGGAGCATTTAAATGCGAAATTCAACACTTTCTCAAATTCAGGAGAATATGCAGCTGTGGGAGAAGGGGAGATGTTTTAAAAAGGAAAACAAGCAAAAAAATTTATGAAAACCATGAACTACTATTGTAGTCTTCCTAGCAGTTCTTTGCAGGGAAATTATTCCTTTGCATTCTAAAGCACAGAGGTAGAAGAAATAGAATTCTGGGAGACCAGAGGAGTGGGCGGGGCCCTAGTATCAGCAGGAGTAAATCAATCACTGAGATTCAAGAGTAGGAACAAACTAAAGCTGTGAGGGTTCGGGGATGCAGCAGAATAGATCGTGGACTAGTGTGGCTCTTTCCAGGTGATTAGGGCCAGAAGAAGGTGAATGATGAAATACAGGAAGAAGTACAGGCAAACATGCCTCAGATGGGGCTGTAGAACAGTTCAATCCAAAACATAATAAATGGACACCTAAATGTGTTAGGTCGTGGGTTAGGTCCTGAGAATAAGGAGATAAATAAATCAAGTCTCTACCCTCATGGGGCTCATAGACTAAAGCAGATTATGTGAATAATTTCAAATGATATGGTCACAATTATGATAGAAATAACAAGAAAACCCAAAAGAGGGTCCCTGAGCTTAGCGAGGGCTGAGGGAGCTTAGTGAAATCTACTTAGAAAAGGATGCTTAAAGTGAAATTTGAAAGAGAAATGAGCCTGGCAGCAAAGGGACCAGGAGAGTAGAGTCTATCCTAAGTACATTATGATACAGTAAAATGAGAAAAATATAGATTTATCGCAGTATATGGAAAAGAAACAGAATAAAGAAAAGGTAAAATTTTCCTGGAAAAAAAGAAAAAGAAAGTCACCTGTTAGACAAAGTGGTAAGCAAAGACTAACATTTTCCATCAAGCCAATCCCTTTGGCCTGGAAGTCCACTCCTACTCTAATGTCATTCTTCTTCTCTTTGCTCTCTCTTTCTTGAACCTGCCATCTTTCTTGTGTTCTTACACTACAGTAGTTCACAAGGATGGTCTCAGGACCAATTCACTGCATCACCAATACTGACCGAAAACCACCATAGACCCAGCAACTTGAGAAGTAATAGGAATGCAACAAACTAGTAAATAAAACAAAAAAGAAGCTGACTCACAGATATAAAGAACAAACTAGTGGTTACCAGTGAGGAGAGAGAAGGGGGAGGGGGCGATAGGTAGGGGGAAAAAGGGGGGTTATTATGGGATTATCTGATATCATGTGTGTGAAACTTCTGAAAATTGTAAAGCACTATAGAGTTTAAAGAATATTTTATTCAATTAAAATTTTTTTTTTAACTTTTAAAAAGAATCCTCCTTCCTCCAGAAACTGTGGCTTCAGAGGACTTGCACCATGGAAGGGTGCTGGACTCATCTCTCAGCTCACCACACGTAGTGGGCCCTGTGGAGTCTCATTCACTCTCCACCTCTCTGAGTCCAGCTTTGAACGGAACAGGCAATTTCCCCACTGAGTTATCTTAGTATTAGAAATTGCAGGATTAGAATGGAGAGATTTTTCAAAGAAACAAACACACTTATGGCACTCTGTTAAGAGTATGGAACATACTTTTGTAATGAGAAAAAAGTAAATAGTTTCAAAACAACAACATAAAAAGGAATCCTCTTATAATATGTAGGAGAAATGTAGGGTCGTACAGTGAATGACAACTTTTAATAGTGCATTCTGAAGATTAACAAATTAAAAGCAGACTCAAGTTTGCTAAAGTGGCTATATCAGGGTTTTAAAAATAAAATTAAATTATAGAAATTATTTTTGGAAGTCGAATGGTGCGATTCAAATTGAATGGACACTACAAATGCCTCATGTCATATATAAAATTTCAAACTAGAATAAGAGTGGTTCTTATTCACCATTTAATCTGACTCATATATTATTTAGCCAAATGTCTTTCATGGTTTAATCACTCAGTAAAAAATAAGTTGAGTTTGGCTTAATTACCTGTTAAGATTTTTATAAATATTTTCTCTACTCCAATTATTTTTTCACTGTAAAATATACAAGCCTCTGAGAGGATGGTATAAATGCTTAAGGAGTATTTATTAAGGCTCATCTTTTCTTATAGCACTTATAATTTCTTATACTCATGCTGTAGTTTCTTATAGTTCCTGCCCATATATTCTTCCTGTGTGCCAAGTTTCTATAAAACATGTTTTTAAATGATATCTACTGTGCTCCTTGGATTTCTTATGGTGGCATCTTGTTCAAGAAGATAGAAACACAAATCAGTTTCACTGCAAATCTCCGTCAGCACTAGGGAACTACTAAACTTAGTGAAATGTGTCGACTTAGAGAGTTAGTGAGGAAACAGGCAAACAGAGTTAAAACAGACTTCACTTCATTGAGCAGGTTCACAGCTTTCCGTCTGCTCTGTTTCTGCAGAAGTTAATGAATATGTGGACTCATCTTCTGAGTCATGCCAACCCAGAGGAAGCCTAATATCCACACTCAGTGGAAGTTGATCCAATTTGATAAAATTACTATTTATATCCTTTGCGGTTCTTCAAGCAAGTTTGCTTCATGACAAAATTAATATAAAAGACCAACTAGCAACAGCTCTTGACAGAACTCAAATTTCAATTATTTTATTTACACCTAAAATGTTCCTCTATCATAAACTTTGGGAAATCCACACTGTAAACAAATTTCACTTTGCTTACAACGTAGGACATCATAGACTTCTGGGAGTCTAGCCTAAATAAAGACAGCAGAATCAGAACCTCTGCTAGAAAGAAACACTTCTACAGATATACAAGTCTTCCAACTTTTTTTTTAATGAAAAGCCCATATTTAACCATGCATACTGATTATGCAATATGAATATTTTTTATCACAGATGACCTTTTCTCAAAGAGCAATACCATTTTTTTCATACTTTATATTCTCTTTAGCCCATAGACTGAAGCAAACATTTCCAGGAAGGAGATCATTTGGGGATGGTAGGTACGTGGACATTTGCAGACTGCCCACTCTTCATGCCACGGCAGATTGCACAAAAGCCTCCCAGCCCTCCTTCCCGCCAGTGTTCCAGGGAGCCGTGGCCCCCAGTCAGAGTAGACATGAGATGGAACCATTTGCCATCCTTCTTCTACGTGTTTCTGATTGACTGTGTGTACTGGGATGTGTTCCTACGGGGATTCGCATCCTTCTACCCAGGGTCGCACGCACTTAGTTCAATTCTGCACATTAAACAGCTGTGGATTTATGTTGCTGCTTTGCTCACCTCTGACCAAAGCAAGCTGCCTGACCGTACACATACACATAGTCACAGGAAAAATATTGTGCAGAAAGCCACCTACATCCCTTTTTACTTTCTGCCCAGCCATTTGATCTGAAGTAAATAGGATGATTTCTTTCAAAGTATCTATCAATTTGCTGGTCCAGAACCAAGGTGGATTCCACTTATATGTAACTTCCAAGATTTTTTAAAAAATGGATTAAACAGAAGAATTCATAAATTTACTGTGGGTTTCATTGAGATTTTTTTTTCCCAGCAAGTTTCCCTGTTCCTGATCATATGGCGCTTGGGCTAAAATTTTGTGGCAGTCATGTCATTCACTTGTTTTTCGTTGTGCCCACAAATCTAGTAAATCAATAAGATCTGAGTATTCCTTCTTCAAAATATTTCTGGAAGTCACCCCTATGTCACCATTTCTACCACTGTCACCCTAATGAAGATCCTTATCATCGCACACTTTTATAATCATAACCTCACATACACATACACACATGTATAAACATAGACACATAAACATATGTATATCAGTATATATACATTGTATATGCACATATGTATATGCATACATATATAAATATATATACATAATACACATGCACATACATATTATATGCACATATATATACACATATATTATGTACACACATACACACACATATATATACAATATCAAAAGACAGAAACATTACCAAGTATGAGGAAATGAAATGCATCTTTTCAACAGGTAACAAATTTGGGGGTGGGTGAAATGTTTCAAGGCACAGACACACAAAAAAATGCAAAACTCACCGGTTGACCTCCCCACCACCTATGATTAAATTTCTCTCGCCCTCGAAGATGGAAAGTGGCATCAAATACAGGATCATACATTGAATTGCCAACAATTCCATGTGATTCTGGATATAGCCCCTTTGTGGAAAAGCAAATTTATTGTCAAAATAATCCACACATAATAGTTCTATCATAAATTTTCTTATCATAGAAGGTTTTATAA
This sequence comes from Balaenoptera musculus, assembly GCF_009873245.2. Lineage (NCBI taxonomy): Eukaryota > Metazoa > Chordata > Mammalia > Artiodactyla > Balaenopteridae > Balaenoptera > Balaenoptera musculus. The sequence goes on along the minus strand of NC_045801.1, from coordinate 19,529,917 downwards.
CAATATTTAATTTCCAATTTTATATAAGACATATATAACCTTTATACGTGTCTGTCTTAGCAAACAGAAATATTATCTATGGACTAATTATAAGCCATCCGTGAAACTTGACATGATTATAAGAAATTTAATATTGGGATTTTTTTTAACTGTTGCATTTAATAAGATGACAATAATTTTTATTACAATAAATTATCCTTTAGAATGAAATTTACTAATGTGCCTCCAAAGTTTCTAAATACCGTGTTCCTTTTTCCTAGGTTCTATTTCTACTCCAAACCAAAAATAAATAAATAAATAATATTTTTTAAAGAAGAAAGCAAGGTAGAATTGGGAGTGTCTGAAAATTTAAACATAGCAGCTCTGAAGTCAACATTTTTCATTTGAAAATTCAGAAAATAAAGAATAGCTCCTGTGGTATTTGAGAGGTTGAATGTATGTATGCAGACAGAACTGCAGCTGAAAAAAAAAAGGTTTTAAAGTTGCAATGAAGTTCAGTCATCCACAAAGTTGTAAAAGGCATTTACTATGAACAACTGATAGAGGTAAGATGAAAAATAGAAAGATTTTCTTTCAACACTAAGGAACATGTTTTTTAAATCTCTCTTTAAGTCATTTCAGGATGAAACCAGCGCTTTGAATCTACACCACTTGAAAAAATACTTACAGTGGCCAGAGTGTATAAGTTAGGGAAAGTTTTGGTCGGGTACACGGGCCTCATGTAGGGAGAGTGAGTGCCACAAGACCCTGGAAACAGAATTCAGGTATTAGAGCAAGAGAACAACCAGGGATCACCTCATGCATGCAAATCCATTCTATAAATGATCACAGACATGTGCTACCTTCACTTTTGAATTTCAAATAGTGAAGTCATGGGTCCATACATCTCATAACCGACAGCTAAGTGGTTACTGGGCAGATCATGGATTACAGATAAGAACACAGTATGAAAATGACTTACTTAGTTTTTCAATGTTAGGCATGACCTTGCTGCCTTTCTTCATGTACGATGCACGGAAACCATCCACAGAGAAGATGATTAATGGAGGGCGAACAAACCTTAAACAGTAACACATTAAGCTTTAGAAAAATTATTGTCACAGGTTTGCTTTATGCCTAGCCATTCTCAATAATTGGAACCGAGGGTTTCCAAGATGAAACTTCAAGGGAGGATATCTGTACAAGCCTGGGCTTCTAGCCACATAACATTTGTGGCAACTTAAGTGCAGAGTTAAATGACCAGGGAAGGGCCTGGACTCCAGATTTCCCCTAATGTACTTTCTCCACTGCTGCCTCTTGCACTGCAAACAAAGTTTTTCACAATGTAAAAAGCTGCTATATTTGCCTGGAATATTGATTCTCCCATTTGCTTCCTGAAAAACTCTTATTCATTCTTTAAAATTCAGCTCAAGATTTCCTCTTTCATAGTATTAGGTGTCATGCTTCTGAATCCCTTTAAGATATTAATTAATACCTCTTTTATCATTCATATATACATTATACTATATTATATTGCTATATTAACATGTTTACCTTCTTCACTCGTTTCAAAGCACAGTTTGTGTCTTATTCATCTTTTTATTTTGTGGACCCATAGTAGGGCTTCAATAAATATTTATCAACTACAAGAAAAAAGGAAGGAAGGAAGGAAGGAAGGAAGGGAGATGAAATTAATAGCAGTAGTATTCCTGTCACTAGAACTAAATACTTACACAAAAATTATTTTAGGTTTAATTACAAAATAATTTCAAAAATAATTAAAATTGTTGAAGATCTAAAAATCAATCAATAAAGAACTAGACTATCCACCTAACTAGGGCAGGACTGATGAAATAGGCCTTTTGTTATATTCTAAAGATACAGTTGTTCGATCAGACTTGAGAACGCTAAACTATGTGCAAAACTGTTTCTAATAGTTTGAAGATAATTCAGCAAGCACGGGCTTGAATTTATTTGAAGCTACATTTATGATGAGGCATTTTTAAAAATATTTATTTATTTATTTGGCTGCGCTGGATCTTCATTGCGGCATGCGGGATCTTTTTAGTTGCGGCATGAGGAATCTTTAGTTGCAGCATGCGGGATCTAGTTCCCTGACCAGGGATCGAACCTGGGCCCCCTGCATTGGGGGCATAGAATCTTAACCACTGGACCACCAGGGAAGTCCCAAATGAGGCACATTTTAAATGACTCATTTGAAATAGAGTCACATATAAAGAACTTAGAACAATACTATATGAGTTCATTATTATCATAACTATTATAATTTAACGCTTCTACCACATAGACTGCTTTCACCTCCAAAATAACTGAACACATTTTAAACATTCAGAAACTATTGCCATCCCATTCTAAAAGTCCAAAGAAGTTCAAGTAGCTCATGAAAGTTAAAAAGGAGACAAAAATAAAAATATTTAAATTCTTGGATTTTGTGTCCCAGGCTGTGCTGCCTAAAACAAAAAGACACTCGATCAAATACATTCATGAAAACACATTTGTAGAACATTTTATTTTCTGCCAGGCATTTTAAGGGTCCATGAATTTGCAACAGTTTCCTGGAAGGCGTAATAAGTGCCTTATGCTGGTCCCACTTGAGCTGTGGGGTGTCACTCAAGTTTGGCTGTATCCCAGCAAAGCAGGGCTGTAGTGGTTTGTCAAGTTTCTGTAGCATCTGGTAGGAGTTACCATCTTGGATAATATTTTCGAGACATTCTGTAGTCCTCCCTTCAGCCACCCCACCACCACTACCGTCACCAAAAAAAAAAAAAGCAAAAGCAGCACTTCAGGAAAAAACACAGGAAAAAAAACCAAATCACTGCCGGAAATGTTTCTTTTCTTCTTCAGTATTACTTACATATACTTCGTAAAATCTTCAGCTAAGGTGAGATACAGAGGATATTCAGTCTCTGATATGTGCAGGTGATAGGAGAAAAACAATTTTTTAATTCTCTACTTCAAGATGTACATTCCAGCATTCGACTGGTAAATTACTCATAAGTACTCATAAGTTTGCCTATATAAGAGGATTTCAGTTTTACGTTGTTTTTAACCATTTACCCATCCATAGCCTGTGATATTTTATCAATAAATATATAAAACTGTATAATATTCATAAAATGCACTCACCCTGCAGGACATTCTGGGGCCTTTATTTCCTCACAGTCATCATCAACCCAATGTGACTCTCCTGTAAGGAAAAATGGGTAGACTTTTTGGTGAATCTAATTATAAATACCATCCAGAGCCTTGAAGTGTATAATTGCAGGACCTGTGTCCCGTTTGATACTCATTGTTTATGGGACGCCATCTAAAAAGAACTTCTGAAATAAAGCCTAGTGTCTGTTTTGGCTTACTAAACTACACCCATACATGATGGGAAAGTCTAGATTTAATAACCCCAAGTGGTGTTTATTTGAGCCTTCCGAGTCTAAATGGTTTGTAGATAAAAACACCAGTGGCGTCAGTGAACAAAATTCCATGTTTGTTTCCCTCCAGAAATAAACTGTTTGGTCATTAGACAGAACATTTTTTCCTAGGCCACCAAACATCTCATAGCCATAGAAAACATGGCACAACTTCCCTTTGGTTGGGGAACAAGATTTAGACTACTCAGAGGTGATAGATGGAATATCGCGATAGAGAGGTTATTTGCCAATGGATTTGTGCACAGCCCTTGCACTTAGGAATAAAAACCAATGCTATCTTTCACTTTTATCTTCCACTAAGATCTGAAAGCATAAACCTATGTCTTTCTTGAGTTACTCCCATCAAGAATAGAGAACAGAAAAGAGCTTAGATACAAAATGAAGCTTACTTTGGAGAAAATGAAACTTATCAAAAAGCATTTGCTTTAAGTTCTCCTTGAACATAAGTAACATTTGTGACCAAGACTTTGGAGAAATGGCTCCCATGTAAAGAGCACTGGATATCTCCCTGGTCAATAAGAATCTAACTACTGACAATTGTGTTAAGTACCATGCTCCTTAAAATAGGGAAGTTTTACCACACGTGTAATGACTCAGGCGTGCATATGGGCCCTACAAAAGTACTACAACTAGAATTTTAAACCAGCAAAAGCCAGCGTTTCATGATTCAACGACCAGTGATACTTAGGACTTTATTTTCTCTTCTAAAAGCCTTTGTGGCTTATTGGTACGTTTACTAGGGAAATAAAAGGGAAAAGGAAATAAATTCTCAATGAGTTTTATGCTTTATCAACAGTTCCAATAATCATCTGGGTAGGAAAAATTTTCAAACTCAGCATTCAAGCAGTATGTCTTGCCATAAATAAACACTATGCATATTTCAGAACTGATTTGCTTTTCCCCCAAAATATTTTAACAGAAACTCTATTTAAATGTTCCATGTCACAGCTAGGAAGAGGACTTAATTCAGACACTAAAAAATGACTTGCAAACTTTACACAAAGATCCTTGGATCTTTCCATTAACTTTAGAAGTGGGTGCCATGGTGACTTAAAAATCCTTAAAGACAGAAACTGCATATTTTTATATGTTCGGCAGTCCATTGAGTAGTATTTATTATTGGAATAAAACCATCATATTTGACAGTCAGCCACACAAAGTCAGCACACATGCATGTACGGCTTTGGGGTATAGCAGGAGCTAGTGGTGTCCCATCCCCTTTAGCAGCTAGTACCCCCATTCCCATGCTGCTGCTGGTGCTTCGGCTTACAACTTACAGCTAGTGACTACAAAAGCCATGCCCCTTGACTCAAAGGTAAGAACTCTGGGATTTACTTTCCAGAGCCCGCAGTAGAGCAGACCAAGGTGAGACTTCCCCTGACGCCACATCCTTGCTTGCTTTCCCCTCTCCCACAGCCCCTGCTCCCTTATATGGTTTTCTTGCAGAGCACTCTTCCAATAAATTCCATACACAGAATTCCTGTCTCAGGCTCTGCTTCTAGGAAACCTGACCTAGGACCAAGACAGGAACTCTTTTAGAAATCTCCTCATTATTCTGGCTGTATCTAATTATAGAACTTGGGGTTATTTCCTTGTTATTTCAGATCAGTGAAATGCAGAGAAGCAAAACTAAGAAAGAAGCATGAGAAATTAGGAAGGACAACTCATTCCTGCCTCCGAAGCCCATATCCAAGGTGATATATCCACAATATCCAAGGTCTCTTCGAACATCTCCAGTTTTTATTCTTTTAAAGATCAAGCCAACCCAAGGAAACATGTACCTTTGCAAACCACTTGGTAATTAGTACAGCAGTCTCCCCTGGCCAAGCAGTCCTCTGAGCAGTGACAAGCATTGTCTTCATTTCTTACTTCTCCGCATCTGTCCTTAGTACACTCCCAGCCGCCAGCTGAAATCGGCACAACAGAACACTCACTGCTTCACACAAACCAAATAAAAGAGGCCACAATTGCTTACAACGTTTGCCAAGAAAAAGAGCTAAAATCCCACATCATTTAATCTGCTTGTGAAATTAGAGTTGGCCTGAGGCCTAGATGATATTTGGAGGACTTACAAATAGGATGGATTTTTAATTTTTCAAATCAGAGTACAAAGCCAAATGCCACTGGGCTCCTTTGGAAAAATGAAACCCTTAACCATCTGCCAACTGTCCTAAAAGACCCAATACAATGCATAGTGTGTAAGGTTTGTGAGAGAGATACCTACCATTGTAGGCATAGTTGCTATAGCTGGACTCTTTTATTTTCCCAAGTAGCTTTATTTAAACTTTAATCAGCTTGATTTAAATATAAATGATAGTGCAACAAGGACCTACTGTACAGCACAGGGAACTCTGCTCAAATTATGTGACAACCTAAATGGGAAAAGAATTTGAAAAAGAATAGATACATGTATATGTATAGTTGAATCACTTCGCTGTACACCTGAAACCAACACAATATTGTAAATCAACTCTACTCCAGTATAAAATAAAAAGTTTAAAAAACAATAATAGTGCAACTAAATGGCCTCTACCTGCTATAAGATTCATTTGGGGGTTAAAGTCCTAAACAGATATGAAGAGTATAAAGGTATACTAAAAACATTCACAGTTCTAAGCGTTGACCAAACTGTGGCCCTACCCACAATCAGAGGTCAGAGTCCCTATTTCCAAGGAGGTCAATCGCTAGGTTACAGATTTCTATCTGAGCATACTTGATTGGGAGCTCACACTCAACTCTACCAAGAAAATATCTTCGAAAAAGTAATATTTTTATTTTAAAGAGTGTGCTGTACTTTTTGTGTGACTTTTCATCTGCTAGACTGTAAGCTCCATGGAAGGAAAAATCACATCTCTCCTCTCACCGCTATATCTCCAGTACCTGAGTCTATCTGCCTGGCACATGCCAGGTAGTCCATGAACACTTATTAAATCTAATTGAGAATTACCATGAAAATAAAATACGACTCTTTAAATTTGGGGTTGCTGTATTGAGAAACTTCATAGTTAATTCATTTATTCAATAAATACATCTACTATATTTTCCATGTTCTTGGTGCTGGGGAGGTAGTGAAGAACAAGGAAGACAAGGTCCTGTCTTCATGGAGCTTACATTCCAATTGGGAAAGACAGACCATAAGCAAGTAAACTAGTCAATGAGATCATTTCAGCTTGTGCTAAGTGCTGTGAAGGAAATAACAGGATGGCATGGATAGTGAGTGACAGGGGTGGGCCCAGTCTACTTGACATAGAATGGTCAAGAAACGCTTCTCTGAGCTAAAGGACACTTCAGGTCTTCACCTCTTAAAACATGTCATAAGTGGAAAGCAATGATTTTAGAAAGCAGTGCTGATTGACATATATACACTAATATGTATAAAATAGATAACTAATAAGAACCTGCTGTATAAAAAATAAATTAAATAAAATTTAAAAAAAAAAAGAGAAAGAAGTGCTGCTCCTTAATAATATTCTACCTAGAGATACTACTGCTATGTGAATAAATGGATAAGGAGATAATAGCTGCCATACTAGAAAACAATGCAACTACTGTCTAATTTCCATTCTTTTAGAATTACCTTTGCACCCTGATTCCATTCTCTGATTTTTTTTAATATCCCCTATTTCCACTGCCTTCTCTTCCCAAGCAGAATAAATGCTTGGAATTCTTTTGTCCAGGGTATGCTATTCCCAATGGTTAGCAATTTTCCAAGGTTACTTTGACTGATAGAGGTCATGTGAGTCTTTTTTCCTCAATTCAAAGATAACTCTATCAACCAGTATTCCTCTCCTAGTTTATTCCTCCCCTAGTTCCATAAGGAAATCCCTTTGCTTACAAAAGGGCATCACTATTAACAAGCTAGGTTTATTGAGAAATTACAAACTTTGTATAAGAATGAAATTTTTAAAAATTCAGTGAACTACAAGTAAGGTATGATTCAGTCAGCTGTATAATTTTCAAAGCAAATATGGGAATAAACATAAAAAACATTGAACTTTATTGGATAACAAGAAAGGTACCTATCAGAAAAATATTTTTAAAAATGAGAACATGCTGAAAAGGGAGTGCTGAAAAGCTCTTGTGCCCTTTGAGAGAAATATCAACTTTGAGAAGTGTAATTCTGTAATATATATTTAAATTTTAAAAATGCATATACGCTTTGATCCCCAAATCCCATTCCTCAGAATTTATCTCAAGGAAAATAGGCAAAAATATGAATATGCATGAAAAATATTCATTGATACATTGTTCATAATAGCAAAAATTACCGAAACATAAATGCTGATCATTTACTCAATTAAGTAGGCTGCATCTGTTCAATGGAATACAATGCAGGCATTCGAAAGGGGGATGTGTATAAAGGTACATAAATACAGATACACCTCACACAGGCATAAATACACACAGGTATAAATGTGTACACACATTCTAAACACACACCCAATCTCAGAGTTTATACTGAAACATTGATTGTGCTTATCTCTAGAGAGTGCTGTGTCAGCATAGTAGAATCTCAGAGATTTCTGTTTGCTCCTTCAACCTTTTGTTATTATTTTAGGTTTTATTCTTCCACATTTGGCCTTGTTCATTTCCACAGGGAAACAAACTACTTTAAAGTGTTATTATAGCCTATATTTATAAAACTTGGGAAGAAAGGCATGAGCTACATTCAGAGAGAGCTAAGCTAAAGTCAGGAGATCCATTAAACTTTGCAAGGAGCTCTAAGATCAGGAATCTGGAGGGCTGAGATGACGTGTCAGGGACAAGATACTCAAGGTAGAGAGGAAACATACAACATTAGTTAGTTCCTCAGTGCCAAGCAAATACAGACCGCTGGTTTGAAATAACACTTTAGAGCCAAAATCTCTCCTGGAACATCTGTTCCATCCATATATTCAGGTTACGAGGTTCTCAGCATTTAAGTTTACAAACCCACAACTAAGGAAGCTGGGGGAAGTTCCAAAGGAAAGTAACAAAAAAAATGGCCAAATGTTTGGAAAATGTATTATGCAAAAAAACAGCCTAATAAAATTCTTCTTATCTGGGATGGAAAACAAACAAATCAGAACTAGTAAGGGGGTTGACATAGGTTTTCATATAAATCAGCGGCTATTTCTTTAGTAAAGGAGAGTAATGTCTCTGTTTCTAATGATGTCATTAGAAAAATCAGACTAATGTTAATGATAATATAAGTCAGATTTTTGAAAGAATCATCTAAGCATAAATGTCTGAAAACAGGTAATAATTTATCGAGAGAGCTGTAGAATCTTTGCATCTAACAGTGTTAAGAGCAGGGTTGCTCATCACCTTTCCCAGAAAGTTTGAACGTGATGTTGCCCAGAGGCATGATGGATAACCTACAAGGTATCTCAAAAGTCCCATCTAAAGTGTTAGGCTTTGGAAACAGAGCAGGTAGAATGGCAGGAGTCTCCAAAGTGCTTCTTCTCAACTCATGTACATTCACTCAGAGGCCTGTATATTCTACTGACTCTTCCAATAGGGAAGAAATGTAAAGAAAGGTCAGGAACCTGTAGAGGAAGATCTGAGAGCTGCCTTGAGCATGCGACCCCAAGTAGAATTCCATAACAATTTTCTACTTGCACTGAGAACAGGGAATGACATCAAAGTAGTATAGCAGTGGACTATAAGATGAAATAAAACAAACGTTAGAAACTGGGCAGGCAAACAAAAAAATTAAAGTTGAAACAACAACAACAAAAAAACCCCAACACTTTAAGAATGTGCACAATTTCAGCCCAGGTATCCTAGCAGTGAATGAGGGAATTGACAGCAAGAGACAGAAATGATAAAGATGAAAAAAAAAAAAAAGGCTGGCCACAAATACTTCCAAAACTAGCAAATAATGACAGCAGCTGCAAAGAACCATCTTTGGGTGGGCGTTATGTGGACACAACAGTCACATAGGGTGTGCTCATAATAAAACTGATAATCATTCAAGAAACAAAACTAAAACTCATGGTTTGGTTTGGCCAAAGCAGAATGGCAATGGCAGGGTGTACAGCAGCAGGGGGTCTTAAGCCATCTAATCAAGGCTAGAGAAGACTCAAAAGTTACACACCTGTCTTCAGACAAAGCTCATCAAAGTCATGGCAGCAACTGCTGTAGCTCTTACATAGGTTGTCACACCGACAATCAGGGGGTCCGACCTCTTGAAGTTCAAAGCATCTGCCCTTGCAAGATCCGGAGGTGTTGGTCCAGGGGGAGTCTGATAACACTACAAGATACAAGAGACAAAGGCAATGGGATTAGGGAATGGGTTATGTTGCTATGGAGGGGTGACCCTGTGTAGCAATACAATGCGGTGATGCAGTCAGACTCTGGCTGAGCAGCCGGATCCATCACCCGCCGGCTATGTACCTTCAGCAGGTTCCTTGTTCCAGTTTCTTCATCTGTAGAGTGGAGGATTAATAGAAGCAACTCGAGGTTACAGTGAGAATTAAATGAAACAAACCATGCAAAACATTGAGCAGAGCGTCAGACATATAGAAAGTAACAAATGTTGGCTATTGGTTTTACTACTGTTTACAATGATTATTACTACAAACGTGAGGGTTAGTTTCTCTGTGGATGCTGTGATTCCAACAGAGAAGAGAACTTTGAAGTATATACTTAGAAAGAAGAGTTCGTTCCCCTATTCAAATACCCATAGCTTTTGTAAGGAAAATTGAGCCTAAATGTTCTGAGAACAGTCTGAACAGATGGGATTGGAATAGAAGACTGTTAAGATCTCTTCCAGCCATAAAATCTACACCTATAACTAGGGTTACACAAACACGAACTCTACGATCTCGGCTTTTCAAACATAAATCCTCCTACATTATCTTCATATGATATGATTGTATATCTAGAAATCTCAAGAACCAACCAAAAATTTTAGGAAAAAATAATTCAATGAGATAAAAATTCCACAAATTTGTAAAATACAGGCAATATAAGTTCAAAAATTAAATGGAAGTTCCATTCATCATAGTACCTAAAAGGTAAAATATCTAGGTATAAATTTAATAGGATGTTTAGAACCTACATGAAGAACACAGTAAAACTCTACAAAAAAAGATATTTTAAAAGATTTAATTAAGTGGTAAAACATACCATCTTGGAGGTAAAAATATCAATATTACAAAAATGTTGGGAATTCCCTGGTGGTCCAGTGGTTAGGACTCTGTGCTTTCACTGCTGAGGACCCAGGTTCAATTCCTGGTCAGGGAACTAAGATCCCAGAAGCCACGGCACAGCCGAAAAAAACAAAAACAAAAAACCAAAACAACAACAACAACAAAATGCCAGTTCTTCCTAAATAAACTTAAATTCAATGCAATCACAATAAAAATACAAAAAGGAATTCTTGAAACTTGAGAGGATATTAAATGCTTATCAAAAATAAATATATGAAAACAAAAAAACACTGAAAAGGAAGTAAAATATATTCTGAAGTTAAATAATTAACACAGATTGGTTACAGAAAATAAGTAGATCAGTGCTGGGCATGAGGATGAGAAATAGGACCAAATATAAGAGAAGTGATTTTATAATGAAAATAACATTTTAAATCAGAGAAAGAAAGAAGGATTAATCAAGAAGTGAAAAAAAGATTTATCAGTAAGTAGTGCTGGGGTAACTGGCTGACTGGAAAAATTAATCTGGATCCTCATCCTAGCTTACAAAATAATTTCTGATGAATGGAAAGTATAAGCAGTGTCATACCTGTTGCTAGGAATTAAAATTTTTATAAAAAATTTTATACAATTTGAAAGTATCTATCAACATTATTAAAGGCATATGAATCTTTCACCCAGAAATTCCACTACTAGGAATTTATCTCTCACATATATTTGCAAAAGTTTGCCAAGATACATGTACAAGAAAGAATCACTATCTCCATAAATGGAATATTGCCCAGCCCTTAAGAAGAACGAGTCAGATCTGCATAGGCTAATATGGAAAGATCTACAAAATTGATAAACACATTTTTTTAACCAGCAAAGTACAGAAAACTGTTATAGTAGTAAACAGTACATATAATTGATATATTTTGTGTTAAAAATAGAGACAAAGCAATAAGAATAAAGATGAATATAAAATAAAAACAGAGGCCAGAGCTAGAGATGAAAGAGAGGGTGAGAACAGAGGCATTGAGACAAGGTGCCAGTATGAATAACCATTTTTTTTCACTGTAAGAAACTCCTTACAGGAATTACATTAGGGGAAAATGAGAAAGAGAGAAGCAAGGAGACTTCTTACTTTTCTGCAGTTTGAAACGTCTAACATTTTACAAATGTCTTTTTGGGTTTTTGCCTGCTTACTTCTCTCTCTCATGTATATATGTATACATGCATGTGAACATATGTGTTTAAAGCATGTTATATAATATTGATATATAAATATCCTAACAAATGTTATTTAAAACATGCTATTTGTAATTTTATTTCCTTATTTACATTTACAAATTTTTCATTTTTTTTATGATTAGTATTCATTACTTATAAAATCAAGAAAACACCAGAGGCAGGGAGAGAACAGATGTTAAATGATATTTCCAGGTTCACCGAAGCCATTTATCTGAACATCCTGTTCATCCCTTAGTTCTTTGTCCTCTTTAAAGTCAGAGTCACCCAATCCTCACCCATATGGCATTAGATCAGTTCAACTAAAGCAAACAGATTCACTAGACCATGAGATGTGAAACGCTTTTGCATGGTTCATTCTGGGATCTTGAAATACATACAAAGCACACCAGTTCAGTTTAAGAAATAATGTCAGGTTTCCAATGCAATGCCTTACCTCTGGTTCTTAAACCACATTTTTCTATTGACTTTGGCCAACCAATCAACAGTGCATGCTGGACCCTAAGAAACTATGAGGGGAGGAGGGTTGAGAAGTGGAAAAAGGAAAAATAGAGAAATCCTATAGTAGAGATAAGAAAAAAGATAAAGATTAGAAAAATGCTTATAATTGAATTATTCCTTTTTTAAAGGTACTGCTTAGACAGAATCATTCTAACAGCCATCTAATAAATTCTGAGTAGTATTCATGCCTATGAGTTACATACATAAATATGCTTGTCTACACTTATAGCTGAGATAATCAGAAGAGATCCAAAGGCACATTGTTTGTAGTTGTTTACTGGCTCCTCTTCTTCATAACATGCCAGCCTGCATGTGAAATTTTCCTCCATTCATGCCCTTTGCTTTCCCCTCATCATAATCTCTTCTTTCTTTCTTTCCTTTCAAAATATCTGTACAAAATTTTAGCCATTTTAAACCTTTCTTCATCCATTCTATCAACGTGAATTTTACTCTTTTCTTACAAAGTTGGTTATTCTCTAAGTTGATCCCTTATTTTGTCTTTGAAAATAATTGAATTTCCCTCAATAGCTTGCCCCTATCAATTATAATCTTCCTTGCCAACACTTAAACTGAAGACAGCTTTGTTAAGAAAGATTTGCCCTTAACACTCATAATGCAAAGATATATCTCATAAAAAGTACTCAAGATTGGGTTACCAACAGCTTTCAAATGAGAGTGAATTCCTGGGCCTATGTGGATTAGGGATACACATGACAAAATTCATTCTTGGCTGACTTGGATTCAGCTGACAATGGCAGGAAGAGAAATAGGAAGATAAACAATTGAGCCATATACTTCTTCAAGTCCGATGAGCCCAAGAACTGAACTGCTGCACCTTTTTTAAGAAAATAAAGTGATAGAGTAGAACAAAGTTCACTTTGCCTTTCCAGGGCCTATTCCATCCCTGCCATCTTCTTTCACAACAAGTTCTAGCCCTGCTTCTTTCTGTAGTTCTGTAATTCATCCCCATGTGCTGGCTTTTTCATTTCATGCCCAGGTCCCATGTCCTTCTCCCCACACCAGGCTAAGCACAGATTTTAGGACTTTTCTTTTTATTATACCTGATTGAATGATCAGATATGGAAAGATTCTCTGACTTATTATGCCTGAATTCTAAAATCTGTAAAGCCTTCCTTTTCCAGACCTAATAAGCTCAGAACTAACAAGAAAGAAAAAGACAAAGACAAAACGAAACAAACAAACAAACAAAAAACTTCAAAAGGATCAAGTCAGAAATCTGTGCTAGGTGCAATGGGGGTTTGAAATTTTGTATGAGACATTTGCCAATTTAATTACATACTTAAATGGTGTTATTTTACTTCAAAGAAACTAGTCTGTTGCAGAATCTTAAAAAATAAATGTTACAGATCTACACAGACGGAAGTTTTTTGAAAATAGGAACTTCAAATTTTAAAATATGTGTGTATGTACATGTATGATATGCATAAAACAATGTTATACATTTCTTTTTTTTCACAGAAGCATAATTTCATGATTTAGAAAAAAAAACCAACGTAAAACCTGATTTATTTCATTCAAATTCATAATTCTGATAGAAACAAGTGAAATTATTTTTATTTCTTTAAGTAAAACCTTATTTCTAAAACATTCCATCTTAGCATATCGACACAGAGGTAGCGTTGTGGAATTCTGGTGTCATTTATATACGGAAGAAATACTATTGATAATTTAATTAGACTATTGGAAAGAACCTAATTCATGACAAGAGTTGTGACCTAAACATTACTTCATCCTGGAGTCCCAATCATATTTCCCTCCAACTCTCTCTGCAAAATGGAAATTTTCAGATTTGGATGATGGCCAGTGAAGGAGGCTGTATTTAAGTTTGAAAACATTTAGCTCAGCATAAAGCTGGATGATTCTTCTAAGTTTTGTCTGGTCCTGCATTCAGAGTTTGCGATATGACACCCTCTCTGTTCCTCCCATTCTCCATGGTTCCCAGCCCTAGTATTTCCTGACAGTGAGAGTAAAGGCTTGAAATGAAACAGACTGTGGTTATGTCGCCTCCTTTTCAAGAGCATTGAAACAGATCTGGTTCTCCTGTGTCTTCCTGCCCTGTGTGAAGTATAAAATGCAAGGAAAGGAGGCAGACAACGTGAATGACACTCAAGATACCACCCAACTCGAGGATTTAATACTGTCTGATGCCTCTTCTGGAGTATATGATTCGTTCTTTCTGGTCATACCTTCTTGTACTGAAGTCATTTTTTCTTTTTGTTGTTTGTTTGTTTTTCTTTTTTTTTTTAATTTTTATTGGAGTATAGTTGCTTTACAATGTTGTGTTAGTTTCTGCCGTACAGCAAAGTGAACCAGCTATATTATACATATATCCCCTCCTTTTTGTATTTCCTTCCCATTTAAGTCACCATAGAGCAGTGAGTAGAGTTCCCTGTGCCATACAGTAGGTTCTCATTAGTTATCTATTTTATATGTAGTAGTGTACATAGGTCAATCCCAATCTCCCAGTTCATCCCACCCTCCCTTTCCCCCCTTGGTGTCCATACATTTTGACCTCATCCCTTAGAAAGCAGCACTTACATACAGGCCTGCATGTCTGTATCTCTGCTTCCTAAATACATCATTTTCTATAAATACCTATTACTTAGGCATCACTATTATCTCCTCTTCACAGCTTCCGAACCAGATTTCATAGACAATTTTTTTAATAAATAGGTCCACCTGGGAAGTTTTCAAACACCTGTACTTTCAATGTGTTTTTAAATACAACATCCTCATGTAGAAAGACCTCATAAACTACAAGAAAACAGATTTCTAGATGACTTGAATGAAATTTAAGACTTTAATTTCACTTATAAACCACTCAAATAGCATTTATGAGAGTAGTCAGTAGTGTAAGTCTGAACAATTTACAAATCTGCTACCAAACAATGAAACATCATTTTATATAGCAGGTATTGTCAACTTGATAGGGTAAAAATTTAGACACTGACTTTCAAACAAAATTGGTGGTAAATTAAGTGTATCATCTTATACTTAACACTTTATATTCTCATCAGTCTTAGCATGGCATTTTGTTTTAAAAAATCTTTTCGGATAAAGAGGCAACATTACCCCCATTTTCCTGGTTGGAAGAGCAGAGCTCTAGGCCTAACTTGAGTTAGCAAAGGCCTAGCTGCAATCTCAGATCATCTGACTATAACTACAATACCATTTTCACTAACAAAGGATTTTTCAAATTATGTACATAAGCTCTGAATTTTAGATGTTCTTTTTAAGACATGATCTTGGAAGATATATTCTATTTGAACTCTATTGAAGATGGAGATTTCTGGTTAATGCAACAAGACAGAAGATTCTGTATCGTTTTTAAGACAAATGAAAAACCACTGCACCAAAGCACCAATTAACAATGAACTGAAAAATCCATGCCCTCCTTAAATTCTAATTCAAATTATTTCATTCCATTGACTTAAACTCCCTCTGATTTCTACACTAGATTTAACATAAAATCCCATGACGTGATAGTCCCCTTAATTTTCCTTGCAGAGTAATGACTGATATATCTGTCAGCTTTGCAGTTCCTACATGCTGCTACCCTATCACTGAAGTGACTTTTCATTGTAGAATGAGGTGCCCAAAGTTATCGAATGAACGTGAACCTTCTCGCTCCCATCACCGTTGTCTGCTTTCTCCAGGATTCACAAAGAAAAGCTTTACTCATAAAGTTGTTAGAGACACTCTTCATTTCACATTTCCCCATGAATTTCATTCACATTCACATAGTTTTAAACTTTCAAGCCACTAAAAATGGTGATGACTTGGACTGAGCTTTCCAGTCCGTATTAGCCAGTTATTCACAAGCTTATAAATTTCCCTTTGTCTTTCAAGTATCAACTTGCTTCTCTCAGAGGATATCCCATTTCCACCTGGAGGCTGGAAGAGTATGTATCACCAGCTTCAGTGAAATAGACTCCACCATCACACCACAAACATACACATATGCACATTACATGAGTGCAAACACACTTGTATACACATAAATTCGCTTGCAGTTTTAAAGGTAAATCAAGCTGGCTACATCAGATGTATGGGACAAGGATGTCAAACTGAATTGCACATATGCTTTACATTCTCTTTGAAAGGTTATTCCAGCCATCTCATCTACCTGATGGCCCATTACATTTACCCAACAGAATTATAATTAGCTCTGCTCATTTCGTATCTTCTAATAAATCTATAGATCTTCTATGATCTGGTAGAGGAAATCCTATTCTACCATGATTTCCAATAGATCACAACATCCTAACAAAAAATTCAGCTAACAAGTGTGCTAGTTAATTAATTATAACAGTTTGCACTGCCACAGCCTTGAAACTTAACACCTCAGTCCGTAGTACAGCAGCAAGGGTCTGCGTGAATACAGAACGTTCTCAGCTACAGTTGAGGACTCTGAGGAACTTCATTTGCTAAACAAGAAACTGAGTGCTTGTGAATGAGAGGTCTTGCTCCGGTCAGTCTGAAGCTGGCCATATGTCAATACCCTTTATGTTCCTTCTATTTGGTGGAAAGATCTCGAAGCATCTAGCTTCCCAGGATTTCTCTGGAACATGAAAGCGTTGTTGAAAATAAGCATAGCAGCGTTTCCTCCTAGTTCCTTGTTCTAATACATAAGTAATAGTTCACCCAGTGTTTTCCGATGTGTAGGCTTTGCTGACAGAATAACCAAGTATATGTGTCATTTCAGGCACATATAACATTTAAAAAGATGAAAATGCTTAAATTCTCTGCACTATGCTCTCACCCAGTTTCCAAAGTACATCTTGGTCTTTATTCAGGAGAAATCATCCACAGTGCCTAGACAGCCGGTAAGCTATATCAACAGAAAATTTAAAGTAAAAAGTGTCAGGTATACCAAAGTCCCAAAACTCAGACTTAAATGGCGTTGTGTCCCAAGACTAATACTTCTTAGCCGTAGAATTTTCACTAATAAATTATTTTAGAAGATACCATAAAGGCTGAAAATAATCAATGATTTAATTAAATAATTCAAGAAGCAAATATTTTGTAGTATGTTTAAGATCACTTAGATTTATAGTTGATAATTTAGATTATATTATTTTTCCAGAAGTAGCATTGATTCATTAGTTCTTACAGTTGTTCTTAATAACGTATGGAAATAATTTATTATACACAAAATATATTCAAGGATTAGTAAATCTGGTCTATATTTTTCAAGTTCTCCTGAAGAGAGCACACACATTCAAAAGGCAATGAAACAGAGTGGACAGAATCATGGGCTTTTTTTTTTCAAATACAGAATGAAAACTAAAAATCATCTAGGCCTGTTCCTTGTCGTACAACTAAGGAAGAAGAATTCACAAGTGACTTCCCCAAGATGGCCCTGCAAGTGGTACAGATCCAGGGTGCCAATCCAGGACTTTCATGACCATTTTCCAAAGAAGTCAACTTTGAAAATAATGGGCGACTTGATTTTACAACATTCATCAGGGAAATCACTTTTAATATCAGTTTTAGCCAAAGTAATATATTAATACAAAACAGGAAAAAAGTTCCTTTAGGGTCCATTGGAAAGAACCAGCAGTGGGCTCTCAAGATGCTAGCTTGCCCACGTGACCAAACTAAGGATCCAATTCCCCCCTTCCAGTCTGAACAGTTACAGTCAGTGTGAATGGGAGTTATACTTGTCTGGAACAAGAAAAAGAAGTCTTTGAAGAGAGCATTTGTTACCAATAAAAACAGGTTTCTCCAGCTTAGTGATCTACTTTCCTCCCCTTCCCCAACAGAAGACAACTCATTCTGTCCATTTGGCTCCCTGGGGGTGCAATTTTTATGATCTATTTTCTCACTTTTCACCCCAAGCACACCCCACTTGGATGCACTAAACTACTTCTAATATAATTTTTTCACCCTTACTCAAAAGTTACTTGCTTGATGTAAGGAAGACTCAGTATTCCATCCATGTATGGATTATAACTTGGCTAATAAGTGCTCATGCTGGCTAAACAGAGACAGGTGAGAGTCTCTTATGAGTCAGGTCAAGAAATACAGTGCAGAGAAATACAAAATGCACAGGAAGGCAGACAAACCTGCTGAGATGTCAGGAAAAGTCAAGAAAAGATTGCCCCATAGAGTACCCATTACTTAATGTGTAATTTTTATTTATAAAAGCATCAGCAGCTCCAATTTCCAGGAAATTAACCAACTCATTACTTAAGACCTGGTCAGTTAAGCCCCTCCATCTGCACAAGGAGCTCCTTCATAAGAATTCCCACACTGCTTATGGCACAGTGTATTGTAAAAGGAAACTCTTTCACTTCAGTTCTATTAGTTAAGTCAAGGCACACTATTAAAACTTACCCCTCCTCAGTCCAAAAGAAAAATCAATGAGTGCAACTCAACCTTGTAAGCTCTTCTAAGCACCTCGTCTCTTTTATATTTTTCCTGTTCTAGGTAAATCTTAATCTCATAGCCCTGAAGTTTCACAAAGAGAGTTCCCTGCCTTTTGTACTTCTATTCCTATTTTTCTCTAGGTCAGAACTTTCTGAAAACAAATACTACATCTCATACCACATGACAATAAATCAAATTCATGGATCTTTAATATTAAGCCAGCACCTGTTCTCACCATTTCTGTTTCAGCCTTGTCAATTCACAAGAGCTTTAATATTATCTTAACATTTAGAAATTTCAGAGGACAGAGATTTAAATAGCCAGTTATCTAGCATGAAGAGATCATAAATGTTCTCTCATTAAACCACATTATCCTATCTGAATTATACACAGAGCTGCTTTTATTCCAGAGACATCTAGGACTAAAGTAGTTACACTGCAAGATTAGCTTAAAGATGAATTTCTTAATGAGCTGACATTGATTACCCAATGCATAAAATTTTTAAAAGATTGAAAATGGGAATAGTTGCTACACTTACCTGTAGGAGGGCCTTCATCCCATCCTTCTGCCCTCTTAATTCGATTTGCTGTGAATCCTAAGCAGATATTGACCCCAACAGCAAAAGTGAACAGGGATATTACCTAAGGGAATAAAGAGCTCAAATTGTCAATGCAGCCAGACAAGCCTAAATCAAATTCCAGGAAGGCAATGCAAATGACTTCAACATCTCCCCCCAATCTTACAACTTCCCAAAGGCACCATACAGCGCTGTCTTCATTTTAGAAACAAAAAGAAAATTCAGAATCAGGAAGCAGCTCTGAAGACCAAGGCTTTCCCCTGGCATTCTGTCATTCTCCTACCTGATACAGCTGGCAGGAGTTTCTCCTGGCCATGGCAGAGGGTTCTTGGAAAGCCTTTTGCAGTGTGTTCTGTTTGCCTACACTGAATGCACTGCTTTTTGGGGCTCTGAGTCCAGTCTATTAACTACAAGTAATCCCACCTGGGAGGTTGACAGGCTCCTCTGATTTGTCCACAGCTTGATTTCATCACAGTTTGTTCACAAATCGCAGCTCTGCGCATAAGAAGCTTGAAATATCCCTCTCCTTCTCTCCACCCCCTATCTGTCCCTCCCCTGACACACAGATACTTTCATGTGGTTTCCTCTGGTAACATAAGGGTTTCTTATGTCGCTGTAGCCAATAACACTGCATGTTCATTTTTCTTCCCTCCTAAAAACATGGTTTTAAAAAAAGAAACCAAATGCATTTTATCCGATAAAAATGAAACAGAGCCATAAAAGGGTTTCTACCCGCTCTAAGCTTTTAAGGTTTACAATGTAGTTATTCAATGTAGTCAACCTCACGACTTTATTTTTTCTAAAAGGAAAGTTTTATAATTTATAAACCTAATAACTTTCTCTGTCTTGCCTATTTATTTACTTTTCTGGCAGTTTAAACGACCCTGTCCCTTTTGCCACATTCTCAGCTACTCCCGACTCCTCAAATATTTCTCACGATGAAATCTCCCACGATTGTAACTAAACACAAGAGAGAGCATTATGTTTCCCCATGTTGTTGTTAGAGTTTAGAGAAGTAACTTTTATCAAAATACTGGGAATGCCAACTAAGCAACACAAAGTTCTTCTGCCCGGTGAGGAGGGACAATATAACTTCACGTCTCTCTGCCTCTTCCTCCCAAAAAAACTGTCAGCTTGGGTTTTGGGTTTTTTGGGTTTTTTTGCTTTTGTTTTTGTTTTTTGGGAGGGGTGCGGGAGCAGCAGGGGTACGATGGGAAAGCTTTATTAATGATTGAATTGAGGAAGGAAATCTCAATGGCAGCAAGAATTTAGCTTTAAAGAATTGCTTCCCTAGGTTTTTCCCAGATAAATTAACATCTAGCCACCAAACACTGTGCCCTTTGATGCTATCGTGAGCATTAAAGTCTCTTTACTAACCTAGTTGGCAATCAGGAGACTTCTAAAAAATATCAAGGCCTCAAAAGCTGAGAGGTCTTTAAATACTGTACACTTTTAGGATTCAAATGAGGGAGGAAAGCTTATCTTTGGATTTTCTCCGGCCGGACCCGGTGACCATGGTTCTTACACACAGCATATGTGTGTATGTAAACAAATACGGCGCTTACCACGCAACAAATTACTGAGGAAGCAGTGGCTCAGCTCAAATAAAACCTGATAGCACAAAAGCCAGAACTTGTTTATGGTGGATTGCACATTAGTCCTGGGTTTCATTAGATATTCTAGAATTTAGTAACAGCTAATTGAACAAAAGAAAAAAAACACAGTGCTAAACTTTTAGCCGCCTTTCTAACGTCCTTTTCATTTCGCAGTCTTGCAGAGATGGCAGGCTTATGAATTTTTCTGTAGAAGTCTCTTGCTTTAGTCTGTGTGCCATACTGAAATGATTTGGGGTCCTGCATTTAGCAAGGCTTATGAAAGATGTTAACCCCACGTAAGATTTTTTTACTCTTTATGTTCAATTTCAAGATGCAGGCTTGCTTTTACAGAGGACAACTATCAAGCTAAAAGGAAAATATCAAGGCAAGCCTGTGACTGCACCGTATACCACAGTGTTCCAAAGTGCTCCCCCGCCCTCGCCAGCTTCCCCAGCCCTCACCGGAGTCCAGCAGATTTAGAATCTGTCTGACATTTGATGGTAGAAATCCAGCATGAGGACAGTGAAGGCTCCCCTTGAAAAAAAATTAGACTCAGAAGCTGAACATTATCCATTAATTTTTTTTGACATGCAGAGTAGCTGTGCAGGGGGAAAAAGTCTGAAGTGTAATAGCCAGGTTGATCCAGAATTGGCTTCTGTACAGCACTTGTTACCAATTATCTAAGAGGATTGAAGTCAGCCACTATTTCTGTTAACCATCTGCCAAAGAACTTTATCTTCTACCAGGTCATTGTGTGCACGGAACACATTCACACAAACACACACACACACACACACACATGTACACACACACCCCATCTAACGCAGTTACACAGGATTTTACTAAAAGACATCATTATAAATTAACTGTCAGGAGGATGACCAAAGTCCCCATCTTGGGCATCAAATCAAACACAAAATAAAATTACCCCTCGTTATCTAAAATTGAGAAAACCAAAAAGCCTGATAACGCATACCGCACGTCCAGAAACTCAACTAAAATGACTGAAATATAGTCTAAAACCTTCTATAACAAAACCGAATCAAGAAAGTTCACCTGCTCTGGTATTTAAGATTTTTGGTATAAGGTCAACCATGGTTGGGGTCAGGAAACAAGAAAGTGTATGAGAAAGACTAAAATTAACTTTCCGCTTGGTTTATTAATCCAGCCATATTTCAGAGAACACCGCCCCCTGGCAGGAGAGAACCCAAACAAATCTGACAAGTCTCAGGCCCTAAAAATCATTCTGTGGTTCTCAAGTTTTATTGGGCATAAGAATGACCCTGGGCAGTTGTTTAAAATGTTGATGCTTACTGTCTAAACCCCAAGATTCTGATTCATTAGCTCCAGGAGGTGAGGAGAAGAAAGGGGGAGTTTAGGAGCCAGACAAGAACTGACACAATAGGCTATTCTGATGCAAGCAATGTAAGGACCACATTCTCATACAAATAATGTAAGAACAACAGAGCATTAGAATAAATTACTCTGAATCAATTAATTTCTGCCCTGAATGTTGACTTGCTTGATCTAATTCATAATGTAATTTTAATACACCATTAATAGCATTCACTACTAATTGGACATTAAAGTTTCAATCTCAATGACAAACCGTGGCTATTCCTCCATGGGGATCATCTCCAAACTGTAAGAAGCAGAATAGTATTTTATTTACTTTGCTGGTGGTACGAAGCAGCAGTGTGTGTATTGCTTAATAGCAATACAGTAGTTGCATTTATACAAATGCACAGTCCATCTTTTCATGAAATGCTTCTGTGAATCCTTGTTCCCAAGCCCTGATTAAGGTAAGAGGGCTTGAGGTTAACAGTGAGATTTGAAAGATCTGTAATTGAGGGTTGTCATTCTTGCCTCCTGCAGTAATTATGAAGCGTTCATGAACGATTCAAACTTTATCAATGTCCAGCTTCTCATTGTGCAAAATTAACTGCAATCATGGTGCCTTGACTTGACTTAATTCTAGTCCCAGGATACTTCTAAGACTATGGTGTTAGACAGCCACTGACCACCTGATTTTCAGGGGTACCACTTAGCAGTCACTACAGCACATACACCAGGAAAGTAAGAAAACCGCACCCATGTGTATTCTTCCTATCCTATTTTACAACTCTTTAAGTCTTGTTTTTCAGTTCTGCTGTGGTTGAGGACTATTAGAAAATTCAGAATAAAAACCGGACAACAGTCTCTGCGAAAGGGATTTGCCAATCTAAATGGAGCAAAAAATCATGACAGCTAATAGAAAACCAAGCAGGCTCAATCGCTCCCACAACCCAGGACTGCCTGTGTGTATAAAGTAGACACCACTTAAGAGTTTAAACCACAGAGGCAAAGTTTTACGGGTAATCTATGGTCCCGGGGGTTTCTCCAGTGGAGAAATAGCATACGCCTATTCAAATGAAAACAGTACTTGTGTTATTACTTATTACACAATTGAAAGCTGAAATCAACACTGTCACCTCTTTCAATGACATCAACTTATATCATAAACTTCTATGCATTACACTTATTCCCAATGGAATCGAAGCATGAGCCCCTGACTGAAACACTCTCTAAGAATATGCATTCATTGCACAAATGTTCATTAGCTCCTACTGTGTACCAAGCACTCTTCTGGGCACTAGTTCTATACAAGGAGCCAAACTAAACATGGTCCCCTGGCTGCATATCAATCAAATAGACACAGAAATAAATGTAAAATTGCAGCTGTGGCAAGCATAGACGTAAAGAAGTCAATGATGCTATGAGAACAAGTAATTCAGGTTTGATGTGGTCAAGAAGGTCACGGAAGGGCTTCCCTGGTGGTGCAGTGGTTGAGAGTCTGCCTGCCGGTGCGGGGGACACGGGTTCGAGCCCTGGTCTGGGAAGATCCCACGTGCCGCGTAGCAACTGGGCCCATGAGCCACAATTTCTGAGCCTGCGCATCTGGAGCCTGTGCTCTGCAACAGGGGAGGCCGCGACAGTGAGAGGCCCGCGCACCGCGATGAAGAGTGGCCCCCGCTTGCCGCAGATAGAGAGAGCCCTCGCACAGAAAAGAAGACCCAACACAGCTATAAATAATAAAATAAATAAATAAATAAATAAATAAATAACATTCCCTTTAAAAAAAAAGAAGAAGGTCACGGAAGACTCTGAAAAGTGTCAGATGAGACGTGATTTGAGGGATAGAGGGGGGTAACTAGATAAGAAAGGAGAAAAGGATTCTAGGCGGAGCAAACAGGATCCGCAAAGGTTGTAGGCTGGAGACACCAGGCATCCACCAGAAGAGAAGACAGCCCGTTTGACTAGTTCAGGGAGACAAAAGGGAGCCTGGAGTGAAATAAGACTGGAGAGGTTAGTAGAGGTCAGTCCATGTGGGGTCTCATCAGTCTTGTAGGGTGGTATAGTCTTTATCCTAAAAGCTTTGGAAAGCCTTTAAAGGGCTTAAGTCGGTGGAAGCTTAATTAGATATGAAGCATTAATCTCTGTACGATGTGGTTATGAATTGGAGGGAGTCAAAATGGATATAGTAGATTAGTTTGGAAATGACAGCAGTAATCCAGACAAAAGACACTGAGTGATATTTTGCACCAAGAAAATTATGGTGTTGGTGGAGAGGCAGAAAACTGGGAGAGTTATAGGAAAAGGACTTGTTAATGCGCTGGGTATGGAGGTTGAGGGGCAGGAAGGTGTGAAATGTGATGACTCCTGAGTGAATGAATACGCAATGATTGTGATGACCAGTAAAGTCACTTCTTAAATTTTAATGGGATTATAAGAAAGACTTAGAGACATGTATCCATTTGCTAACACTCTAGAATTAAATAGTTAACATAAGGGATCTCGCTAATAGCTTTAAAACGTGTCAGTAGTCTTAAAAATCTTCTAAGGCAGTGGATTTAAAGTAAAGTTATAGTAGACTTGAAACACTTGAAAATACATTTATTCATAATTGAGGTTAAGAAGAATTACCCCACACAGTAAATAACTCAGCTTTGTTCCTAACCCTAGCTTATAATAAAACATTTTAAAACTCAAACTCAATTTAAGTCTTTTTTTTTTTCTTGGTTACTCTGAAACGTGCATGTAAAAGTCCAGGTGAATGAAAGACGTTTGAGTCTACTTTGCCATGTGGACTGTGTAACATCTGAGCACGAATCAGTGGGTATGTGACTAGAGAAAATTGTTTTACTAAAAGTATCAACACAAGGTTGGAAACGCTCAGCCTTTACCCTCTAGTCTCACATAAGCAGGCTGAGAAGCTGTTACCAACACCACTTGTAGATAAAGAAATGGAGGTAGGTGACATCTCAAAATGGTAGAATGGGTGATTGAGTTTCTAGAAACCAGGCCTTCTAAGCCAGTTTGGTCCTCTTCCCACTATAGCGTGATGTCTCTCTATGAGGCCACACAAGGGCCTCAACTCAACATGTTCAAAACACAGCTACCTCAACAGCCACCCTGCTCTCCAACTTCTTTTCATGGAAACCTTAAAGCCACTTTTTGTTCTACAATCCTTTCATCTCTTGTTTCTAATCAGAAACCATGTCTGCAGAGTCTCATTATTAATTACAATTATTACTATCTTTTATCAGAGCCTGCTGAGTGTCATTAATACCTAAATTATCTTTCTGTGTGATTACTTTTAGATTCATCTCTTCATCTTCATTCTTCTGGACACACATTAGAAGTTCATCTCATAACTATTCTTCCTGTTTGCATTCTCTTCCCCCTTCAAACACCATTTCACTGAGGTCTCTCATCCAACTTGTAATTCATTTCCATTCCTTACCCAGAGAGCACTGCATAAAATACAGGCAAATCTGATGATTTTCACCCCAAACTGAAAACCTTCCAGTAGCTTCCTATCACAGCAGTTCTCAAAGTGTGATCCTCAGGAGGGCCAGAATCACCTGGAAACTTGTTAGAAATGCAAATCCTTGGGTCTTACCTAAGAAACTCACGGGTAGAGCCCAGAATCTATGTTTTAACAAGCCCATCCGGTGATTCTGCTGCAAATTTGAGAACCACTGACCTAGAGGATAAAATCCAAACTGCTTAGCAAGGTGCACAGGACTCTAAATCCAAAATTAAGCTCCCCGGATTCAGATCCCAGCTCTACCACTGTTTAACTGTGAGACCTTACATGACCCTTAGGTGAATTACTTCTCCACCTTAAGACTCAGTTTTCTCATCTGTATCCAGCTCATAGGATTCTTAAGAACATTACATGAAATAATCCATGTAAATTGTCAGGCACAATGCCTGACACAGGAGAATGCTAAATAAAGGGTAAGTTTTCTTAATTTGAGAACTATTTGCTATTCCCTGATTAAGCTGTGCTTTCCTACGTCTTCATTCTTTAATATATCTTGTTGTTTTAGCCTAGAATGCTCTTCTCCACCTACTCTCCCTGGCAAACTCCAACATATTCGTGAAGATTCAGGTCAGGTGTCACTCCTCTGTGAAGCACCCCCTGATTTTGCCCTTCCCGTGCAGAGCAATGGGCCTCCCATACTGTCTATAATCTCTTTTTAGGCATCTCTATCCCTTGTGGTCCTTCAAATGCAGGGACCAGTCATCCTTGCACTCCACAGAGCTTTGAATCTTTCCTGGGATATAACAAACAGACAATAAATGTTTGTCTAATGAAGGACTTGGCATCAAGAAGTTTAAATTGGAACTTGAATTGAACTTGAATTCTTGCTCTCTTACTAACTAGCTGTGTCCCTTTAAGCCCATATTTATTCATCTGTAAAGCAGGATTATTGGGCTAACTCAGTGGTTTGAAACACTTTTTTAAGCATTAAAACCTTATTTTCAAATAAAATCTCAAAATGAATACCAACATCTAAATTTGGAGCTGCTCTAGTGGGAGTGGGAAGCCAGGATCCCATCTAAGCAGCCACCTCCCTTCTCTCTCTGGCACTTTCTCAGAAATGTGGAAATTCAAGGAGTACAGTTTGTAAAAACAAACAAAAACAATCAATAAGTAAGTTAATTCCACTACTTAAATACTTTTCTAAACCTTACCCTTTGTTGTAGTATTCATATAGCTACACACACACCAAAATATGACCCAAATTACCCTCAAACCAGATCTTTCATTGATAAATGACAGAAACTCTCACTCTAGTCAGACTATTCCCCCCAGAAGTCCAAGCTAATTTCCACACTTCTCCTTATGCTATTTCTCAGCCCTGCTCCTCTTTCCATTGTGCTCATACAAATCTTAGTCCATCCATTCCTTTCCCCAAGGCTCAGCATCTTAACAAGAACCCTCCTCACAACTGGAATACCCACTGTGCTATACTCAAGAACCTATAGATTCTACCCAAAACATTTATCTCTTGTTCTTTAGTGTTGCCTGTTCTATTTAAGTATTTCCTGTCTCAGCAATAAGAATATAAATCCCCAGAGAGCAGGGGAAAGGAACAACATGGTATAGAGACTCAGAGTCTGGATTCTGGAGTCCAACCAACCTAGGTCTGCCCCTTTTAAGGGTGAGACCTTGCTTAACTTCTCTAAAACTCAGATTTCTTTTAATAAAAATAATAATAGTTCTCATCACACAGGGTTGATATGAAGACCAAATGATATAATGCATGTTAAGCAGGTAGCTCAGTACTTGAACATAGGAATCGTACAAATATTAGCCATTATTAAATACAGGAGGATAAAGACTGCATCATCTGCTATCGTGTTCATGTAACTGAAAGTGGGGTCCGGCTGCTTGCTGCTCAAAAACCAATAAAGAGGCAAGGCTGGTGGAAAGGAAAGTTTGCTTTATTTTGGATGCGGGCACTGGGGGGTGGGGGGAGGGCAGATGCCGGTCCAAAGGCTTACTCCCCCCCCCCCACTCCCCGACAATCAGGGGGCAAGAGCTTTTATAGACAGAGGGAGGGGGCTACATGCAGAAACAGCACAGTCAGCTCTGACAGTCATCTTGAAATTGGTCACTGGTGGTCTGACCAGCCTCATCTTGATGGTTTTAGGTATAGTTAATCTTCAGTTCCAGGGTCGGTTTGTTTCCATTTCTTTGAGGCCAATCCTCAGAATTGTGGCAGCTCATGTCATTGCTATAGTCATGTCATAATGGTCATCCTGTAGTTAACTTCTTCCACCTGGCGGGGGTTTCAGTATCTATAAGACAGCTCACAGGATATGGCTCAGAATATTATCTATAGCCCTTGAGAAGGAACTAAAGGTCCTTGACTATGCTTAATGACTAAACTATTATTATTTGGTCTCCTTTGACTGTTTTCCTCTGTTTCTGCACTTTCTCACCACTCTGATTAAACTTATTCTTTGGATAAAATCTTTCCACAGACAAAAGGCAGGCTGAGGATATGGGGGGAATAGACCATAGGGCCCTGCTCCGTTTCATTCTCAATAGGTAGCAAAGGGCTGGGCACATAATAGGTGCTTAGTAGTGACAAAGGTTCTAGGAGAATTCCCTTTACTTATGGAGAGATTACATGTAGGTTTAAGTTAGATATGTTATGAACCACTTTTTTTCACATTCTCTCTAACCTCAAGAGAAAATGGGCAGCACTTATTTGGAAAAGGGTGCAGTGACTCTGGAGACAGCTTTGAAGGCACAGGTTTTAACTACAATAATAAAGACCTTCTATTTGAATTGGAAAGTCCCGAGAATTTGAGCTTCAACTCAAGAAAGTTGTTGAACTCAAACCTAAAAGGAAGTTTATACTTGCTACTGGAATGGCATCATCACATGCTTAGAGCACAATGGTACCCTCTCAGGGAGGAAGCAAAACTGCCATTTCTGTGATTCCCCTTGAAATCAAACAACAATTAGTGACATTCAGCAAAGTAGGAATAGAAAGAAACTTCTTCTGCCTGATAAAAGATTTCTTCGAAAAACTCACAGCTAACATCATACTTAACAGTGAAAGACTGAATCCTTTCCCCCTAAGATCAGGAGCAAGACAAGGATGTCTTCTCTCGCCAGTTCTATTCTGCACTTCTAGCCAAAGCAATTAGGCAAGAAAAACAAACAAAAGGTATTTAACTTGGAAAGGAACAAATAAAACTATCTCTATTCACAAATGACATAAACTTGTACATAGAAAATCCTAATGAATCTGTTTAAAAAATATTAGAACTAATAAATGAATTCAGGAAGATGGCATGATACAAGCTAAATGTTAAAAATCAGTTGTATATTTGTACACTAGCAATGGGCAATCTAAAATGAAATTGAGAAAGCAGTTGCATTTACAATAGTATCAAGAAGTCTAAAGTACTTGGTAATCAATTTAACAAAGGAAGTGTGAGACTTGTATTCTGAAAACCAGACAGCATAATTTTAATATATTATAGAAGACCTAAATAAATGGGAAGACAATCATGTTCATGGATTGAAAAACATTATTGTCAAGATGGCAAGAAAGTGAAAAGATGGTCCACAGAACGGGGGGAGAATTGCAAATTATATATCCGACAAGGGTCTAGTATCCAGAATATGTAAAGAATTCTTACAACTCAGCAATAAAAAGACACATAGCCCAATTTTTTAAATGTTCAGAGGATTAGAATAGACATTTCTAGAAAGAAGATATATAAATGGACAATAAGGGCATGAAAAGATGCTCAATATCATTAGTCATTTGGGAAATGCAAATCAAAACTACAATGAAATATATACTACTTCACACCCACCAGGATGGCTAAAATTAAAAAGACAGAAAATAATAAGTATTAGGAAGGATGTGGAAAAATTGGAACCCTCATATATTATTGATAGGATTATAAAGTGGTGCAGCAGCTTTGGAAAACAATTTGGCAGGTCCTCAAAGTGTTAAACACTATGTTAAACATAGTGTTACCATATGACCCAGTAATTCCACTCTTAGGTATATACCCAGGAGAATTGAAAACATAGTCCACACATAACCTTGTACACAAATGTTCATAGCAGAATTCTCAACTGATGAGTGGACAAACAAAATTTGGTATATCTATACAATTAAATGTTATTCAGCTATGAAAAAGAGTGAAGTCCTGATACATGCTAAAACATGGATGAACCTTGGAAACATCATGCTAAGTGAAAAAAGCCAGACACAGAGGCCACATACTGTATGATTCCATTTATATGAACTACCTAGAATAGGCAAATCCATAGAGAAAGAAAGTAGATTAGTGGTTGTCAGGTGATGTGGAAGTGACTACTTTTGGATATGAAGTTTTGTTTTGGAGTGTTGAAAATGTTCTAAAATTACATTATGGTGGTGTTTGCACATCTCTGTGAGTGTATTAAAAACCACCGAAATGTTCAGTTTAAAAGGATGGATTTTATGGTTTATAAATTATATCTCAAAAAATGCTGCTAAAATAAAAGAGAGTTAGTGAGATTATTCCCACAGTGAAGCAAATTCCAAAGCATCTGGACCCAGAGAAAAGGAATATTAATCCTGATCTGCAGCTTGGGTCAGTGCCTTCAAAGCTGTCTCCAGAGTCACCTCAGTTACCCTCCAAACCTGATAATTAACAGGAAAACTGAAGCGTTTTGAGTTGTGGTGTGGACCTATTTTAACTAGCCCCGATGTGTGATGAAACCCTCTACTTCCCTAAAAATAGGAGGATTTCCTGGGACGCCTTTAGAGCACTTCAGGGTCTCTGCCATTCTTCTTCATCAGTTTCCTGCTTCATTTTACTTTCAAATAAAGTAGCCTAAGAAGAAAACCTAGGGCATTGTAGCCCTGTCATTTCACCTACAGATCTCAAGCGGCTTGAATTTAATGGCAGCAAACTGTAACCAGAGTCTGTGAGACAGTTGTGGGGATTTAAGAACAATGACTTGGAACAACATGGATGGTCCTTGAGGGCATTATGCTAAGTGAAATAAAGTCAGACAGAGAAAGACATATACTGTATGTTCTCACTTATAGGAGGAACCTAAAAAAAAAAAAAAAAAAGAGCTCAAAGATACAGAGAACAGATTGATGGTTTCCAGAGGCGGGGGGTTGGGGAGGGCAAAATGGGTGAAGGGGGGTTAAAAGGTACAAGCTTCCTGTTATAAAGTAAATAAGTCATGGGGATGTAACATACAGCATGGTGACTGTAGTTAATAATACTGCATTGCAGATTTGAAAGTTGCTAAGAGAGTAGACCTTAAAAGTTTTCATTATGAGAAAAAAATGTTTGTAACTATGTGTGGTGATGGATCTTAACTAGAGTTACTATGGTGATTATTTCTCAATATATACAAATATCAAATCATTGTTATACACCTGAAATGACTATAATGTGATATGTTGATTATACCTCATCTAAAAAAAAATGTCTTAACAGAGGGCTATGAGTTAGAAGAATTAAGGCTCACTCACTCTTCCCACTTTGCAATCAATAAAACTGAAATGCTGCTTGTAGGCAAGGTCACAGAGCTAAAGTAGCTCTGGTTGGGAGATCAGGACAGCTCAGGACTGGGTGAAGGAAAAGGGAAAAGCAAGTATGCATGAGTGGTACAATACCTGGCATGGAGCAGACACCCCCTAAGTGCTAGTATTTAGTAAGTGCCTGCCTTTTGCCCAGCAACATAACTAGAGATATTTTTATATATTGCCTTATTTAACCTCATAAAGCCCTTCAGAGTATTATCACTGTCAACAAGCTCAAATTGGGCAACTTGCCCAAGTTCAAGTACATATTAAGTGGGGGAGTTCTCTTTTCTCCATGATTTCCCAATGAAAATTACAAAACTAGCAAGATCTAAAAGGAATGGGAATTTCAACTATTTTCTAGAAGAAACATGATTCTATTAAAAGCAGAGAATCTGATAAATGTTTGATAAGTCTTGATGCTTGATAATGTTTCCTACTTCAGAACATATCAGAAGCCACAGATTAACTTCTATTCTAGACTGACCCCAAAAAAAGAATCAGTTGGTAATGAGGAAGTGATCAGAGCCATGGGCATCATAACCGTGCCATTTCAAAGTTCCTAAGGGATCAGAGAGAATGCAGGTCATTGTCAGACAATGGCTCTAAATTTTGGAGTGTGAGAGTTTTACAAATTCGTATAGTGTTGATTCAACACAGATTTAGTAAGCGTTCCCTATAATATAAGCTAATGCTTAGTGAAAGCTTACTCTGTGCCAAGTACCACGTAGTATCAGGGATACTGAGGTAAAAAGCATGTTTTAATCAGAAGAAATGGAAGGCAACTGTTTGTTAAACACACTCCGGTGAGTTCCATCATAGAGGTATGCAAGGGTTATGTGTGGAAGAGACTGAGCACTGGCTCCTTCAATCTCTACTCCACCCCACTTCCAGGGACCCCTCCTGTCTTGCAGGCTTTTTGTAGGATGAGTTATAGATACAGTTTATAGACTCTGCCAGTTTTGCTGCTGAGATTGTCTTTATGTACATGTGATTTGGACAGCAGAATTAAGACAGGATCTCTCTTCCAGCCTCTTTCAGCTGTTTCTCTGTGCAAATAAGACTGTGGAAGTGGAAGGTTTTCTGAAACATTATTTCAGTGTCCATTCTCCAGCTTCCTATGCCCTAGGAGACATCTGCGGGGGTGACAGAGATGGTAGCTTCTTGATTCCTGAATCATGGATACAGGGTATGTTCTTGAGCACAATATTCCAGCAACAGCTAGCTGCCACGTACTACGTACCATGGACTGAATCGAAATTCAAAACTATCTTGACAGGTTGAAGTCAAAAGATTTTAGAAAAAATAGAGAGAGAGCCAGATCAATCTGTCTGGGGTAAGATTCTTGAAATAGAATACAAAATTCAGTTATAAAACTTCACACTAGGAGAGACCAGAACTGAAAACAATCCTTGTAAAAGAAAGCTGGGAATTTGTGTTACCTGCAAGTTCTATAGGAGCCTATGCTTGACCACAACTCTAAATGACCTCATTTTACCTTAGGCTCCTCTAATAGACAATTACCGCTCAGATCCAGGAGAGAAAAGTTCAGCTGAGCCTGGCACCGCATGGACTGCGTCTGGACTGTTTTCACTTCTGGGTGTCTCATTTAAGTGACCACTTGTTTTAGGTCACTACAAAAGCAGACAGCACTGAGAGAGGCATGACCAAGATGACGAGCAGTCCCTATTACCCAATCCATTTATTAATTCATTCATCTATTTGTTTATTTATTCAACAAACTTTTATCGAGCACTTTGAATGTATCTAGCACTGGAAATGCAAAGTGAACAAAACGAAACTTCTGCCTCATGGATCTCACATGCTAGTGGGAGAGAAATATAATAACGTCAGGTAATTAATAAATGATCAGGAAAACAAAGCAGAGCAGAGAACAGAGAGTAATGGGAGGAGTTATTTTCAATTGGGTGGTAACAAAGGTCTCTCTGGAGAGATGACCTCTGAACAAAAATCTGGATGGAGTGAGGGAAGAACCAGGTGTCTCTTGGGAGAAATAGCAGGTGGGAAGGCTCTGAGGTAGGGACAGCTCAGTGTGCTCAGGAAGGCCCGTGTGGCTGGAGTGGAGTGAAAGATGGGGCAGCCATTTCAGAGGACATCAGAGACTGGATCAGGTGCTGGTCTATGTAGGACCACCCAGGTCACAGTGAGCCTCTATGTTTCATTTTGGGTGTGCTGAGAAGCTACTGGAGAGATCTGAGTCAGGCAGTGACATGATCCGATTTCTGTTTCAGAAGGCTCACTCTGACTAATATTTAGAGAATGGATATCTAATGGGCTCCCCTCATGGCCCATGGTTGAGGAACCTGCGACCATGCCTCCTGGGTGCCTTGCATGGATGATGGGAGAAGGTGGGTGTGGTTGTCTTCCTCAGATATTTGAAGGGCATTGCACTTCCTTGAGCAAAACTAGAAGGTACAGAGAAGCATGTTTCATCTCATAATAAAACGAACTTTCTAGCCAGCCGTGCTGCTAGAGTTCTCTTATAAAAGATGAACTCATGGTTACTATTCAAGAAAAGGCTGGTCTTATAAAGTATCTAAGTTCAAAGGAAGATGGGCTATACAACATTTATGGTCCTTTCCAACTCTAGGCATCTATTATTTTTCTCTCTTCTTAAAACTCTCTTAGGGAGCTGAGTTCTCTCTCTCTCTATAATGACCAGCCAAGAGCTACTCAATTAAATTAAATAATCAGAACTTGGTTTTATTTTTCCTGAGTAAATCCAAAGGAAAGGTAAGGATCCTATACACACCTTGTTCTTACTATTTCATTTCCTGAAGGAAATATACATATAGATATAGATAGGTATAGATAGATATATAATACCTATGGCATGCGCAATGTAATTTATGCTAATTAAAGGGAACATTGTCAGGAGTGGGCTAAGAAAAGGAGGAACACCTTTCACAAAATCATTTGATGGACTTAAGAGATGAAGCAATCTACTTCTGGATGGATCTAGAAGACAGGCATAAGACAAGCTGACCTTATAGCGCCTCTAGCAGCCTTATAGGTCTCTTACAATCCTTTGTAAACAGGGAGCCACTGAAAAGTTGAAATCCGATAACCCCAGCTTGCCACTAGAGTATTATGCAAGAGAATGCATAAGTCCTGGACCTTCCGTTGTCCCTCTAAGCTTCTGTTACTCTTATGAGAGATGTTATACAACTTGCTAATTACGAAAATCCTGGGCTCTCAGGCTTGGTTAGAGTCATGACTCTAGCTCGCTAGCTGTGTGGCTTTGACTAAGTTAGAAAACCTCCCTAGACCTCCACCTCCTCATATGTAAAATGGGAAGAATCCCCGTACCTTCTCATAGGGTTACTGCAGAATTAAGCAAAATCATCCACGTAATGTTCATTGTTAATAATAACAGCTACCATCTATTGAGCCCCTAGAATTGCCGGACATTGTACAGGAATGAACTCACTGAATTCTCTCAGTCGTGCAAAGTACATATTGGTTTCTCTTTTTGACAGAGGCTCACAGAAGTTTGAGTAATTTGCCCAAGTTCACACAAGTTCATTCAAACTCGGGTCTGCCTAACCAGAATCCAGCTTCTAAGTATTTCTTGCTATATAGTCCACTATGTTATATTTCGTTTTATTTTTTTTAAAAGAAATTCCTCTAATCTCACACTTGAAGGGCAGTTGAGAGTTTCTTTTCCTAGTGCCTTTAACAATTCAGAAACAGAACAGAATTTGTCAAGGACAGATTCTCACTTTGGCACCAACTACAGGTTGGGGCCATTTACCAGTGTACTATTTTTGTGTCATCTGACTGAAGCAGCTGCTTTTACATGCCTTCTAGGTTTGGAGCTGGGTAAGTCTCAGTCAGAGACTTATAGCCTATGGTCCCATGTGACAAAACATTTTGCTAAAGATGCTATTTTCTCCTTTTCCCAGACTTTCCTCCCTTTCTGCAGCTGTTTCCCCTTCTTCTTGAGAATTGATAAAAATTCTGAAACTCTTATTTTTACAGTTAATCTCATGTGACCTTACTATTGACAATGACCCAGTTGTTTCTCCCAGCTACAACACAGTTGATAAGATGCCAGTGTTAAGAACAAAGATCACCACCTGACGGAGCCAGGAGCAATCTTTCTGTATTGGGTCCTGGCCTGGCACGCACCATATTCTACCCCTAGTAACGACACTAAGCACAAGGACAGCTCCCGTCTGCTGGGAGCCTACGACTTGCTAAATATTTAACCTAGGAGTTAGCATTCATTCACTTGCTCATCCATTTACACAGTAAATATTTTATTGAGAGCATATTATGTTCCAGGCATTGTATTTAGGCACAAACAACACCAGCAATTAACAGAAGAACCCAGATTCTTGCTGGAGCTTACATTTTTTTGGATGGAAAAAGACATAAAATATACAAATATGTCAACGAGTGATAAGAGCTATGAATAAAGAGAATAAAAAAAGGATGGTAAGAGTGATGAGAGAATGCAGTTAGCTCTTGAACTACACACATAAGGCCATTAGAATTATCCTATTTTACAGACGAAGATTTGAATAGTTTGCCCAAAGTCACTCAATGTTAGAACAGAATTTGCCATATTCTGATACTAACAGTAATAAATACAGCAACAGTGATTAATAGTCACCGTCTATTAAGGTAGTTATACAATGGCATGAAGTAGTTATAAAATCCCATTTTATGAGTGAAGAAACCAAGACTCAGAAAGATTAAATAATTTCCTCAAGACTACATGGTAATGATGGAGAAAACCCAGACTGAATGGTTCAAATTCCTGATTTTGTCACCACACCTTGCCTCCTGGGTTGAGTTTGTTTTGTCAGAATTTCTTCCTACTAAACTGAGAGTTCCTTGAGGACAGGGATTGCCTCTCCATCATCTCCTGAAAGTTCCACAACATCTGGCATAGAAAGTGTTGAACTTTCTCCATCTGGACCAGCCGCATTCCCCAAACAGACAGAACTCTAAATACCCAAGAAATATGGCTGCCAATTCTAACATTCAGACATCCTCAACCTCCCTTGGCAGTGAGTTGCAGTGTGTAATTAGCACTGCAGGCAATATTACCCTTGAACCCCAGAGTGCCAAATGACATTCAGAGTTCACAGTGCAATGGCAACCTGCTAGCATGAGCCTAACCTCCCCAAAATACCCATCTTCCCAAGTGAACTTATGACCTGGACACACTTGTTTGCCTCTTTATTAGACTTGTGTTTGTCTAGGAATGAAAGGAATAAACCAGTGGGATGCACATGCCTTGCATTTTAATGAGGGCCAGGATCCTTTGGAGCAAAGAGGGCAATTGTGATGCATTTGAAGAGCACGCGGACTCTGGCCACATCACCCCAAGTCCGGGCTAACAATGCTTTCCTCAACATTCCTTGGCGTTGGTCACAGCTGTGCTTTGCACTCGCATACACATCGTGGCTAACCCATGGTAAATGATCAGATTGGGTGAAGGATGAATGATCTCTCTCCTTACTGTTGTTCAAGTTGCTTCATGGGAGGACAACGCAGCTAAATGTAAGCATTTTGGGAGCAAGTATAATTCTTTCTGGGTTAAGATTTAGTGAAGAGTGGAGAATTCTCAAAGTCAGGCAAACCTAGGTTCAAACTTCAGGGCTGCCGCTCACTAGCTGGTTGAGTCTGGAGACAACTCATCGGACTTTCCTGCTCTCACCGAGCCTTCAGTTCTCAGCGCAGAGAGAGGCCTTCCTGACCCCAGCCACACCCCTCACACACACACACACACACACACGTCATTATTCTCTTCCTCCCCAATCTTTATGCCTTGCAATACTTACTCTGTAATAGGGAAGAACCTTCGTATTCTATTACAAGTTAATCACTAAAGGGATGTTGCCTATAAGCTTTAATTATACATAATGGCCCATCGCTGGGAACCCTGCTTCCCAGGTAATGAGCATTAAGCTAAAATACCTTTGTTTAATTCACAGGAAACATCCTGACCGGGCCCACCTGTGCACGACTGCAGGCAGGAAGAAATGAACACATCCCCTCTGGAGGCTGATGGGAACCAGGAAGTGTTTGACTTTAGTCCCTCCCCTTTTAGTATAAAAGGAACCTGAATTCTAACTCAGGCAAGATGGTTCTTTGGGGCACGAGCTCACCATCTTCTTGGTTTGCTGGCTTTCTGAATAAAGTCATTCTTCCTTGCCCCAGCAACTCGTCTCTCAATTATCGGCCTGTTGTGTGGCGAGCGGTATGAGCTTAGACTCGGTAACAACTTCTGGCATGTGTGCCTCTCCCACTAGACTGTAAACTCCACGAGATTAGAAACCAAGTCTTTGCCTCTTCTCATTTATCCCCAGAGTCTGGCACAGTGCCTGGCACACAGAGACATTCAATTAATGTTGGTTCAATGAATTAACAAAGGAAGAAGATTGTGAAGAGAGAGGAAGGGAAATGTAACCAGAGTGTGGAGGATTGAGACAGAGGAGAAAAGGGATGAGGCAACTGTCCTGCAGCTTTGTTCTCTGTAAAATGGCAGCAGGGTTGCTGGAGACTTCTCCCTCCACCTCCAAGGCCAGAGTTCTCAAGAATTTTCTAGATCCTAGAGGATGGCTAAGCCAACCCTAGAAAAATAATGCTACTTTCTTTGCTCCCGTTTCCATGCACCCCAGGCACGCTAGGAAATTGCAAAACCCTGCTGATAATGGCTATGCATGCTCATGCCACTTCACTTTTGCAACGCAAAATCTCCAGCAGTCTTGGCCATGTTTTTAATTACTACATATTGACTTAGCCCTTGAATGGTTTATACACAATATCGCAAATTTTTCCAGTCTTTTCAAGTCTTCCAATTCCATCACTCTCAGGGAACAACTTTTATCTCCTAATCTCATCAAAAGATCAAGGCTATTCTAATATAGTTAACAGGCTCTACATACAGATTTTATTCATAGTGACTCCATACACAAAATATGCTTTGGAGGGTGAGGAATACTGGTAAAAACTGATTTTTTTTTTCTAGTTTTTGGCTAAGGATTAAATTATAGATTGAGGTGTTTCTGAGGACAATTGCCTGTCTTGTGCTATTTAAGAAGGTCATTCTCTGGCAGCCTGGCTATATTTTTAGTCAATTTGGAGCCACTGGGGGTGGATATTAGGGCTATAAATATCAGAGGTAATAGTAATAAGGGGTTTAAGGTCCAGTGAGTACTGGATGAACATCCTGTAACATCTCACAGCACGGCTTCCCAAGGCAAACACGGCCAACCAAGGACTAAAAGACACTCTCAGAACAAAGACATCTCTTACAAGCTCACCTCAGAGATATTACGGGTTTGGTTCCAGACCACCGCAATAAATCAAATACCGCAATAAAGCAAGTCACACAAAAGTTTTAGTTTCCCAGTGCATATAAAAATGATATTTACACTATCTTGTAGTCTATTAAGTGTGCAATAGCATTGTGTCTAAAAAATCAGTGTACATAACTTAATTTAAAAATACATTATCGCTAATAAATGCTAACTGTTGTCTGAGCCATCAGCAAGTCGCAATCTTTTTGCAACAGTCGCATCAAAGATCACTGATCACAGATCACACAACAAATATAATAATAATGAAAAAGTCTGAACTATTGCAAGAATTACCAAAATGTGACAGAGACACAAAGTGAGCCAATGCTGCTAGAGAAGTGGTGCCCATTGACTTGTTTCACGCAGGGTTGCTACAAACATTTCGTCTGTAAAGAAAAACGGAGGACAGTATCTGCGAAGCACAGTGAAGCAAATAAAATGAGATATGCCTGTATAAAGAAGCCAGACAAGCATCTTTCCTTGCGGTGATCTGACAAGCAGGGGCCACTGTGCTCTCTGAGCTTCCTGCCTGAGCTGTTCTGTCAACCAACCACGGCAGATGTTCCCAACTTTTCCAAACTCTTTATCTTACCCTTGCTTTGAAATAGTCATTTGAAATAAAAATAATAAATGCCTAGTGGACCATTAGGCAAATGCTCTTCCCGTTTTTTTAGACATCTCATCTCACTTAACCCCAGTAACAATCACACATACAGGAATTATCATCATCTGTAATTCACGAGGGTGGAAACTGAGATACAGAGAAATTAAGTGGTAGAGCTGGGGCTTAAGCAGTGTGGCTCCAGCGCCTGGGTGCCTAACCACGACCCCATTCCTTCTGCCTTATCTTTGGGATGGACAGTATTTAATCAGAAATCAGAAATCAGTTTCTCCATTATTAAACCCATTTAGGATAAATGTAATTGACCATCAGCCTTAGGGGCAGCTGTAGTCAGAAGTTTGGGAATTCAACAGACCTTAGTTTGAACTCTAAGAGCTGCGAGAACTTACCCAGTTTTTTAAATTCTGTGGGCCTTCATGTTTTCATTCTAAAAATGGGAATATAGGTAACTCCTTCAAAGGGTGGTTTTGAGCAAGTGTAGGCAAACTTTTCTTGCAAGGGGCCAAATAATAAGTATTTTAGGTCTTGTGGGCCATACAACAATCTCCTATCACAGCTACACAACTTGCTGTTGGAGCATGAAAGCAGCCACAAGCTATACAGAAACAAACGAGGTGGCTGTGTTTCAACAAAACTTTATTTACAAAATAGGCAGTGACCGGATCTGGCCTGCAGGCTACAGTCCTCCGACCTCTGATTTTGAGGATTACATGAGATAATGCATGTGCTTTGCATGATCCCTGGAATACAAGTCATCAAAAATGGTAATAAAATTATGGTTTCAGCATGAGATGACAGTGCTTTCAAGTTGGGTCAAAAAAATCCCAACCAGGGCTTCCCTGGTGGCGCAGTGGTTGAGAATCTGCCTGCCAATGCAGGGGACACGGGTTCGAACCCTGGTCTGGGAAGATCCCACATGCCGCGGAGCAACTAGGCCTGTGAGCCACAACTACTGAGCCTGTGCGTCTGGAGCCTGTGCTCTGCAACGGGAGAGGCCGCGATAGTGAGAGGCCCGCGCACCGCGATGAAGAGTGGCCCCCGCTTGCCGCAGCTAGAGGAAGCCCTCGCACAGAAACGATGACCCAACACAGCCAAAAAAATAAATTAAAAAAAAAAAAAAAAGCCAACCTCAAAAGTTGACATACCGTATGATACCATTTATACAACGTTGTTTAAAAAATATAAAAAAAAAAAAAATCCCAACCAAAATCAAGGAAATTTAACATTTTCAGGAACCTCTGAAGTCTTACTTGTGTAAATGTATAACTTTCATAACTTCTGAAATATTGACAAATTATCAACACTCTACCCCCAATATAACCTTATAGGTAGGGTTGCCAGAGACAATACTTTTTTAGTATTTTCAATATCGGGGACATAATTATACTAAAAAAGTATTTCTTGTTTATTTGCAATTGAATTAAACTGGGGCATCCTGGAGGTTTTATTGTTGTTGTCTATCTTGGTTCCTTTGCCTGTTTTTCCCTAAATCTGATAACCCTACCTACAGACCTCTGTGATTCCACAATTTGGGAACCACTGGTTTTATCACATAACAAGAATAGCCCAACACAAGCAACATTTTGTTCTTTCAGGGAGGGAAAGAATTACATTCTTATGGAATTATCCCTAAGGTTCAAAAACTAATAAGTCCCCTGGGTAGAAGCCACTGAAACACTATGAGACAACCAGTGCTCTGTGTTCACGGGTGCCAAGAACAAGCTTAGGTCACCCAAGGAAAAAGTGCAATAATCTTGCATTTGTTCCTGCTGATTAAAGTCAAGCAGCTTCCTGGAAATTGCTTGGCGGCTCTCATGTCACTATGTTGAATTAATATCTGAGCAGAATTAATGATGGAAAAACTCAACTATATCCAACACATCCAAAGTTTTGCAGTTGGATTTGTCAGTAATCAAACTGTATCCTGAGAAAGCCCATTTTGTCAGTAAACAAAGCTTCTGTGTGGAGAAGAAATATTCTGTGCACATAAACACGGGTGCCTAAATTCCTGATAAATATTTGATAATGAGGACGTGGATGGAGTAGGTGCCTTCAGCCATCAGAGATCTTCCAACAAGTGGGATTATAAAATCATTCTCAGGGGATTTAGGGGAAAAGAAAAAAAACGAGAAATCTGGCTCAGCATGCCACAAACATGTCTTTCAAATTTTAAAGAAGGAAGATGATATTTGACATGTCCATGAAGGTGAAAAGCATTGTGTTTTCATTAAAGTAGTGTGGCATTTAGTATCCAAAAGCGAATATTTGAGTTTCAGGTCTACCTCTTCCAAGCTTTGCAACTTTGAATAATTCACTTAGTCTCTCTGAGCCTCTGTTTCCTATCCCTAATGGGCATTCTTACAGAGACGTAAGAATGCCCATCTCTTAGGCTTTGATCAGGGTCAAAGGAGATCATGGTAATGAAAATGTTTGCTAACTGAAACAGCAATATATCGTCAGCTGTCATTCCTAGGGACACCATAATCTCTGGTGACCAAAGAGCAAAATAATGTTGTATTGCTACCAGCTGAAGTCACGCTAAGGGAATTATGCTCTCATGAAATCTGTATTAATTCAAATCTGTATTAAGCCATAAGAAAGTATCACAAACTGGATAGCTTAAATAACAGAAATGTATTGTCTCTCAGTGCTGGAGGCTTAGATGTCCAAAATCAAGGTGTCAGAAGGGTTGGTTCCTTCTGAGGGCTGTGAGGGAGGGAACTGTTCCAGGCCCCTTTTCTTGGCTTCGTAGATGGCTGTCTTCTCTCTGTGTCTCTTCCCATCATCTTCCTCCACGTCTCTGTGTCGAATTTCCCCTTTTTATAAGGACACCAGTCATATTGGATTAAGGCCCACCCTGATGACCTCACTCTACTTTGATTACCACTGTAAAGACCCTATGATGGTTAATTGTTACGTGTTGATGTATTTGGGCTAAGGGATGTCCCTAAAGCTGCCAAAACATTTCTGGGGGTGTCTGAGGGGTGTTTCTGGAAGTGACTAGCATTTGAATTGATTGAGTAAAGAAGATCACCCTCGGGACTTCCCTGGTGGTCAAGTGGTAAACAATCCGCCTTCCAATGCAGAGGATGTGTGTTCCATCCCTGGTCGGGGAACTGAGATTCCACATGCCGCGGGGCAACTAAGCCTGCCCGTCACAACTATTGAGCTCACACACCTCAGTGAGACAGCCCACGTGCCGCAAACTACAAGCCGGGACGCTCTGGCACCCTCCCGCCACAACTAGAGAGAGAAAACCCGCACGCCACTAGAGAGAAGCCTGTGCACCGCAACAAAAAGACTGTGAGCCGTAACGAAAGATCCCACATGCCTCAACAAAGATCCCGTGTGCCGCAACTAAGTCCCGATGCATCCAAAAAAATAAGGAAAGTAAATAAAATAAATAAATTTTTTTAAAAATCACCCTCAACAAGGCTGGTGAGCACCATCCAATCCCCTGAGGGCTTGAATCGAACAAAAAGATGGAGGAAGAGTGAATTTTCTCTTTTTGCTTGAGTTGGGACATCCATCTCCTTCTGCCCTCAATATCAGTGCTCCTGATTCTCAAACCTTTGGACTCAGACTGGGACTTACACCACTAACCCTACAATTCTTTGGACTCAAAGTGAATTACACCACCAGTTTTCCTGGTTCTCCAGCTTGCAGACAACACATCAATGGTCTTCTCAGCCTCCATACTCGTGTGAGCCAATTCCTATTATAAATCTCTCTCTCTCTCTCTTTCTCTCTCTCCATATACATATACCTATTTATAGATATATGTATATAGTTGGCCCTTGAACAACTCAAGGGTTGGGTGCTGACACTCAGAGCAGTCGAAAACCTGTGTATAACTTTATAGTCGGCCTTCTGTACCCACAGTTCCGCACCTATGGATTCAACCAGCCTCAGATTGAGTAGAAATGTAGTACATATTTATTGAAAAAAATCCACATATAAGTGTGGACCCATACAGTTCAAACCTGTGTTGTTCAAGGGTCAACTGTATATCCTATTGATCCTGTTTCTCTGGAGAACCCTGACTAATATGGAACTTATCTCCAAATAAGATCGCATTTAAAGGTATTGGGGGTTAGGACTTCAAGGAGTGGGGGATAGACACAAATCAACCCATGACAAGATCTTTCATTTATTTTGTTAAAAAGTCACCAAACTGATTCACAGTGTTTCCCAACCAAGGCCTGCTTCTCAGATGAAACATTTCACTCTACAATGGAGACCTACCTGTTCCTTGAGTGTCTAAGAAGATTAATTATTTACTTTAGAATAAAGATCTAAGGCCATGGCCACGTATCTCCTCCAGACACCAGAATATTAGGCAGTGTCTCTCTTTTCAGAGAATTCTCTTTATCCTGCAACATACATGCCATCAGTTTTCCTTATATTTAGCTTGGAAACAAAAACTTGTCACCCTGATAGAGTCACTGAAGTTTTTAGATTTCAAACTCAATTCATTGTTCAAGAAATGTATTCACTTGTTATCTCTCACTTCTGCATTAGCCCACAGATTGTTGATACATTTTCAAATCAGATACCTTCATAAAATTAGAGAATTAACAAGCAGAGACACACACACACGCACACAAGTAATATCTCATATATAATAGATTTATATAACATAGAATAATAGTGAAGTTTTTAAAGTAAAATTAGACCTTTTTTAAACTCATGCTTTCTTAGCAACTCAATATCAGTTTTTGGTCAACTATCTTGCAATTTTAGAAAATGTAAATGTCCCATACAGATGGATATATGGGTACATGGCTGTATGTCTCAGAGGGTCATCAAAGCATTATTTGTAACATCAAAAGATAGAAACAACCTGATGTCCACCAGAAGTTAGTTAAACAAAGCATGAGACAGCCACAGAATGGAACACAATTCACCACCCCCCAAAGACCATGTTTTTGAAAAATATATAATGACATGGGGTAACACACTTGATATGTTTTAGTGAAAAGCAGGTTACAGAAGGATATGCATGATTCCAATTTTAAGACTACATGTGCATAAAAGAATATAGAAGGGATATTCACTGACATGTTAACATGCTTATCTATAGGTGCTACGATTGTAGACAATTTTTTGTTTCTTCCTGGTACTTTCCTTAAATTT
Organism: Balaenoptera musculus; assembly: GCF_009873245.2. Lineage (NCBI taxonomy): Eukaryota > Metazoa > Chordata > Mammalia > Artiodactyla > Balaenopteridae > Balaenoptera > Balaenoptera musculus. The sequence continues at coordinate 19,485,570 of NC_045801.1, read as the reverse complement.
TTTCTACAAAATGCATGAATCACTTTAAAAATGAATATATGACTTTTTCTAATAAATGGGAATTTCCTTCTGAAACGTTATTGCCTTACACATTGTACCATTCATACCATTGGGTGACTATTTTTCACAGATCTTAGTACTGGACTTCTAGGGGATAATAGAGGGAGATCAAATATTTATAAAAATAATTATGTACTTAGCACTTTAATGCAACCTACAATGTTATAAGAAGGCCTTGATGAAAAAATATATTCTCAATGAAGTATACAGAATGCACAGAGGAGGAGTATTCCTGACATAGGAAATGGCGTAAGTAAACAAACATGCAGCAAAATGCCAGGTTTCCTCTGGGAGTAACAAAAACTTCAATATGAGTTGTTTGTAAGGTTTCTAACAGAATGCCAGGGGATGAGGCAGGAATATTAAGTCAAGGGATGGATGATCATAAAATTTATTGTTCAAACTAGGGCCTTTTGAGAGTGAACGTTGAGTGCTCATAATAGCTACTAGGAGACACCAGGCATGCACTAGGAATGTACAGGGAAACCAGGACATAAGACTTCCCTACAAAGGGCTGGGTCACAGTGGGCCTTAAATGCCAGCCTAAGTAAGATATTTGAACTTCATACACACAATCTTGGAATCCTGGGGTTGGAAGGAAATGTCAATGCCCTCCAGCTTGGCCACCCCATCCCTGCCTCTCCAAATTTCCCAAGAATATTTAGCAAGCCTTTGTTTAAATATCTCTGTGACAAAGAATGCATTGCCTTGGAACAGCTCTGTTAGAAAAGTCTTCATTGTATTGAGCTGAAATTTATCTCCCTGTATCTCCCACCCATTTGGCTCAGCACTGCCATCTCAGAGAGAAAAGCACAATACTAATCTCTCTTCCCATGGAGAGTGAAAGATGTAAAGACAGATAATATGGCTCTCTAGACTTTCTCCTTTGCAGGTTAAATGTCCTACAGACATCCTTCCTACAGCATCCCTGAAGTTTGTCACTATTTGCTTTGTATCTCCTAATTAGCTTTTAAAATGTTCCTCTCTTGTCATCTCCCTGCTACCATCTTCGTTGGAGCCACCAACCCTTCTTGCTTATACTATAATAACTCCTCCTATGTCGTTTCTCTCCCTCTCTCTCTCTCATTGACCATCCCTCCAACCCATTGTCCATATTGACCTTTCCAAAACACAAAACTGATTGTGACACTGCTTTGCTTACAACCTTCAATGGCTCCCTATTCTCCTCAGGATCAATTACAGCTTCAGAGCATGAAGTTCTAGCCCCGACCACCACTCTAGTCTCATCTCCCTCATCCCCTCTCCTCTGTGTGTGTATCCCTTCTCTCAGTTCCTTGCACAGGACTTTTGCCCTATGGAAGTTACTGTCACCTGCACTTGGAACCCTCTTCCCTATACCACCTGCGCCTTGATAACCCCTCCTCAGCTTTTGGGTTTCAATTTAAACATCACTGCCTCCAGAAAGTCTACCCCAATTCCATTAAGTCTGGATTAAAAACCCCTTCTTAAGTGGTCCCTCAGGGACCTAAGCTTCCCCTATTATACAAGTAAAACATTTAATTAAAATCACCTGCTTATTCATCTAACACCTTTGCTATATTGTGAACTCTGTGAGAGCAGGTCTGCTCTTTTCAGCGCTGTTGTCATAAGTATCTAGCACAGTGATTGGCAAATAGTATGTGTGTGTGTGTGTGTGTGTGTGTGTGTGTATAATATATGTATGTGCTCAAAAAATGTGTTAATGTGTAGCACCCAGAACCAGGTACAATTGTTCTAAATGTGGTCCGCATAATATAGATTAGAATGTCTATTGCCTTCCATGTGCTATACTCCATACCTCTTTTAACAAAACCTAGCATTATTTTAGAAGAAACATCTCATGGTTGATTTTATTGTCAGTTTAAATCCCTAAACCTTAACTATATGAAGCCACCACTTCTGTCTTTAACTTTCCCTCTCTGTCTTTTCTCCCTCTCTCTCTCTCTCTCTCTCTCTCTCTCTCTCTGTCACACACAACCAATAATTTGCAATTGATTTTTGGCAGCCATACATGATATATTTTATATCTATTTTTGCACACTGCTTCTAAAAATAAAAAGTCAAAGTATGCTACAACTTATTGATAACTTCTGGACTCCTAATCCTTATGCCTTTTCTCTGAGCAAATGTGATCAGTGTGCTATGCCTTCATGGATGTTAAGAATATTGAATAAAACAGGAATGAAGATGGACCCCAGTAGCATACCATCCTAAAGACGTCCATCTGTCAATCAACTATTCTTTAGTAAATGCATTCAGTCATTAATCCGGCCCACATGCATGCTTCTAATCCAGAAGAATATCACAAGATCTGGGCCCTTCCTAAAATCAAGGTTTTTGAATTGATTAATGTTAAGTGAGTATCACCATGTTCCAGGTATTTTCACAAACTTTATTTTAGTCACCATTTCCAACACTTGTTATCCTTTTTAATAGATGATAAAACTGTCACTCAGAGAGAAAGTCACACAACTAGCAAGTGCCAAAGCAGGGACATGAGCCCAAGTCCTATGACTCCAAATTCAATGCCACATATTACACTGAGATCCTCTGAAAGAGAAAATATGCATTATTGGACTTATGTGGGCTCCTATTAATCACCACCTACTCTCCCAAATATCTGTTGAATGAATGAATTCTTTGATTCAAGATTCTTAACCCGAGGTTCATGACAACACAAGGGGGTCCAAGAGTAGGCTTGTATGAACCTCCTGAAAGTTTATGAAAAGTGCCATGTGTGTATATTGTGCATTTTTTCTGAGAAGAGTAATGTACATTTGAGTCTCAAAAGGACTGTGGCTCCAAACAAGAATAATCTGCAGTTTATCTAACTCTTCATCATCATTCACCTCTGTCTAGAGTTTCAAATGCACAAATTTCTTCAGAAAATCAAACTGAATTTTTTCATCTGTAGTCTCCAAAGCCTCCATCACTCTCTAGCAGCTCTTAGAGATCTCACATGTTGGTCCCTTCTGAGCCTTCCTTCTGGTGTCAAAAGATGCCAGCTTGTATCTTTGATATCAGCTTATCAAAAGGCTCTCTTAAAAGTCCACCCAGCTTGGCCTTCAACCTCTTCCCGGGCCAGGTACTATCCTGAAAATGATTCCTTCGCTTTCGCAAAGCCAAAGCAAAATTGCAAAAGGCTTTTCATGCAGCTTTTCCCAGCCTTGGGCAAGGTTGGTATAGATGTGGACAGCAAGAGGAGAAACCCACTGAGATGTGGATGGGAGAGGGCGCTGGTAGATCTGGAGACTTGGGGGATTGTCTTAAGTACCCCGGAAGTCTAAAACCTTCTTTTGTTAAATAATTGGAAGACTACGCCTTTCCCTGATAATCAGGGTTGACTTTCATTCTTCATTCTTTACCATATTGTATTATACATTGTATCTCTGTCATCTTATTCAGTGCCTGAAGATCATAGTCATTGACAAGAATTGTACAAGAATTCACACAGACTTACTGAGCATCCTCATTGGGTCCAGGGTGTAGGCTCGAAGGATGCTCAGACAAACAGAGCTGATGCCTGCCCTCGAGGAGTCTACAGACCAGTGGCGGACAGACAAGTAAATAGATACTTGCAATAAAGAATGGTAAATGCTCTGCGAGAAGGAATAGAGGAAGCTCTGGGAGAAAAGGCGAGAGCCACCCACCCATTCTGGAGGAAGAGGAGCAGTCTCCAGGAGAAAGTGGCTCTCAGCTGAGTCCTTAGGGAAAAATAGAAGTCAGACCTAAGAGAAGGACAAAGAGGAAAGTCATGTTTAGTAATTAGTTTAATATGCCTAAATTTGCATACAACATGCATAAAGTGTGTATTAAAATGTGCATAATATGTGGAAAGGGAGTGAATGATGAGAGATAAAATGGAAGAGAAAGGCAAGTCCCAGAGAACCTGTGTACATCAACATTATTCTCAAAAGGAAAAAAATAGGAATCCACTGTAGACTTTTCAAAAGAGATCTGCATGATCATATTGCATTTTAGAAAGACCATTTGATACAGTATGGTGACAAGACAGGGGGCATGGGGATGGGTAGTACTGGCCTAAAATGAGACTAACAGAAAGTTGTGACCAGAATCAAATTTGGGGTGGTACTGACTTACACTAAAACAGTGGAAGCTGAGCTGGAGACACAGGTATGTGTATGAAATGCATTAAGCAGGGAGAGCAGATAGGACTAGGTGTCATGAATGAAAGAGAGGAATGATGATTCTGTCTAGGATGATTCTGTCATGTCTGGCTTGGACAACTTGGGATGCCATTTGAGCAGTGAGAATAGAAAAGTAGGAGCAGGCCTGGGAGAGAAAGGGAGAAGACAAATTCAGTTTGAACATGTTGATTTTAAGGTGCTCCATGGAGATGCACCTTGGAGATGCTCTATAGAAAAGGTTGGTATTTAGGAGAAAGATCTGGATAGGCTATAGATTTGTCTGTAGTGGGTGAACCCATGGGGGTGGAAGAGGTTTCCTAGGGAGACTACTGGATGGAAGGGGAAGAGAGTCAAGGAACAGAGGGACACACCAACGCTGATGAAGGGAAGACCTTTAGAGGCATTAAATGAAACTCAAAAGGTCAGAGGGAAACCAGGGAAGCATGGTATCAAAGAATCCAGGACGGAGTTTAAAAAAGAAAGAAAGAAAGAAAGAAAGAGAGGGATGGGGGGGATGACCAACAGTTCAAAATGACACAGAGAAGACTTGGGGAAGGTTGAACGCAACACACTCTCTGGTTTAGCTCCCAAGAGGTCTCTGGTGGCCCTGGCCAAGGTTTGTCTTCAGAAGGGAGGGCAGAAGCCATTGGCTGTGGGTGAGCAAGTTACTGGGTAGTGAGGGCATTGAGATGGTGAATGTCACCCACTCGTTCCAGAAGCTTGGTGGGGCCAACTTCCCTGGTGGCTCAGTGGTTAAGAATCTGCCTGCCAATGCAGGGGACACCGGTTCAAGCCCTGGTCCGGGAAGATCCCACATGCCGCAGAGCAACTATTGAGCCTGTGGTCTAGAGCCTAAGAACCACAGCTGCTGAAGCCCGCATCGCGGGCACCGCAACGAGGAGTATCCCCGGCTCGCTGCAACTAGAGAAAGCCCGAGTGCGGCAACCAAGACCCAATGCGGCCAAAAATTAAATAAATTTATTTCTTTAAATAAAAAACGTTTGGTGGGACGGTAAAGGAGAAACATTATTTTCAGCTAGAGAGGAAGTGCAGAAACTCAACACAAACATCGATTGACTGAAGTGAGGAAAACGTCCTATTCCCGGCAGACCCGACTGGGTGAAAAATTCATAAACAAATGCCAGAACCGGCTTCCCTCTCTGCGTCCTGCTGAGCGCTAGAAAGACTTTTGTTTTCATTGTCTTTATCAGTGAGAAACGGCTCGGTTCGGGGCTGAACCTGTTAAAATGAAACCAGAGTGTGTGGCAGGACAGCCATCGAAAGCCTTTGACCCACCGCTCGCACCTGAACGCCGGCTCTGCCCACTGCCCCTTCCGACCCTCCCCACCTGCCGTGTCTGCCCTGCGAGATTTCCAAGTCCGGAGCAGAAAGCACCCCTGCTCAGCTGAGACTCCGGGCTCCCTCAACTCTTCTCCAAAAACGAGCCAGATTCATCTGAAAGTCAGCTTGTTCAAATAGTGAAGTACAAAGGGCCGAGGGGCTGGCCGTGCCGCCGCCGGCTCTGTGCACGCGGGGCAGCGCCTTCCCTTTGTGGAGCCCCCGAGGGGACCCGGCCATGTGGAACGGGCTCCCTCCGTCAGCGAGATGTCTGCTGCCTTTGGAGTCAAGTGTAGGATCCCACAGCACGTTACTGAAGCAGATGGCTTTAAAAATCCCTATCCTCCCTGCAAAGCCCTGGTCCAACAGGTAATCAGCCAAACGCCGAGCCCTCTCGCGGCCCCGGAGGACCGAGCTCCCCGAACCCCGCGACCCGCTGCGCCCAGGGGAGCTCCCACTTGGCACAGGTTCCAGCCGCGGTGATCGGAGACTCGTCCACGGCCCCCTCTCTGCAGGGACTACCGGCTGGGTTTCCAGAAACGAGATACGTATTTACAAACCCAAACATTCCCTGGCAACCAAAGCTCGAAATGAGTTCCGCTCTGCATCTCGCGCGCCTGGAAATCGCTGCAGCTGAGTGCACGGGAACGCAGCCCAACGGGGACCGCTTTCCGGCACATCCGGAGGCCCTTTGCAAGGTTTCTCGGCTGACAGAACAGCAGCTGGGACCCGGGAGCCCGAGCAATGGAGGACGGGGAGAGGGAGGCGCCTACCGTACCCGCTCGGCGCGGCGGCTCATCGCTGCGGCCGTCTGGGCGCCTGCTCCGGCCCGGGCGCTGCGGACGCGGCCTCTGCTGTGAGCTCTGCCCCGGGACGGCTGCCTCGGGCTGCTCTTGTTTGCACTGGGCCGTTTGCTTTTGGGATTTCTCCAATGCAGATGTAGTCAGGGGGCCGCTGTCCCGGGGGACAATGATTCCATTGGAAGCTGGCCTTTGACAAGACTCACACATGACCTTTGACTAAAATGGCTTTGGGGAAGGAAAGTGACCGGAGGCTGAAGACCGGCCATCCAGGGCAGCCGTCCGCATTCCCACCCCCAACAGTGCCAAGTTAATTTTTCATCCCGTAATCTTTCAAGGAGAGTCTCTGTGAGGTTTGATTTGCCATTTCTCCCTCATTCTGCCGGATCCTTTATCCGGGGTTTCCGAAAGGATTTTGCTGCCGAAGTTTCCTGCCGTGTTGTTGATGAGTTCCCTGAATTAGCATTCCCAGGTTAAACGTGAGCAGTATATCGTATAAAGTCCTCTAACACTCTGAAAAATAATACCCCCATTTTTTTCCCCCTAAAGCATGCTACAATTGACAGAGGGCTTGTGACAATCATGCTGTCACTTGGCCTCCCAAACAATGCCAGGAAGACTCTCCTATTACTGCCATTTTACACGTAAAGAAAAAGAAGCTCCAGAAAAATAAGATATTTGCCCAGTTACCCAACCAGAAAGTGAAATCTGAGTCTTCTCAATCACATTCTGTCCACATCCACAAACCACCCACCTCCCTGCTGGGTGACCCACCCCAGTAACTTAATTATAACACATAAGCACATGTTATAATGCATAATATACAGCAAGAGTAACTATAGAACATTTTAATATTTGAATTATAAAAGTGTTAGAAAGTGTTTTAAAATAATAGCTGTTTTGGTTAAGGATAGCCACAGATATCTTGAGTTCATTGACTACGTTTTTTTAATTGTCTAATTTTTTCTCTTTACCAGCTGCTAAAAGAATGCTATAGGAACCAGACTGGCAACCCTGAGGTGCTGGTACAAGCCTAGGGATTCCTGAGGCTGCTACGAGAGTCTGTCACTAGTCATGATCAGAGCCTTTTTCCCTCCTTTTTCTGGGTCCTTCCAGATGGCAGAATGCTAAATAGAAGGGGAAGAGGCTGTGGGATTGTAAAGAAAGCCGCTGTGAACAAGGAGGCAGCGTCCCAGAATTTTAGTGTGATGAGGAGAGCTGTGATGGGGGTCTGCGGAGATGCTCTAGAGATGCCTGGTCTGGCAAATGGCATCACTCTCATTTTTCCGCTTAGAGAAGGGGAAAGGGGGTGATACACTCAGTCTGGGAGGATTGGAAGGAGTCGGCCAGGAGGAGAAGAGGAAGAAGGACATCACTGCCTCATACAACATCATGTCCAAAACCTGTCCTGATGCCTTTGGCAAACTGAAAATAGTTCCTGCAGACAAGAGCAGAGGGTGTGGGAGGCTGTGTCTAGAGAGGAGGGTGTGGGTTTGGACTCTGACCAGCCTCCTGTGTCACCTGAGGGAATTTGGACTTCATCCTGCGGAACCCAATGGGTTAATATAACTGGCTCCAGGTTACCAGCTCACAAGAAAAGGATGCAGGAGTCATATTCTGTTCTACAACAAGAAAAATATATCTATCAACCTGGCTTGGTGGTTATGGGCATTGGCTTCATCAGACAGATGCAGTTTCTTCTTCTTCTTCCTAGCTACAAAAATGCGAGCAATATATTTAACCTCACTAAGCCTCAGTTTTCTCATCTGTAAAATGGGGATTATGGTACACGCTATGAGAATTAAATGAAATTATGTAGGTAAAACCCCTTGCCTTTCTTCTGACGTACAGTCGTGCTCAGCAACAGGTAGCTACTGTTATCTTTTAAAGTATTGATGCTTTAATGTGTGCAGCAGCTACCATGGAATAGGGACTCCCTTCCTTCCAGCTCATTCCCTTCTCCCCATTATACTTTTTTGGCTTTTGACTCATTAGAGTTTGTCCTCTGTTCTTTCCACTTTGTTCCTCCTTCTCGACATTACTTCCTTCCTTTATGTCCCAGTCTAGACTTTAATGTCGGTTTCGATCTTACTCTCCTTCCACCTCAGTTTGTTCATTTCCTGGTCCAACCACTGCCATACCATCTGCAAAACCTTCAGCCACGATGTAACGGTCTGCTAGAGCTACACAGCATCACGCACCGTGTCCACTGGCACCACCAGCTATGTGTGCTCTGCAGCCTAGGTGCCGTGTCCAGCACCACTGTATTCCTTATGAGTGTCCCTGGTCAACCCACCTCTTCACTTCCACAAAGTCACTCCTCCCACCCCTGCAGAACCCGGACCCCACTCCCAGCTGACTTTCAGCAAACGACCTCCTCTCCCCCAGCAAAGGGCACAAGGGCTATCAGGAGGGAACTCTGCTTCCTGGCCTTGCACCAGAAAACTTATTTCCAGTCTCCACACCTTGCCTCCCACTTTCGAAGTGGCCCTCCTTCTGTGTGCTATGGAATCCCTCTCTTCCCATGTCTTCTGGAACATTCTTTCATCAGCCATCCCTCTATCTTTCAGTTTCTTCTTTACTGATTTCACTAGTTCATTTATTCATCAGACATTTATACATTACATGTATAAATTACATGACAGTCAGCATCTTTGATTCTGGGAATACAAGAATAAATAAAATATCACAGTCGTTAAACATATTCAACTGTCTCTCATACAATGTACTCCATTTTTCCTAATATGGTCTGAATACATGCCTGTTCGTTTTAACAACAATAACAACAACACACACACACACCACATGTGTCCACTGTCTAGAACATACTTCCTGTGGATCTTCCAAGGTCAGTTCCTTCCTTTAGAACCAGGCTTAAAGTCACCTCCTCAAAGAGACCTTCCCTGACAGCCAATCTAGGGAACCATCCTCTCCCTCATTATCAGCTATCTGTTAGCCTTCTTTATTTCCGTCACATCATTTATCCCATGTTGTAATGAGAGATTCCCTTGTTCCCTTACTTGCCTATTTCCTGCTGCTTCCACTAGTCTGAACCTTCATGAGGGCTTGGACCCATCTTTTAGTCACTGCTGTATCCCCAGTGCCCAGGGTGTACTTAATAGGCTCTCAGAAAACATTTGTTGATTGTTAAACCCCCAAGTGCCACAACCATCTTTGCCTTAATCTTTTTTTATTTTTTATCTCCATCAGACATCCTACTGGTTTTCAACATTGACTACAATTAGAATTCCCTGAGGAGTTCTGAAAAATCCTGATGCCCAGAGCACCCTCTGGGGTGAGACCTTGCTACCAGTTTTTGTAAGCTTTCCAGGCAATTGTAAAAGCCAAGCTTGAGACCACTGACCTAACCTCTGCCTGACATGTGGGTGATGCTTGAGAAGGAAATGAATGGATGAATGAATGATTCAAGGGATGCGGTCATTTAGCTCCTGCTTATCCTTCAATCCTCTTCCCCTGAGTCCTCCCACTCATCATGTTATCCAGGCATGCAAACCGCAAAACAAGCCCTGCACTATCCTTGCTCCAAGCTTTCACATAATATCAGGTCTACCAAGAGCACCCATAGAGCATCTCAGCTGTCTAAGGAGTTTCCTTGCCTCTGGACTTGCCGGTAAAATCTGGATTTGGGCTCAATACCATCTCCTCTGCCAGATCTTTCCCAGTGTCCCCAAAGGGCTCACCTTTCTCTTTGCACATGTCCCCGTTAGAGCCATTGTGCTGCCGCCAACAGCTGTGTCATGATTGGTTTTGACCCGGTGATCCTTTCTCCTTGTACCCCCATGTCTTGCAGACCACCCTACCAAAGATAAATTAATGGATTATCACATTAAACAAATTTTTTAAGAGATGCTCTATGTTTATTTTTTGTTTGGGGATTTTTAACAGCCTAACTGAGCTATAAATCATGTAACATACAATTCCTCAATTTAAATGGTACAAGTCACGGTTTTTAGGATATTCACAGGGTTAACTATCACCACAATCAATTCTAGAACATTTTCCTCACTCGAAAAAGAAACATCGTACCCATTAATTATCACTCCCCATGACTCCTCAGCCTCCCAGCCCTAGATAACCACTAATCTACTTTCTGTCTCTATAGATTTGTCTATTCTGGACATTTCATATAAATGGAATCATACAATACTTGTTTTTTGTGTGTGTGTGATAGGCATTTACTTCCACATTTGAAGACTTATTTGGCCGCAGGATCCCTCTCACATGGAGTCGATGTGGCAGAATATGGACTCTGTAGAGAGAGCTTGGAGGACAAACCAAAGCAGTATTTCTTAGACCACATTACACAGCAACCTGGTAAATTACCAAATTCCTGAGCTGGGGGAAGGCGGATACAGGGATTAGCTACACCTGCTATCGCAGAAGAAAGGGAGAGGGGATGGATTCCCGGACGGCTCAGCTCTGCCTCACCAGTCCCATCACAGCCAGGCCACTGGGACAGGACCTCCTGCACCAAAAGGACCCCACATTGGGGACAAACTGCCTGGATCAGACTCTAGTTTTGCCACATGTTAGCTGTTACTCTTCATTCCCAGCTACCTCATTTCTAAAAAGAGGATAAAAACAACCCTACCTTATAAGCACCACATCATAGGATCGTGATAAAGATTAAATGAGGGGATGCATAGCAAGTGCACAGCACAGCACTTGGGCCATTATAAGTGCCTGATAAATATTTATGGTGTTGTACTTGTCAATGTTTGACCACAGCTGTTTTCATATTGTTCTTCTAAGTAAAATTTAATATGGAAAGAGGGTTCTGCTGCTTTACAAAATAATTCAAACCGTTATTCTAGGAAAACTTCACACACCATGCAGATACCTACTGCCAGACGGTCATCTGTGTTTTGCTTGATGAAAGTAGGGACAGTGGCAAGATTTAGCTGAAGCCAAAGAGTACTTGTTAATGGAAAGTTGGAGAGAGGAGATGGATTAGGTCCATTCCTGGCATAAAAAGCTGATGGAGAGAACCTAGTTCTTCCCACCAAATGCACATCAGTGCCATTAGCAGGCAGCGGATGTAGGCTAAATGGACCCTGTGTCTTGTCTTGTTTATCTGCACTCCTCTCCAGCAATTTCTTTACTTTCCTTTTACTATTCTTATGTGTCAGCCCTACCTCTGGCATCCTCTGCTAAGCCCTCCTACGGTGTCTCTTAGGTACCTCTGAATTCAACATGTAGGTAGCTACAAACAACAAATGCTGGAGAGGGTGTGGAGAAAAGGGAAACCTCTTGCACTGTTGGTGGGAATGTAAATTGATACAGCCACTATGGAGAACAGTACGGAGGTGTCTTAAAAAACTAAAAATAGAACTACCAATGACCCAGCAATCCCACTACTGGGCATATACCCTGAGAAAACCATAACTCAAAAAGACACAGGCACTCCAATGTTCATTGAAGCTCTATTTACAATAGCCAGGTCATGGAAGCAACCTAAACGCCCATTGACAGATGAATGGATAAAGAAGATGTGGCACATATATACAGTGGAATATTACTCAGCCATAAAAAGGAACGAAATTGGGTCATTTGTAGTGAGGTGGATGGACCTAGAGACTGTCCTACAGAGTGAAGTCAGAAAGAGAAAAACAAATACTGTATATTAATTTATGTGGAATATATGTGGAACCTAGAAAAATGGTACAGATGAACTGGTTTACAAGGCAGAAATAGAGACACAGATGTAGAGAACAAACGTATGGACACCAAGGCAGGAAGCGGGGTTGGGGGGGTGGTGATGGTGGGATGAACTGGGAGATTGGGATTGACATATATACACTAATATGTATAAAATAGATAACTAATCAGAACCTGCTGTATAAAAAATAAATTAAATTAAATTAAAAGAAAATCACGTAGGTGGCTGAGCCTTGGTAGGCAATCCAATGGTCAGACACAACCACCTGTAGCAAGTGGGCACGGGATCTACCCACTTTGCTCTCAAGTGGCCAATCACCCTGCCAGCTCCAGGGGAGCTGCTCTTGCGTGTAAACATCCAGTGTCTATTCCGAGTTACAGAGGGTAATTCGCGGACCTTCATCTGACTTCCGCTGCTTTGAATGGCCTTTCCTGCACATCTGGCAAACCTCTGTACAGATGCAGCTCAACTGTCTCTCTTTCTTGACTTCCTCCCCTCTGCGATCTCACAGCCCCTGTACACGCCTGTGGGGCGGCGCCTAGACAGTGCCCACTCATCACCTGTGCATATGACTGTGAACAACTAAAACACAAGGACCTTTTTCATTTATTTCTGTGTCTCCTATTAATAGCCCTGGACCTAGCGCACGAGGCTCGTTCCTCCAATTTTACAGATATATATTGAGAGCCTACTATGTGCTGACACTTCAAAGTGCAAATATTTCATAGAAGCACGGGAGTTTCACTTTGAAAGGAGTTTTGAGACAAGCAAATGAAGCCCAGAAAAGGTTGTGTCTTATCAAGTTTCTCCAATGCCTGAGAAAGGAAAATATAGGGGATAGAATTCAACTCTCCTGACACCTTGTTCTTTTAAGGCAGGGATTCTTTTTTCTTTGGTTAAAATAACAGATTTCTGGGGACTTCCCTGGTGACCCAGTGGTTACGACTCCGCGTTTCCACTGCAGGGGTCACAGGTCGATTCCTGGTCAGGGAACTAAGATCCCACACGCCGCATGGTGAGGCCAAAAACTAAATAAATAAAATAAAATAACAGATTATTGAACATGGTTAGAAAACTAGAGAAAATATGAATGATTATTCTGTTCATTAATGGTTTTTCCAGATCAAACACTAGCCCTCAAAGCACCCCTGAGTTGGTGAGGGAGGATATTAACACAGATCAGTGCAAATCTGCAGTGTGGCTAATTCCTTTACCGTCTGACTCCCTGTCCTTCTCACACCCACTCCTGCTGGCTCACGTCTCACCCACGCCAGGCCAACCAAGGGTCTGTAAAAATTTAACTTGGTGCGATTGCACAACCATGAAAGCTCAATTTGCTTTTCGGGGTAATGAATGAGACTCTTCAATTGCCTCGTGAAAATGTTTCCAATGGGAGGAAAAACAGAACAAGTTGTCACAAACATCAATGTGCCCGTCAGGCTCAGGTGAGATGATTATACAACAAAAGGTCATAGGCGACACTCATTTGGGCCAGTTTGGAGGACAGACAGAATCTTGTGTTGTTTCTCTACCTGCTCCTTTGTTGACTGTCTATTGTTAAGAGCCCTTTTGGAAGTGATGGTTATGTTTGTTAGCTTTGATTTGGTGTCTGCATATGGCCAAACTCATCAAATTATATCCATTAGATATGTGCAGGTTTTTTATATCAATTACACCTCAGTAAATGGGTTTAAAAAAAAAGAAAAAGAAACTATTTCCTCACTGAGTCAAAATCATGGTGCAGCAAATCCACTATTCTGTGTCTCTCACCAAGGTGGGCTTTTTGTAAGATAGAGCAAGACTGTAATGCCTGGCTGGCTCCTTGGAGGCTGCTGCTGAGTTTCTCTTAACTACTCATGTTGGCACTAACTCCAGTGAATGCCACTCCTTAAGGCCAGGCCACCATGACCTCTCATCTGGACCACTGAGAAAGTCACCTAACCATTCTCCTTGACTCCAGTTTGAAGTCTTTTAACCTACCCTCCATGCTGCAGCCGGACAGATCGTCCTAAAATTCCAACCTGACCTTATTCCTCTGCTTAATACACTACAGGGTTTCCCATTGTCCCAAAGATAAAGTGTTAATTCCATAATCTAGTTTAGCGATAACCTGGTCAAGGTTGCTGCCTATAGACAAAAGTTTCTAGCTAAGGAGTCAAGTGAGCTAGAACTTGGCCCGTGTTCCACGTGCCAAGCCATGAGCCCTAGCACTGGCCCATTCTGCCTAAGACCCAGGAAGGGCTGGAGATCCCCCCTGGATGACCTATTACTTCCTGCTGTAGGTGCATATCTAACAGCCCCTATACCTGCTTCCATCTTAACCTCAGCATTATAATCCCGTCATATTAGCATCTCAAAATTCCCCTCTGTCTTGCTTCTGACTCTTTGCCCATGTTCTCCTCCACCTGAACTTCTCTTCATTCTTCTCTTCACCTGGGTAAGTCACATTCTTCTTTCTTCTCTCCACTTAAATATCGCCTTCCCTGACCCTCTTGGATTAGTTTAGGAGCCCCCAATATGTGTTCTCAAAGCACCATGTGTTTTTCATAACAGTGTGCTCATTCTATGGTTTTATAATTGCCTATTTATCTCTTTACTTGAGAGCAGGGACTGTACCATGGTCCTGTGTAACTTTCTTGTCTAGGTGTTCAATGGATATCTGTTGATTAAAGAAATGAATGAATAAATGGATGGATGCATAAACATATTTTTAAAGAACCTTGAACTCATGTTTCCAATGAACATCACATTTTGACTAAAAGTGCTCCAAAATCTTATTACCTACTGTCCTATAATGGTCTTAAATGTATTTTTTTCTGCCTTCACAGAATGCATTTGAAAGGGTGGAACTCTAGGAACTGGGAACTCACCTTAGCTCATCCAAAATCACAGCTTTCCCATTTTACAGACTAAAAATGCCAGACTTCTTTCTTTGTAGTCTTGATGGATGTCTCCAAATGAAAAGATGCTGGTCTTTCCAAGGTGTCTTCAACTCATGGGCCTGTCCACCTTCCCCCAGCGTGGCACCCAAGGCAACACAGTGGAAGGCCTTGAATATTTTCGTGAGGAGTTTTGCATTCATCCTGTGGGTAATAGGGAGTTCATGAAGAGTCTTAAACAAGGGAGTGTCATATTCATTTTTGTGTCTTGAGCAATTGCTCTAGAAGGGGTAGGGAAGATGAGAGCCTGTGGGCAGAGAAGTGAGAAAGAAAGCCACTGGAATATCCAAGCAAGAGATGATGAAGGCCTGGACCTTGATCATGGCAATGGAGATAAGGATGCAAATTTTTTTTAAAAATTGAGAAGGAAAAATCTCTTGGACTTGATTAAATATGGTAATAAGAGAGGGAGAAGAATCAGGAAAGATCCTAGGATTTCTAGCTTCAGCAACTGGGTCACTGGTGGTACCATCATCTGAGCTCAGTACTATGAAGATAGAGAGTTCACTAAGATGTATTCAGTTTAAGTTATGGACTTTCCTAAGAAGTAAAGGTAGGAATTATCTCTGTACACACAGTTTCAGACATACCTCATATATAATAGGTGCTCAAAATGCTTCTTAAATTGAATTGAAGGTGGAGTACATCCTACATATAGAATTTTCAATAACTAATTTCAACTGCATCTTTTGTCAAATTCCATGCAAAGACTCATCCAACCATACTGCTCTCATATTAACATAAATATAAGATTTATCCATATGACAAGCTAAGAAATTTCAACCCCCTGGAAAGTATGACTAAGAAATTTTACTGCAATAATAATTTTCACTAAGTGGTGGAAGGAGTCAGGAAAAGGGATAGTTATTATAACAACCACAAATTGGTCCAGGGCTACACTTGGCTTTCAATTTCACTACAAATTTCAGAGAAGCCATAAAAGATTCTAGTGAAATCTGGTTGGTTGATTAGAAACATGCGAAGGAACCCCAAACAGGCACGTGTTTCACATTTCCTACTCCAAAGTTTGCCAAGTATTAATCATCGTCCTCTCTGTGTTATTCCAGAAAACATAATCACTCCAGCTGGTCTTTTGGAAGGACAGGACTGGGGTCAGGAGAGCATCCACAAATCCAGAACTTCCACAGAGGATTAGATAGTAAATGCCATACAGAGGGAAAGCTGCCACACATAACTTTCCCCATCTTCCCAGACCCTGCTTCCCCAACATGGCCCTCCATATGCCTGCCCTCAGCCCCGCCCTTGCTCACCTCCACAGCAGAAGAGAAAAGAGAGTTTGGAGATGTAGCCTCTCGAGTGAGAATACTGTTGCCTCAGCCGAACATCTCCCTCCCCAGAACACAGATTCCAGAATGGAACAGGGACGCGCTTTGGGGCCAGAAAGTCCCCAAATTTGAAACCAAACTCCACCATCTACTCTGGGTAATTTACTTAACCTCTTTGAGCCTCAGATTTCTTCCTTTCCAAAACGAGGATAATAAGACCTACTTTGAAAGGTGAAGAATGAATGAGGTAATTTATGTAAAACACATACGTGTGTGATATTAGCAAACCTGTCTGGACCCTTCCTGTCCCCTTCCTTCTGTATGGTGACCTGCCCAAGGAAGCGTGGAGCCCAAACTGTCATTCAACACAATCCCCACTCACAGAAGTCCCACGGGAATGAGTCAACTTTCCCAGCAACTGGAGCCCTGATCAGGTGCTCTGAAGGGGGCTCAGATTCACCTACTCCTCCTGGGACTCACAGAGCAGCTGAGAAGATAGCAAATCTAGCCTCTCTCAGATTAAAGTGCTACCAGAGCAAGGATGATGAAAAAGCTAGTTTTGCCTGGAACAGTCAGGTCAGAGCTCATAAATGAGGCATCATTTGAACTGGGCCTTAATGGATGACTAAAAATTTTCTGGGAAGGAATCAGAGACATTCATGCAAAAGGGGGAAATAAATAAAGACAATGAGGTCATGACGTGCTCAAGAAACTATAACAACATAGGTATGGCTAGAGGAGAGGCAATGTCAGGGGAGGGTGGGCAGACCCATGAGTGAAGACATCTTCGAAAAACCAGCATCTTTTCATTTGGAAACATCCATCAAGACTACAAGGAAAGAAGTCTGACACTTTTAGTCTGTAAAATGGGAAAGACGTGGTTTTGGATGAGCTGAGTTCCCAACTCCTAGAGCTTCGCCCTTTCAAATGCATTCTGTGAAGGCAGAAAAAAAAAATATTTAAGACAAATACGGGACAGTACACAGTAAGATTTCAGAGCTCTTTTAGTCAAAATGTGATGTTCATTGGAAACATGAGTGCAAGAATTTTTTTTAAAAAAATGTTTATGCATCCATCCATTTATTCATTCATTTCTTTCATCAAGAGAAATGCTGGGGAAGAACAGTATGGAGGTTCCTTAAAAAACTAAAACTAGAACTACCATATAACCCAGCAATCCCACTACTGAGCATATACCCTGAGAAAACCATAATTCAAAAAGAGTCATGTACCACAATGTTCACTGAAGCACTATTTTCAATAGCCAGGATATGGAAGCAACCTAAGTGTCCATTGACCAATGAACAGATAAAGATGTGGCACATATATACAATGTAATATTACTCAGCCATAAAAAGGAACAAAATTGAGTCATTTGTAGTGAGGTGGATGGACCTAGAGTCTGGCATACAGAGTGAAGTAAGTCAGAAAGAGAGAAACAAATACCGTCTGCTAACACACATATATGGAAACTAAAAAAACAGTACTGATCAACCTAGTGGCAGGGCAGGAATAAAGACGCAGATGTAGAGAATGTACTTGAGGACACGAGCGGGGGGAAGGGGAAGCTGGGACAAAGTGAGAGAGTAGCACTGACATATATACACTACCAAATGTAAAATAGATAGCTAGTGGGAAGCAGCTGCATAGCACAGGGAGATCAGCTCGGTGCTTTGTGACCACCTAGAGGGGTGGGATAGGGAGGGTGGGACGGAGATGCAAGAGGGAGGAGATATGGGGATACATGTATACATATAGCTGATTCACTTTGTTGTACAGCAGAAACTAACACAACATTGTAAAGCAATTATATTCTGATAAAGATATTTAAATAATTGATTAATTAATTAATTAATGTTAAAAAAAGAATGACCGATCACCTCAAGCGTTGGCAAGGCAATGAAGCAACTGGCCCTCTCATAGGTTGCTGGTGGGGCACCAATGGTCCAAACACTTTGGGAAACTATTTGGTAGTTTCTTATAAAGTTAAACATATACCCATCCTATGGCCCAGAAACCCCACTCCTAGGAATATGTCTACAGAAATGAATACATAGAGCCGCAAAAATACTAGTACAAGAACTTTGAGTAACTTTATGCATAATAGCAAAAAAAAAAGAGAGAGAGAGAAATGCTGGGAGCTGGTGTTAGCAAGGTCAGCTGGGTTAGCTTACCATGTGAGGCAGAGCTTCTGGATTTATCCTACAAGTAATGCAGGATCATTAAAGAGATTTGAAATTTTCTCTTTTGAATTTGATTGTATTTTGTATTTAGCCTTTTTATTCTCATTATGAAAACCATACGCATATTTAAAAAATTATTCAAGCAGTACAAATGGAGGTAATAAAAAATGAATCCCTCTCTTCATCCCAGAATACTGGGTTTACTCCTGCTCCTCAATCTGGGCTCTATCCAGTTCTTAGAAATGTCTCTTCCTTTCCATATTATTTTAAAATCCATCCATTTTTTCTTTCATACTTTTATGACTTCCTATTTTATGTTTACATTTTTAATCAATCAAGAGTTCGTTTTGCTATAAGGTGTCATATCTAGATTTGATTTGATTTTTCATTCTTTGTGTCTTTCCTTTAAAAGATGATGTTACCCTCATTTCAATTTATTGACATGATAGAGGTGCTTGTCCTTAGTTACATTCTCTTTGTTATGTTTTCTATTCTTAATGCTTCCTCTGTTTTCTAACTTTTGGTCCATGGTCTGTTTTTATCTTCTTCGATATGTCTGCTTTTCTTTTTTTCACTTCTTTTTTTTTTTTTTTTTTTTTTGGCTGCACTGCACAGCCTGTGGGATCTTAGTTCCCTGACCAGGGATTGAACCCAGGCCCCCTGCAATGGAAGCCTGGATCCCTAGCCACTGGACTGCCAGGGAAGTTCCTTTCATTTCTTTACAGAGAACTACCTGATGGAAGAACAAGGAATCTACCTTGTAGCGAAGGCTCTTATGTCAGCAGTGTTTGGTGTGTACGTGTCTACCTGTATATGTCAGTTGACCCTGATATGATTATCACCTGTCTACTGTAAACTCTCAGTCTGAGAACTCTGGTAGAGATGGCATGTCTGCAGGATTCTCTTTTGATTCCACTTTCCACGACACTCCACAGTGGGGAACTGGAACTTAGATACTTTCTTAGTCCATCCACAACCCCACACATTGCTGTTTCAGGCACAGTTGGCTCATTAATGATGTGCTGCCTCTTTTTAAAGACCACTACGGCAATACAGATTTACTATTATTGTCTTTCCTAAATTAGATCCAAATTTTACTATGCTTAGCAATTATCCTTCAGAATTTGAGGTCATAGGTATTTCCTAAGTTCTTTGAAAATAAAAATTCTCTTTTCTTTTTTTTCAGTTGGTTTTAGAAGATGTCAATAGAATTGGAGTAGAAACAGCTATCCACCCCTGTTTTAGCCAAAATTTCTCCATTGAAAATAGTTAAGTAGAAGAGAATATGTTGACATAAGACTAATTATGATTTTGACAGATGGACTGGAGCGGAAAGATAATGGAGGCCGGGAAACCAATTAGGAGGCTAGCGTGCTCATCCAAAACAGAAGAGAGGTGGAGCAAACCCGAACTAGGGTGGTGGTGGCAGTGAGGGGGAAGAGAAAAAGTCTGGGAGAAATTCTGCAGGCCAAACTGACAGGACTTTGTGACTGATTAAAAGGGAAGATTAGGCCAAGTGGAAAAGAAAAAGATAATTTGGTGGATGGCCATGTATTAGCTGAGAGAGGAAATACAGCAGAGGGAAAAGTTTATTTTTTAATATGTTGAAGTTCCTGGGACATTCAGAGGAAGATAGAAAGCAAGCAGTTGGAAACACAGAACTGAGATTCAGGAAAGAGTCAGGGCAATAGGTGTGGATTTAGAAGTCTCCAGCACATAAAGCTGTAGTGGCTGGAGCCATGAAATAGATTAATTTGCCAAGAAAGAGAGTATAAAGTAAGAGGAGGATGAAGATGGAAGCAGGAGAACACCAGTATTTAAGGGGCTGGTGGGGAGAGCTGAGCCCATGAAGGATAGAATTGTAAAGGCCGGAAGAAAACAAGAAGCAGTGGCATTGTGAAAAACAACAGGAGAGAGAAGCAAGAAAGGGGTATAGTCAGCAATGTCCAGTGCTGACAAGGGTTATAAAGCAAGCACTGAAATTGTCCACAGAATTTGGCAATTGGTGAGAGCAATTTGGGGAGGAAGGAAGGAGAGTGGAGGGGAAAATGACAAACTAATAATAAGTATCTAATACATACCAGGCAATACACTAGTATTTTGCATATATCATTACAGTTAATCTTCACAAAAATCCCCCAGAAGAGAAAACAGAGGCTAACAGACATTAAGTAACCCTTGTGCCATCACACAGAAGCTAAGGAGGCAGCTAGATTTACACGCAAGCTTGTCCTGCATTCAAAGCACCATCTTGTTTCCACTATGTTAATTTCCAAGTCAGATTAGAATAACTGAACAAATGCCTGTAAACTAAAAAATGTAATATACTTCAGATCATAGTTTCCTAGTGATTGTCATGCAAAACATAATCACTGTACCCAGGGCTGTGTTGGTACAACGTTAGCCTATCAGCCTCCCTCCTGTAAATCAGCCACACTGCATTGGCTTCATCCCTGGCAATAGTAAGTGCCCAGGAAATGGTAACTAAGCCAACAGAGGTCACAAAATTAGTGGCAAAAGAAAGGCCGCAATGCAAATATCTTTATATTTTCCCTGCTCATTCTTTAATAGAAATTTGTCCAACCTGAGTTCTGTACACATATTCATTTCCAGCTACTTTGTACAGAGATGAATATGCAAACTTTCTTGACCTGAGAGCTTCTGTTATCATTATGCTTTATCTGGGTATCATCTCTTCCCTTGGATTTCGTCTCTCCCACAAGATATCAATGCTGTTCAGTGCTCAATACGGTGCCTGCCGCATAGCAAGTATTCAATGAATATTTGTTCTACTGAGTTGTTTTTTCTAGGCCGAGGTCACTGCAGGTGGTTCTATAACCTATTTGCCTCTGTTAAAAAGAGCCTGAAAACGCCAAGGTTGGGGTAAATAACTGGGGCTCAACCTCATCGCTCAATTAATTCAAAACCAACCAACCACTGAAATTAGCTGGAAGGGGTACCAGCAACTTTGCAGCTTTCCTCAATATGGGAAAAAGATATGTTTTATGGCCATATTTATAATGGGAACATATTTAATGATTCTGGAATTCCTGTATGCCATTTCCATCCAGGACACCTGCCCTGCAAACACAGAGGATCCTCCTACAAGTAATGGCATTTCCCATGGGGCTACACGACCAAGACCCATATATACAGAATATTCACAGCAATGATTTCCCAGACCAACTCAATTAGAAGGAAAAAAACAACTCCTTGTTTTGGCACTCTGGTGACTGCAGCTTATAAGGCATGCATCCTCCAGCTGATGGATGGTATATCTTTTACTAGACATGTTTTGAGGTATATATTTTCTCAACAGGGAAATTAGTAAGAAAAAAATGACAATAAACACCATCATTTATTGCACATTGCATCTGTGCCAAGACTGTGGCTTAGTTCTTCCAACAATCTTATGAGTTAAGTTCCTTAACCAAAGTCACACACATGCAGTAATCAGCAGAGCCAGAGTACAATCAGATCTGTTTATTATTAAATCTACAATCTTAGTCATAAGACTAGAGATGGCTGACCTTCCCCCGATTAAAAAAGAAAAAAATAATGAAATACTGCAGTGAAATCCTTCTTTCAGGAGCTTGGAGTTGTGTCAGATCCTGCCAGTTTTCTCCCTGATATTCCTTCTCCTCCAGTAATTGAATCCCTGATATTTAATTGGATTATTGTGGTCCTCTGGGGGAAAAAAAAAAGACTACATTTCCCAGCTTCCTTTGCAGCTAGCTATGTCCATGACTAAATTTTGGCTAATGTGACATAAGCAGAAGTGGGGTATGCAATTTCTTGGAAGTACTCCTAAAAAAAGGGGGCATATCATTCTTCCTCACTTCCCTCCCTTCTGCTGGATAGGATTTACATGTCATCGCTATAGTTCTAGCAGCCATTTTGGAATGGAAGTCATACCCAGCAGTGCAATAAGAAAGAAGGTGTCTAGACCAGTTGCACTGTGAAGTGCTGGCTACTGCCTACAGACATCTTGAATGTGGGGTGGAAACATGTCTCTTCTTGTTTAAGCTACTGCTTTTCCTTCCTTTTTCCCACAGTTGGGTCTAGAGGCCTTGTGCCATCTTGTGTATTATGAAATCTTTCTTGTATTGTTGTTAAATGTAAGTTCATTGAGTTAAACTGGTATTGGACATGATAAATATTGTAGATAGAAATGACTAAGATACAGTTTTACTTCAAGGAACTTTCCATTTAGAAGGGGAGAGGAGACGTGCCCCTGAGACTAAAAGAAAGGGAATACCTGGTATGTGAGTAGAAAAGTTTTATGCTTAGTGTATTTTTAGGTATATTTTGGAGTGTTTATATCTAGTTTCCCTACATGGATGATGGAGAAAGCATAGAAAGAGTGCATTTTTCTGGGGCTTTTTTGTTTTTTATCTTTGCACACCAGCAGGTACTCAATAGTTTGACCGATTGATAAAAATATTCTTCAGTTGATCCATGGCACTTAAGTAAAACTGGAACTTTGGCTAGTTTCTTGTTGCAATCTCTGAGCCCTGTCTCATCATCCTTCTGTACAAAAGGAAGATAAAGATTCCAAGAAGAGTAGCCCCAAACCCCACGCTTCCTTCCCCTGTGAGATAAAGGACCAGGGCCCCGTTAACTAGCTCTGTGCACAGCATACGCTCAGAACATCCCGAGAGAAATCCTGGAGGAGGGCTCTCGGGACTTGGAGAATAAAGATGTAGGTTCTAGATCCTGGCTCTGCCATCAATTCCCTGTGCCCTCAGCAGACTGTCTCACCTTTGTGGGCCACAAGTCCCTTAATTAACAACAATGAGTTAATCAATTATAACAAGAGGATTTGACTCAGTGGCCTCCGAGGTCATTTAGCACAAATGCTCTGTGACTCTCTAGTTGGAACAAGCCCTAAATAGGGAGTTGAGGAACCTTGAATTTAGTTGGGTTCAATCTTGATTCTTTCACTAATTCACAGGATAATCTTAAGAGAAACATGCCACATCTGCTAACCTCAGGTTCTTCACCTGTAAGATAAGGGAGCTGAACAAAATGCCTTACAATACCTCATAGAGTTCAACTACTCTATAAATGCATTATGAAAATTATTCTTTCTTGATGGAAAAAATCAAGTTAATAACATTACTAGATTTAAAAATCCATATAAGTTGTACTATCTAAATAACCCCAATCTAATATTCCATGCACAAAATTAGGATTTTTTTAAAGTTACCACCCTGTGATAATAACAAAATTGACTCAGAGATGGAATTTTGCATTATCTTTCATCTTTTTGCACAGGCTCTTATATGTCATGACTAAGGTCATAAATGAAAATGACCTCTATGGGAACAGAAGTGCCTTTAATAAGCATAGCGGTTCCTGTTGATAAGCATAACCAACAATCTTAATGTCACGTTGTTCCCCTTGATCCCAAGTCAAAATGTTTCCTTTTATCCAAGTCCAAACAATTTGTCCATGTCCACTGGAAGAAAATGATTTAGCACCATCCATCCCCTGTTTTAACACCCTTGAAATCCTCTTTATAGCAAATAGCCTAAAGCCAGCAAAGTATCATGTTTTTTCTTCTTTTAGAGCTTGTACAATGTGTACACATTTCCAGAGTAAGATATTCTACATCAACTCTAGGCTGTAACTAAGGACTTAGTAAACAAAACAGTCAGGGCTGGTTAACGGAGTTTAGTGCCAAAAAATTTAAAAATCACTATCTTTATCAAACAATGAAACCCTCAGTGAATGGAAAATTTTAATGCTTTGGATTCTTCAAGCTGGTTTTCATCTTGTTAAAAGAACCTATATTTATTTACCTATTAAAGGTAAATTTTAATAAAATAAACACCCCCAAGCTTTTCCCCTTCCTGAATTGAGGCTGAATGTTTGAAGCTTCATGTTATGGGCTACATTTTGCCCCCTCAAAATTCATATGTTGAAGTCTTAACCCCTAGTACCTCAGAATGTGACTATATTTGGAGATACCGGGACTTTAAAGAAGTAACGAAGGTCAAATGAGGACATATGGTTGAGCCCTAATCCAATATGATTTGTGTCATTATAAGAACTGGAGGTTAGGACGCAGACAACACACAGAGGAAAGACCGTGAGAAGACAGAAAGAGAAGATGGCCATCTGCAAGCCAAGGAGAAAGGTCTCCTATGCAACAACCCTGCTGACCCCTTGATCTTGAACTTCTAACCTCTAGAATGGTGAAAAAATAAAAGTCTCTTGTTTAAGCCACCCCAGTCTGGGGTGCTTTGTTATGGCAGCGCTAATAAACTAATACACTTTGAATATTCTGTCACAGATTTACAGAAATGGTGAGTTTCTGGGGTCTCTCAGAGCTTAGCACATTGCCTTGGACATCATCAACACTCCATTCGTGGTTGTCAAACGAATGAATTAATTTAAAAATGGAACCACCACTCACCTAGACTTCCCATGCTTAATCCTCTGTGAGGTGATATATGGAAATGAAAAGACTAGCCTATTCTTTTTATTCTCCTCTCCTTTCCCGCTCAGTCTCAGGCCAGCATTTCCATCTGAGTTCTTATTCAGTCTGTGATAAGAACCAACACTTTTGTTATATTGTTTTCATCCATGTTCTGGATTCTTCTAGAATTAGATACACTTCTACCCACAAGTCAGGAAGTGATCTGAGTCTCTTGGATACAGCCTTACAAGATGCTGGAATAGTGGAGAAAACTTGAGTCAACATCCAAGGTCTAAGGGTACTAATCCACTTTGAGAGATGGGGAACTGATAGGACAAAAAAAATCACCTCGTTATTTGGGGCTATATTTTCCCATTCTATGTCTTCTCTTTAGGCCTTATTGAGTTGAAAATTTACTTGCACCTTTCCTTCTAGTCTATCTAAATTGGAAGAGTCTCAATTACAAAATTTCTCTTGAGGAATTCTTCCCTTCCTACTTTGCATTTATGCACACATCCCCATGGGACTATGGAGATAGGTGAGAGCAAGATCAATCTCACTTTAATCTTTGCATGTAGTGCCAGGCCCACAACGTGTTCAACTGAGGTACTGTTGTTGTTTAAATGGGTGAACAAACATCTCCAAAATATAACAACATTCATTCAACCAATTATTTGCTAAGTGCATCGTTGCTGCAGGCATTGTACCAGATATGATGATCTAGAAGTGTCATCTAGGAATTCCAGACCAACTGAAAGTGCCAAGAGTGAATGACAACGATGTGATGTGAAGTCAGTCACAATGTGTGTGAAGTGTTAAGGGGAACACAGCACAATGAAAAACCAAACTATACTAGAGCAAGGACTCCCATCTTTTTCCCTACCCATCCTGGCTACCCTTCAACTTCTGTACTCCTGTAGTATTTGACTCATTACAAAGAGCATATATTCAATTTGTAAATTTTTGCAAGTCCAATTGTCTGAACTTTTTATAAACCCAGCTTACGCTTTATCCTCTTGGGTAAATCTTTTCAGATGGCACCAGGGTTGAGTCATAGCTACATCTTCCTTACAATCTTCACCACTCATTTAGCAATGACTCCAAGACCACCTGAACAGAGACCTCAATCACTCACTTGAACTTCTGTTTACATCATGCATTGCTTGTATGTTTACACCTGCCTTAGAGACTGCAAGCTTCTTCAAGGCAGGAACCATACATACAGAATGTTAGAAACTGAAGGAATTTAATGGTTATTTGATCCAGCTCCATCTTTTACAGATGAGAAAACCCAGAGTCAAGGACATTACCACTTGCCCATAAGAACATAAAGAGTTAGTGAAAGAATAAAACTAAAATACCAAAATGATTTGAAAGAGTATCAGAAGGCTGACAGCCCTGACCTATTTTCCCAAGTGCCAACATCTGTCTGGGTTCTTTGTTTCGGCTTCTAATATCCTCTCTCTCTTTATTTTATTTTATTTTATATTTGGCTATGTTGGGTCTTCATTGCTGCAGGCGGGCTTTCTCTAGTTGCGGAGACCGGGGGCTACTCTTCCTTGCAGTGCACGGGCTTCTCATTGTGGTGGCTTCTCTTGTTGTGGAGCACAGGCTCTAGGCATGAGGGCTTCAGTAGTTGTGACTCATGGGCTCAGTAGTTGTGGCTCGCGGGCTCTAGAGCACAGGCTTAGTAGTTGTGGTTCATGGGCTTAGTTGCTCTGCGGCATGTGGGATCTTCCCGGACCAGGGATCAAACCCATGTCCCCTGCAATGGCAGGCAGATTCTTAACCACTGCACCACCAAGGAAGTCCCTCCTCTCTCTCTTGAACCTGGTCCCTATAAAATGGAAGGCAGTTATGCTCACCACTATACCACCAATGCCAGTATAAAAAATGAAGTAAAGGAATAACTTGTCCCTAAGGAATAATCATCCATCTGTGTGTGTGTGTGTGTGTGTATGTGTGTGCACGAGTGTGCATGCCCATAGCAAAGTACTATAGAAAACTACAAGCTTAGGGTTGTATTTACTCCACATACTTTGGAACCAGATGGTCTACTTTCAAGTTACAGATCTTCCACTACTTTTTGCTGGGAAGGGCTTAACTTTGGTCATCTCCAAGTCTCAGTTTGCTTAGCTGAAACATAAAAATTAGAATACTTACCTCTTTTGACTTCTTACAATATCAGATTTCTAAAGCAATATTATAATGCTTGGCATAAAGTAAATGCTCAATACACTTACAACTATTATGAAATTAAATGGCACAGCCTTTGCTATGACCTTGGTCTGACTAATATGAAAAGTAGAGGTAAAAACTGTAAGAAAATTTATGATGTATAGAGTCATCATGTAAACTATTTATGAGAAGTTACACAATTCAAACCTCAGCATTCCTTTATTACTACTTTTCTTTTAAAAAATTTTAAGACACAAAAATCGTTCCTTGCATACTTTTCTGTAAAAAAATTTTTAAGATACAAAAATCCTTCCTTTCCAACCAGAAATGAAGACCACCAGAGATGCCCCTTCAGTCGGTTAAACTCGTTCTCTCAGAAAATACTTCTGAGAGAGGGCATTTGTTTCTGTTTGCAAGTTTGCAGGACAGGCAGCAAGGTAAAAGCACTATTCATAACTTCTAATGCTCTTTCCACCTGCGTACAAAAACAGGAATCAATTCATTTCCTTCAGACACCAACCAGTCAAGTCCTATTGGCAGCACTGAAGGCTTCTAAGGACTTTTGTAAATGATGTCATTAAAAGCCTTGTGAGTTTCCTTCCTCCTGCTTGTGTCTTTCCTAAGAGCAGAATATTCAATTTACTGCTTCTTTTCTTTCCTGCTGGATAAATAAAAATGTATGGTAAAAGTACGGAAAATAACCCCCATGATAGTTTTCCTTCAGCTCTCAAAACAAAACAAAACGAAACAAAACAAAAAGCAAAAGATCACCACAGAACTTACGGAATATGCAAACCAGTCTTACAAAATTGGAATGGGGTTTAGCGTGTTTCTGAGTTACAACAGATTGTGGCAACACTTGCTCCCTGGAGATTTTTTGTCACGGACTGATGATCTTGTAGGGAGCTGCTAAACGCTTTTTCTCTCCTCCTTGAAGCGCCAAACAAAACAATTCAGATATGCTCACAGCGGTACTCTACTGAACACAATTGGGATCAAAGGACCTGTGCATTTCTACCTGGGAGTGATGATTTTGTTAGTGTAGAATAAGGAGTGAGTGTAGAGGGGATAAGGAAGATTATTCCCCCTCCTGCTCCTGCCTCTCCATCTCAAGCCAGTTGGTACAGGCATCCCTTGCATGGCAGGGAAATAGTACCAGGATGTGCTCTACAGAGATGCTGAGATACAGTAGATGGATTTTGTCTTTGAGGCAATTACGTAAGCAAATCTGTCATACATTTGACTGCTTGAACCTTAATTAGTTCACCCCTGGGGATTCTCCACCAGGGCAGGGACTCCCAAAGCTGTGATCAAATCACTCAAGCGTTCATTAAGTACACAGATTCCCAGGTCTTGCCCCTGAAAGATTGATTTGGTAGGGCACAGAAATCTGAATTTTTAATAAGCGGTCTAGGTAGGATTTGTGATACAGGTGCTCAGACCACACTTATTAAAAGACTTCCCAGAATAGTGTGTCAGGCACCACATCCTCCTCTTTCAAAATCATAAGCCCCGTGTTCTCATCCTCACCCTCGGCAAGCTGTCTCACTGGAAAACAGCCATCTGACACACGGCAAAGTAGGTAATAACTGGAAAACTCTCCTGAAAAGATTTTTCTTTTTTTCTTTTAATGAGAGACAAAAGGGCGGTTGGTTTAGAAAAACACCTTCCCATGAAAGGCAATCATGAGCATTTCAGCAGGTGAGGGAGGGATACAATTGGGGGCTGAGCTCAGGAGTTATGGAGGTACCGCTCAGAAATCACTGCAGGTGCAGCCCCGTCAAGCAGAATGGATGAACACAGAATGCCCACGCTCACGCCTCTCGGTAGAGCCCGGGGCCGGTGCTCCTCCAGGGCAGTCTGGGTTCCGGGAACCCTGAGGAAGCCACTATGCCTGGCCCTTTGGCCTTTCTACCTATCTCTCTGGGGCTCTCAAACTTCCCTTTCCTAATTCTCAAATTTTCTCAGGAGACTTAAGCCCACACTGAAGTTGCCTCCCATCTCACGATCTACCTGCTAGAGCTGTGAATCAAGCCTGATTTGTTTGGCATCATCAGTTACTGCTTTCCTTTGCAGTTGTTTTTTGTTGTTGTTTTTGTTTTTTTTTTTAATTAATTAATTAATTTATTTATTTATTTACTTATGGCTGTGTTGGGTCTTCGTTTCTGTGCGAGGGCTTTCTCCAGTTGCGGCGAGCGGGGGCCACTCTTCATCACGGTGCGCGGGCCTCTCACTGTCACGGCCTCTCTTGTTGCGGAGCACAGGCTCCAGACACGCAGGCTCAGCAATTGTGGCTCACGGGCCTAGTCACTCCGCGGCATGTGGGATCTTCCCAGACCAGGGCTCGAACCCGTGTCCCCTGCATTGGCAGGCAGATTCTCAACCACTGCGCCACCAGGGAAGCCCTGCAGTTGTTTTTTTATTTTACACTTTTCCAATGCAGAACATCAGTGATCACTGGAAAGCCCAGGAAAGGGAAAAAGATGGCATCCTCAGTTCTCTGCTGGGCTTGCCTCCCAGCACTTGCCGTATGATAAGAAAACTACTGAAGATTGCTCCCCCTGAACTAAAGACACCTAAATGCATGATGTGCTAACTCAGACTGTACAGATGTGATTCATTATTTTTGCTCATCAAGGCTGTTAAGATAGTAGAGGGTGTTGATCTGGTGTTCAGAAGCACCCACTAATTCCCAGACACTGAGCTGAGTACTCAACACCCATTATGCAGTTTGAATCTCCTAACAGCCCTGTCCTGAGTAGGAGATGTTATTATGCCCATTTAAGGGATGAAGAAAGAGAAGTTCGGAGAGATGTAGGTGACTTGATTAAGTCAGACACCTAGAAAGCAGAGAGCTGGGATTTCTCCTCCTGACTTTGATGCCCATACTCTTACCATTATACCATGCTGCCTCTCCCCTTTAAGCACATTATAAATTATTTAATTACATGAAATTAACTTGCAAGTCTCAAGGTCCTGAATTGATGGAGTGGACCCTCTATAAAAGCATTTCTTTTTAAGTACCGAAAACCTACACTACAGGGATATGTCAGGGACATTTCTCCAGAAATGTGAATCTAATTTAATCAAAACCATACTGTACCCAAAGAGCCAACAGATATTCATAAAGTGTTTAACACTCTAGAGAAGGGTATACTGCAACATAAAGCCCATCCAAGCAACATGCCTAAAACCACATTTGCAAACTTCATTCTCTATTCAACCAGAGACAGGATGACTTTTTAATTCCAGGGCATCTGTTCTAGATTTGAACTGACGGAAAATTGTTCCCTCCTGACAACCATTCAGCAGTCCATATTCATTCTCAGTAAATTGGTGCTCCCAGGAGGCAGTGTTGCCTGTGCACAAACTCTGGATGCCACTGGCCTCTGCGGGACCACATGGCAGAGCTGGGAAAAACCTGAGGAAAAGATCAACTTCCTTTAAAAACATCCCCTAAAGGGACCCCATGCTTAAGGCAAAACAGATGCTCCCGAGAAACAACATCAGGCTGAGAGAAGCTTGTGTCGTGCCACAAACTATCCCTTAATTCGTCCCCTTGCCCAGGTCTCCCCTTTTTCCAATCCTCTTGTTTGCTATGTCTTAGCAGCCGTGTCCACACACGCATGTGCGCATGCGCACTCAGAGACCAGAAGTCAATCATAGACTTCCTCAAAGTAAAATCTCAGGATGATGGGGAATCTTCCAGCTTTTCACGAGACTAGTTGTGTGGGACTCTACTGAGCACTTAGTGTGCCTGGCCCTGGACCATGTGCTTCCTGTAGATGTGAGGATGAGGAAGTGAAGGCTTATGGAAGTCATTATTTCCAGGGTCACACATCTAGCCAGCAGTGGTCCTAGGATACAAACCAGGTCAGTCTGACTCTAAAATCCAAGCTCCAAGTCCCCAAACTACACAATCGCTCATGTCATGGCACCTTTATAAGACTCCTCCGAGGGACTTCCCTGGTGGTGCAGGGGTTAAGAATCCACCTGCCAATGCAGGGGACACGGGTTCGAGCCCTGGTCCGGGAAGATCCCACATGTCGCGGAGCAACTAAGCCCGTGCGCAACAACTACTGAGCCTGCGCTCTGGAGCCCACGAGCCACAACTACTGAGCCCACGTGCCACAACTACTGAAGCCCACGTGCCTAAAGCCCGTGCTCCACAACAAGAGAAGCCACCGCAATGAGAAGCCCATGCACCACAATGAAGAGTAGCCCCTGCTCGCCACAACTAGAGAAAGCACGCACGCAGCAACGAAGACCCAACGCAGCCAAAAATAAATAAATAAAATAAAATAAATTTATAAAAAAAAAAAAAAAGACTCCTCTGAAAAACGAGCAAGTTGAACCAATTTGAGATTCCAGAATTCCAGAGGGGGAAAAAAAGCCCATAAGGCATTGTGGAGTGTTTTTATTTGTTTTGTTGACTTATTGTCATTGTTTGCCGGAATTTTTTAAAATTCTGAATTTGACTGCCTTTTAGTCAAGACATCCACACTTCTGGGCCCATCTTCCCACTTGGTCTCTACTCTTTGCCTGCTGTCCACTTGTCCTCTGAAGGCATTTGAGTTTTCAACCCCTAAACACTCTATAAATATTTTTTTAGCTTGACCATTCTGTGATCTCTATATGGATGACAGTTACACAGCCATGAGAGTAGGGTGGGTGTAAAGTAGAAACTAGTAAAGTCAGTGAGAGGCGTTGAAATTTACTGATGGCTGTGTGATAAGACACCAAGTTTGGACTTACATGAGGAATGGCAAACATTACCCATCTAAAGTGCCAATTCTGGCCTGTTATTCGTAGATGAGTGGAATACTTCGTTGGGAAGAACTCTGAGGCCGCGCCTCGACTCAGCAGAGGGCCCAAACTGATGCACAGACGCTTGGTAGCCACAGGACGCTTTCCCGGGACAAAAGACTTTTAAAGACTCTATTCATAAAACAGATAAAAGTGAAGTGGCTCAGGCTGAAGCAGAGATGGGGGAGCCTAGTGCTACCCTACTGGTTTCCTTTCATTTCTGTAATTACTGACATGGTATCTGCATAGAGATCCTGTGACTCCTTAGAGGATAATTCAGAAATCACTGACAA
Source organism: Balaenoptera musculus (assembly GCF_009873245.2). Classification (NCBI taxonomy): domain Eukaryota; kingdom Metazoa; phylum Chordata; class Mammalia; order Artiodactyla; family Balaenopteridae; genus Balaenoptera; species Balaenoptera musculus. Next base: position 19,453,435 of record NC_045801.1, on the reverse strand, counting down.
AGATGCTCCCCAAGGTTCTTTTATGCTCTGACACACTTTGATTCCTCGAGACATCAAGAGCCTTTGTAGATGATCAGAAGCAGCACAAAGGAAAATAGAGGCTTCTGCTTAAATTCATTTAATCAACTTTCACACGGTGGCAAAACGACATTAGGTAAAGATAGGCTTCCATTTCTGTTGTTCCAGAGATATTCCAAGATGTCCTCTGTGTCCAAGCCACCGTCATCTCTCACCTGGATGATTGATTGCAACTGCCTCCTAGCTGACCTCTCTGCTTCACCCTCGTCCTCTGTAGTCTGTTCTCCCCAAACACAGAGAGTGAACTTCTGAGATGTTAGACCAACTTACTTCTCTGCTCAAGACCCTACGATGACTTCATATTTTACTCAGAATAAATTTCCAAGTCCTCATCACAACCTGCAAGTTCCTACATGGACTCTCTGAGGATACCTTCACCCATTATTTCCTCAATTACTATGCTCTAAAGCAATGGTTCTCAAAACGTAGATCCTGACACCCTTTTTGGGGTCTGGAGGTCAAGATTTCTTTTATCCTAATACTAAGATGTTGTTTTCATGTCTATTTTCTCATGTCTATGTCCTCAGAGAACAAATATTTTGTTGATACGGTTTCAGATTCCACTTTGCAACTACCCTGTGAAAGACTATCACTTGTTGAGTTTTGATGCAGTATCAAAGGAGAATAACCACAAATATCGGAAAAGGCTATTATAATACCTTCCATTTTCCAACCACGTATCTGGGCGAGGCCAGATTTTTTTCATATACTAAAACCAAAACAACACACTACAACTAATTGGATGCAGAAGCAGCTGCGAGAATTCAGCTGTCCTCTAGCAAGCCAGACACTGAAGAGATTTGCAAAAAATGCAGAACAATGCTACCGTTCTCATTAAAATTTTTTGTTTTGGAAAATATAGTTATTTTTTATAAAAATATTACTTATATTCACATGTGTTATGTTTATTATTATAATTTTAAATGAATCAGTAAGTATTTTTAAATTTCCTCAATTTTAACTTCTAATATGACAAATATAGCTAGAATCCATATAAGCAAAGTTCTTGGGGCTCCTCAGTAATTTTTAGGAGAACAACAGGGTCCTGGACCAAAATGTTTGAGAACCACTGCTCTAAACCTCTTGGTCATCTTACTGCTCCTTCCCATGCCAAAAAGAGATCTATTCTAAGGAACTGGCACATGTGGTTATGGAGGCTGAGAAGTCCAAGATCTGGAGACCCAGGAAAGCTGATGGTGTACCTTCCATATACACACTACTGTATGTAAAATAGATAACTAATAAGAACGTTCTGTATATAGCACAGGGAACTCTATTTAATACTCTGTAATGACCTATATGGGAATGGAATCTAAAGAAGAGTGGATATATGTGTATGTATAACTGATTCACTTTGATGTACAGCAGAAACTAACAAAACATTGTAAACTATACTCCAATAAAAATTAATTTAAAAAATAAAAATAAGATTTACAGTAAAAAAAAAAAAAAAGAAATTCCTGAGAGAACTGTGCATCTCTGGCATGATTTCTTTAAAAATTGTTTTAATATGTTACTTGCTATTTAATAAAGATTAATTTCTGATGTGAAAAGGAAAGTGTGTATGTTTCTGCCTCAAACACATATTTTTGAAATTTTGCCTCCTTTGAAAATCTCCACCTGACCAAGCTGTCTTTTCCACTATCCCTGCCCACCTCTGCCTGCCTGGTGCCCTCATCTTTGTCACAGGGCACCCTGGCTGCCATCCAACATAATATTTCCCACATTGTATTGAAATTACTTGTTTCTAGGACAATCTGTCCCTTGAGATGAAAATTTCCTTGCAGAGAAGGGACTATTCTATCTCATTTACCTTCATAACTTCATACCTCCAGCACTTAACCTCACTACTCAGCATATAGTAATGATTATATTAAACCTGGTGTTGTAAATACATACCCACCATTTTTTTTATCACCACTTCATGATGAAGGGTTTAAATTACTCTTGCATTTCCTTTGGAACATATCAGTCAAATATGGAAGTGGAAACTACAATACTAAAGTAATTAATTATAGCACAATCACTGTTTAGCTGACTCAATTAGAATAAAATTCTCAAACATGGAATTGCTGGAAGGTTTTTAAAGCAAAATCATCCCCAAATAGCAGGCTAATGCCTTTACTTTTAAATACATCTTAACAAAGATCAAATCATAGGAATATACTTTGACAGACAAGGCTTAATTTATCATTGTAAAATTCATATTGCATCAAAGGATTTTTTTTTTAATTTGGTTCATTTTTGCATGAAAATGGTTTGAGGTCAGTAATTTCTAGAAGTTTCTCTCCTTGAGGTGAAAAGCAAGGTCTGGTGCAAACACAGAGCCTAAGCAACCAATTATTCCAACTGGCTGTGTTTCAGCATCAAAAAATAAGTTTGTCTTCTGGAACATAAGTAGATATTAAATCAAATATAAATTTTTCCAGTTTGCAAAGAGAAAAACATGCAACTTAAAGCATTGCAAGCAGGTGTCATTTGCAAGTACTGTAGGAGAATATTTTCATTTCCTCAAATCCCTAACATCCATGATCCTCCCTCCCACTCCTCAACTCTCTTTGCATGCATACTTGTGAAATTTCCAATTCCAAGTCTTCTCTAACAAAAGCCTCCCAACCTGCATACTACTAACCTTCTTCCTCTCCTACTTTATGATCCCACCTATTGACAAAGCCTTCTCTAGCTCTTCCTTATAATTGTCTTTGGCATCTGACAGGCATGTTTCTCTTATCACCCCTCCCCTTTTAATAGTGGCTTTATTGAAATATATTCATATACCATATACTTCACCCATTTAAAGAGTAAGATTCAATAGTTTTTAGTATGTTCAGAATTGTGCAACCATCATCACCGTCAGTTCTGAATATTTTCATCACTACAAAGGAAACCCTGCACCCATTAAGTGACTCATCTCCCCCACTTCCCAACCCAGCCCTAGGCAACCACTAATCAACTTTCTTTATATATATAGATTTGCCTATTCTGGACATTTAATTTAAATGGCCTCTTTCATTTTGCATGATGTTTTCAATGTTCACAATCCTTTTCATTTCTGGAATCTTGGTAGTAATATCTCCTCTTTATATCTTATTTTAGTAATCTGAGTTTTTTCCCCCTTGGTCAATCTAGCTAAAGACTTGTTAAATTTGTTGATGTTTTCAAAGAACCAACTTTTAATTTTGTTGATTTTCCCTATTGTTTTTCTATTTTCCACTTCATTTATTGATGCTCCAGTCTTTACTATTTCTTTCCTTATGCTTGATTTGGGTTTAGAAGGTGAGATTATTGATATGAGATCTTTCTTCTTTTTTACGTAGACATTTACAGATATAAATTTTCCCCTAAGCAATGTTTAGCTGTATCCCATAAGTTTTGGTATGTGAGCCTCCATTTTCATCCATCTCACAGTATTTTCTAAATTTTGGTTATATAGGAGTTTGTTAATTTCCACCTATTTGTGATTTTTCCAAATTTCTTTGTGTCTATTGATTTCTAATTTTACTTCACTGTGTTCAGAAAACATTGTATGAATTCCATCCTTACAAATTTACTGTGACTGTTTCATGGTTGAACGTATGGTCTATCCTGGAAAATGTTCCATGTGCACTTGAGAAGAATATGTATTCTGCTTTTGTTGAGTGGAGTATTCCAAGGATGGCCATTAGATCTAGATGGTTTATAGCATTGCTCAAGTCTTTTATTTACTTCCTGATCTTTTGCCTAGTGGCTCCATGCATTATTGAAAGTGGATATTTACATCTCCAGCTATTACCATTGAATTGTCTGTTTCTCCCTTCAGTTCTCCATTTTTGCTTCATGTATCTTGGAGCTCTGTTGTTAGGTACATATATAGTTATAACTGTTATACCTTCCTGATGGATTGAGCCCATTATCATTATAAACTGTCCCTCTCTATCTCTAATAACAGAGACTTTTGTTTTAAGATCTTTTTTGCCTAATATTTGTATAGCCACTCAGCTTTTTAAATTGACTACAGCTTTTTTATCCTTTGCAGGATATATTTTTATCCATCCTTTTACTTTCAACCCATTTCTATCTTTGAACCTAAACTGTGTCTCCTATAGGCAGTATATAGTTGGATCTTGTTTTTTATTTTTTAATACAGTTTGACATCTCTGCCTTTTGATTGGATTGTTTAATGCATTCACATTTAGTTTTGTTATTGATATAGTTGGATGTACATCTGCCATTTTACTTTGTGTTTTCTATATGTCTCATGTCTTTTTTTCCTTCTTTATTCCTCCTTTATGGCTTTCTTTTGCCTTAAGTGTAACATTTTATTTCCTTTAATTGTTTTCTCTATATTTTTATGCGTTATTTTCTTAGTGGTTGCTCTAGGGTTTACCATATACATCTTAACTTATCAAAACCTAGGTTAGATTTATATTAACTTAATTTCAATGAGATATAGAAACATTACTCTTACACATATTTATTTCCTATTCCCCTTTTTTGTGCTACTGTTGTTATACATATTACATCTATATATATTACAAAACCAACAATATATTGTTTAAAATGTGGCATAATATAATCTTATGTCTATTAAAGAAACGGAGAAATGAAAGAAAGTATTATTTATAGAGTTTGATATAGTAACATTTTTATATACCACTTCTGGTTCTCTTCATTTTTCTCCTGTGGATTCAAATTATGATCTGGTGTCATTCCCTTACTTCAATACAGCTTTATTCTCACCTACTTACATTGTGCTATTATGTTAGATGTATTACATTTCTACATGTTTTAGGCCCAACAATTGCTTTTTAAATCAGTTAAGAGTAGAAGGAGAGGAACTATGCATTTATATTGTCTTTTATAATTACACAATTACTTTTACCAGTGTTGTTTTTTCATGAGGGTTTATATTACCATCTGCAGTCACTTGCTTTCAGCCTTAAGAACTCCCTTTATTATTTCTAGTAAGGTGGGTCTGCTAGTGACAGAATCTCTCAGCTTTTACCGAGAACTGACTTTATTTGCCTTCATTTGTGAAATATAGCTTTGGTGAATGTAAGATTACTGGTTGATAGTTTTTCTCTTCAACACTCCAAATATGTTATTCCACTGCCTTCTTGCCTCCATTGTTTCTGAGAAGTCAGATATTAGTCTTAGTGGGATTCCTTTATATGTGATGAGTCCTTTTTCCCCTGCTGCTTTCAGAATTTTCTCTTTGTCTTTGTATTTCAACATTTTTACTGTGATGTGTCTCTTTGTGGATCTCTTTGTGTTTATCCTGCTTACAATTTATTGAATTTCCGAGATATGTAGATTGACTTTCATCAAATTTGGGGTGTTGTTTCTAGCCATTATTTCTTGTGATGTTATTTTCTGTTCCCTTCTCTCCTCTTCTTCTGGTACTCCCATTATGTGCATGTTTATGCATAATGGTGTTGCACATTTCTCTGAGGCTCTGTTCATTTTCCTTCATCCTTTTTGTTTTCTATCCTTTGGATTGCAAAGTCTCTATCAATCTAACATCCACTTCACTGATTCTTTCAAACTTGTTGGTCCCTCTAGTGAATTTTTCATTTCAGTTATACTTTCAACTCCAGAGTTTCCATTTGCTTCTTTTTTATAATTTCTTTCTCTTTATTGATATTCTTTGTTTGATGAGATATTGTCATCATACCTTCCTTTATTCCTTAAGTATAGTTTCTTTAGTTCTTTGAATATATTTATAACAGCTGCTTAGAAGGCTTTGTCTATTAAATTTGAGATCTAGCCCCCTCACAGTTTATATTGACTGCTTTTCTTCTATATATGGGTCACACTTTCCTGTTTCTTTCCATGTCTTTTCTTTTTTTTTTTTTAAAATGGGACATTTTAGGTAACATATAGCAACAATTCTGGATATTGATTTTTCTCCTCTCCTTCTGGGGCTTCTTGTGTGTGCATGTGCGTGCACTTGTTTATTTGTCTAGTGGCTTGGCTATACTGTTTTAATGAAATCTAATTCTCCTTTCCCACCCCCCATAATGTGAAGCCTTGGCATGAACACAGGCATCCTGGGATGACAATGGTTTTAGCAGGGCTCTCTTTGACCGTCTTTTCCTCTGATCCCTCTGTTTAGTTGTCTGTCTCTTTTGTACCACACTTGGCTGTTAGGCTCCACTAATTACATGAGATTGTTCTATTCTTTTTGACAATGCCCTGGGACATAAGCTGCTCCTCAGTTTTATCCAATTAAATTCAGGCATGGGTAGCTTGAGGCGAGTCTTTGAGGCTTTTTTTTCTCATATCAGGAAGGCTCTTAGAAGCTGTCTCTTTTCCTGATTCTCTCTAACAAACTAGCTGGCCTATGGTTTAACTTGATGCTCTCAGAGCTACCAGCCTCTCTTAATTTCTTACCACCAAGCCTCCATTGTTTCAGAGAATGCCCTTAGGCTTGAACTTCCCCTCACTCTGTTTCAAATAAAGTCAACTCTTTTCAGAGACAGGCTCAGAGCTCTTTGTTCTGGTTGGCTGCATCTTCCCCCCTGGGCAAAACCTCTGAACCACTGTTCCAGGTGCTGGACAGTGACTGTGGCCTGCTTCTCTTGGAGTGACACGTCTGCTTTACAAGCAGAGATCTGGGGAAGGGTAGTAGCCACTGGCCTTCTCAGCTTGCCTCTTCTGGCATGGAATCTTCATCCTATGAGTTAGCTGGGGTGGCAATAATTGGTGCTGCATTATTCTCCTACTGCCATGTTTAGGGTAAGCTTCCACCCTTTACTCTGTGGGGGAGGGAGTGGGGAGGAAAGGTTGGGGGACAGAGGTAGCCAAATTTGTGGATGCACTCACCAGGAACTTAGCCTCTGTGACGTGAAGTTGGATGGGATTAGAAATGTTGTTGGCCTGTTCCTCCTGGTAAAATACTGCATCCCTTGAATGGGAACTGAGGGAATGGGAATTCTGTCTTTTGGGCCACACCAGCCTAGACTAGAGTTTTCTTCAAGCTCAGCTAGTGGGGAGAGAGTGAGGGAGAGCGTTATGGTTCAAGTGCCACTGATTCTCACTAGTCTTACATATTTGATAGATTTTGCCGAATAAATATTTCTCCATTTGCTATACGCTCCTAGGACAATTTCCAGAGACTTTAAAAAAAAATAAATTTATTTATTTATTTTTGGCTGCATTGGATCTTCATTGCTGTGCACGAGCTTTCTCTAGTTGTGGCGAGCTGGGGCTACTCTTCGTTGTGGTGCGCGGGCTTCTCGTTGCGGTGGCTTCTCGTGTTGCGGAGCACGGGCTCTGGGCGTGCGGGCTTCAGGAGTTGTGGTTCACGGGCTCTAGAGCGCAGGCTCAGTAGTTGTGGCACACGGGCTTAGTTGCTCCGTGGCATGTGGGATCTTCCCGGACCAGGGCTCAACCCGTGTCCGCTGCATTGGCAGGCGGATTCTTAACCACTGTGCCACCAGGGAAGTCCCTCCAGAGACTTTAAATGGTTGTGTTTTTTTATCATTTTCACCAGCTATGGTTGTTTCACTAAAGAATGGGTCTGTAGATCTCTTCATACCTTTCCAGAAGTTTTAGCCCCTTTTTAAAAATAGAATTCTGTGAGCTAACATTATAATTGCCAGTTTTTGTTGTCATTGTTGTTGACTGTTTCATTTTTAAGTTGTAATGATAATTGCTAATAAGGTAGATGCTATTTTTTCCTGATCAAGTTGACTTGACTCCTCTCAAATAAACTTATATGCAAATCTGAAAACAGAAATGGGGAGAGGGAACCAAGTGGGAATGACATTTTATAATTTGTCAAGTTAAAAGTACACTTTTTTTTTTCTTTTTAGTGTTAAAAGGCAAATACCAAGACTTAAAGTGAATTTATATTTTACAAAAGAAAGCAAGCATGTAGGAACTGGCTACCAAGCTAAGACTCCCAAGTTTTTATTCTGATCCTATTATATTTGAATGTGGGTAAGTCACCATGAATCCACACTTAAATTCCTGCATCTACTACAGGAGAATCTTGTTTTCAACATGGCTTAATTAATTGGAGCCACTTTTGGCAGGGCACATATAGATTAATAAAAATAATTAATAGTTGTAAAAGCTAACATCTGTTGAGTGCATATACCAGGGCTTTACAAAAATTGTTTTAATTGTATTATTTCGATTAATTCTAACAACATTACTATGAGGCAATTTGGATTATTATTATCCCTTTCTTATAGATAAAGCAACTAAGGCACAGAGAGATTAAGTGATTTACCTAAGGTCACACAGCTCATCAGTCAGTGGTGGAAGCTGGATTTGAACCCAGGCAGACTAGTTTCTAGAACTTTCACTGAACTTTTGTACTATACTGATACCAAAAATGTATACAGTAACCTCCTAAGCGTGGTACTTGAGAATTTTCTAAAAGAGAATTAGTCATTCACTCATTCAACAAACTTACTGAGCATCTACTATAGTCATGAAACTAGATTGTTCAGTTAAGCGTGGAAACAAAATACTGACCTTGTAGGATAAAAGCTGACTCCTCTCTGAATGGAAAATAACTTCATCAAAATCTAAACCTGAGGATTATGTTGTTAAGCGTTAACAAGGAGCTGTGGTTTGGGGAAAGGTCTTAACACTTTAATGAGCATGTACTACAAGCTGGGCACCATGCTAAGCTAAAATGCTTTATATAAGTAATTTCATTTCATTCCTCCCCAAACCATAAGGTAAGTGGTTAAGAGCTCAGGCTCTAAATTCAGCCTTGTGGGGTCTGAATTCCAGTTCCATCAATGACTAGCTATGTAAAGCAGACAAATTATTTAACATATCTGGGCCTCAGTTTCCTCCGAGATAAGAATGGTACTTCCTGTAGCCGTTAGGAATGTATTCAACTTCAAGCAAAGGACTATAGGAACATCATGGCTTAAACAAATAACGGTTTATTCTTCTACATAATTGACAATCTGGAATATGGTGAATGCAGATGTTGGTTTAGCTTTTCAACAGTGTCAGGGGGCTGGTATCTGTGACTCTTTCAGCGTTTTCTGCAGGAGCACATGATAGCTGCTGCAGTTCTAGACATCACGTCAATGTTTAAGGCAGAAAGAGAGCAGAAGAGGGTATGAGCCATAAGGGTCCTCTTTTTATCAGGAAAGCTGTGACAGAACCCCAGCAGATGGCCAGGACTCTGTCATATACGGCCCCTCGAGCTGAAGTGAAGCTTGAAAAGAAAATAAGTAGGAGACACATTTTCACGCACACAAAATTAAGGTTCTGTAAGCAAGAGGAGAGAACGAATATGACTGGGTGAGCACCTAACCAGTGTTTTACATCACAGAGGCGAGGTTCAAAGGCAGCCTTGTGGACTCCAAAGCCTAAGCAGTAACAATGTAAAGAGTCATTAGGACAACTGGGTAGAGGTCTTTAACCCGTTCCATTGCTCCTGAATTACCTTTTGTACTCTACTTAAGATTCACATTTTTTTCCCCCTTATAGACATGCCAAGGCATGCCTCAGCTGGAGCCCCTGCAGGAATAATTGGAAAAAGAAGTGAAGAAGTAACCAGCTCTTGCGTTAAGTCTTCTGAAACACCAGGCAATCACCTAAGATGCAGCAGAAGGACATCTGTTTTAACAACAACAACAAAAAACCTCTGTATTTAATAGAAAAATTATCATGAAGCTCGATTGCTTGATTAAGCATGGAAACCAAATACTGACCTTTTAGGATAATAGTTGGCTCCTCCTGGAATGGAAAACAACTGCATGAGAATCAAAACCTGATGTGTGAAGTGTCCCCTCAAAGCAAGATATTCAAAAGATGTTAGAAGTTTTCGCCAGGAAAATAGACATCTCCATTTTTCAGTTAAAAAAAACCTTACCATTACTAATTAAAACCACAATATTTAGAGAATGATGTCTCCCTACCGCATGAAAGGACTTGGTCCCATATTTGCAAGGTGTAAGGGACATGTGAGGTCTGGTGACCTCATATATAACTCTATGCATATAATGACTATGTACAGAGGTGTCTGGAGAGCAGATTTTTAATCAATGCCAGGACAAGCCTGTATTACATTAATAGAAAATGTAGAACACATGGTTCCAACTCTGTTTGTTCAGCCATAAAATGAGCAGAGTATTACTGGCTTTACTTCCTCAGATAGGGTGAAAGAGCAGAAGATAAGTTCCACGGAGACATAAGCTACGTCTGCATAGCACTGACAGCAGTGGTTACTACCCTTGCGGAATTCAAGGATTATCAACTTTGACCTTGCCAAGTAGGAACATTAAAACGACAATCATACAATCTACCAGCCAACCAACAAACCACCTACCACTGTCATCATCATTTCAGAAAAGGACTTTTTTAACACAAACAACTAGGATGGACATACTTATCCTCCAAGTAAAAGGAATGAGTTTTATTAAAATTTCACTCCCTCATCCTATTTTTTTTACTTGATATGCACAGATTAACAGTGAAGAGTCATAGGATCTGTCCCGGCATTGTTCTCTCAGTCCTGGATAGACTTCCCGGACACTGGATTTCAAGGGTAAGAGGGCTCTCTGGTATAGGATTACAGGCAGGGCCCAAGAGTTTTAGAAAGTATGCAATTAAAAATCTTCACCAGGAATTTTTAGAGCATATCTGTAATTGGAGAAGAGAACTTGGCAAGGCTTCCCCTGCTCCCTTCATGGCCTGCCTTAAAGTACTGAAGGTCCCCAACTTTCAATGGTTCACTCTATGATTTTTTTGACTTTATTATGGTGCACAAGTCATATGTGGTCAGTAGAAATCGCACTTCGATTTTTGAATTGTGATCTTTTCTTGGGCTAGTGATATGCAGTATGATACTCTTGTGATACTGGGCAGCAGTGGGGAGCTCCAGCTCAGCCATGTGACCACGAGGGTAAAGAACCCATACGTTTACAACCATTCTGGACCCAAACATTCTGTTTTTCACTTTCAGTTCAGTATTTAATAAATTATATGAGCTATTCAATACTTTATTATAAAATAGGCTTGTGTTAGATGATTTTGCCCAACTGTAGGCTAATATAAGTGTTCTGAGCATGTTTAAGGTAGGCTGGGCTATGAAGTTTAGTAGGTTAAATTCATTTTCTACTTACAATATTTTCAACTTAATGATGGGTTTATTGGGACATAGCCCATAATAAATCGAGGAAGATCTATCTATATCTCAGTAGTTGAAGCTGAGACTCCAGGTTCAAGTTCCTATTACTGCTACTTATGTATTTATTTTAACTCTACTACTAGAACCTAGTCACCTTGAAGGCAGGGGCTTTATATTCTCCATGGAATCTCTCACTCAGCAGGCATTCAATGATACCTACTGACTTGGTGTGAGTTTGATGACTGTGGAGTCTGTAAAAGTTCTAAAAACGAATCATAGCAGTTGATGAGCATCACTGGGAGCTGGTCTTGGGAAAAAGATGAGTCTCTCCAAAAAGACAAGAAAAAATAGTTTACAGTCAATTGAAAACTTTCATGTTCATGTATCTAACTACAAAATGTCTTAGGCATATGCTCCTAGCATATGCAGATAGTCTGAAGTGGAAATATAAGTCCTTTTTAGAAAGTTCAAATAAAACCGATCAAGGCTGCTTATATTTAAAAATGGAAATAAGGACTTTACAACCTAGATTTCTTACCCATTGTGTAAATTTCCCTATGCATTTACTGTAGAGTGGTAACAGAATAATCACAGGATTTTGGAAACTTTGAGCCAATCTTATCCAGTCTTCTCATTTTTCAAGAAAACTGGCCCCAGTGAGGTTGGGTGATATATTTGAGGGCACAACACTAGATATTCCAGTTGGGACATAAAATCCAGGTTTCCTGTTTTCCAGAACCATGATCTCTCCACAATGTTATTCACTCTCTGGCTGATGAAATCACCTTCTGCTTTCATAGTCAATTCAATACAATCTGAGCCCATGTGAAGTTCCAACAGTGACTTGCAGTGATACTAGATGGTTAAGGGAGAATAAGCATCATAAACAGGATAGTGACATGACCTCCACCATCAGTGACTCATAATCAAACGGGAAGGACTTCACATAGCCAAGGAACATGTTTTGGGGGTAAAAGTTTACCTTGAGAAATTAAAAATTTTTTTCGAACTTTTTGACCCATCCCATTTGCTGAGTCCTTTCCTCTCTCTCTACTATATGCATAATAACTAACGTGTGCATGTTACACAGAACATCTGATATAGGCAACTAGCTGAAAAAACAAAGCCCTCTAGAGCCTACTCCTCAATGTTTGAAAGTAAGAAAATGAAATAATATATTTTATGCAATTCTCCTTTGTACCAAACCCTGCACATCAGCCTATACACTGGCATACAAACTTGCAGCTATCATGCCAATCAAAATAAGAAAGTCACTTAAGTGAATGCCCATCAGTGTTACTCTAATCAATGTTCCAAACAAATGCCATCATAGTAAAGTACTGAAGGACACACTAGCACCTAATAAACTATGCAAGCACTATATGAGTTGTACACACGATGAGAAAGGTGGGAGTGGAAAGACTAGTTCTGAGAGGTGTGATCTTTGAGGCCGGGACTGTCTATCTTATTGACAATATGATCACAGTGTAGCGGGCATGCAAAAATACTCATATGCACGAGTGAAAGGAAGGAAGGAAGGACAGATGGAAGGGAGGGAGAGAGGAAGGTTGGTTGATTAGAACATGAAAAACCTGTGTGTCAGAGGAGGTATTTTAGTGGCGTCTCAATACAAGGTACAACGTCCTTAGTCAGGAAAGTGTTGTATAGGAAAGGGGAAAGTATTCCAGGCAGAGATGTCTCTTGCTCATTTACAGCCATGCAAGCTGTACACTGCACTACCCTCAAGAGGGCTGTTCACATGGACCCCAGCAACCCTAAGTATGAGAAAGAATGGAAAGTTTACTGCCGAGTGCTGTTTGTCACCTACATAGATTTATAGTTCATCAGTTACAATTACTCTGGCTGACTAAATTCTTCTTCAGGAAGACAATTGGGGTAGAGGTAGTGGTAGAAATAGGAGACAGTTTTAGAAATGACAGATCTGGGTTAAAATCTTCATGCTTCTTATTGAGCTGTGTAAACTCAGGGCAAGTTCATTGAGGGCAAAATGTGTCTATCTTGTTCATGAATTTATCTCAGTGCCTAGTACATAGAACGTACTTAACAAATATTGGATGATGATAAATTTTAATCACATATTATGCGTTTAATAACGGTTTCCTCATCCATCTGTAAAATGAGAATACTGCCGCTCATGTCACATGTTACAATGAGTATGAAACAAGAAGACGCACGAAAGGTATGTAGCACAGTGCCAGGCTCATGGTAGATGCTTAATGAGTAAGAGCTATTGTTAGAAATTATAAGGCTTTGTTTTGTTTTGTTTTTTATGAATGGAAATTTTTATTCAATTTTAACTAGAGGTTTTTAGTAACATTCTCTCCCTTAAGCTGAGAGACAGTAGTGAGAGTCTGGAGAAAATACCGATAGCCAGACAGTCCGCACCCCGAGCAGTACCCACTCCAGGGGAGGCATCTGAAGTTAGGTAAGAAAGTTCTGACTGTTGCAATGACTGGGCCTGTTATCGGGCTGGGACCAGAGTGTTAAATGTCCAGTAACACGTGGGACAGTCCTTCACAACATACCCCAGCTGCCTAATCGTGCTCCCATTGAGAAGCACAGCGTATTCTCAAGAGGTAATGAAGTCTACTAGTTTCATGTCACCTTTCACTTTAAAACACTACACAGACAACTGTTTGAAAAGTATTGGCAAAGCTCAACTACTGAAGCCCACACACCGAGAGCCCGTACGCCTCAACAAGAGAAGCCACCGCAGTGAGAAGCCCGCGCACCGCAACGAAGAGTAAGTAGCCCCCGCTCGTCGCAACTAGAGAAAGCCCGTGTGCAGCAACGAAAACCCAGCACAGCCAAAAAAAAAAAAAAAAAAAAAAAGCATTGGCAGGGCTTCTCTGGTGGCGCAGTGGTTGAGAATCTGCCTGCCAATGCAGGGGACACGGGTTCGAGCCCTGGTCTCAGAAGATCCCACGTGTCGCGAAGCAACTAGGCCCGTGAGCCACAACTACTGAGCCTGCGCGTCTGGAGCCTGTGCTCTGCAACGAGAGGCCGCGATAATGAGAGGCCCACGCACCGCAATGAAGAGTGGCCCCCACTTGCCGCAACTAGAGAAAGCCCTCGCACAGAAACGAAGACCCAACAGAGCCAAAAATAAATAAATAAATAAATAAAAATTAAAAAAAAAAAAGTATTGGCCAAGGAATTACATTTATCCCAATTTTATTGTCTCATACACATTAAAAAAACAAATATCAGGCCCTATCAATTATGAAATAAATTCAATTAAAATGTCATTTTTTTTATGATTGCATGGAGGAAATTCTAGTGAAATGGTAAATAAACAGAAAATGTGACACTAAGTTTATTAAAAAGAAAGAAACAAGACTCAGACATAGAGAACAAATTAGTAGTTATCAGCAGATAGAGGGAAGAGGGGAGAGGCAACATAGAGGTAGGGGATTAAGAGGTACAAACTATTATGTATAAAAGTTACAAGGATATATTGTACAACACAGGGAAAATAAGCAATATTCTATAATAACTATAAATGGAGTATAACCTTTAAAAATTGTGAATCACTATACTGTACACCTGTAACATATAATATTGTACATTAACTACACTTCAATTAAAAAGAAGTTCAAAAAATATTATCCACCAAAAAAAAAAAAAGAGTGGCACTAAAAGAGGAAAATGTGTTTGCAAGAAATGTTAAGAAGAAAGGATTTTTATCTTGCCAAAGAAGCAACCACAATTTTTCTTAAAAGAATCAAAGAAAGCAACTTTGAAGAACTCTTATTTTTATCCTTTTATTTATTGTCTCCTTCTGGCCCTGTATCCCACATAGTAAACATCTGTGTCCTGTTAAGATTTCAGTTCCCCTGCTGAGCAAGTCCTGCTGGTCTCAAGCCCTAAGGTTTGCTTATTCTTTTGCAAAGCGGAGGCCAGAGGAACAATGATTTAAAAAGCAAGGCACTGGAAGAAGAAGGATAAACAGGTCAAAAGTGTAAGGTCAAAGATCTACAGTAGGGACCTTACAAGTAGGGTGCCTATGTACTCCAAGAAGCATGCAAGAGATCTAAGACTATTTAGAACATCTGCTTATATAGATCTATCTACATACAAATAACATTGAGATTCTCACTTGAATCCTATGTCAGACAATATGTGAGGTATTTCACAGCAGCAAGGGGTTGGGGACAGTGGTATCCTCACTCATTCCTGTATTTTGACATATTGCAGTTTATATGTGCCCAGTTAAATGGACTTCTGGGTTATATCCTCTGGGTTTAACTAAACCAAACACAACAAAGTAGACAACTGTCTTTCAAAGATTCCTACCAAAAAAAAAAAAACCACACTGGATTGAAGACAATACCAATCATATAAGCACAGACAAACAACTGAAAAAGAGCTACGCCCATGTTTGTTTCATAGCATGAGCTCTTCCAAAGCCACGTTGCAAGATAAAAACATGGTGACCGATCGTGTAAGTCAGTGCTGTCCAATACAACTTACTGCGATGATGGAAATTCTCTCGACAGGCGCTGTCCAACATGGTAGTCACTAACATACGATTATTGAACAGTTGAAATGCAGCTAGTGCAACTGAGGAGCTACATTTTTATTTTTCAGATATAATTTAAATTTAAATAGCCACATGTGGCTAGTGGCTACTACATAGACAGTGCTAGTGTAAGAGATAACAACTCTTAGGTTTGAGTCCAAATGCTTTCCCTTACAAGGTGTGACCTTTGGCTTAACGTTTCTATGCCTCAATTTCTTTATCATAATCATAACGCCTATCTTATATGGTTGTTGTTAAGATTAAATTAGTTAATGCATAAAAAGTACTTAGACTAGTGCATAGTACATAGAAACTTTTTTATTATCCCTAATCAAATCAGAGAAGAAAAAAATAAATTATTAATTTGAAAGATGGAGGGACAAATACTTGTTACTAATGAAACTTGAACAAAGTTTATACTGGGCTTTGAGATATTAAGTAGTTAGTACAAGGCTATCACAAATTGCAGGACATATACAAAAAATTTATTTCATCTTTATCTGATGCTTTCTTGTATACTTTTTATAATGAACGCGGTAGATATTAATACAGCTATATAAACTATATAATTACTTTAAATGTGAATGATATGAATACACTATTGAAAAGACAAAGCTTGTCAGCATGGATTAAAAAAAAAAAACACCACCCAGACTGAACTGTTATGTATTACTACATACTTATAAACAAATGTACGTACATCTGATATATGCACTTAATTTCTTTTTAAACTAATGGAGTGAATAACAAAAATATTTGGAGATCACTGGGCTAAACCAGAGGAAATACATTTATTTTAGCAAAAAAATAAATAAATGTGGCGTGTATAGGCATTCAATTATTGTGCTTAAGTGACATAGATAATTATTAAGGTAAAAAATAAAAAAATATAAGAATGAAATAATGCCATTTGCAGCAACATGGATGGACCTAGAGATTATCATACTAAGTGAAGTGAGCCAGACAGAGAAAGACAAATATCATATCGTTATGTGGAATGTAAAAAAAAAAAAAAAAAAAAGACACAAATGAACTTATTGCCAGAAAGAGACTCACAGACACAGAAAACAAACTTATGGTTGCCAAAGAGGAAAGGGGGGCGGGAAATAAATTAGAAGGCTGGGATTAACATATACACACTACTATGTATAAAATAGGTAACCAACAAGGACCTACTATAGAGCACAGGGACCTATACTCAATATTATGTAACAACCTATAAGGGAAAAGAATCTGAAAAAATATATATGTATATATATGTATAACTGAATTGCTGTGCTGTGTACACCTGAAATTTATACAATATTGTAAATCAACTATACTTCAATAAAAAATTTTTTTATAAAAAATAAAATAAAAAATATAGACCCCTGTTTGCCAAGAAACTTCAAAAGTCACAATACTCCACCAGTGTGATAAACAGAGAAGGATCTCAATAATTAGGTTTTGTTTTATTAAACAGTAAGGATATTTTTAAGTAAAGCCTGATTATTCAATGACAATAAATTTTCTAGAAGAATTGGTTGAGAAAACCCTATTTTGGTGATAAAATAGTCAACAGAGTATAAATACCAGGGTAACATTGAAAATCATACCTATGGAATAGAATTTTCCAAAATTCTAACAGGAAAAAGGTCCACAGTCCAGTAAGTTTGAGAAAATGTGTTAAACATGTTTCTTTACTACAAGAATTCTTGGAACTGAGACTCAGAACCAGAAAGTCCTCATTTTCTTACAGCATCTTAATTGGAAACTTTAAAATTCTTTTTTTTTTTTTTTTAAAGCTAGCTCCTCAGCCTTTTCTTCTCTTCTTTAGAAGAAATTATTTTTTTAATATTTCTCCTCATAAGTTTCACAATTTTGAACCTTTGGGTCTTTATCCTTTGACCTCTCTTCAAATATTCCTCCATTAAGTACATACATTTTCTTCTAAAACCATGAGGTGAGGAAAATGAATTTTTATATCTCTTCATGAAGTAAATAATTAAGGTTACAGAAATGATCAAAATACACTCATAGCTTAGGATTACAATTGCCTTAGTAAATTTCCCCTCTTAGCAAGTATTCCTATCTATCCTTCACCCGGTTACCCCTACTGTTAGCATCCTACATTACCACCGAACATTGGTCAAAGCTAAGAAATCATCCTTGGTACATTAACAAAACTCCAGAAAGTATTTAGATTTCACTAGCTTTTTCACTAATGTCCTTTTGCTGTTGCAGGATCCAATCCAGGAAAACCCATTATACTGTTGTCATACCACCTTAGTCTTCTCTGATCTGTGACAGTCTCTCACATAACTGTTTTTCACAACTCCAATCGTTTTGAGGAATAATAATCAGGTATTTTGTAGTGTGGCCCTCAGTTTGGGTTTGATTTTTTTCCTCACGATCAGACTGGGTAGACTAGGATTGTGGGCTTTTATACCCACAGAGAAGTGTACCTACAGAGGTACCCTTCTCATCACATCAGAACATGATGTGGACATGACTTATCACTGGTGATGTTTACCATGATCACTTGGTTAAGGCAGTGTCTGCCACCTTTCTTTGCTGTAAAGCTACTATTGTCCCCTTTCCATACTCCATTCTTTAGAAGTGAGTCAGTAAGTCCAGTCCAGTCCTCAAGCGCTGGGGTGCTAGAGGTCAAGAACTTTTAAAGACATTTCTGCTTGGGCTGGAGCACATTTGACATGAAAAGTTGCATTTATTTATAGTAAGTTGGAAACAGAAGAAATGAGTCAGGAGAAGAGGATGGGAAAACTAAGAAGCTTTTCAGCTATTTACCAGACAAGGATTTCAATGATTTTGATCAAAATGTCTTTTTAAGGAGTTTACAAGGCTTGTGTAGTAAAGTAGCTTTTCCATTCTCTCCTTAAGAATCATCCAAAAGAAATAAGAACATGAAACAAAAATTGCAAACTTTGACTTCTAAGAAATTAGAAACGCAAACCCACAACACATGAGGAAGGGCTATCAAATGCAGAGTGAAGATGTTGAGGAAAGATGCCCATCCCTGCAGCTCTCAGGCAAACTTAGCAAGAAAAAGAAGTCAGACAAAAGAAGAAATCGGAAAATTAAATGCACAAACATTAGAAAAGAGGTAATAAAATTACCCATCATTTATAGATGTGATTATTTTCAAGTAAAACCCAAGAAACGCATTTAAAATATTGAGAATTTAGTAACGTGGCTGTGATGGTTAATTTTACATGTCAACTTGACTAGGTCAAGAGATGTGCGAATAGCTGGTTAAACGTCATTTCTGGTTGTGTCTGGAGGGTGTTTCAGGAAGAGATTAGCATTGGCATTGCTGGACTAAGTAAAGCAGAAGGCCCTTCCCAACGTGGGTGGGCAATCGTCCAGTCGCTGAGGGCCTGAACAGGTGAAAAGGTGGAGGAAGGTTAAGTCCCCTCTCCGCCTGACTGTGTGAAGGCTGGGACACTGATCTTCCTCTGCCCTCGCAGTCTTGGTTCTTAGGCCTTCAGACTGGACCGGACTCTACGCTGTGGACTCTGTTGCTCTCAGGCCTTTGCACTACACCACTAGCTTTCCTGGGTCTCTAGCTTGCAGGTGACAGATTGTAGAACTTCTCAGCTTCCATAATCATCTGAGTCAATACTTTTTAACAAATATATATTATGTTTCTCTGGAATTGATGAACACAGTAACAAAAGCACAAAATTAGCATAAAGGACTAGATAACCTTATAATGAAAAGACATCATTTATAGAATACTAAATGAAAAAAAAAATAAGCTACTTTATAAAACTAAAAAGAAATATTATATTAATAGATAGTTATACTGACATCCCTAATAAGAATAATCAACACCAAGATATCAATTCTAAGTTAACTCCTGACTTAACACACAGCCAATATCAACCTACAGATACAATTTCAGGGAAAGGCTAGAAAGACTGATTCTAATATTAATATAGAAAGATAAATCCACAAAAAAAGGCAAAATAACAGGAGTGGAAAATCAATTAGTGGAAGCCAGGGGTTGGGTGTTGGGGGAGTTGACTACGAAAGAGCAACATGAGGGAGTTTTGGAGTGATGGACTGTGCTTGCTGGATACGCAAGTTCAAGAATTTGTCAAACTCCAGAGAAATGTACATCACAAGGAATAAGTTCTACTGTATATAAATAAGTCTGCCAGAAAAAGAATATAATCCACAAGAATAGCCAAAAAGTTCTGTAAGAGAAAAATAATGAGGAGAAACTAGCTCTACCATATCAAAACATATCATAGTGCTACAATAATCTAAACAGTATGGTACTGGCAGATGAGTAGGCAGATCCATGAAACCGACTATGAAGTCCAGAAATGAACCCAAATATATAAGGGAATTTAGTATATAACACTTGCAGTCAAGAGAGAAAAGATGGAGTTTTAAACACACTGGGTAGCATCTTGGAAGGAAAAAAAACCGTTGGATCCTTACCTCCTACCTTCTATCAAAATAAATTCCAGATGGATTCTAGTTAGATAAAGGATATAAATCTGAAACATAAAACTTTAAAACCAATAGAAAAAAAAGGGAGAATTATTTTATAATCATGGAATAAGAAAAACCTTTGTTGGTTATGACACAAAATGTGGTAGCCAGAAATGACTATTAAAAAACTACATAAAACTATATAAAAATAAAAAATTTCTGCAAGTATCATTTGTTAAAAAAATGCATACAGGGCTTCCCTGGTGGCGCAGTGGTTGAGAATCTGCCTGCCAATGCAGGGGATGCGGGTTC
This sequence comes from Balaenoptera musculus, assembly GCF_009873245.2. Classification (NCBI taxonomy): domain Eukaryota; kingdom Metazoa; phylum Chordata; class Mammalia; order Artiodactyla; family Balaenopteridae; genus Balaenoptera; species Balaenoptera musculus. Next base: position 19,432,973 of record NC_045801.1, on the reverse strand, counting down.
GAGCCCTGGTCTGGGAAGATCCCACATGCCGTGGAGCAACTAGGCCCGAGAGCCACAACTACTGAGCCTGCGCGTCTGAAGCCTGTGCTCCGCAACAAGAGAGGCCGCGACAGTGAGAGGCCCACGCACTGCGATGAAGAGTGGCCCCCACTTGCCACAACTAGAGAAAGCCCTCGCACAGAAACGAAGACCCAACACAGCCAAAAATTAATTAATTAATTAATTAATTTAAAAAACAAATGCAACTGCGGGGAAAAAAAAAAACAGCATCATTGTTCTTTAAAAAAAAAATGCATACACTGTATAGATATATGTATAGACTAGATCTACACATGTAATACTGGCAACAGTGACTACCTCTGGGGGAGGAGACTGAGGAAACTAACACTAGAGCTTGTATTACTTATGTGTAGTTACCTACAAAAATATGAATATTTTTCGTTGTTTACTTCTATGCACCAACTTAAATAACTGAAAGCTCCCCATAAAAAAATGTTCCTCGTAAGAAACATCCAATATGAATATCCAATTTAGAAATACTATGCATAACATACAGTTCCTAGTACAATGCTTGATATACAAGAGGTGCTTAAATTATGTAGGTAGCTATTATTCATCACTGTCTTCAGACAATACATAATTATCTTGAAATTTATCCTTACTATTTTCAAAGTTGAGAATTCTATAGATGGTATCACTAAACACTGTAATAAAAAATATTCCTTTTTCCAGAAATAATTTCAGTTGGCCAACACTCAGTTAATGGGAATATTTAAATAACTGCCATTTAGGCTCTTCAACATCTGATCACACACCCTTTGCACTTACACTCTCGGCCAACTGCACTGCTTTACAATTCCTGACTATGTCCTTGCTTTCCTCCATACTTTTGAAAATACTGTTTCTTCTGCTGAGAGAACTTTACCCCATCTGCCTACTGAAATCACTCTTCCTAACAGGGCCAGCTCAAATCCTGCTTATCCACAAAGCTCTCCTCAAACTTTGTGAACAGGTGTATTACATACACACACAAAGAGAAAGGCAACAAAAGATGTAAGAAAATACAAAGGCAGAATGATCAATTTAAAAAGTTATTTATTAAACAAGTATATTCAAAAGTCCAACGTTACTGGATCCCTTTGAAACATCTATTCTGGGAAGAAGTATTTTGTCCAACTTTCTAATGATAAGGGAAATGATAAAAATAGAACAGGTACGAATAACATTTTAAAACAAACAAACAATAAAGCACATGGTAAATTTAGAAATAAAAATAAAAACACACAAACATACAAACTATTGAAGTATGAAACCAAAACATTTCCTATGTTTTTAAATGCTTCTGGTATACTCACATGAGAGCCAAACTGTCTATGTCCAAGTTAATAAACAGTATATAAACACCTTTTTAAGGTACCATACTTAGAGAAATAATTTTAGAATATGTATTGGGCATATAAATTGCCCACATTTGGCAAACATATTCTACATATGAATGTATTCACTTATACTTAGTGAAAAAAGGAACTTAAAATTTAAACATCTTGATTTGAGAACTGTGGATTTGATAGTTCTGTTAAATTCCAACATCATAATCACCAAATGTGCTATCAAAAAAGTTATCCAAATTTCTTTTTAAAGCTGCTTCTGAAAATTTCAGTATTTTAGGGCAAAAGAAAACATCATGTATTCTTGCTTATGAATTCTGATGCTTAGTTTATATGGTTAACACGCAAAAAAATATGTAATAGAGAAGATTCCTATAGAAAAGCCTCTGTCTTTCAGTAGTTCCAAATGGTGTTACACAATATTTCACTGGAAATAGTGGTTTTACCACAGATTTGGCTGTAGCTTCTGTTTAAAACATAACTTTGCCCTATAACATCCATCAAAGGCTTTAAAACATAATTGACTTTGGCAGTACACATGGAGATCATGATGTGAATGGGGACTGCCAGTGGATATGAGGGCCTTATGAAAGGGTTTGCTCTGTGTGTGTGTGTGTGCGTGTGTGCGTGTGTGTGTGTGTATTTTAAGGAGGAAACAGGATGAAATGGTTTACTCAGAACTATAAAACACATTTTCCTAATTAGATTTCAATTGTATAAATAATGTAAATCAAATGTTTAGAACTTGAATCTCTATGGGAGGCAACTATTTTTTTTTTCCTTTTATCATTCTTTATAGCTGACAAAGCTTTAGTTACATATATTCTTCTGAACACTGAGGAAAAGGTCTCCTTTGTCCCCTTCTCAGTCTGAAAGAGAAGGAGAACGAATAGACCTGCCACTGGCGGGGCTGGAAAAAGTGAAAGGCTCCTTGTCCTTTTCTTTACTATCATGCTTATGCTTGTGCTTATGCTTATGTTTGTGCTTCTTCTTCTTTTTCTTGTGCTCGTGGTGATGGTGGTGATGGTGGTCGCTGTGTTTGGAGGACGTAGATTCTTTAGTAAATACTGAGAGTGGAGCTGCTGCAACTGGATGCATACTCATCTCCAAAGGTGATTGTTCTTTACCTTCAAGATTAAAAACACCCAAATGAATTCCTGTTAATAACAAGGAAAGTGAAACGAAAGTAAGAGGGAGTTGGTGACAGTATAGAAAAGACAATGGATTCCCAAGTGTTTATCACTTCCATGAAAAAAATTAGGAATGGGAGAAGTATCCAAGTAAGACATCCAATTAGTTACACAAAGGTAAGTTTTCAGCATTGTGACCAGGAAGTGAATATTTCAATCCCTTGTAGTCTATACAGATTATGACATATACCAGTGTTTTATCCAACCATCTTCTAAAAATTAATATTCAATATTTTAAAGTACTATGAAGTGACAATGACTATAGATTAAGACTGACATTGGTCAATGAAAACACAGCTCCTTAACCACAGTTCTGCTCTATGGTATTCGGGTGGCGGGGGAGATTAGCACTACAGGCATAGCTCATTTCATTGCACTTTGCAGATACTGCGCGTTTTACAAATGAAGGTTTGTGGCAACCCTGCCTCGAGCAAGTCTATTGGAACCATTTTTCCACCTGCATTTGCTCACCTCTAGTCACTCTGTCGCAATTTGGTAATTTTTGCAATATTTCAAAATATTTCCACTAGCAAAAAGATTATGACTTGCTGAAGGTTCAGATGATGGTTAGCATTTTTTAACTGAGGTATGTACATTTTTTTAGACACAACGCTATTGCACACTTAGTAGACTACAGTACAGTATAAATATAACTTAGATGCAATGGCAAACCAAAAACTTCAGCATGTATTTTATCTCACCTAGAAATGGATCAAATGTCTTTGAAGGTTCTTTCCATTTCCAATGTTCTATCAGCCTAGGAATCTATAATAGTGAGTAGTTCTCAGACTCTAGTGTACAGGAATTTCTTGCTTCCTCCATACCCTACAATTCTTGGGCCATACCCAGAGAATTCTCTCTCTGTATTACTCTAGGTTAATGGCACTGCTTTACATGCAGCCAACTAAGAAAAAAATTTTAGAATCATCTCAGGTGCCCTCCCTTCCAGATCTAGCTGCTTACCAAATCTTATTTATTCTTACTTACAGGAATCTCTTTAATCTGCCTCTCTATCCCGCCTGCAACTGTACTAATTCAGACCACCTCATCTCATTTGGATCACAGTACTAGTCTCCTATTAACTGGTTTCTTTGCCTGAAGTGTCTTAACACTTGAATCCACACTTTACATAGCTGCACAGCAGTGGTTCTCAACCAGGGGCAACGTTTTCCCCAGGGGTTGTTTGACAATGTCTGGAGACGTTTTTGTTGTCACGATTAGGGTGGGATGGGGGGAGGAAGCGTTAGCCTGACTGTGGGTAGAGGCTAGGGATGCTGCCATTCAACACACAGGACAGCCCCCTAGAGCAAAGAATTCTCATGGCCAAAAATGTCAACAGTGTTGAAGTTCAGAGGCCCTGCTGCATAGTTATCTTCCTAAAAACAAAGCTGATCATGACTATTTGTTTAAAAACTCAGGTAGTTCTACTGGCAGAACATAATCCTTAGACTTCAGTGCAGCAATTTCTGAAAAAATACGTATTTTTTATTCAGAGTAGTCAAAAAAACAAGCTTTTCACTAAAATGGACTTTAAGGCAGTTGTTTCTTTTCCTTTTTAAAACGTAAATTCTCAGTGCTGATTTTGATCCAATCCGGCCCCAAGCCATGTTTTTACCAAAACAAGCATCACCATAGAAGTTTTCTAAAAATCACTTTCACCACTAATTTTAAGGACAGTTTACAATCTGTCTTGAATTTATCTTATCTTCCACTATTCCTTTCTATATATTCCAGACTAGCCCTTTCGTAACTCTGTGTATTTGTAAGTGCTGTTCCTATGCTTGGAATGCCCTTCCCTTATTTCTTGTCTGACTTGCACATTCATTTACAAACATCAGGAACTACATGGGAACTGGGAAAATAGGGATAAACTGGACAAATCTCAGTTCTCCTGGAGCTTACAAAGTAGCAAAGAAGAACAAAATTGAATAAGTACTCCTGATTAATAAAAAGACAAAACACAGAGTGAAACAGGAGCACAAGAGGAGACTTAAATTAGTGGGGCAGTGGGAATCAAAGACAAACTTCTCCAAGGAAGTTATGTTTAAACTGTAACCTAAAGGAGGAGAAAGGAAAAGAAAATAACATCTTAGGTTCTTATTAATTTAAAACAGCTTAAATGTCATTTTTGAGGGACGTTTTCCCCAAACTGCCCAAAAAGAATTAGTTCCCACAACATAATACAGACGAGGAAATTAAGACACAGAGAAATTACGTGACTTGCCCAAGGTGGTACTAGCAAATCTGAGCTACGAAACCAAAGAGCCTGAACTCCAGAGTCTGTGCCCACAAGCACTCTGCTCGTCTGCACGTGGCGTGGTGCACACTGTCGCACATCTTTTCATCCTGGGGTCTCTGTCATTAGACTCACAGCTCCTTAAGGACAGGGCATCGTCTTTGTATCCCAGCGTACTGCACAGCACCTAGCATCCTCATACCTCCACCTCCCCAAAACCTGCTAAATGAATGAATTAATACAACAGAATCATGCAACTGTTGTGTTTCTTTTTAAATAGGATGTCAGGTGACCTTAGTCAAACTAAATGCATTTTGAAGGTCACTGATTTTGAAGAGAGAGGAATAAAGTACAGAAACTATTACAGACCATTCATTAAACTGGTATGGACTACTGTACCTTCTTTGTGTCGGGCACTGTTCCAATATTTTAGAACAAGCGAATGTGTTAAAGTTCCTGTTCGCAAGAATTATTCACATTTTACTACCGCAAAATTACATTTTTTATATTCATGATTTTTTGGTAAAGCTAACACTAACAGTAATGTTAAAAAAAAAAAGAGAGAGAGAGATTATATATATAAGCTAGTTTGGGGACTCTGTATCTTTTGCAATAATTGGTGCCCAGATATTCTTCAGAAAAAGAAAACATTTGAGAGATATCTGATTTATAGTTAAGTTAAATATGCCACTATATAATTTTAATTTATATTTTAAATGAACTATAAAAATATATTCTCGATTCTATAAATATGGGAATATAGGTCCGTACCTAACAGAGTATATAGCCAAGTGACAAGGAGAAGTAATAGAGCTTCATAAACAAATTCCTTTAACTCCTATCTCATTATTTAGTCAGTCTACATCAACAGACTTTGCAGCTTTCCAATTGGCTGTCTGCACTATTGGGAGTCTGAGGTCCTTTTCTGCACTGAGAGAAGTTTCATCATCTAATCCTAAACACCTACTTGGATTGCAGAAAAGCCAACGATTATACTAGAAACTGTACTTCCCAGTAGAGGCAACTGCCAAGTATACAACTGAGTGTACTCTTTTCCAAGGAATACTAATAGCCACTTCAAAAGTAAATTCAATCTCTTGTCTAGCGGTCTTACACTTTGCATTCAAGATATACTCATTAGAATTCTTGCATTTCTCTTGATTTGTATGAAGTCTATTAAGAAGACAATGGATTAGCTAGATCCAAGGATAAAGGTGTTAGAAACCAGGACTCCTAGGACAAATGGCTGATTCCAGGTCTGGCTAGAATATTTACAAGATGAGCCTGAAACATCTGGTATAATAGTAGAAAGGAAGTCTAAAGCCTTCTCAAGAACTCAAGAGTCAAGAGGTTCTCACCAACCAAAGTTGGGAAAATCTGAATATTGCTAAAGACAATAACTGTGATGGACTAGAACTGATTGATCACCACTGGAGGATGCTAGCCAACTTATTATTTTGAAAATTATTAAATACATAGAGAGAATCAAGTCTTTATCTTTCTTTTGCTATATGATCTATACCAATGGCTAACAGCAGGTGAGGGGGAAGTTAGCTTTATAGAAATAATCAGCTTATAAATAAAAACAGAAAGATGAATTAGAATATCACCATCTTGTAACCCTTAATGAATTAATGGATCCAGGCCTTGAACACCTTAGTGGCTAACCTCATGAGAGAGTCAACCAGACATTGTATGCTTCTAGATGGAAGAACACACTACCATCTATAAACCTGAATCCAATTAAGCTTCTAGATATAATTACAAATTTAAAGGAAATACACAGGACTCTAACATGTTAATTACACCACAGGTATACAATTAGCAAAATACAGACTTGAAAACTACAGATCAACACCCTGGAGTTTATAACATTGTAAAGGGGAAAAAAGAATGGACTGGAAACTTAATTTTAAAAGATGTAAAGGATATTATCAGCCAACTGCAATGTGTAGGCCCTATGTGGACAGTGATTCAAACAAATAAATTGTTAAAAATTAAAATAAAAATAATGGCATTTATGATTCAACTGAAATGTAAACAGTGACTGTATATTTAATGATATGAAAAAACCGTTTATTTTTTAAAGTACAAGAATATTATTGTGGTTATGACTTTTTAAAGTCCTTATCTTTTAGAGATACACAAGAAATTACCTATGCATAAAATAATATGTGGGATTTGTTTCAAAATAATTCAGAAAGGTGGAAATGGGAAAGGGTATAGATAAAAAACAAGGCTGACCATGAGCTGATTGATCATTTCTGCATCTGAATAATGGATACATGGGGGTTCATTATACTAGTCTGACTACTTCACAGTTTTCTATAATAAAAGTGTTTTTTAAAAAGGAGAAGTTAATGCAAATTGGCACTATCCGTGAAAATGTTAAATGCTCATATTTTTTAAATTAGAAAGTTCATTTCTAGAAACATATCCCACAAACGTGCTCATGCATAAGTGCAAAGAAACATATACAAAAATATTCATTAGAATAGTGTTTGTAACAACAGAACATCTAATAAAACCTAATGTTACCCTATCATCACCACTAACCTTTAGCTCGTAAGTTTTCATTTATTATAGATAATATATATTTTTTATTTGTTTAATTTCTTTCCTGAATAATTTTTACCAGGTCTAATTCAAGGTGATTATAAAGTACAATTTCCCTCTCATGTGGACCTGTATAACAGTAAGATTTGGGACACATATGAGCTTACTTTCACACTAGCATAATGAGGTATCTATAGAATCTCTATTGAGAAAAATGCATACATTACCATCCCCGTGACACAATGCATAATCCCACATATCATTTTAGGGGTTTACAAGATGCCTGGGAACTTGAGGCCCACCAAAGGTTAGGTGCTACTCATTTTAAAGCTAATGAAAGCCCTTTTATAATTAAATCACTTTGCTGTACACCTGAAACTAACACAACACTGTAAATCAACTAAACTCCAATGTAAAACAAAAATTAAAAAAAAAATAAAAAATAAAACTAATGAAAGCACTTTTAGTGACCCAAAATATATGTCTCTATTGCAGATAGGAGATATATCAAGAAAAGGAGATAAAAGTAATTCACAATATTATGATTTGCCTATTTCATGTTATAGGGAAAGAACAAAACAGATGTTCAGTTTTGTTGTTCCATCTAACATAAAATCTTTCCTAGAGACCTACTGAATTCACTATGGATAAGGGTTAGCTGCAGTCAATTTAACAAATGCAAAACAAACAGAAAGGGGTACTTAATACACACCTAATGTGGAAGCTTTCGGGTCCATCTGATAAAAGTGCTGATTACAGTGAGTAACCTGCTAATTCTATTAAATTTATCACACTAGGTATACGTTTAAATTTAACACAAAATGTGCAGTTTCTATTAGGAAACGTGTGAAGTCTGTTCTTCAGTTTCTTTAGATCAAAAAAAATAAAGTGTAGAATTATATCATTATAATTTAAAGAAAAATATCAAAGTCTTTTTCATATTAGACTTTCAAAAGAAAGAACTCTAGCTTTTTTTTTTTTTAAACGGATTTCTATACCAGAATAGTGCTTTTCTGACTTAGGCAAGAATTCGTTACATAGTACAGCAGCCCTAGCTGGGCAGCTACAGGAACTCTTCTTTTCTTCCCCACAGAAACCACTAGGGATCTCCCTCCGCTCCTGTTCCTTCCACTCCTCCCCTCCTCTCATCCCTGCAATCCCCGCAGCAACCTGGGAGACAGACCAGCAGCCTCAGGCACTGCAGCGGTGGGAGAGGAGAGGACGTGGTATGCTCAACCCATCACACCATACGACCCACGCAGCCCTTTCTCCGGATTCCCTTCCTTAACTCAGGGGAAGGAGAAAGTTAAGCAATGAAGGAAAATATCCCTGCCGCTTCTCCTTTCTTATCCCAAATGGCTTAACCTACCAAACACATATCATCCCTACCCTAAAATGTGCCTCTCACTATCATATGCAAGGAAAGAGAAAACTGGTGGGGGTTAGAAAGTAGACCATGACCTCTCCTCTACTTAGCGGCGTCCATCCCTCCCAGATGATGTCTGCAACACATTCCAGTTCTCAACTGCCATCTTGCGTGCTGCCTCTGAGGGAGCCCTCTCAGATGTCATCTCAGCACATGAAAAAAACACCAGGGATCTCAAACTCAAAAGCCTTGAGCCTAAGGAGACAGCATAAATGAGTAAGCAGACTACCGGGTGCAAACACAGAAGGAATCAATTGGATGGAAAGCACATCCCTGCCTAAGAGGGCCTCTCAGTTAACTCTTTTTCAAGAGAAGCTGGAAATCCAAATCTTTATTTGTAGTCTCTTCATTTTCAGTCAACTACTTCAAAAATTTTTGTAAGAATTCTACAGCCAAATAAAAGATGCCTCAGTTGGATGAGCTTCAATAAGGCCCCTCAAACCCACCTGTGAACTTTAATCTAGAATCCCTAGAGATTTAAGAGAGATCACAGCTTCCCTTACCACTATTCTATGCCTCTTCTCCAGAACCCCCAACTCTCAACCCCAGGCCAAGGTAGCTACCACAGTAGGGAGATCCCAGCTTCTGTTCCTGTTTTACTGCCAACTTTACCTGGGTTAGGTGAAAGTTGTGCTTCCAACATCCCAAAATATAGAGCTCTTAGTGCCCTTTCTCTTAGAAATACTGTTACACACAGTGGTTAGGTTTGATACTTCTATTCTTCAGTGTAGTATAAGTTAAAAAGGGTTTTTGTTGGCTAGTTTGGGAAAGCTACTTATCAAATATAACAATACTCTACGGGAAAACTGTTTTCAGAATTCCAAAATAAATACATGTATAAATAAACTTTTGGAACACTACCATTTGTAAAACGAATGTTTTCTAAATTCTAATAATGACACTTGAATTTTAAGACTTGCTCAGTGGTCATAGGGTAATGGACAGCATAATTACATTTAAGGGAAATTACAAAGGCACATTAAAGAATATATTCAAAATTAAGTTTTACAGATCAGTCTATATAATATACCGGTATACAATTTACTTCGTGACATAAAAGGGCCCTACACTGAAGCAACCAAAGCTAAAATGTTAATGTTTTCCTATTCCCTACCACTACCCCTTTATCTCCTCCCCAGTCTTCCCATATGATGCCATGAGAACTATAAGACAGTAAAGAGATTCCAAAAAAAGTAAAAATGTAATTTTTAAAGCAATATGAAACAAAGGCACACTGGTGGGCACAAAAAGGTGTTAAGATTTGCTTCTATACATATGTTAGCGTGCCACATCACTAGGATAAACCAAACAAACATACTCAGAATTTTTACTGGAACAAGAATTTATTTGACTGCTGGAATTTAGACAGAATTTACTTTTTTTTAAAGGCATGGAAGATAGGCAGAAGCATCACTCTCAAACTATGTCAAGAGGTTTGAAATGCCCTATGCTTTATAATTTTAAAAGATGTAGAAAACTTTTCGTGTCTGAAAAAGTTTTAATAAGTATAATGATAATAAAGCAAATTTACACCAAATCCCAAAACAAAAACAGAGAATACAAAATCGGCAAGGGCCGAGAAATGTCAAAATTCACTTATTAAAGTTAAGTGCTAAAGTCTCCAGCTGACTTCTTTCTGGAATATATTTTGTGAGAATCTGTTACAATAAATGCATAAAGCACACAGATACAAGCAACCAACAGTCTGGGGTCTCAATACCAAAATATTTTGAGGTGTTGCTTTTGTTCAAAGTCTCCTACTAATCACAGCTGATCCCTAAGCTCCTCAAATCATTAAACAGTTACTCTTTTGTTTATATGATAAAAACATGGTTTATATAAACAAAATCCATCAGTTGGAATTTTAAAGCCTGACTAATGACTTCTGGAAGAAGTATTCTTTAAAAATGATTTTGCTTATGTATCTTGTTTTTCACTCCCTGTCCCTCCAAAACTTGAAGACTGAATCTTTGTTCACCAGCATCACAAGTTTACTCTTTATTTGGATTATAATCTTCTAAGCAAAAGAAGAACAGGGTAAGTAGAAGACAATGTAGAATAGTAAAATGGGTAATAGTCACATCTGAACTGAATTATCTTTCATAAACTTAAGCCCAACTAGTATGAAATAAATTTAAGAGACAAAATATGTTAGTTTTCTAGGTATATATAGCATCAAGTCTTCATGATTGATCATGAATGACCAATTGTAAACCTGTCAGGGGGAGGCTGAGAGGGAAGTAAGTAGTTGATTTTTATATTTTATAAAAGTATGAAGGTACAGATTTCACACTTGCTACTGAGGCTGACATTTTTCATATTACAGTATTCTTAGAAAAAGCACTGTAAGGAAAGATCAAAATGTTAATATAATGGGTATCTTTAAACGGCATAATAGGGGATGCTTTTTTTCCCCTCCTTTCTACTTTTCTCTTATTTCAAAGTTTTATACAATAGGAGTATATTACTTTTGAAATAGCAAAAAGCCTAATTTAAAAGTCTTTAAGCCAAAGCAATATTAAGAAAGAAAAACGAAGCTGGAGGAATCAGGCTCCGTGACTTCAGGCCACACTTCAAAGCTATAGTCATCAAAACAGTATGGTACTGGCACAAAAACAGAAACAGACCAATGGAACAGGATAGAAAGCCCAGAAACAAACCCATGCACCTATGGTCAATTAATCTATGACAAAGGAGGAAAGAATACACAATGGATAAAAGACAGTCTCTTCAATAAGTGGTGCTGGAAAAACTGGACAGCTACATGTAAAAGAATGAAATTAGAGCATTTCTAACACCATAAATAAAAATAAACTCAAAATGGATTAAAGACCTAAACGTAAGACTGGATACTATAAAACTCCTAGAAGAAAACATAGGCAGAACACTCTCTGAACATAAATCGTAGCAATATCTTTTTGGATCCGTCTCCTAGAGTAATGGAAATAAAAATAAAAATAAACAAATAGGACCTAATGAAACTTAAAAGCTTTTGCACAGCAAAGGAAACCATAAACAAAATGAAAAGACAACCTACAGAATAGGAGAAAATATTTGCAAACTATGCGACTGACAAGGGATTAATTTCCAAAATACACACACAGTTCATACAGCTCAATACCAAAAAAGTAAACAACCCAATCAAAAAATGGGCAGAAGATCTAAATAGACACTTCCCCAAAGAAACATACAGATGGCCAACAGGCACATGAAAAGATGCTCAACATGACTAATTATTAGAGAAATGTAAATCAAAACTACAATGAGGTATCACCCCACTCCAGTCAGACTGGTCATCATCAAAAAGTCTACAAATAATAAATGTTGGAGGGTGTGGAGAAAAAGGAACCCTCCTACACTGCTGATAAGAATGTAAATTGGTGCAGCCACTAAGGAGTACAGTATGAACGTTCCTTAGAAAACTAAAAATATCGAGTTACCATATGATCCAGCAATCCCACTCCTGGGCATATATCCGGAGAAACACATAATTCGAAAAGATACATGCACTCCAATGTTCATAGTGGCACTATTTAAATACAATAGCCAAGACATGGAAGCAACCTAAATGACCAGTGACAGATGAATGGATAAAGACAGTGTGGTGTATATGTACAATGGAATACTGTATATATTCAGCCATAAAAAAGAATGAAATGATGCCATCTGCAGCAACATGGATGGACCTAGAGATTATCATACTAAGTGAAGTAGGCCAGACAAAGACAAATATCATATGATATTTGTTTATATGTGGAATCTAAAAAAACAATACAAATTAACTTACTTACAAAACAGAAATAGACCCACAAAGAAAACAAACTTACAGTTACCAAAGGGGAAAAGGGGGGAAGGCATAAATTAGGAGTTTGGGATTAACATATACACACTATTATATATAAAAAACCGGCAAGGACCTACTGTATAGCACAGGGAACTATACTCAATATTTTGTAATAACCTATAAGGGAAAAGAATCTGAAAAAGAATATATATATATACATATGTATAACTGAATCACTGTGTTGCATATCTGAAACTAACACATTGTAAATCAACTGTACTTCAACAAAAAATAATAATATATGTAGCTTATATTTGAAAAAAGTCTTTATGTCAGATAATATAGAGTCAATGTGTTACAAGAAAAGCAAGTCCTGAGATCTGTAGTTTTTAATGTATTCTTTAAGTTGATAAAGAAATTTTATGAAGTTAATAGATTCGTTCTTGAGCAAAATAACAACAGCAATGATAATAATAATTTCACCTGTTCCCTTTCGTGCAAGTTCCATATTCCACTGGGGTTTTGCGGTGGGTGTGCCATCAGAACCTGATGAGTGCTGGGGGATTAAAGCAGATCGGGAGCTGGCTGGCCGATATTTAGAGAGTCCTAAAATGCCAAAGAAGAGCGAAAACAGGGATTTATTTCTTTGTTTCCCAAAAGAAGAAAACAGTCTGAAGGTTTTTATAAGTTAACCTTAAAGCCAGAATCAGTTCAACAGTAAAATTCCAATAGTAAAAAGAATACTACTTTTTAAAAGTACTGAAGATCCCGCATTTGATTTACTTCTTTGTCATGGTTCCAATATACTTAAGTCTCAGAAAAATACACATTCAAGAAAGACAGTTTACCTGACTCGACTGCTGAACATATAAATTGGAGTCTATATTTTGGAGCAGAACTATGTCATGTTTTTTATTATTTATGTGGAACTTTGCATATAGTAAAGCATGCCTGCTCCCCCCAAAACTTATTAATAAATTCTATTATAATATTTACTCAACAAATAGATCAAAATAATTTAGGGATTACAGAAGATATTTAAAACAGGAACGTTTTAATGGTATAACGTGAACAGCACTGTAGTTATCAGGAGACCCAGGTTCTAATTCCAAATTATCCACAAATTAGATATACAGTCCAGGTAAGACATTTATTTTTTTGTGCCTCAATTTCATTTGTCACATGGAAAAGTTCGAGGATTTGGGTCTAGCACTGAGTTGGCTATTACTTGAGTGTCTCATTTAGGGTAAGTCATTTAATATCTCTCTGCTTAAATTTCCTTATCTGTAAAATTGACAGAATAGATAAATAACTGTTAAGATCTCTTACAATTACAAAAGCCAAAGAGTTCACGACCTGTCAGTTTTCAAAGATAATTAGGTTCATATTCTACCTGATGCCAGTTTTCAAATTCTACTAGCTCATCCTAGATTTACTAGATAGTAAAAAGTACTTTAGGTCTCACAAATAAAATTAAACAAAAAGCCAAACAAACAAAAAGCAGACCAAGGTAGGTAAGGGAGACTTGCACAAATATAGCATGTTAAACAAACAAACAAACAAACAAAAAAACCTCATTCAAATGTAAAGATCATAAAAGATAACCACAAGCAGCATGAAGTATAAATAGGATTTTCCAGTGAAAAGAAACAGGAACAGTATCTCCCCCGTAAAAAAGAAAAACAGTCATATTCATAATAAAAGAAATGCATTATAAACTTGAATTATCATTTTATAGTTAATAAGTATCTTTTAAGTTATTACATTGACAATAAAATAGTACCATGAGATATAAAAATGATAAATAAATATTAATGAATTACACCTATGGATCAATATGGATGAATTTTGGCAGCAAAATGTTGAGTGAAGAAGACCAAGTCATACTATCATACCATTTTCATATAATTCAAAAACTAAGGGCAAGTAAACATATAGATCATATATATATGTGGTATACTGTAACAAAAAGCAACAGAATGATTAAGAAAAAGAAAAAAAAATTCAAGACAGTATTTATTTACTTGTAATGCAAAGACAGGTGAACAGAATCAGAGAAGAAGCATAAAGTGAATGGCCACAGCATGGAGTATAATATACATGTTAAGGTGGGTGGCAGGTTCACCAATATTTGTTTTATTACTGTATTTGCAAGTTACATCAAAGCTTTATTCCTGAAAATTTTAAAATGCTGATGACATGAACTAGGTATAATCTCTTCAAAGGGCATTATGGCAATAATATCAAGAGTTATGAAAATCTTCTAAAGATAAGTATCTTACAATAAAGCTAAAAAATCACCAAAAATATATTTTGGGGAATTTATCCTAAGAGCATAATCTGACAAAAACAAAAGCTTTTGTATGAAGATATTCAGAGAGAATTATTTGCAAAAAATTAAAATCGGAAACAAATGCCTGCCCACAGGGAAATAATAAGGTAAATTCAAGTGTATCAACTCAATACTGTCTCAGGTAACATTTTCAAAAGAAAAGATTATGATGTTTGAGAGATGCATGCAAAAATCTATGATATGACATAATATTGTGTGGAACGGGCAGTCAAGAAGAGAAAGTAGTTGTGTTACAGGCTGCATTTACTGTAGTCAAGAAGTTTTGTATATAATTATGATTACATTATTTATAAAAAAACAAATCTAGTATTTTATTTTGAGGTTAAGCCTACTACAAAAAACAAAACAAAAAAAAAGAAATGAAAGCTATTGGAAGGAATCTGATGAATGGATTTTTGAAAAAACAAATCTAGAAGTAAGCCAAATACTTTAAAAGGACCACAATAAAGTAGAAAATCAAACGAAATACTTTAAAAAACTTTATTCCTTTGCTGATATGTGTTATAATCTGATACAATCTAGTATTTTATACTGGCTTCTTCTAAACTTTATAGTTGTTCTCTTCAAAATAAAGCAACACACCTTAAAATAGTGATATCGTGTGAACTTTCTCCATCAACCCCAGTGAATGCAATATATCTTACCTGGAGTTGACGGCCTTTCAAGCATGTTTAAATGATGGGAAATGAACGCCTGGCTATCATGAACAGTATCCATATCAATCTCCTCCTCATCTTGAGAGCTTGAAAACTAAAACACACACATACAAAACAAAGGAGCAAAAGAGCCATTACATCACTTTATGTTTGGATTTTTGCTCTTAAGAAAGGTAGCAGAAAGGCCACAGGATATACCCCCAAAAAATCTTAAAAGGAAAAGTAGTCTTTTTCTCAAAAAGTATTAAGAGAAAGAAAAGATTATTTGGTTCAGCCTCCAAAAGAAGCTGACTGGAAATTACAGGAAATATAATAGCAACTAAAATCTGTTCCTATGTTGTGGGAAGAAATAGTGAGCTGTGGTAGATTGTGCACACACAGTTCCTCCTCCAAACAGAGAAGAAGTATGTGATAATATAAGTTTAACAATCGGTTGGAATGTCTTAGATGGACATTTGAGTTCTTTTATGATTCAGTCTGTCCCAACTGTTCCTGCTAAGGAAAAACCATTGCAAGTATTCAAAAGGATTTACAAGAAGGTGAATATCCTACACTGTTAATACAGGTTTAACCTGTATTTCTTACTCTGATTTTGAGTTTGACTTTACTGCTATCCTCATTCTTCTCCAGTATTTGACCAGGTTCTAGTGGGGACCCCAGTGGTGTATCAGCCTTCCTCTTCACTCCCTGCTGATGAGCTGATATATTACATGATGCTTCCTTGGCAAGGTGATCATCTTCCTGTGGCAATATTCAAGATCAAAATTAGATTTCTGAAGACAAGTAGCTCATGTTATAGCTGAAAACTAATACCTATAGCAACCATGCAGATTAGAGCATGCCCAGTGCCTAAAAGTTATCAGCAATGGGCTTAAAATAAATCTCACCTTTTCCTATCTGCTGGTCTTTTTGGGGGGAGAAGGGAGATAGTAAAGTGAACATTTAAAGCTTTCCCCAAAGCATATATCTTTTGGTGTCATTTTCTTCTCTTATCCTAAAGACTCCAAGTATGAAAATGGATAACTTAACATACATGGGCAAGAATTATAAACATATTCATTTCCACTAGTTTATAAATATTCAGATATAAAAGAGCTCTTTAATGAGACTCATTTTTTTTTTTTCTATTAAAAGATGTGTCTTACTTCTTCATAACCCAAACTCTAGGATACATTTTAAATTTATAACAAATAAGTCTGGTTATATTTCAGAAAATCTAGGTGGATAAGTACTTTTAAATGACTACTATTAACTAGCATAAAGAGAAATTTGAATTTTAAAGTGTCAAAACACCAGTAGGGAATTGCCAGGCAAGTAATCTGGTCTAAATATTGGTGAAAAATGAAGCTTGACGTACTGGGGACATTTTGTCATCAATAAGAAAATCATTTCTGGAAAACTTTCTTTAAATTACAGTAAAATAATTGATATGTACCCTAAAGGTCTTTCTACAAAAAGTTTGGTAATTTCATAACGCACAGTTGGAAATAAAAGCTTTTCTAAAGGCACACATACACATATATGTAAATTAAAAAATATAATGCATACTCTCCTCCCAAAATCAGCAGATTACGCTTTTACCTGACCATTCATTGTTATTTATTTGATTCAATAAGCATTTTCCAGGCACCTTTCATATGTTTAGAATTGTGCTATTATGCAAAGTAGCAAAAAAAAAAGAAAAGTCAAGGCCCTGTGTTCAAACAGCTTGCCATTACAATATATGGACAAGACAGGTTAATATGTAACAGGTTAAATATTCATTTCAATATTCTACTACTGCAAGTAGAAATTCTATGCTCGAGTACAAGAAAATCATTGTCATCACAAAAAAAGGAGAAAACGGACTAGCAGCACGTCGTCTGTTATGTGCAGCTACGTATCAATAGTTGTCAGCAGCACTTTATAAACTGTAAAGTGCTAAACTAATGTCAGCTAGCAGTTTTCTAAATGACACAAGAAGCTGTTAGTGGCTTTAAAATTCACCAGTTCAAAAGAAACAATTCTCTTCTTCAGAGCTCTATATAATAAAACTACACCTTCTATAACACGTGATTCTTACAGGGTTCTGAAATCCAACTAGCTGTGTGTGACTACTTGGATTAACCGCAGCTTCTTGGTTGCCTGCTATGGCCTCTGGAATTATGGTTGGATTCAAGACAGCTTTTTTCTCTTTCAGATTAAGGACCAAGCCAAGTTCTGGCAAGGGTAAGCAGGAAGGTCTACTGAGGCCAAAAAGTGTGAAGTACAAGTCCACAGCACCACACCGTAACCGCCAGTCATGTGAAGTACCTAGGAAGTAAATAATAGTAATAATAAAAAGTCAACATACATGTTTATCCATACATTTTAAAAATATTCCAGAACCTGTACAGAGGGAAGGGATGAGAGGGTTATGATACCTAAAGGAGCCACCTATTGACCTAGGCCCCGATGGCAAACCCTCCACTCTAAAGACGCTTCTTATAACACGGGAACCTACAACTGTTACAGAAACAATAAATGTTCAAATGAAATCATGAATCTTAAACTGGAAAAACTTTATTCTTTCATTCTTCCTACAAAATAAAAATTAGACATAGTATAAATCTAATATTCCCAAAACAGTGTTTTTTCTGGCTCTAAATCCTCCTTTTAGTTCCTCCTCCTTGGTAACTGCTCCACATTCATTCATTCTCCGTTTATCTTGTCTGATTTTCTTCTTTAATAGCTTGTTAGGAAGACGGCACACCAAGAGCCTTCATGAACCCTACCACTGGGAACAAATTCTCCTAACCCTCAAATTTATTACTTTCAGGTTTTAAATACAGTAAGAAACCCTACAACTATTTGAAATACCACAATTCTAAACTTTGACTTTAGAGAAGGAAACTATTTTGCTAAACACCTTCATATTTGTGTTGTTCTAGTTGGTATTTATTTAAAAAAACAAAAAACAAAAATTGCTTATTTATTGCTTATCACCCCGGAGATGGCAACAGGTCATAAAACATGTATTGACCAGAAGAAAACTGCATCTGTAGAAATTCAGTTTAAAGTAGAGACACTTTCCAATTTCTCTGATGAGTCTCAGTGTCTTCATCTCCAAAATACGGGTTTTGGTCTCAGATTATACCTTACCCTATAGCAATAAAAGACCAGAGCACAGTGACATCAGAACTCTTCCTCACTTGCCTTCTTTTCCCCAGTGGAACACTCCAGGTAGATACTGCCACCAAACAGAAGTGTCAAGGTGAAATTATCATCTAGGTTTAGATAATTTCTATGGTTTCTAGGCAGAATCTAAAATGACCTAGAGAATTTAAAACATGTGAGAATAAGAAATATTCTTCTGGATAAGAAAAATAAACCATATAAATACTTAATTTTGGCCAAGAAATGTGGTTTCAAACGGGTACCATAATGTTTTAAAAAGGAGAAACAAAAAGGAAAGAAGTTGCTACAGCAAACTTTAGACAGCAGAAATATTAAGCTTTGTGGTTTTCAACAACAAATATTAGAATAAGTAAATACATTGTAATCAAGTACGATTTTGATAAGATTTACTCTGACAGATAGGTAACTATTATATTAACTATGTGCAAAGAACATCCACATGGATTTATAATTTTAATTTACAGAGTTCTTACTATATACTACACACTTGCTAGGCACTATGCATGCCCTTAAACAGCTATCAATCCTATTTGAGACATCTTCAGTTTTGCTACTGTGTGATAAGGTTAACAGATACATAACACTGCTGGAAGCAAGAGAAAGAGGCAGGAGCTCGAGAAGTATGAGTTTTTATATCATGAAAACTACAGAGAAACCAGACATCGGAAGAACAGCACAGAGTGAAAGTAAGGATTTTATACTGGAAATCCATTTCCTTCTCTGGAATATCCATATTTGGACAACTTAATGGACTGACATTGCCTAGTTTTTTGTAGGCACTCATTATTCTTCTCCTCAAAGAATTTTACATATGTAAATGTTCCACAAAGGATAGGTATCAGATTCCTGGGCCTTTTATTACAAAGGCTGGAGGGGCTCGACCCTCTCAGGAAAGGGAGGGAATCCTTTCAGAGCAGCTAGCCCTGTATCTATCTATTCATGGGTATAGCAAGAAAAGAAGTGAATCTCAGGCACTTTATCAGTAAAGAAACTAGAATGGCTTAGGGTGCATTTACACTGGAATAAAACTTAACCTTGGGCTTCCCTGGTGGCACAGTGGTTGAGAGTCTGCCTGCCAAAGCAGGGGACACGGGTTCGAGCCCTGGTCTGGGAGGTTCCCACATGCTGCGGAGCAACTGGGCCCGTGAGCCACAACTACTGAGCCTGCGCGTCTGGAGCCTGTGCTCCGCAACAAGAGAGGCCGCGATAGTGAGAGGCCCGCGCACCGCGATGAGGAGCGGCCCCCGCTTGCCGCAACTGGAGAAAGCCTTCGCACAGAAACGAAGACCCAACACAGCCAAAAATAAATAAATAAATAAATTAATTAATTAATTAATTTAAAAAAAAAAGAAAAAGAAAAAAAAACTTAACCTTGAAGAGCAGTATTGCCCAATTATGTCCACTGCAAATAATGATCCTGGAATCTTTATAGAATGTAGATGACATTGAAACAAGTCAGGCAACTGAGTATGAATTCCTAAATGTTTCTTTAAAAATTATCTTAATTTTAAAAAGCAAGTAATGTATATTTTGATGAGCTAGGGTGTTGTTTTGTTTTTTGAAAGTCAGCTAAGGATGGTTAGGCAGCACAGGGTATGAAGGCTGCTAAAAGCACTGAACCTCTAGAATATGTTTTTTGTTACTTTTTATTTCTATGTGGGCTTTTTGGTTTTGGATTTGTAAAGGTTTTGGTAGACCTTCAATTTGTATGGAGGAATGAGCATTATTCTTCTGTTCCTGGGGGAAGTCCTTGGTTAAATGTTTTCTTCTCACAAAAAACAGACTTTAAGGCTGATAAGAGGGAGCTAAAAAAATAAGCAGTACTTCTGTTAAAATTATAAAACAGAAAAAAAAAATGAGAACATCATGTTTCAAAATCATGGAATAAAATCTTAAAACGGTTGTCACTTTATAGTGGAATATAGTCGGAAAAAACACTTCTGCTTACTTACTAGTTAGCTCTGTGATTTTGGGCAATTCAGCTGCCCAGGCCATAAAATGAGAGCAATTGACTTAATCTTTAAGGTCCTCTCAGGTCTAAAATTCCATGATTCCAAATCAACCAATTCTATGAGAAATAAGCCCTGAAAGAGCTCCGGATTTCTACCCTCAGTGATAGCATTCTGAAGACCCTTCTTTAATCTTCTAGCTACCCCTCCCAACACAATCACTTATATGGCAAGGAATGCTCATATATACGAAAAAACAAGTCATTATTCTTTCCTCTCAGGTAAAAATGCTGTCCATTCTGGTCTCATTAGCAGTTATACTTTGGGACCAGCCCTGCTTACCTGAATCAGAAGAACAATGCTCAGTGTGGATGTTCTCTATTCAAATCACAAAGTATCTAAAGACAAATCCCCCAAATAACAAATCTGATCTTAAAAAAGATCATCACTTCATTTTCTGAAGCAATTGACATTAAAGCTGATCAAGCCAAAAAGCTCCAAAGAAGAAAGCTCACTTTAAAAGCCACCATTTTCAGGACATTTTTCTTTTTTTGGCTGCGCCCTGTGGCTTGCGGGATCTTAGTTCCCCGACCAGGGATCAAACCCGTGCCCCCTGCAGTGGAAGTGCAGAGTCCTAACCACTGGACGGCCAGGGAATTCCCCAGGACATTTTTCAATAAACCCAGCACTCCTTATTGATGACAGAAGCTTAAAAATTTGTACAGCTAGGCCACACAAGTATGACTGCCATATGGTAGTTCTGTCCTATCTTTCTGTCCATCTTACACTAAAGTAAAAAAAACACAGCAAATTTCATATATATTCATGTGTGCGTTTACATATATAATTTCTGACAAAAAAATGAATTATGTCTAATAAAAATGTTTTCATTTTCTTCCACCATTCCTATTTCTAAGAGGAAGGGTTTGGGGGAGAGAGAAACAGAGGGGCGGAACTTTGAAATCTGATGTTAATATCAAAATTGTTTATTTCCTTATTCAGAAACCTGGCAAATCCTACCGAACTGAATTTTAAGTAGTCCTTCATTCTACCCCCTAGAGCGCAGCTATAAACTTCCAAACATTAAAAGTTATGATGTAAATAAATAGCCTTCAGTGTTCTGAATAATTACATAAATGTTTTTATGTCATTCTTACAGTGAAGTGCCAAACAATGAAGAGTAGCTTGGGAGTAATGGCTAAAATTTCCTTCATGATGATATAGTATCTCTTCAATGAATGCTTATTATCTTAAGGGGAAAAAAAAGCATTGTTAAGCAGGCAAGGCCAGAGAAAGTAGTTACATTTTAAAATATAATATTTTAGACATTGTGGGTCTTTTGGTCTCTGTTCAATTTCTCAACTCTGATGCTGTAGTGTAAAAGTTGCCATAGACAATACGTAAGCAAATGAGCAGGACTGTGTTCCAATAAAATTTTATTGGTGGATGCTGACATTTTAATTTCATAAAACTTTCAGGTGTCATGAGATACTATTAACATTTTTTCCAATCATTTAAAAATGCAAAAGCCATTCTTAACCTATGGGCTGTACAAAAACAGACGGTGGGTCAGATCTGGCCATAGAGCCACTGTTAGCTGACCTCTGTTCTAGATGGCATGTATACTTTGAAATCTGTAGAAATGAATTAGTAAAAGTACATAAAAATTTACAAGTGAAATTTACTGATGAACATGCTAACGAATAACATATTGATGGGACATCATCATGCAGCATTAATTTACTGCACACAGTTCCAAATACTTATCTGGCTGTCAGTTTACATGTAACTCTGTCAATATCAGTGCCAGTGGAGAATTTATTCTCAAACTGAAAATCTATTAAACATGATTTAAGGTCTACAGTATTACAAAAAATGTAGTCTAGTCCAGTGGCCAATTCTATAGGATGAGACACAGTTACAAATAAATATTGGAATTGCTGTAATAAATTTATTTGCCATGGAAGAATGATGTGTAATTATTTTAAACAAATTACTATATTATAACTAACATTTTTTATTACTGTGATTACAATTTTGAATTTTGTATTTTATGTTCAGTACTTTGATTTGTGAATTTTATAAAGAATGACTTTACGCCTGTTGCAGTTGTTGTAACTGGGAAATAAACACTATACTGACTTAAAAAAAAAAGGCACCAATAAAGATTTCTAATTCTTAGGTTTTTATTTTTTTAATGAATTTTTAAAATTACTGTCATGTTGAGCTATAATCCAGTATTTTACCTAAAAGCTACAAAAGGTAGGATCTCATATATTCTATATTTTGAAACATTTTTCTTTGGGAAAAGAAAATGATTTCTTTCAGTGTGCAAAAAAATACATACAGCTAACAGAAGTCAGACAGGTCATAATTCCACCTGCTCCTCACTGCCTATAGGATAAAACACAAATTCCTGAGGCCCTTTGCTTTTGGATCCTAATCTATCTTTCCAGGTAACACTCACTATTTTCCAAATACCCTTTCAGAACTCAAAGGTTTTACATATAATTAATTCTCTTACCTAAAATGTCTTTCTCCTATGACAAACTCTTTTTCATTCATTCCTCAAGAGCTGGCTCAAATATCACCACCCCATGAATATTCCAGCATTCCAGGCAGGGCTCATAGTTCTGTTCTTCAGGTGACCAGGGTATTTTGCTCTTCTCTTTATTTTAGCAACTACCTGTTTGTATTATAGTTTATCTTTTCCTATGTCTCTCTTTCCATTATACTGAGTTAATGCAAAAGGCATCTTTGTATGCAAAAACATAGCACAATGGCAAACAGGAGGTGCTCAAGAAATAACTGGTGAATAAATTAATGCTTGAAACCTTTAAAAAGAATTGCCCCTGGACAATGTAATATTTTTAACTAAAAATAAAACTATTTAAGATTCTTAAGCAATGAGGGATGAAGACTATATAATGTGAAAGATGTTTCTCTTTAAAAATGTTTTACTTTCTGTGGAGGATTATTACTTTAAAAGCTGTATGGGAACTATAAGGACATTTTTGGGGACAACTGAGGAAACCTGAATATGGGATATATATTGGGGTGCAGTGTGATAATGGTATTGTGTATAAGTAGAAGAATGTCCTTATTCTTAGGAATATACGCTTAGTATTTTGGGAAAAGTATCATGAGGCAACTTATTTTCAAATGATTCAGAAAAAGAGGGTTTGTAACATACACACAGAGAGTGAAAAGAGAGAAAGTAAATATGGTAAAATGTTAACAACTAGTTAACAGAGCTGAAAATATTCAATATATGGTTATTCATTATACCATTTTTTAAATTTTTCTAAGCTTTGAAAATTTTAGAAACAAAATGGTGGAGAGAAAATGTAATATGGGAAAATTA
This sequence comes from Balaenoptera musculus, assembly GCF_009873245.2. Lineage (NCBI taxonomy): Eukaryota > Metazoa > Chordata > Mammalia > Artiodactyla > Balaenopteridae > Balaenoptera > Balaenoptera musculus. Next base: position 19,408,915 of record NC_045801.1, on the reverse strand, counting down.
AACCAGTGAATGAGTTAAGATATCTGATATGAGTATGCATGTGTACATACATCTATAGTTGTGTGTGTGTGTGTGTGTGTGTGTGTGTGTGTATTTTCACAGCAAAAACTGTTAGGAAGATACGTGAGTAGCGCCCAAAACTCAAGGATAAGTGGAGCTACCACACAGCAGGCAGAGTGCAGAGGCCTGGCAGTCCTGGCATCTTGAGAGTAGAAGTCTGAGAACCCTCCTTCTGGCACAGAGCCATTAAAATCCCCCCAGTACATTTCTAAAAAGAATATTACTAATAGTCATTGAATGATATATCAATTTTTTAAAAAGCACAAATATGATTTCTTAGTTCATCTTACTTTCAAACTAATTTCAATTTTCTAAATCCTGTTTCTACGTATCCTACTGCAATTAATCTCTTATTGAAAAGTTTCTGAAACCAGCTAAGCAAAGAAACTTTGATTCCTCAAGAGTACCTGATGACCATCTCATAAGATGATCCTTCCTTAACTGCCATGATACGTCTCCATATATTTTAAATGAGTTCAAAAATTGTATAACTAAGCAAAGTCAACACCTCTCACATCCAACTTGGAACAGGACAAAAATAAATGAATTAATATAATTAAATCCCTATCGCCCACAATTTATTTGTTCTCCATATGTAAATCAAGATAATGCTTATCTCAAGTGACGTGATAACCCAGGAACCCCAGTAAGGAGTAAGGGGCAGGCAGAGCTCAGCAGGATATGGGGACTTAGATGATGCTCTAGCTCCTTTTGTTACAAGTGAGTTCTCATTAACATTTCTTAAAACAGTAACTGTTAAGAAGATAATATAGTAATGTGAAAAATTCTCATGATAAAATGCAATTTAAAAACTTCACTACAACTACAACTATGTCCATACACATATACACAAAAAGAAATTTTTTTCCCTAAAGGCCAAAAACACTCAAATCTTAACAGTGGAGACATAATGAAATTATATAGTATTTTCCTTTTTTGTTATTTTGTCCAGACAAACTCTGCAACATGATATTGCTTATTATTGAAAAAAAAAAACTTTAAAGGAATTTCTTAGATCAGATTCATTTATGTATCCCAGAGCCCCAGGATTGGAAGGGAAATGGGCAACCTTCTAATCAATCTTCCCTAATGCCCAATGTTCTCCAAAAACATTAAAAAGAAAAACAAAACCAAAAAACCCTCCCAATTATTTGTGCCACTCCCACTGTTCATATTGTTCCCAGTTATTTATCTGAAGAACCAAGCAAAAAATTGTTTATGACTATGGTCTCATTGATCTGTTCTGTTTAGATTATTGGCACAGAGAATTCCAAACTGAAGCAGTAACTGTACTTTATACTGAACACTATCAAAAATAAATACTAAACATCAATCAGACCTTGAGTTTGTATAACCACAATCTTTCAATGGGCTTCAAATGTTTTAGAGATTCTCATTAATCTTAAACACACATTTATTTTGTCCAGGAAATCTTCCCTAGAAGGTGATATGAGAATTCTTCGTACTTCATTACGCTTTCCTCAAAGTTGTAATCCATCACAACCATGGAATCATGTATTCTTATTAAGAATATATTCAACACAGTACAGTCTGTGCCACATATTAACTGCTGAATGATCCTTTACAAGTTTGTGAACTTGTGTGCTCATCCCCTGGATCTAAATGACAGTAATCACAACATTCTTTAAGGTAACCACAAGTAGCAAAATATAAAACATTATGTAAACAGTAGCACTTATTCTTCTAGGTATTAGGGAAAATATGAGAATAATTTGGCAATATCGACATAAACTGGATTATGTGTTGTTTTCTGAATACTGTGATAACAAGGGCCATTCTATTTTCAATTTTATTAAATTTCAATGAAATATCTACTATGGTGCCTTTACTTGGGGGTATTGAACTATGATTATGAAACTGAGGGACAGAAGTTATACAACCACAACATCTCAGTGATAGTAAATTAAATAATTTTTGAAAAAGAATCAGAACTTGGTATTTAGTTGTGATTCAGTCAAGCAGTCACTAATAAGATAGGCAGGGCAAGTTATTTTCCAATATTCTAGAAAGAAGGTAAAGTGACATATTTATTAGAATGAATACCCACTGCTCCCTCACCATCTATCAGTAACAACTTATCTTTAAGCAAAACACTTTTCAGCCTAGCTTTTGATTGAATTTTAAATCAAAACCAGTATTACAATTTCAACATATCAGAGACATAAGGCAAATTTTCTTTACATATATACTACAGTTAGAAGTCAACAGGAAAAGACCAATAATTCAATTAAATAAAAATGGCAAAGAATATGAATGACTTACATGAAAGGAACTACAAATAGCTGACACATATGAGAAGTATAATGATATCATTACTATGTTAGTATAACAACATTTTTGAGCACATAATATGAACTAGTTACTGTGCTTTACAAATATGAACTCATTTAATTTTCAGCTTGCAGAAGTAGGTATCATCATCACCTGCATTTTAAAAATGAAAAACGATAGGCTCAGACAAGTCACAATGAGAGTAAGTCATCCAGCTGAGACTTAACCCTCAGCAAACTAGTTCCAGAGCTCACGCTTGGGAGCACTAACCGCCTCTTGACTTCACTCAAATAATGGAAATTAAAACTGTGATGAGATACCATGATCTCCAAGGTGCAGAACAATAACAATATGTACTGCTCTGAAAAGGATACACAAGAAATTGGTTACCTCTGGGAAAGGCCACTAGGAGGCTAGGGAAAAGAGGTGACAAGACATTTTTTCAACCCTCTGTAACCTTCTGAAATAAAAATAACAATAATATTTGCAAATTCATGTCTACAGCTCTTTAAACATTTGAGACACTTTCCCATAAATTAATATTTTTGTTTCCTCAACCACCCTGTGGGGCAAAGTGAGTGTCTATGTCCTTAGCAAATGTAATCACAGCCACCACTGTGAAGGTAAGTATTCTCCTTTAAAAAAAAAAAAAAAGACAAAAATTAACCACAGTTCTTTAAGTATGGATAACCTGTTATAAAATGAAAATACCCCAGTAATAAAAAAATTTTTAAAAGCCACTGCTGTCTTACCAGAATTCATAAGTTTCCAAAGTTGATCTACCAAAGCTTCATTGCATAAGGGAGACTCCATGTTCTTAGTAAATGGTGGGTTCTTAGTTAACATGTTTAGTATCTTATGTCTGAAAGATAAAGAAAAATTAAATTTTTGCTAACCATTAAATAAAAACTTTTGAAAATTATCTGCAGTTCCTCCTTCCTATTTTGTCGTCTCTCTTCTGACATCTAGCTTTGTGTTTAAGTTTAGTTCCATTTCAAAAGACATTGTGTTGCATTCTAAACATTTACTATTGTTTTTTTACTAAAAAATTCTGGTGGATTTGTTCTCTCTAAAAGTGCCTTAGGGTACAATGAGGTCTTCTAAAACCTGACTATATATTCCTAACCAACATTTCCTATCCCACTTCTAAAATGAACATTTTACTCTTCTTAGAAAAGTTTACAAAAAAGACTGGTTAGTAAATATAAGAATGTTAAAATGAGGCAAAAAAAAATCACATGTAGGCCAAGAAGTCTACATTTGAGACAATAAAATATAAACTTTATTATTATAGTAACTTTGCAAAGCATGAAAATGTGCAGCACTATTTTAAATATGGAGATTGCAAAAAGGTTTCCTCAAAATAAGCTTAAGTTTAAAAGACTCAATTAAGAAAAGTATCCTCACAGAGGGTAAGAGTTAAACTCCCCTATTGGAAGTTTTTATCTTACATGAAAGGCTACCCAAACACATTATGGACTCTTCTGAAAAAATAGGACACACAAAACAAAATTTGAAAAACAAATGCCCAATGCTACGAGCAGGAGACACCATAAAAAAAGAATAGAGAAAGAAAAGGAGAAGCAAGGAAGCCACGGCAGCAGTCTAGTAGTCTAGCATTCAGGATAAAAGCCAGGTCTAGGACTAGGTCTGAGAAACTCAAGACCTCAGAATAAGGGAAGGCTTGGGTATAACTAAGGAAGAAAGAAACTTAGGTCATTGTATTTGTTTAGGTTAGCAAGACCTTAAAGAAGGTGAACCTGGGATATTTTTATGTTTAGTGGTAAGAGATCAAATTGTATTTGTACTTGAAAAAAAGATGGGAGGAAAGTAGAACTGCAAGGTTGTAGTTTAAGTCACTTAACCCCTTTTGGCTTCAATATCATGTCTGTAAAACTGAAAGATGTGACTAACATCCTTTTGTGATTTGAAATTTTAAGACTGAAGACTATTGAAAGGCTATGAGAACCAAAAGTGAAATGTGGTTATAGATGCAATTTATACATACGTAATATGAAAGGGGATACATACCTTATGGATATTTCATATCCATATTTTCATATCTTTATGAGTAAAGATATTTTCATATCTTTATGAGCAATTTCTGTTTGTAAGAATAGATCAGTATTACAGGTAAATAACACTGTTTAAAACGTGGATGGATTTTTCTTTAGGAGATGTTAATGTTAATACTTTTAATTTGCATGAAGAAGAAAAGTTAAGTTTCTATCTGGCTGCTTCCCCAATTACCCCAAATACCAAAGTGGTAGGGCCCAACAAATAAAACTTTATGGTATTTACTCAGATCATTACAAACTCTTTACAGCCATGCCAATGAATTGTAAATGGTACTCTGGGGATAGCTCTGAAATTATAATTAAAAGAGCAATAATGATAATTATGTGTACTACTTCTGGTAAATTAAGCATTTTTTCAAAAGTTTTGTTTTTCTTTAAAGTTTAGATGATAGAAGAAAGGCTTTCACAAGGAAGTATTTATAACTGACTAAACACTCAATGCAATACTCAGAGGAGACAAAGTTTAAGGGCAGAAAATGAGAATCTTATGCTTAACTTTTCAGAGATTAAACAAAATTCACAATAAGCATATACTTCAGATATATAAAACAGACCTGAAGCAAATCCTGAGAAAATCATGGGTTTATGCCATGTTCATGGCAGCAAAAACATCACATTATTTCCCTAAACAATTGACAAATTTCTTGGTGGACTAGTCCAATCCCATTGCCAATCACTATCTATAAGAAATGCAGTCAAATCAAAAACAGAAAAATGTTCAAAATCTCTCTGGAGAAAAGGCATTGAGTATAAGTGTGTCCCTTGAGGAACTGATACATTGTGATCATATATGCATGCTTGATTCCAACATGAGAAGATAATTCCATGTCATCTTTAAAATAATCCTACCCAAATCTAAAGTAAATATATTTAATAAGTTCTTCCTATTAATGTAAAAAGTAATATACATGCATAGAAATGACTGGAAAGGAATAATCCAAAATGTTAAGAATTATTGCTTCTGGTTGAAATAATTATACGCTATTTTTAAGTTGTCTTCTTAATGTGAGTTTATATTTTTCCAAATCTGTATGAGCATTTTAAGTTATTCCCATTGAAAGGAAACTGTAATTTTCAAAAATGTAAATTTCATTTGTTTTAAAAACAATGCACCAACCAAAGCACACTTACTTAAATTCTTAAGATATCCTAATAAAGAACTGATTTACAATCTGAAAGTCTTTTTTTTTTTAATTTATTTATTTTATTTATTTATTTTTGGCTGCAGTGGGTCTTTGATGCTGTGCACGGGCTTTCTCTATTTGCAGTGAGCGGGGGCTACTCTTCGTTGCGGTGTGCGGGCTTCTCATTGCGGTGGCTCCTCTTGTTGCGGAGCATGGGCTCTAGAGCTCAGGCTCAGTAGTTTTGGCGCACGGGCTTAGTTGCTCCGCGGCATATGGGATCTTCCCGGACCAGGGCTCGAACCCATGTCCCCCACATTGGCAGGAGGATTCTTAACCACTGTGCTACCAGGGAAGCCCTGAAAATCTTCTATTGAGAGAAGACTATACAAGGAAAGCCAACAACCCTATTATTACATTTAAAACATCAAACCCAAATAAAAGACCAAGAACTTTCCCAAACATTTAAAAATAATTAAACAGCTTAAAGTTTTTTTCTACATACAGTTGTCACTACAGAGATAAAATCACTTTTCTTTAACATATGAATTAAGTTAAACATATATACGATTAGAGGGGGAAAAAATTATCTCCAACCACTTGTTTAACATGTATTTAATTACCTATATGCAAAGCATCATGCTATGTGCCAGACATACAGTGGCAAAAGGAGACAAGGTCCCTATCTTTTTAAAACTTATACTCTCATGGGGGAGACCGCAGTAACAAAAAAAATCAAACTATAATAATACACATACATAGGAAGTATGTATGTACTTGAGTAAAGGAACAACTGTAGGATTTTATGGGCAATTATGGCTTGAGGGACCTAACCTAGTGCAGGTAGTCAAGAAAGTATCCTTGTAGAAATGGTGTTCAAATTTAGCTTTAAAGCGTAAAGGAGTAATTACAAGTAACTAATTTCTTTCCTCTAAATTTTAAGGTTTCAGCCCCCAAATTCTTCAGAGCTTTATCTAACTCTAAAAAAATCAGCAATTGTGATATACATAATAATAAAGACAGAAATTTTTAAAATCAATATTTAAAAAAAAATTTAATTCTTATTAATGGCCATCTTACTATTAGGAGTTTAAAAATCAACCAAAAGCCATAAAAATAAAACGCTTTTTTGGGGGCAGGAGAGACGAATGTCATTGATTTTAAGACAGACAGAAACAGAAACGTTTACCTACCTTTAAGATTAAGAATTCTATCCAATTAACACAGCAGAATATAGCAGTTCTATATGATGGCTACTCAACGAGTTTAAGAAAAAGTAACAGAACAGACTGGTGGTTGCCAGAAGCGGGAGCTGGGGGGTGGTGAAATGGGTAAATGGGGTCAAAGGGTACAAAGTTCCAGTTATAAAATAAATAAGTCATGGGGAGGTAATATACAGCATGGTGACTATGGTTAGTAATACTGTGTTGCATATTTGAAAGTTGCTAAGAGAACAGATCTTAGAAGTTCTTATCAAAAGAAAATAATCTGTAACTATGTATGGTAATGGATGTTAACCAGACTTATAGTGGTGATCATTTTCTAAAACATAGAAATATGGAATCAATATGCTACACACCTGAAACTAATATGTCAATTACACCTCAGTATAAATAGACAGGAAGGGAGGAGGGGAGAAAGAAAAGAAAAGGTAACGATGAGGACAAAGAGAAAAGGACAGAGTTCCTATTCAAAGCATAAAAAATAGAGAAAAAAAAAAACCCCACAAAAATAGAGACAGATATCCCAAGACACCAAATAATACACACATACAATAACTGCTGACGTGGTAACACTCCTATCCTGTGACCATTCACTGCCATAAAAGACTTTTTTTAAGACGTGTTGAACTTTTTTTAACTATAACTATGGCCTAGATGATATTAAGTAAAGCCTAAGAGGTTCCCTATTCGTGATATCAATGAATCGCATCACTTATGAAGTAAACACATCAAATATAATCATGAAATATATCTTTATACAGATTTTCAGTTTAGAATGTAAATAACAGTGCTCTTAAAATTTGAATGACATTAATAGCTCCACATTTCAAAAGCATTTAGACTGTACAGTATATAATTTAGAAATATAACTTCAAGTATTATATAATATTATAATCTGCTGAAAATGATCTTCAAAACACAATTTTAAGATCTCAGAAATATGTGCCTTGGGGCTTCCCTGGTGGTGCAGTAGTTAAGAATCTGCCTGCCAATGCAGGGGACACGGGTTCGAGCCCTGGTCCGGGAAGATCCCACATGCTGCGGAGCAACTAACCCTGTGTGCCACAACTACTGAGCCTGCGCTCTAGAGCCCGCGAGCCACAACTACTGAGCCCACGCACCACAACTACTGAAGCCCGCGAGCCACAACTACTGAGCCCGCACACCACAACTACTGAAGCCCGCGCGCCTAGAGCCTGTGTTCTGCAGCAAGAAGCCTGTGCACCACAAGGACGAGTAGCCCTTGCTCGCCTCAACTAGAGAAAGCCCATGACCAGCAACGAAGACCCAATGCAGCCAAAAATAAAAATAAGTTAAAAATAAATAAATAAATTTTTTAAAAAATGAAATATGTGCCTTGATGTTAGTTCTTGATGTGAATTGTAAACATAAATGAATACACGATAAGCTTTATTTATACTGTATTTATACTTTCTGTCCCTACTTGTCATCAGCAGCATCTTATTATAAACTTTCAAATGCATGAGCTCTGCCAGATAAAGAGATGAGGCTGGTTTCCTGCCTATTCTCTTTTATATGAATATTTACTTCAGAATGGGTGATTATGAGATTTTTGTCTATGTCAACCTTACCTCTTGTACACATCAATAACAAGGACAAATTATTTAAAATACAATTCAGATCACAAATCAAGAACTATGAAATACAAAGAGAAGAACTTTGTACAAAGAATATTTATTTAATAAGCATCATTTAAAACACTGAAATACAGATTTCAGTTAGCTGAAATCTCTTACATGGATTCTTCATGCTCAGATGCATTTCAGTGAAGTTAAAAGGCAGAGTTTATTTGTATGCCTTTTTAGATGAAAAATATCTGCCAACTGATGAGTAAAGTTGAAGAAGACAATGTCTCTAGGTCTGTGTTCTTATTTCTAGTTGGAATAGCTAAAATCTAAATTATCTTCCAGCTTTCAAATTTCATTCTATGAAACTGAATTATTATAACATATGAACACAAATTTGAGTCTACTAGGTGTAAAGAAAGGACGGCAGAAATGTTAAAAATTTTAGTCCTGCTCGAATACACTATAAATATCCTACTTTGCCAAAGAAAGCAGCAGAAATGAAGGAAATGAAGAAGAAAATACAAAAATGAAAATAGTTACCATGTCAGGACCAGGATTTTCTTTTATTATCCCTTATTTTCTAAATTTTTAACAATGTCATATTCCATTTTTAAATCCTAAATCCATTTATTAAAAATTAAGATTCTATATAAGATAGAAAGGAACAAATGGGATACATCAAAACACTGCTCTTATTTACTTTTAAAATAGATTAAATCAATCGATACAGAGGTTTTAGGATAAGGGCTTCCCCTATGTGCACTAAAAACGGTTACACAAGCTTTTCTTTAAGTTACAATAGAAATCACATGTAAAATTCAGGGAATTACCCTTAGTAACAATATATTTTTTAAAATGTCTTTCCAAAGGCAAATAAAATAAAAATGGACATGAGTAAATGGATAACATATTCCTATATTTTCAAAAATTAAGACTTGTTCCATGTATAATGCTCTGAAATTATTTACTTTAGGACTTACAAAAACAAAATATTACAGCATAAAAAAACTAACCTTACATAGGGTACAGGGTCATTCTGAATCATATTAAGTAGCCATTGCAATTCTTCATAACTCCTGTCCACTGAAAATAAAAATAAAGAAATACTTTTGTTGTTAATTATAACAAATTTAAACAAGTGACAGATAGGGAGTTTACACTTAATATTTAGGATTCTGCCTTAGCCGTATTTCCAATCAGAGTTGAAGGATGTAGGCGATTTCTTACATTTTTTAATGCAACAGGCCACTTGGCAAATTTTACAAGTACTGTGCTATATATGTAGCCAGAAGATAAAACAGGACCAAGAGTATATTTTCCACTAAGGCGCAAATCAACAGCAAATACAACATAAAACAAATTGTAATTTATTAAGAGCCCTAAATTAGAGATGATTAACTCTAAATGGAAATGTGTTTAAATTGTTTTTCTAGATGCTTTAATCAAATTATAGAGAGGTTCGATACTCAATGGAATCTCAACTATATCATACAGTATGGTAAACTGTTTCTGCCCAAGTGGTTTCTTTCATTTAAGACAAAAGAGCAGCCTTAACTTTTCACTATAACATAAGAAACAACCGTAAAACTAGTACTATAAATATAATTAACTTTAACAAAATAACTCATTAGCTATTTCCATTTACCTTTTCAAAAAGTATTGCTTTTATGATTTGAAAAGCTTTATTTTTAGAATTTTATTTCTAATATTTTCCATTTTTTCATTTTCTAATGAACTGGATTTATGGTTCACACTTAAACATCTCTCAATTAAATTACACTTACTAATTTAGCATTCTTTTTGGAAATCATAATATCAGCATTCTATTTGATTTCAGGTAGTACTAATTCATGAATTCTTCATATTATGTGATTTATGTGAGTGAACATCATTCATATACCTTGGCTGGGAATAATGGCATATTTGGTAGACCTCAAGATTTCCGTATTTCACAAATTGGTAAAAGTCAAAATAAAACTGAAAACTGACACAGGATTACATTTTTTTTCTTGCCAAGAAATACGTGAAAAAACATCCTTATTTTTACCAGCATTTTTTAAAAGAAAGAATACTTTAACCCTCAACAAAAAAGAAGAACAAATGACAGTCCTTTCTGAACTTGGGCCAACACATATAACACACACACTATATTGTTCTTACTCTTTTATAATGTCTTTCTAGAAGCAGTATTTCTATTGAAATTTACAAAAAATTATAAGGATTTGAGTATATTTTCCTCTACTTAACACGTGAAACTTAACCAATATCTACTAAAGAATTTCCCTCACCCATTCCTCTCTTTCTACATTCAGATGAGGATGTTATCATAACTTCTTTATTCTTCCCATATTTTAGTATAATCTGGACTTTAGATTAATTTACATATTTCTTATATTGACATGTTATTTTTTAAGAATTTTTTTGAAATTTGCATTAAATTTTACAACCATGTTAACAAATATTTAAGCTTAGCTCTGTATTTTATAGGCATAGTTGCTTGTCACTGGGCCTTTCATATCACACTTTCATCAATCTTGAGTTATTATTTTGATTCATTTCCAGGTCAGCTGAAAATTATCTTTCAGAATTTTACTTTTAAAAATGTTACATAGGAAATGTACTTCTAAGTCTTCAAGGCTGTAGGAACAACAACTTGGCAAAGAAGAGAATCTTAGGCCATAATTTTCCCTACGCATTATGTTAGCCTGTGTTCACTGCCTTTTGAACTCTTCTTATTCTGAAGAAGTTACAGGCCACAGTATTCTTTCACCTTGTACAATAACTGGGTTCTGATATTCCTAGGAACTTATACATTTTTTCCTTAACCTTAAAATTTTAAATTTCATCAGACTCTACCTTAGGTCAGTCTCATTTACACTCTTTCAAAGTATTCTATTATTTCTGGGATTATTGCTTTTCTTCCACCTGCTCTATTCTTTATGACAATTTTTTAAAACATTTTCATCTCCTTAACTTTCTCCTCTGTATTTCTGAAAATGTTTTGAATATGAAGTGTGCTCTTATTCATTTTTTTCCTTATGTTTTTTGTCAACTTCACAAAGCCATGCCTAATCCCCCTCCTGAAGTTCCTACTTGTACCTCTTGCTCTACTTTCACAGATAAGAGTTTTGACAGGTACGAAATGTTTTCTTGAATCCTTATATAATTATAAATTTCTCCCAAACCTTCTATTTCTTAAAATAACATGTAATTAAAGCTATAAAATGATACACTAACTTTTCAGAAAGACCAAAGATATCTATCTATAACTCTATTCTTTTCCCTCATTTACTAAGTTTTATATGAATTCTACATTTACCAAACACTCTCAATCAGTGAGTCAAGAATTTAAAATCAAAATATCTGTATTGTACATAATATGAAAACCCTAATAACTAAATAGTAAATGGTAAACAATTCTTTCTATTGGTAAAATGATTATGGGCATATATTTCTAAAGCATTACCTTTAGTATAGTCAACAACTGCTTCCAAAGCTGCTATCCTGATGTCCACAAAGTGGCCATACTCTGCGTAAGATTTAAAAAGAGCTGGATCACTTGGCACATGGCCATTCTTCTGAAGCACTCGTATGGCTCTCAAACAACTAGGAAAATAGTATTTATAGTTAAATACTCTTGTTAAAGTATTCTAAATTAAACTTTTTTCCAAGGCATTGGAAATTAATCCGTAACAGTAAGCTGAAATATTAATGTAATTTGAATCCACTTTTTAATTTTTTAACATTCAATTTTTGCCATGACCATAAAAAACCCTATTAAAAGAAAACAAATTTCAAAACTTTGGAAATTCAGTTTCAGGTATTATACTTATAACTGGAACACACTTCAGAAAAATGTATTTAGCATAAAATATAACTTAAAGTATTCTCTCCAAAAGTTTCAGTAATACATATATAGTTTATTCACTAGTATATATGGAAAGTTAAAACTGTTCATAATGTTGAATGGGTAAATCAACTTTTTTTTAGCGAACTCCTTATGAAATAGACAGAACTTGTCGACAGTCATACATACAAAGAAGTTGACAGAAGCAAAAAATCTTAAAAGAAGCCTAACAATACAGGGATAAACTATAATAGAGTTTAAATTATACCCAATGGGATAAAAGATTATGCAGACATCAAATACAATGCTTATGAAGAATTTCTGATGACATGAGAAAGTGTTTATGATATAAGCAGAATATAAAAACTATATATACAATATGGCAAATAATTAAAAATTTATATAGTTACCAGAGGAAAAAATTTAGAAGGCCATTCTCCAAAATAGCAATAATTTATCCATGGGTGGTAGAATCATATAGGATTTTATTTTCTTATACTTTATTTCCCAATTCTCTATGCAAATAAATTTCTCGTATAATTATGAAAGCAAATAACTTCAAGAAACAAATATGAAGAATCATCATACCTGACAGTGATGGTGTGTCTATAACTCGGAAGAAGTTTTTCCATATTCAAAAACCTAGTGATTTCTTCAAGAATGAGTCGCACATCCGGATTTAAATTATCCAAAGTTCGAACTTCATTATTCACACTGACTGCAGGCGTAACAGAGTTGGCAAGGGCATCAATCATTTCTGCACGATAATAGTTATCTGAAAACTAAGCCAAAAAATAATTACGAGAAGACAACAGAATTTACATTTCTATTCAAAAGTTAATAAAATAAAATATGATAACTTAAAAACATAATTTATCTGAAAACATAAGCAAGTTTTCAGGTTAGTATTCAATTCCGTCCTTTGTATAGAGTCACACAATGGAAAAAAGAGTGAAAGAGGTTTACTAATTAGAAATACATTAGTTTACGTGACAAATGTTTACTACATGTAAGACACTCTCATAGTAATCTAGCCAGATTCCTCTAAAAGAAGACCACAGTCCACAAATCCTGCTGGTAATACAGTGCTTCAAATCAGCTATTTCAGTGCCTATTCTCATCTAAAACATCCAACCAAGGGTCACCAGATAGCTGAAGAAAGCATTAACATAAAGAGAGACCAGAACAAAGTGGGAAAAGTGACTTGGAGGAAATAAGAGTATACAAGGAAAAGAAAACCAGTAGAGGGAAAAAGATTCAAAAGCGACCATTAATATTGTCTGAGAAGTAACCAATGATATGCCTTCCAACAGGATAATACATTTTTAAAAGAAAGAAATATGCAGAGAATCAGAATAAAAGTTAAATTGGAATATAAAATTGAAAAAAACTCCTAAAATTTTGAGCAAAAAATAGGAAAGAAAGCACAAGGAAGTTGGAAGGCTGGTGTAGAACACATGACATACAAATAATAGGAGTTCTAGCAAGAGAAGCAGAGAAAAGGGAGGAAACCATCCAAAAAAACAAATAAAAATTCCTAAATCCGTATCCCAGTCAATTCCCAGAGAAGCAATTTATTGAAAGCAATCTGAGTGTGGTTTGATTTAAACTCAGCAACTCAGATGCTCTAGCCTAGAAATCTGAACATGGAGCAAGCAAATTAATTACTTCTATCAGCAGTGTTGGGATTATGCTGTGGCAAAACAAACTGCCAGGAGACAAAGGAAGAAGACCTGGCCCCTTCTGACGTCCACCATGGAGCCAGAACCTCTGACTGACACACACAATGGCACAGTCCCTAAACATTCCTATGTTTGAATACCAGGTAGGAAAAAAAACAAGGCACATAAAAACACACAAAACCAAAGAAAAAATACTCCACAAGTATTCACCACGGACGAGTTTTGTTTTCAAACTGTTCTAATGATTAAAAAAATTAATCTCTGTAACTTCAGTCAACCTTTTCTCTACAGTTTCTAAGTTTTGTTTCACACTCAGAAAGGCCATTTGCATTCAGAGATCATTTAAATAATGTTTATAGGTTTTCTCCAAGTATTTTTATAGTTTCATTGTTACCTCTGATAACCACTTTGCTAACAAAGCAAAAGACCATTTACTTAACCACTGTTTCTGAACTAAGTATTCAGAGCACAGAATAAACTCAGAAATTAAAAATGAGACAGGGATGTGGATGAAGTACAAAAACCAAAATATTTAACATTTACCCCTCAGACCATATCCAATTCTCCCAGACACTATACTCCTCATCGAACAGGCTAGATTATCTGATCACCCCAAAGTCAAGTGAAGAATAAATAATTTGTGAAACACAACTGGGGGGGTGTGGGGGCATTTAGTACATACAGCAAAACTTCCTACAAAAAAAAAACAACTGAAGGCATCAACGTCAACGTACTGCAGCAAAGGCGGACTGAAGTTTTTAACAATGATCGTTTGGTATCAGGAATAGTTCAACCCATGTCCTGCATACTTATTTAAGAAGACAAATTTCATAAATGTATATATGATTTATTAGAAATATGTTAGAAATTCATGTGTATATATAAAAGATTTTCATATAAAATGGCTAATAACAAGGCTTGAAAGGGATTTAACTTTAGTCTTCTTGAAAACTAAGTTATCTAGAATATTGAATTTAATGCTCCTGCCCAATTCATGAGATGTTAAAATTTTAAAAAATATCTCCCCACCCCCAAATCCCAACTTCTTTTTGGCATTTAATGTTCTGTATTTCTAATTTAATCTTAATTGCAGAAAAATCTTTCATTTCTTCTCATGCACTTTATAATTTTATATAGTCCAAAAGATAGCTAACTTCACAATATTTATACCAGTGAAAATAATTTTAAGTCTAAAAATATTGGTTTTAAGTAAGTTTATTATTTAACGAAAATAGAAATGATTCTCCAGTTACGTGAAAACTAAATAAATAAATAACTTTATATAGTGAAACTTTTTAAAAAAATATGCTTAACCAAAGCCCTCAGAGACAAATCATTAGTGGTTGGAAGTGAAGTACTTTAAAAACAAACATAAGAAAATCAATGAAATATTCTTAGGCACCATCCAATCACATCTTTTCTTCCAGTTTTAATCCATTAATCTGCAAATCTTTAAATAACAACAAAATCTTTTTCTCTCAACCATAATTTTTAAGTTTTGATATCAGACAAATCTGGGTTTCGCTCCTGGCCCTACCGCATATATGACCTTGAGTAAATCTGTTAGCTTTTATTAGCGTCTATCTCCTCAAATGGAAACTGAGATAATTACAGTATCTATCTCAGAGGTCTGATGAGGATCATATTAATCAAGTTTTGGTACAGGCCATGGAACATACAAAAAACTAGCTATTATTACTGTTGTTGTTATTTGCATTTATTCTGTCCTTAATATCTTCAGGGATTAAGATGTATGCTAGTCTTAACTGAAGACAATTATATCTTCAAATAAAAGAAATTCACGTGTAGATGAAGAAAGCAATACTATAAGTGAAAGTCAAAACAAACCAGCAGATTAGGAAGGAAAAAATCTTACAAAAACTTCTTTAACAATATTCAAAAATGTAAAGAAAAAGTGTATCAGCTATAATGTATTCTTTTAAAGAACTAATTTAAGGACGTTTAAATCATTTGAATGTTACCCTACTGAGTTAAAGAGGAAAATTTTGCCTTCTTGATTTTTTCACTATAAATCACCATTTGTAAATAAAATACCTGTGACTTTTAAAAAATTAATTTATTTATTTATTTATTTATTTTTGGCTGCGTTGGTGCTGCGTTGGGTCTTTGTTGCTGCGCACAGGCTTTCTCTAGTTGCAGCGAGCGGGGGCTACTCTTCGTCACGGTGAGTGGGCTTCTCAATGCAGTGGCTTCTCTTGTCACAGAGCACGGGGTCTAGGCGCGCAGGCTTCGGTAGTTGTGGCACGCAGGCTCAGTAGCTGTAGCTCGCAGGCTCTAGAGCGCAGGCTCAGTAGTTGTGGCACACAGGCTTAGCTGCTCTGCGGCATGTGGGATCTTCCTGGACCAGGGCTTGAACCCATGTCCCCTGCACTGGCAGGCAGATTCTTAACCACTGTGCCACCAGGGAGGTCCACTTGTGACTTTTTTTTACTGTTGTAATGTTTTATTAAACTTCTCATGAATTCAACTTATCCTACAAGTTACATGTGTCATTATATGTGCTGTTCCTTCTGCTTGGGGTAACCTTCCTAGACAGGCCCTACTCAGACTGGGAAAATCCTATTGCTTATGACTCAGCTCGAGGGTCACATCTTATGTACAAAACTTCCCTGAGTGCCTCTCTATACCCTTGGAAGAAGGCACTACTTCCTCTGAATCTCCCTAGAAATTTGTGTATACATACCTCCACTTTAGCAGTTATGCAAAACCTGTTTACTTGTCTGATTTCCCCATTAGGCTGAATCCTTGAGGCCCCAGAATCAGACTGTGATATGCAGCAGTTCTTCAATAGATGTTTAATTTAAATGAAATTCCAGATGGCAACTACCATGCATTCTTTCTATGTAACGCGGTGTACCGCCTAGCATAGCATATATTCTCAAAAACAGTTGCTGATGGTTAGAATGATAACAAGTAAGGTGAAATAGCTTTTGAAGCATGGCATTCAATAGTTATTTACTAAATAAACGAGTAAAACACACATAATGGTAAAAAAGAAAAAAGTCAAATTCATCAATGAACAAGTTATCCCAAGAGGAACTGTTTTCTGGGTATCACTTGATAAAAGAAAAAAGGAATAAAAATAAAATTGGGCTGTCAGACTTCACCAAAACAAAAGTTAGCTGAGTTTCCAAAATTTGATGTACTTCTATCTCCATGTTATAACAGGTATAAGGAACATTTAAAAACCAAGTTATCTTGGTTTTCATCTACTGATTATTATAATAAATCATGTTTGTGTATTTCTTTCTCTAGAAATTTCAAGTATAATTGACACAACAATGATTTCACAGTCTAAATATTTCTTTAAAAACAAAATATCACTGGCTACTTTTATAATACTAAGGTATCTTACCTTATTTTTTCTGTTGTCATTGTACTTGATTAAGTCTAAAATAAATGTTAAGACTTCTTTGGGACAAAGGTTATGAACATCTCTCAATAAAGCCATCGCAACTGGCATAGTCTACAAAAAAAATTTTTTTTTAATTTTCATTACTACAATTCAATGAAGTATATGCTGAAACAGGGTTACTCTGGGGCTGACACAGGTATCTGGATGGACCCCAACCCCCACCGACTCCTACCCCCTCCCACTGGGAACATGTCTCAAACATGCTAACAAAGGAGCTGAGTAGGAAACCAAGGGGAAAGCTGCATAACTGGATACACTCTGTAGCCCATTTGTTAGAAGAGGTATGTGTAATGTAAATTCAGTTCTGTGTTTTACAAGGGACAAGGTATGGGCTTTAACATTAGATAAGACCATTGTTCAACTTCTACTCCACTACCTAGTAAGATGGATTATTATAGCTAGTTGCTTACTGAGCAGGAGTCTAGTTTCCTCACAACCATTTTCAGGATTAACGGATACAGTGGCTGGAGGCATGTGGCAGGCAGACAGTAGAGTTCAATCACCAGTCTGAGAAGACACTGATTCTCCAGTACCACCACCCCATTCTCAGCCTAAGGAAAAATGGTAAATTATCTAAAATCCAGCTTAACTTTCTCCTTTCCAAATTTTCATAGGCAACTTTTCTCAGGAAGTAGAAGCCTGACTCACAGTGGTAACCTCTACCAGTAAAACCAAGCTATTCAAACTCAAGGCAGAACTACAGACAAATAGACATCACAGTCCCCAGTACACGGAGAGATTTGGACTACCCCGTCTTCTGATTCAAAGTAACTATTCCCTCTAAACTGGGGGACAGAAAGTAGCATGGCTCCTTTGCTTGCTTGAAAGACCAGAAGCAAGGGGACGGTCAGTGTTACAATAGTTATTATTAATGCTGTAAGAACTGAGGGAAAGGTTTTTTTCCATAGAAATAGGACTTAAATTTGGTTTAAGCACTAATCCTCTCTCTCTCTTTTCTGCCCCTAGAAGTATTATGTGAAAGGTGAACTAGTCTAAAAGCACTGCTTTTCCAATTTTTTTGACTGTAACCCACAGTAAGAAATACATTTACATCCCAACCACACACACACACACACTATATGTCATGTATACAAAGTAAAAAATAAAACCAAAAAAACCTTACACCTACCCTTATTTCATGTGTCACATTCTGATACTGCCTATTGTTTTATTTAAAAAAAAAACACAAAACTTCCAAATTGATTTCATTACCCCCCTCATTAATGGATCACAACTCCCAATCTGAATATTGATCTTCTCAGGTATATGGAAGCACAATGGCATAATGAAGGGGACATATTCGGTAGTCACAGAAATTAACTTGCTTCCAGACCATACACTAGTGAAATGGCAATAGAGAGCTGAGCAACATGTTCAAGTACTATGAAATGCTCGGTTCTTTAAAATAACAGGATGCCTCAGACTTCTTTGATCACACCAATATTGGCTTTCCCCAAACCCAGATCTCCTGAATCTGTTCTGCTGATGAAATTCACTATCAATATGTCATGACTTCCACTCTCAGCATGTGTCTCAATGTGGCTGGGTAATTCTTTTCACATTTCTCTCCATCACATACAAACCTCACCTTGCTTAACATTCCCCTCAACATCTACCATTTCATTTACTTTTAATCTGCTTTCTACCTGCCTCAGAAAAAGGAATGTTCTTATCTTTTCTAAAACTAACCTCACAACTATGTCCCCACCCACTACAAATAACTTCAGAATTTGCTCTATCTTAGGTTTTTTATATTTACTTGCTCCCAAGAGATGAATATTTCATCTCTGCTTCTCCACTGGTTCCTTTCTCTGTGCCAAACATGCCTCAAGCTTTTTCTCCCTCTACAAAAAACAAAACCTGAAATGTCCCTTCTCAGCCTTGCTTTATCCTCAACATGTCACCTTTCTCACACTCTTCAACACCAAATCATGAAAGAATAGACTTCATTAGTTTTTTTCTACTTCAACTTTACTCCTCCTTCTAGTTCAATCTAGTTCATCTAATCTGGGCCTTCATTATTAAATTACTCAAAATATTTTACAAATGATTTCCAAATGGCCCCAATGCTGACCACCCTGCCATTCCCACATCACTTCCTAAAACAGCGACTCTATCACACCACCACTTTCTAAATTACCATTTGTAAAAAACTTGCTATTTGATAAAAATATAGTGTGAAACACTTCACATGCTTGATATTATTTAATTCTAAAAAAAGATAAATTTACAGTTGAGTAAACTGAGGCTTAGAGAGTTCAGAAACTTGTCCTCTTGCAAAGTGCTCGTGAGCAGCAGAGCTGGGACTGAAACTAGAGCTGCGTGCTGTACTGTCTCCGACTCAGAAATGCTGCCCACATCCTACAAGGATGGTCATCAGGAGGACTCACCCATGCCTCCATCCCCCATGTAACCAACCAGAAAGTCAAATTAGCCATTTCTACTTACTTTAGTATTAATATGGACAGTGACTTACTCGCACACAGTTCATAAAATTAATGAACAACTGAAACTTTGGAAAACATTTTAGAAGCAAAAAGAGAACACAGACAAAATCATTTATAAGAAAGTAAATAATATTTGAAGAGTCCCCAGGTTAAACTGAGATATACAGATATTGGCAAAAAACAATCATAAGAAAACGAGAAGGGAAAATGTACCTTCTGTAGAAAGTAACTTTGAAAGCTCATAAAGTTGTTTGTTTTCACAATGTTCGGACAAGTTTTACAACAAAACATCCTAGTAAAGAGTGACTTCATGGCTGGTGGTCCTGTCCATGTGCTCACCATTGAATTTGCAATCTGCAAATAATTAGAAAATGAAGTAATTTCCATCACCATGGAAAACATATTTTTAAATAAATAAAATAGCTTTCTAAAAGTTATCAATACAATCGGATTCATTTTTAACAATTTCAGTTCTTAGAAATTTAATACATTTTAGCTTCTCATGATCATTTCCAAGAAAATGTATATAAATATATTTATATATTTATAAATATATATAAACTCCACCCCCCCTAAAATTCTTATGTACACTTGTAACTGTTTTCTACAAGTTAGTTTCTAAATTGGAGCACTCTTCTTATGTTTTATGTTTTAAGAAAACTTGCTTGCAAAGACTTTTATTCTGAGTAAGTTTTGTCCATTTAGGCAGATGCAGTTCTAATGTTTTAAATTTATCAGATAGAAACATCACCATGGATTTTAAATAAGGCTTTTAAATCTACCCTAATTTAAAAATAAGCAAGTACAGTGCTACCACTTAAGTCTGTAAGAACACTTTACAAAAAAATCCACATCTTGCTATTGACACTTTTAGAGTATATAAAAATCATGTCTGAAAAGAATGAAATTATAATTAACTTTAAATAAGTCTATAATTTTATGGATCTGCTAAGAATTTAGCATGTGAGAATCACGAAGAACTTTATAGGAGCAATGAAATTACATCCTTAGCAGATGATTATCAAAGAAAATCACATTTTCCCTCATATATCTGAGTAGATGTAGGAATCAAACTGCTCACGAGTTAGCATTAGAGATAAAACAAATCTAAACCATTATAATCTGTTGAAATGTTGGACAAGTGGATTTAGCAGGGAGGAAGGCAAGAGAGCTACTATATGAGAATGAACCTAGTACCAATATGCTTTTTAAATACCTGGAACCCAGTATTTCTGGCCAAATATTTGTCTGCATTTTCTGGCTTTCATTTGTTCTACCTTCAGGTTTTTTTTTTTTTTTGTATCTAAAGAAAAATACGTAGTTTTCTTGATAAATTAACTTTTCTAGTACGTTAAATAACAGAACCTATCATTTTAAATTCCATATCCCTAATATTGATTACTAAGCTCAAACCAACAAGAAATCACCACCACAGTAGGATAATTAAGATGAACTGATTTCATGTACTATAATATAAAATATCACTCAAACCAAGGAATTTCTTACATTCTTTGCTTTAACAATTCTTTGGTTGGCAATTCAATAAAATGGGAAAATTCTCTTTGGTTTTAAACTCTCAATTTCAGTTTGACAATTATAAAATTTTAGTGCATTATTTATTTTCAGGTCAAAACGTGTTTCTTCAAATCAGCCTTGTTAAAAGCATTTGGCAAAAGCTTTCAAGAGACCAACCACCAAGTAAAATTAAAGACTACGGTGAATTTTAATTCACCTTCAGAGATTTTTTTTTTAAATATGCATCAGCCATCTTGTTTTCTTTCTACTGTACATAATCTCACCTTTGCAAGGCAGAAGCAAGCTGACATTCTCACACGGTAGAAACACTGCTCCTGTTCTAATATGTCAGTAAGGGCAAGCCGAGATGCTGGAGTGGGGAACTTTTCCAAGGCCAAAATGGACTCTTGCTGTGCCACAACATCCCTCTCATAGCGGAGCTGATACTGCCACATAAAATCCGCTTGCTCAAATTCTACTTTCCTCAATACCGACATGTCTGGGTCTATCCTTATCCACAGCAAAGGAGAATCAGCACTGAAAGAAAATATAATTTTCTTTTTTATTTATTTTTTCAATTTCATATATTTATAAAAACACAGCATTTATTAACCAGATTCCCTTCTCCATGCAGTTTTACTGCATTCGTTTTTAAAAATCACTTTGACAATTTTCTCATTATGTTTAATATGAATTTCAAGTTTCTTACAATGTCTAATCTATATGGATCTTTTTTTAATAAATTTATTTATTTATTTATTTATTTATTTATTTTTGGCTGTGTTGGGTCTTCGGTGCTGCACGCGGGCTTTCTCTAGTTGCAGCGAGCGGGAGTTACTCTTCGTTGCAGTATGTGGGCTTCTCTCATCGCGGTGGCTTCTCTTGTTGCAGAGCGCGGGCTCTAGCACGGGCTTCAGTAGTTGTGGCACGCAGGTTTCAGTAGTTGTGGCATGCAGGCTTCAGTACTTGTGGCTCGCGGGCTCTAGAGCACAGGCTCAGTAGTTGTGGCGCACGGGCTTAGTTGCTCCGCGGCATGTGGGATCTTCCCAGACCAGGGCTTGAACCCGTGTCCCTGCATTGGCAGGCGGATTCTTAACCACTGCGCTACCAGGGAACCCCTATATTGATCTTGTTGAAACAAAAAAATCCATCTGAAAATATTAATTTGGGGATTTTGATTAGTGATTGTATGATGTGAAAGGGGAAATCGGACCAAATTTCTTCATTTTACTTCCTAAAGTCTAATACTTGCCAATGGCTATAAATGCCACTCTTTATGAGACATCAATCTGTAACTAAAATAAACTTATTTCTTTTTTTTCTTAATTAACTAATTTATTTATTTGGCTGCGTCCGGTCTTAGTTGTGGCACGCGGGATCTTCGTTGTGGCATGCGGGATCTTTACTTGCAGCATGCAAACTCTTAGTTGCAGCGTGCGAACTCTTAGTTGTGGCACGTGGGATCTAGTTCCCTGACCAGGGATCGAACCCAGGCCCCCTGCATTGGAAGTGCAGAGTCTTAGCCACTGGACCACCAGGGAAGTCCCAGATAAACTTATTTCTTATTAATTTATTAAATTAATTTGTTTAGCTGACTTTTTTTAAAAAAAATGCTAGACTCATGATCATTTTTATCAAACAGAAAGTTCTGAAATCATAGTTCAGAGGTATAGCATAAATTTATCCTCATGTACCTCTCAAAGTAACAAGAACAGTTTTAAAAATCTAGCCTAGAGACTTCCCTGGCGGTCCAGTGGTTAAGAATCCACACTTCCACTGCACAGGGCTCGGGTTCGATCCCTGGTTGGGGAACTAAGATTCCTCATGCTGCCTGGAGCGTGGCCAAAAAAGAAAAAAGCAACCATCCTAAAAATCTAGTCTAACACTCTTATCAAAGAACACCACCTGAAATATAAACTCAATTCAACAAATACTACTGGGTACTTACTACAGGCAAGGACTTAATATGGAAAGATTATATAAACTGTGTAATAAATAGAAGTGATATTTGGTAACCAAGTTAGTAAATAATTACAGATGTTTTATAAAAAATACACAGGCACAATATGGATGGGCGAAATAAACTCTGAGCTACATTATATTTAAAAATAAAATGCCTGTCAATCAATAAATATTACCACAAAATTTTTACAATGAGATTTAAATTGTTTTTCGCAAACATAGCAAGTCTCAAAGTGCCCTGGGGCTTTGTCCAAAGACAAAGAAAACCAATAACATCTGAGAACTCACTGGAAATGCAAACTATCACGACCCACTAGTGAAGAGCTGGGTCAGAAACTGAACTTTAAGAAGATTCCCCAAGTGACTTACATGCACTTCAGTTTGAGAAGCACTGCTCTAGAGGCCACCAGGGAAGCAAGAAAGCTAATGCAAGGCTACTTCCTCTGAATTTCACCTGGGCCAGGCTAGATTTACTTTTCTCTTTGATTAATTATAATTTTATGTTAAAATTTGTTTTCAACATGAGGTTTTTATTGCCTTCTAAAAGTGTTAAAAGCACTAATTTCAGGACATTTACATACTTTTAGATGTAAATATATTACAAGACAAATGAGAATGCAGAAAACGTTATATCCTTAAACTTAAGTAACTAACTTACTCCATTGCAGAAAGATCCATGTCAACTTCTTCTCCGTTCATCAGTGGAATTTTTTTCTTCTTATTCCTACATTTAAGGAAAAGTAAGTCTGAAAATTGTGACATTTCCAATTCTGAAAACAGATAAAGAACAGCTGAAGTTCAAATTAAGAATTTCACAGTGTTGAAAGATATCCTAAGGAGGAAGAGATAGAAAATGGAATTTAAACACCACAAAACCTGTCTATTTTGAAACTGAAGGGAATGAAGTAAATGATATTAAAATGTCTTCCTCATCAAAGTTTAACAAAAATCAGAAATATACAATTAAATGTTAACTTAAAACATATATATATTCCCAAGAACTGGTACCTGGAAGTTTTATACAGAAAGATAAGAGATCTACCAAATAAAGAAATCCTTTATAAAAAAACGAAAAAATAACCAGGCCTGAAATGAGACATGAATAATTCTGAACATGTTCTGTACATGCAAGGTGCTGTCCTATATGAAATAAAGCAAGTGTAAACTACAAAACATCTTAACAGTAGTAATTAATGTGTATAATTAAGTAATATGCACAAGATTTAAGATAAGCCACAACAAAAGCAACTGCTTCCATGCAAATTACTCCTGAATCATAAAATCTACTGGACACTACACTAAATGCATGGTCACATGAGGACAAAATAGGAAAAGAGAGCACAGTCTTCTTATGTTCCTCACACCAAAGGATACATAAATGATGTGCTATTACTACCGAGAAAGCAAAACAAAGGAAATGTTATGAAAAGGGTAGCTATCAGGTGTTCTCGATTTCAAAGGTGGACAGGACAAAAAGAAGAATTTCACTTTGAACTAAGAAAGAATTTTCACAGAGAATGATTACAGAGATTTCAGAATCAAGTTCTCTAAACGCCTTCAAAATCAACTGACATTCTTGTCTGTCTGAGACAACCTAAGTGTAGTCATATGTATAAGACTTCTGTCCCTGAAATTTTGATATTACTACACATTCCTTTCACTGTTCAGAGCATATGCTAATAGCTGAATTAAAAAACAAAAAAAGTGGTAAAGAAAAAATATATTAAATAAAAGATGAACCATTGGACATTTTTTAAGTAAACTGGTAATGTGCCTTTGAAAGACATCAAGAATGTTCTTTCAGGGCATGGTGATACAGAGAAAAGGGAGAGAAAAGGAGACGTAATAAAGAAGATGCAGGGGCTTTTCGTGACATATGTATTCAGCTACTTTCCTTATAGTCAATGATCATTTCCCCAATATTTTCTGTAGATATTAATCAAATGAGACTAATAAGAATGAGCCTAAGCGATTTGTCTTGAATTTTTCCTGGCTCCAAAAACTCAAACTTCCATTCCACCTCCCCCTGTCCCTACAAAATAAGGATTCTCAAACCTAAATTTTAAAATTAATTATTTAATTCTAAGGATACAAATGTTGTCAAGAACAGAAAGCAAATAAAGAATGTTTGGGGACTTCCCTGGTGGCGCAGTGGTTGAGAATCCGCCTGCCAATGCGGGGGACACAGGTTTGAGCCCTGGTCCGGGAAGATCCCACATGCCGCGGAGCAACTAAGCCCATGAGCCACAACTACTGAGCCTGTGCTCTAGAGCCCACAAGCCACAACTACTGAGCCCGTGTGCTACAACTAATGAAGCCTGCGCACCTAGAGTCCATGCTCCGCAACAAAAGAAGCCACTGCAATGAGAAGCCCGTGCACGGCAACAAAGACCCAACACAGCCAAAAATAAATAAATTAAAAAAAAAAAAAAAGAATGTTTGGTAATACTAACTTGAAGTAAAAGGGGGAAAAACAATACTAGATAACATGTTCTCTACTTAAAAATTAGGTATACATTAGGGTTTTTATTCTGGCATTTTAATCTGTGAGACTGCAGTTTATAGTTATGATCCAATGCCTACCTTCTGCTTTTGGAATGGCAGGGTATATCATGTTTAAGACTGTTTTCTTCAATTTGCAACGTATGATTGAAGGATCCATCTAACTCCTGTACTGTCACTTTAAGTGGTCCCTTTAAAAAGAAACATACTGTTCAAAGATAGTACTAGAAAAGCAATGTATGTTCCTATGTGTACAGGTAAGCGTATCAAGACATAAAATGACACTACACAAGACCTCCACGTGGAGACACGGAGAGGCAGCTGGCACCAGAGGCGGGAACAGGGAGAACTTGCTTCCTCCAAGGTCTCTATCAGCAGCCCTCTTCTCCCTTCCCTGACTCTTCGTGTTTTCTCAATTCCATTCTTTGCAAACAAAATCTCATTATGAAACTTCCAACCAGCTCCCCACCCATAAACCCTTCCTTTATTTAAACTGGCGAGAAAGCAGTGCAGAAGGCCATTTTGGAAAAAAACACTTACCACATATTTCTGAGTTCCAGGAGATGTATAATCTTGTTTTATTTCCAATTCCAAGACATTTCGTTTTCTATTAAAGGCAAAACTTCCATAAAATTTTACCACTCCGCTCTGGTCTCTGAAGAATTGTAAAGGAATTTTTGCATACTAAAATAAATACGTACTAAACAAAATAAATTATTCATCAGGGTAGTAATAATTTTCAAATGCATTCCCCCCGTTCAAAGCTTAAGAGCATACTCCACTATAAACCAGGTGGCAAAGTATTCAAAATTCTTGTGAAAAATGTTTCCCCAGATTTAAAAAGAAATTCTGAAACATTAAGAAATTCGTTTTTTTGAAAGAAGCAAAACTACTCTACTGGGTTATTAATATAGTGCTTTGAAATGAAAAAAATGTAACAATTGAAAAGTTCCAAGATACCACCAAATTGTGCCAACCTCTAACCACATCTAAAAGTCACCAGACCACTGCATCTTACAAGTAATCCTACAGGCCTGTCTGGTGGATTATTTACCTCCCTCACCATCAAGCCTATTGCTATACTCACACACTAAAAGGTACTTTAAAATATGCCAAATTTTACAGATACAGATGTGTAGGTATGTGTGTCTCAATAATTAGTAGGCACCTCAGAGGAAATGATTTACAGTTCCTGGTTATTTCTACTATTATTTACCTCCTTTCATCCCGCAAAGCCCTTTTCTTCCTCCTTCCCCTTATGCACTTAACCTTCCCTCCTTTGCTGAACTGCTATTGAAAAGGATACACCCACTGCTTTATTAAAGGCTGGATGTCTTTGCCAGAGACATTCGAGATGGATTTCAAAAATCCAGATGTGGAAACCAACATCTGACTCCACATATGTGACTGGAACTTCTGAGATGAAGCAGTACTAGCCAAACTTAGCAGTTTATTGAAAACCTGCAAGAATCAAAGTATCATTTAGTTTGTATAAGATAATATACATTGCTTGCAATTCTGTACTATTCCCACTTTGCATTATAACTTTATTATAGACAATTACAGAAAACAATTTCACATCTTACTTCATTGATTGTTTTAGTTAAAGACTATTAGCAATGGAAGCATGAAAAGATTTAAACAGCCAGAGTATAAAATCATTCTTCCTCTAAATATAATTGAATTTTAATGACATCCTGACCAGACAATGAATACTGTGTTTTTAAGAGCTATAATAATATACAACACCTATAACATATTGTGCTACGAGCTTTACATAGGAACTATACATTCTTTAAGAAGTTGAGAACACTCATTTGCATTTATCCCACTCTAAGAAGTGAACCGGCTCTTTACAGACCACATCTCATTTAATATTTCTGTTCTTTAAAGGCAAGATAAAGGACAGAAGGATTCAAGAAACTTAACTTTAAGGCAAATTTAAAAAAAGATTACTAAAAAGTTATTTTCCACTTACCTCTAAGAATATTATCAATGGAAAAAGAATAGCTGAACATTTATAATACAACTGGCTTCTATTACCTCAACTAATACATATCAACTATTTCCGCCAAAACTTGCTTAAAACATATGGCAGAATTTAGCGATACCAAAAATAACCATCTTTTAGATAAATTTCCTTTTTTCTATTGAAAATATTTGTAAATGGCACTTCATCCTTAATATTCTAAATAATGCCAAACACAAAATCGTAGCATAAACAGGTTTTACTTTTAACCTCACATTTTAGTTTTATCTTCATAAAAATCCTGCATTAAGTGGGTCAAGTATTCATACCCACTCTACATCTGAGAAAACACAACAAAAAGAACAGGTTACTTGCTGGGCAAACAGCTAATTGGATGCCCTGACTCCTATTCTACAGAATAGTATTCAGATTATATACATATAGAACAGACCTTTCTTTACAATTGTTAAGTTCTTTAATACTTACTTGTAACATAAATTCCATACTGATCCTATTTTCAATCAATCTCATCACAAGGTGAGCTTTACACTGAAACATAGTGTAGTATTCCCAGGACAGTGTATGTGGATGCTTTATGGAAAAGTGTAGATGGGATGCTGGACTAAAAAAATAAACAGACTAGTTTAATATAACAAATTTGAATTAAATAAACAATAAATTTCATAGCTACATCAAGACAATAAATCAAAAACCTCATGGGAATACCGTAGCAATTTCCTTAGTATGAGAGCAACGAAGACTAGGAAACATCTAAAAATAACTTAACTAGACATAAAGGAAAATTGGAATGAACAGAAACACATGCCAACCTCCTGGCAGGAAGACACAATAGTGTAAATATTTCAATGCTTTCCAAATTCATCCATACAATCAATGCAATTCCAATCAATATCCCCAAGTTAAAGCATACACAAAAAACATTCAAGATGGATTACATATCTTAAACAAAAACAATTATAAAATACTAGAAGAAAATAAAGGAAAAAAATTTCTTTTCATAATTTTGGGGTGGGAAAAATCTTCACAAGGAAAAGTATAAAATCCAGAGGACATAAAGACCAGACTATGTAAAAATTAAAAATTCTGACATGAGAGATCATCAGTAAATTAAAAGATAGGTACAGTCTGTAGAAAATATTTACAACATATATGAACATTTAAGGTGTTTACACTTTTATATTATTTCAAATAATGCTACAGTGATTATCTTTTCATACATGTGCAGGTATTTCTGTATGGCAAATATCTATAAGAATAATTTCTATATGATAACATACTCAGAAGTTGAATTGCTGAATCTAAAAATTACCCATTTTAAAATTCTGATTGGTACTAACAAATTACCCTTCAAAATCAGTGTACCAAATTACACTCTCACAATCAATGTGTAAGAATAGTCATTACACTCCTTAAAAAGCATGGCATACTGAAATATAAAATTTTCTAATTTGATATTTGAAAAATTACTTTTATACTCTACTTGTTACTTCTGGGCTTATGGACAGCAATATGAAAAAGGTTAAATAAATTCCAAGGTATAATGGAATACTACATAGCACATAAATAGAACAAAGGAAATTCACATACAGTCACATGGAATGCTTGTCAAAATACAGATACGGTTAATTTTTTTAAAAAAGAGAAGTACACAGTAACACGCATGACTAAATTATACTTTGTAACTGCCATATACACATAAATAAAGACCAGAAAAAAACAAGAGGTCTGGAAGACAATATACCAAATTTATAATCATGGTTATCTCCAAGGAGAGGAAGTGATGGGAGCGAGAAGTGGTAAGAGGGCTAAAAAAGATCCTTTACTTTTTACTCCACATGCTTCTGAACTGTCTTGTTTTGAATCTCTTCAAAGAGCATGCATTCATGTGTTGCTTTTATACATAAAATTTGAAAATCAAACATACAAAAGGAACTAAATAAATGGACAGAACAAAGGTAAAAGCATTTAGTGTAAATAATTATTTACACACAATGGGAATGCTCTAACTATATGCTGGGAAACTGCCATATAGCAGACAGTCAAGAGAAGAAAGTGAAAGGAACTACCATTTTAA
Organism: Balaenoptera musculus; assembly: GCF_009873245.2. NCBI lineage: Eukaryota > Metazoa > Chordata > Mammalia > Artiodactyla > Balaenopteridae > Balaenoptera > Balaenoptera musculus. Next base: position 19,379,097 of record NC_045801.1, on the reverse strand, counting down.
TGAGTGCGTACTATGTATAAAGCTTTATCTCAAGTAACCCTGGCAACCAACATGGTTAAGATGGATCATCATTGTTGTTTTACACATTAAAACACACACACTCACAAAGGTTATACAATATTCTAGGCTCACAAAAATCAGTAACTACAAAAATCCAAGTCTGTCTAACTCCAAATTCCTATGCCTTCCCACTGACTTAATCTTGTCTCAGTGACCATGCTTCCACCAAAGAAAAGACTACTGATTATACAACTTGCAGTTTCTTAACCTTTGTTGTACTTTTAGACACTTGGGTAGTCTGGTTAATCCTACGGACCACAGAAAAAACTGCTTTTAAATGTGCACAATAAAATACACAGGTTTACAAAGGAAACCAATTATAATGAAATACAGTTATCAAAATATTTTTTAAAACTATGACATTACCAACATATGTGCTAATTTATTAATGCATTAAATAACAAGATCTAGCAGTGGTCTACTGTAGTAACTTTAAGGTAATGAGTGCAAAGAATATTTCAAGATACTTGCTAACAATTAAAATGTGACAAGAAAACATCCATGATTTCTACTGTTGACAAAGTCAAAGCACTGTCTGTTACCTACAGTCATAATTAAAAGAAATATAAAATTTCAGTTAATGGTGAGTAAAAAATACAGAAAAACTTTCCCATCCAATTCAATCCATATTCCCTTAGGGAATTCACGGACCCTAGAACAAATAAGAATCCCTGCTAGTACCATTATGTTGTTGTAAGTGGTTGTCTCAGTGACTTGCTAAAAAATAGAAAGGGAAAGAAAAGAAGGAAAGTGAGAAAGAGGGAAATAAAAGGAAAGAGGGAAAAAAGGAAAGAGTAAATAAGTGTCTAGGTAGCTGACCATTCAGATAAACAGGTAGAGGTAGGATGTGTTGATGCTGAAATCATCTACTTAGCCTTTTCTATTATTTTTAAACATTTACGAGAATAGTACGATATATTAGCATTAGGAAATTAACATGAAAAAGAAAAAAGCTTTATTATTTTTAGTCTTTTTTTAATGTTTAAATCCATTTACAGTCATCACATGCAATAGTAATGAAAGGAGTAATTAGAATACTACCAATGTCTGTGGGCTCAGTATTATTACAGACCATTATTACCACTTCTTTGGCCTGTGTGGGCCTCGATACACATACAAGTGATCCTAAAAGACTAATCCCACAAAACAAGGTTTGTAGTATCTCTGAACAATAAACATACTTATCCTTCTCTTTTCCTCCACCAAATATGGGATGTAATAAAACTCCACCAGTTTTTAGTTCGTACGCCACTATTTTGTCCAGCTCCTTAAAAAGATATAAAAATAGGGGTCAGTGAAAATTATTTTACATATCAAATTTTAGAATTCAACTGTGGTTTCCAATTTCCTGGAATCAGAATGTAAATTTCTGAAAATAAATGAAATGTATTTGAAGGGTAGTTTATGTTATAAACAAAGCAGACTACACAACTGGCTGAATGATAGAGCCAAAAAGCCTTCTCTACTTTGTGACTTTAGGGCTGGCCAGTAGGCTGGCAACTTTTCCTAATGGCTCTCCTCAACCTCTCTGACCTGTTCTCCAAGTTTATCTCTTCCTTCTCTGTATTTTGCTTCTGGTGGAGGATTTAAGCAAGTAAAAACAAACAAGGATAAAATTATGTCAGGATCTATCATTTTAAAACTTCTCTAGTTTTCTTTAATATGACACAGATCAAAATGAAAAAATAAAAGTTTAAGTGGAAAAAAAGACAACACAACTGTGCTGGAAATTCATGACTAGTTTAAGTAACATACAAGCAGTACAGAGAAGTGGTAAAAATCATAATGAAGTGGTTAAAAGCCAGGTTTGAATCCTGGCTCTACTACTCACTAGCTGTGTAACTTTAGCCAAATAACTTAACCTCTCTGTGCCTCAGTTTCCTTATCTGTAAAATATAAATAATAACAGAGTAGTTAGGAGGATTAAGATAGTTACTATTTATAAAATGTTTGTAACAGTGCCTGAAACACTAAGTTTTTGAAATTAAAAATGGACTCTTCAGTTCTAGATGTACGAATCTTTTATAGTTCTCAATATTTGAAATCTTTTGCAATTACTTTTTGGCTTACTTAAGTTTAGGTTTAGATGGTGAAGGTATATAAAATGAGAAAAGAAGGAGGATAGAGGGGGTCTATTTAATGAGGCTATTAAAGGCTGAAATTTTTCCACCTGAGAGGTGAGAAGATAAACATGACATGATTAAAATGTATATGAACAGAATGCGCTAGGCAAAATACAACTGACTTTCTCTTTTTGGCCAAATCTTTAAATAATGGGAAAAGATGTGAAAATGACAGAGAATATAAATACACTGAAGGACTAGCCAACATATAATAAGTACTTATTATGACCTAGGCACTACGCACATTACATGTATAACGTCTCACAATCCCTGTCCATACTAGTAGTAGCAGTAGATACTACTAGTAGTAGAAGATACTACTACTACTTACTCTCCTTATACAAAAGAGGCTTGGAAAGATTAAGCAAAATCATAAATAAAGCTTGTGAATGTATGAAGCAAAATGAAAAGCAAACTGACTCCAGAATCTAGGTTCTAAGCCTAAACAAATTCAGAAAGCACAAAATTACATTAAAAATGACTACTATGAGGAGCTGGAATATATCTAACAACTAACTTTATGTTTAAGGAGCTTAAATATTCTTGTTCTCAGCAAAAAAGTCTTTGGAGGCCAACACTGACAATGGAAAGCAGATAAAACAGACCACTACTCTTTCTCTATAAAATGATTCTCATTTTGCTGGAAAAACTCAGGGACTTTCAAATGACAATAAGTATTTTATAGTTACTAAAAAATAAAGGACACATGACTTGAAAATCTGGAGAACACTAACATGTCTTATTGACTTCTAAGTGGATAATGGATCTAGTTGCTTTTACCTCTTTAATCCAATGGCGATATTCATTAACACCAAAAGTTTTTTTCATCCAGAGACCATAAATATAGCCTGAGATTCCCTTCAATACCCATTCATCAGACCTAAGCAAAAAGTCAAATAATAATACATCATTTTATGTATTTTTAATATAAATAAAATATAATAAATTTTATTATTTTAATAATAAAAATTCTTCAGATATTTTTGGCCAAAGGCCAAAGAGGGTAACAAAACAAGCATTAACATGTACTTCTCTGCCTTCTTAAAGAAAATGAAAGTTACAAACCATTTGGTTTTCCCACTTCCTCTGGCTGAATTCTACCTATCCATTCATTGTACCTTCTTCACATCTGGCATCAACTTAATTATAAGACCACTTTATACTCTTGTTTCAAGGTACCTATGTTTGTGCTTTGCTCTGGCAGTGCTGCTTCCCTTATACCCAAGTCTGCCCATACTGTCTGCCTCTAAGGAAAGACGTGCACACAGCCAGGACCATACTGCTCAATTCTTTTTCTTTTTGTTTTTGATTGATTGATTGATTGATTGATTGATTGATGGCTGCGTTGGGTCTTTGTTGCTGTGCGCAGGCTTTCTCTTGTTGTGGTGAGCGGGGGCTACTCTTCATTGCGGTGCGCAGGCTTCTCACTGTGGTGGCTTCTCTTGCTGCGGAGCACGGGCTCTAGGCACGCAGGCTTCAGCAGTTGTGACTTGCGGGCTCTAGAGCGCAGGCTCAGTAGTTGTTGCACACAGGCTTAGCTTCTCCGCAGCATGTGGGATCTTCCCGGACCAGGGCTCGAACCCGGGTCCCCTGCATTGGCAGGCGGATCCTTAACCACTGTGCCACCAGGGAAGCCCAATACTGCTCAATTCTTAAAAGTCCACATTCTTTTATTATCAATCCCATGCATAATTATCAGTGAGATCCTAAGACCTCAAGTTTAAATACTTATTTTTTAGTTTCTTAAGTGGAAAGGCAATGACACCTTTCATTCATTTATTTATTCGTATGTTTATCCATTCATTCATTCGTTCATTAAAACATTTTGTCTATCATGTTCCAGATACTATCCTTTAATGAAACTATGTGTCTTAGGAAAATTACAAATCAAGAGGTCTTACCCTCCACCCTTTCCCCTCCAGAAAGAAAGAAAAAGACACCAAGACTTACATACTATATATTATAATCATAAGTTATAGTCTTAAGGGAATTTTGTCTATTTCTTCAAATTCACCTCAAGTTTAAAAAAGAAAACAAAAAGTGTTTTATTTCTCACATCTTTCAAGTAAATTAGTACAAATCTAGGAACTAACAGGAAAATCCCTATAGCATCATCACTATTGTAGAGGACCATTATTTTACCTTAAGTATTACCAATTGCACTGAATATTGACATCAGAATTCTAACTATAGTTCTCTGTACACTGAAGTCCTTGTACCTACAGTATTTACTTAGTTCTTTAAGAAACTGATGTTATCAAAATTCTTACCTTATTCTTATTGCAAATTACAAAATTAACTCTATTGATATACTGAGGACACGGCCAAAAATTCAGGATGAAATTTATACTGATTACTTTTCTTTAAATATATATAATAGTGTCTGTTAATTATCTGCAGTTAGGACAAAGTTCAACTTACATTGCAGGAAAAGAAAATAAAAATAAACTTTCCTGATTCTTCTTCTCAGTAGTTGTAAACTTTGAAATTACTCACCAAGACATTCTGGATATGAAACATCCAAAAAATTGCTGGGCCAAGGACTGGGCTAAACACCTTCTAGTCAAAGGCGTCTCATCTATGATCATGGCGCTGTGTAACAGGTTTGTGCTGGCATTGAAAAGAAGAGACAGCTCATTATAACCAAGAAATAAATAATTATTCAATCAAAATAAAATAATCACACTTTTAAAATAACGGAATTTAATTAACACATAAAAGAGAAAAACCAGAATACTGTCCCCAAGAGCTTTTACAATTTTAGTTGAAACTCATAATCTTAATAACTTTTGTTTAAAGCAAGGACTGTAATGTTTCCCATTGATTTCCATGAAAAATATAAATACCCTTTTAGGGGGGTAGGGGGTTGCAGCATCAATCAGAAACTGATATGTTAATCAGACACTAATCTTTTTATGAAGGTCTCTTCTAATTTCAAAAATCTTTTCCTAATAATACTATTAATTTTTTGTGCTATATTATTTACTTTCAAATGCATTGACCCATCAGATTGTCTAAACAACTCTGAAGAATGCAAGAACACTATTATTATGTCCATTTTACAGATGAGAAAATAGACCCCCCCAAAAAAATGACTGACCCTGAGACATATAACTTCTAAATTTGGCACTTTTCAAGGAATGAAAGAAGGGAGGGAGGTAAAGAGGGTAAAAGAAAAAAGAAATAAAATTTTCTCTCTCTTTTTTTTTTTTTGCATACAAATTTCTGATGATATCAGTAAATTTTTAAATAGTGCTAGGACAAAAACCTCACTAGATACCCACATAGTAACTTGTATCATTTTTGTTTTTAATGCATAAGCCAAAAAGAGACTAAAAACACATATGTAAAAAATTAGTATCAGTTAATTCTGGATCAAGATAATATGAATCTTTTGGGTTATTTTGAAATGTTCTTCTTTATGCTTTTCTACATTTTTCAATTTTGAAAACACTGGATTTTCTACAAAGCCAACCATAACTAAAATGAAGGGAAAAGGTTCAAACTGCATCTTAAAATTGATCACAGGGGCTTCCCTGGTGGTGCAGTGGTTAAGAATCTGCCTGCCAATGCAGGGGACCCGGGTTCGAGCCCTGGTCTGGGAAGATCCCACATGTCGCGGAGCAACTAAGCCCGTGTGCCACAACTACTGAGCCTACGCTCTAGAGCCCGCGAGCCACAACTACTGAAGCCCGTGCACCTAGAGCCCATGCTCTGCAACAAGAGAAGCCACCGCAATGAGAAGCCTGCGCACTGCAACGAAGAGTAGCCCCCGCTCACCACAACAAGAGAAAGCCCGCGCACAGCAACAAAGACCCAACGCAGCCAAAAATAAATAAATTAAATAAATAAATTTTAAAAAAAAATTGATCACAAAATAAATAACCTATCTTCACATCATTAACCTAATTTAGGCCTTTTGAATTTGGATACAAACCTAAAAATGCTCATGGAAGCATAAGCAGCCACTTCAACATAAGCCTCATCGATGAATACAGTCTTAAAACAAGAATATGGGTATCGACACGTAAGAATTTCTTCATAAAATTCAAAAACTTCATGAAGATACGACGTGGTATGTTTAAGCAATGGAAGAAGTTGAGGTAAACAAAAATGAGTAACCTAAAAATAAAAAGCAGGGAAGAAGATCATTAAATAAAAGAGTTAACTGAAATCTTAAATTTCCTAAATATCTCAGTTATAAATGAAGCTGCACATAAATCCCTCCCCCCCACCTTTTTTTTTTTTAATAAATCCATGGCACTGAGAGAAAATACTGGTATGAAATTAGTGACTATTTTTACTATGTTTACAAAACATTCATTGCACTTAAGACTTAAATTCATGATGGATTATAAGTCTGAAATGCTTAGATCCAATGAAAATAATAACTTTGGTTCCAAATTAAAATTTCTTTTGCATATGCATACAAAACAAGAACAATCTAAATTTCCAAGGCTTATTGTAAACCTGCCTTTGATTCATAAATATCTAACCTAGTGAATACTGTACATCATAGTACTATCTTAAATAATTAACAGTCATTATACTATCTTCAGTACATATAAAAAACAATAATGAAAACTGCAGGGAAGCTTACTGGTAGTGAGGAGATAAGAAATACCAGCAACAGAAATAATAATTCTGATTTTCTCACATTACATCCCACTTTGGACACAGACACTCAAATATCACATACTGTCTGTCTCTTATTATGATTCTATGCCAAATGAACAACATCAATTATGACATATCACTCTGACTAGAATGACTCAGCAAGGTTTCATGAAGACTACATTTGAGCTAATCTTTTTGAATTGAACAAAAGTTTCATAGATAAGGAGAGGAGGAAAAGAGGACATCCCAAACAGTTAAAGACGGGAAAAAATATGGTTTAGTCAGAAAAAAATCTAAGTAAACTATATTGAATATAACAAACATAAATAGAAAAGTAATGAGGAAAAAGCTAGAAAGGAATATTAGGGTCAAATTCTAGAAGCTCTTGAAAGCCATGCTAAAGAAATTTGATTACTGCAGGATATGGAGGCAAGGAAAGTTTTTAATATACAATAAAAAACCATTCTTCTGACAACATTATAAAAGAACAGATTAGAGACTACCATAAGTGAACGGTGAGCATTTATTTAACATTAGTGGTCAGGGCCCAAACTGCATCATGATAAGCACTCCTCTTGGTACACAAACAAAATATAAAATACTATTCATCAAATAAAGAAGACTCACTTTTAGACAAAACTACATGATAGCAAATCTACTGATACTGCAATAGAAACTATTTATTTGAGACAGAGAAAGATTAAGTCACGGGCTTTAAGTATTCAGGAAAAATATTTCTTGACTGTCATTTACCTTTCTCCCATCCAATGGCTCAGAGTGGGAAAACAAAAATTCTTCCAAAATACAAAGCAGGTACTAATCAAATCTTGATTTTCAAGTTGATCATTTACCAAACATGATAAAATTCACAGCCAATCTTATCAGTGAATATACTTTTAGGAGTCATTGTCAAGACACCAAAAGCAAATCATTCATAAAATATCTTGAGTATTTTCCATGAGTGATTTTATAAATCTTGTGAATTTCAGGAAAGCAAATACAAGAGCAGACTGAGGAGCTCACTGACTTTCCTGGTTGCCCTCAATTTTTGCTCATACAACTGAAAGAAGTTGAGATATACACAGTCACAATATAAGCCTTATAATTAAAACTAAACTAACTGTAATCAAAAACATAAAGGACTAAGAGTAAATAGAGATTCATTCAAATGTTACTTTAAACCTATACAGAGGCTATGAGTGTCAATAACCAATGAATCACTTTATAACCACCAGAAAGTTGATGCTTGAGGAGGCCTAAAACACTATGGGGCTTATCAACTGATCCATGATTTGTGGCCAGATGTGGGATGGGAGGAAATTGGGAGGAAACTTTCATTAGTTCATTGACCAGAATTCTAACCCTGCCTGCCTCAGCCTTTTCTCTTCCCTCTATATATGCTGAAGAGAGAATAAATCTTGCTCTTTAATTTTGAAATTGTAGTATTTCAGGTTCTGGAGATGGAACTATAACATTCATAAACTCATGTTAATTCTGTAACACAATCAGTTACAGAAATCAACCTATATTCTAACCAACCTATACTCTAAGGTATACTTGAAGCTCTTTTGGAACACTAAGCCCTCTGGTGAAAAAAATACAGAATTTTAATATGCCAGCATTTTAAAAGGAGTTCATGTCATTATATATTTCAGGTAAAGAAACCTTTTCTCTCTAGTGATAGTTCTAACAGTTGAAAGAAGAATTAAGAAAAACTTAGTACTTATAATATTCTTCTGATTAGGCATGAAAGAGTGGGAGGGGAAGAAGCAAGAAGCTATGATTTACCTCATGCATATATGGATCTACAAGTATTTCAAAAGGTCCAATGGCCAAGGAGATATTCGATGCAGCTGTTGGAATGGTAAGCATGTAATGGAAGGTTTTCTTCCTCATATCATGGGTATACACTGTCTCCACCAAATCTCCACTGGAAACAGCCACCATTGCAGCATCCACTGTAAATTCTAATTTCCATGTACATAATTCAGAGTATGAATCAACACATGGGAACCAAAATCTAGAAAAAAGATCAACAGTGCAGAAAACATGTTGAAAGTGTAACCTACATTGTTTCTGCCACATATAAGTTATTTTAACATTTACAGAATATGCACAAGAAGAAATTTTAGCTATTTGCCCACTGATGTTTTTTACTGAGCAATCTGAAAGAATGTGATTAAAGATAGAGTCCTGTCTCCAAATATTATTGGCAATATTAATAAAATATATCATGTAGTACCTCCAGTTTAAACCCTGAAAGGAGGTAAGCAATTCTTAGTTTCCAATTTTTTAATTAAAAATAATTTTTACTTGTATACTCACAGTCAGTTTTTATGTAGCATTCATTTTTGGAAACTAAAAATGCTTACAAAAAAGTTTTAAAACATACAATATTCAGAATCTATTCCATAACGTCAGGAAACTGCTTTTCTGGAGTATGTGATGCATTGCATAAATTCAAACAGTGCTGGTAAAGCGAGACATAAAATTTCTACTCAATGTTCTATTCAGATCAGGTTTTACTATGTGCCAGGGTCTGTACTTGTTACTGAAACACGGAGAAATATAAGACATCATCCCTGGCTTGGAGGAGTTAATAATCTGAGGAGACTACACATAATATTTCAATAACATGGTTAACTGTAGAGCTATGAGAATTAACTACAATTACATGCAACAATAAAGGTACATCTCACTACCACAATGTTACACAAGAAAGGCAGATATAAAGAGCATAAGGCATATGCTTCCATTTAATAAAGTTCAAAGATAGGTGTTATCAATCTACAGTATTTTAGAAATCAGGATGGTGGTTGCCCTAGGGCAGGAGGCTACCAGGTGGGCAAGAGTGAATGGAAGTGGGTAGAAGGGGGTACTCTGTGATGCTGGTAATGTTAATGTTCTTTTTCTTGATGTGAGTGTGAATTACACGAGTTTGTTCACTTGTGAAAATGTATTGAGCTTTCTATTTACAATTCGTGTAATTTTCTGTATGTTTTACTTCAATACAAAAGTTTAAAAAATGAAAGAATTGAGACAACTTTAGAACATTAGACTTGAAAAGGAAAGGAGGGAAGACAGGATTGAAGAGGAACAAGATTCAGAAGAGGTTCAAGTAGTTGGGGATCAAGCTCATACTTCTCATTTTATACTAAATACATGTATTGCATATTCATAGAAAAAATGCAATTGAAAAAATGAAATCAACTGAAATACGTAAGAATTAGTAATCTACCTTGTGGAATTTTGATACCCACAAGAGAAAACATGAGCACCTCTCTCTGCCATACTTCCCTCTACACTGGGTACCACAAAATGAAGACCTCCTTTTGGCTGATCCAAAGAAAAATTGATGTGTATCTTTAGCACCTTTAATTCTGCAACAAATAAATACATACATACATTGATATATAAAAATATAGTTAGGTAACAGTGGTCGATATAATAAGGGCAAAGACTTATACTGAACATAAAGTGGGAATCAAAGGCTGAGTTTTACATAAAAGATCACACTACTTAACCTAGTGTAGGCTTTTACCATCTCTTTGCCTACAGGAACTCAACAGTCTGCTTCCACTGGTGTTCTTACCTCCACTCAATTCTAGTCACTGCTAGTTGTGTTCTCCCAAAATATTGGTCATACCATATCCCCCTCTCAACATTTCTGACAATGCTATACTGCCTAAAGAAAAGAGTTTAAAACTACCACATAGTTAAGGCCTTCCAGATCCAATTCAAAACTTACTTTTCAAGTTTGTTCTGTTAGTACATTCTCGCACAGATAGTTAACCCTACTTGTGACTTTAAGGAGTAGGAGGAGTAGGGAGTGGGGTAGTAGGGAAGGACTACCCAAAAATTTACATTATGCAGCATTATTTACTATGTTTGATTTCTAAGTAATAAATACGTGTTGCTTCCGTTAAGATTAAAAAAGATGTTCCTTTTAATTTCCCTCCAAACATTGCAACCAATATGGACTTTCTCCAACCCGTGAACATGCAATGATGACCTTCCATGCCTGCCCCCTAAACTAGGCAACCCCCCTGCAAGGTAAACCCCTCCCCCCACCATATACACACACAAACTATCCAAAAAGAGCAAAAACAAAACAAAGTCTTTTACTTCCTTATCTTGGTTAATTTTATAAAGCAAAATAAAGGTAGGCAGAAGGTTATGTATGATAATTATAATGGCTGTAACTTTATACAAGGAAATAAAGAAGATTCAGAAATAATAAGACAAAGTAAAAGTAGGCAGAGTGGGTGTTAGCAGCCCTACGTTCTAGCCTTGGCTCTACTACTAATTAGTGACACTCAGCAGGTCACTTACTCTCTTTAAACCTCAGATTACTCTTCCATAAAAGGAAAGAATTGAATCAGATGACTTTTTAGGATCCTTCCTTTTATAAAATGCTATAATTCTAAACTGAGTAAATACTGTGTGGGTTCTCAAATCTTGACAAATTGTTCCAACCATCTAATTTTTGTTTTATAACTTTCGCTTTAAAAGCAACAGTGAAATGAGTTGCTTTTTGTCATAGCCCTTGATTGCTATTTTCCTGTTAGCCAATTATCTTTAAGGAAAAAAAGAGCTTCCAACTCCTGTATATTTCAACTGATTAATTTATAATTTAGGTACCATTAATTTTCATGAAAAGATTCTAGTCACTGAATCCAACATGATTTTACTGTATACTCAACATGTTCTTGGTATTTTACCATCAACGTGTTTCCATAACTCTGATGGAACCTTAATGCAAAGTTCTCCATTTCCTGCATCAGGATCCACAGCACTAACCGCAGCTGCGTAAGCATTGGAAAAATAATTGAGATTTCTCCTGGGGGGGGGAAAAAAGAGAAAGCCAGCTTTAATAATAAGCCATATATTTCACCAAGCATTTTCTTAAATACTTGGCACCATTTGTTTGTAACCATTATATCAATTTACATAACTCACAGGAATGCTCTTTAGCCAAGTAACTGTTGCTCTATTTCCTAAGACTAAAACTATTAAACTATAAATGCAATGGCATATATAGTCTACTTGCCAATGCTATGTGATTATTATGACTATCACACCCTTCATTAATTTTAGAATGCCAAAGCCACTACACTTTCTTAATACAAATGTAAAGAATATACATAGAATTGAAGAAATAATTATTCTTTATCAATCTGGCAAAAATTTGAATGGATTCAACAAGCTTTATAATCTAATAGAAATTAAGAGGTTTAAAACAAATCAGAATGGGAATTAATTCCTCAAAATATAATACTGCTCCCCTCCACTCCCCAGTACGTGACAATGTAAGCTTAATGAAGGAGAGGAACTTTTGGATGGTTCACTGATATATCCCCTAAATGCCAGGGGGCACTCAAAAAATATTTGTTCAATAGGTACTTGGCCTTATTTCCTACTGAATGAAAATAATACACAGAAGCCTTATGGAAATATGAAAATACTGTTCTCATCTGATTTTCTAATTTTATTCCATAAAAATAACTCACATATATATGTATATACATGCACACACATATCGCATTTCCTCACTGAAATCAGTTAAAGTAATATGGAAGAAGTGGAAGAAAGAAAAAAGACAAGGAATGGCAAGAGCGAGAAAACAAGATCAGACACAATACTGTGAGCCATATTCTTGTTGTGCACCTTTATGTCTATCATCTTGCCATTAGATAACTCCACAAAGTAAAGTCAGTGATATTTCACTAGCTTAATAAATTTTTAACCTAGTTAAAAGATAAGTTTCATATACTCTACAGAGTAATTATAGGGAAAATAAAAGAGGAAAAGCCATGAAAGAAAACATTAAACTTACACTCTCAATATGACGGAGGCCATTCCCCCCCCCATCTCCAACTCTCTCCTAACTAGGAAGGATGTACTATTAACTACGACTTTTAACAACTACAAAACACAAGGTTCTGAAAGTAGTTAAGCAGACTTCTCAATAATTTTAACACTTTCTTTCTCTTAGATAAATAAGTAAAATAAAAGGTATTAAAAACTCCAGGACCACAATAAAAAACAAATGACTGTTTTTTCACATACCATCTTTTTTTGTTTGTTTTTAATTATCATACAGTAAAAGTAACTTTTTTCCTTTGGTATATAATTCTATAAATTTTAACATGTGTAACCGTCACCACAATCAGGATATAGAACAGTTCTGCCATCCCCAAAAGCCCCTTGTGCTATGCCCTGTGTAAAATAAATGGAATCATACAGAATGCAACCTTTTGAGGCTGGCTTATCTCACTCAGTATGTCTTTGAAATTCATCTAAGGTGTTACATGTATCTATTGTTTGTCCCTTTTTATAATGAATAGTATTACATTGAATAGACTGTACCACAGATTGTTTATTCATTCATCCACTGAAAGACATCTGGGTTGCTTCCAGCTTTTGGCTATCAGGAATAAAGCTGCTACAAATAACTGTGTATCAGTTTTTATGTGAATTTAATGTTCATTTCTGTAGTACAAACACCCAAGAGTGGGACTGCTGAGTCATATGGTAAATATAAGTTTAGCTTTGTAAGAATCTGCTAAACTGTTTTCCAGAATAGCTATACCATTCTACATTCTCATCAGCAATATATGAACATGCCAGTTGCTCTGCATCCTTACCAGTACTTAGTTAACATACCATCTAATTTTAAAAACTACTTTGTATATTTATAGGTTGCAATTTCTTTTCAATAAAATTTCAAAAACATGAAATCTGAAAGATAGCTGAAGAACTTGTAATATCCCCCAGTTATCTGTGAAATTCAAAAATAAAAAAATCTTTGTTACACAAAAGGCCAAATTTAATTAATATTACATATTAAACCACTCATTTTTTTTCTATGGAAAATTATTCTCACTTAATCTTATTTCCTGAGAAAAGGTAAAGTGGTCCAAATAAAATGGTGAGTCATTATAAATGGAATCTATTGGAAAGTCAGTTATGAGGAACAATCTTCTCATGGTTTGGATTTCAGTGTTTCCTTTCATAATATGAATCAAAAATGTTTCCTTCCATAATAACCTAATAAAAGCCAAAAATTACAAGACAAGATTATAAGTGTTTCCAATTTTCAGAATAATAATGATTGCAAAATATTAATATGCCCCTGCCCTATAACTACCACCATGGCAATCCCCATTCTTCCTTAAGGAAACAAAGCTTAAAGGTGAGTAATGTTGTAGGGGATACTTAAAAACTAGTAAATTAAGGTAATCAAAAGAATTTTCTCCAAGAACCTATTATAAATATCTATATTAAATTAAAATAATCTGTTAATTCTTTGTCAGATAAAGAACGTGTGCTTCTTAAAACTGTGTGCAGATTTTACAAAACTTAAGATTTAATTATTTGTAAACTTTTTCTCCATTTAAAAAAATTTCACGGAAGCACAATATACGTCAGAAATATATATATACACTCTAAGTATACAGTTCGATGAATTTTCACAAAACCAAAGCAGCCAGCATGCAGAGCAAGAACAGAACTTTACCAGCCTCCCAGAAGCCCTCTTGTAATCACTAACCTAGCCCTGCTTCCTACCACCAAGGGTAACCTATTATTCTGACATCTAATGAGATAGATTAACAACTTAATACACATTCTTTTGTGTCTGACTTGTTTTATTCAACATTAAGTTTGTGAAATCCATCCATATCATTGCATCTAGCTGTTGGTCATTCAGTCTCATTACTTTTAGAATTCCAACAGTGTAAGAATATACCACAATCTACCATTCTACCATTGATGGGTTTTCAGGTAATTTACAGTTTTGACTATTACAAATGCTGCTGTGAACAGTTCTGTACTTTTTTCTTGGTGAACATATTGGATATACACGTAGGAGTGAGACCACCAATCATAGAGTATGTATACATTCAATCTCAATTTACATTTCTATTAGCTGTGTTTGAGAGTTCTACTCTATATCCTTGTCAACACTCAGTTTTTTCTTCTGTCTTATAATTCACATACAGAATAAAATAAATAAATAAGTAAAAGCCAACAGAAAAATCCATTTTCCAGAAATGGAACCAATATCAAAATTAACAAAAATGATTTTCAAAAATAATTGAAACAACATTTGATAATGATGCCATGAAATAAGGTTGCTTAGAGAAAACTCCACCTTAACAAGTTTTTCTATGAAAAAGCCTAGGGAATTTCACTGATAACAAGCTCAAACTTGAGTCAATTACTTTAAAGTAGCTATTTGTTAAAAGCTAATGAATTTCAAGCCACTAGAAATAATGAGTATAGATAAGAACAAAATGGCTTTACTGCTATGCATGTGTAATTACAAGAAGTCCAAATAAGAAGAACCCTATCTAGTTCTAGGGTTACCACATTTAAGAAAACACAATGCCAAACCAGAGAGTATTCAGAGCACGGCAAAGAGAATGGTTAACAAATTTGGAAAGAGTTTTAAATGAGGAATGGTTGAAAGTACTGAGATACTACAGACTGGAAAAGAGAAAACTTACGGGAAAACAATTTTTAACAAGCATAAGTTTGTGAACATTATAGCAAAACAGACTGTGGCTCGATGTAATAAAGAACTTTCTAGCATTCAGAAATGAAAGGGGTGCTTTAAAATATAGTAAGCTCTCCTGAGCTGGATGTATTCAAGCAGAAGGTAGAATAGTATAGGAAAAATTCCTGCTGAAGTTTTGACTAAACAAACCCCAAAGTTCTTCCAATTATGACAACTAAATTCCAAGCAATACTACTAAAACAACTGCCAGTGAGGCACTGTGGGCTGAGTTAAAATATAAAACTAGTATCCATATTACTTAACCATAATCAATAAAGGAATCAACCACTTCTACCATATGATATCAGTAAAATAATAACACTTAAAATCTCTTTGTAGACGTCTGTATTAAAATATAGGACCTAGAAAATTTTTTTTAAAAAAAGCAATTTAAAAAATCAATTCTAATCACTCTAAAAATTGCTCCAATCACTCAAAGTTACTTCATTTATATCTTAAGTTAGCTTCATTTCTACTGCCACTCCTTAATGGAAATGAAGACAGGAGACAGGAATTAAACTGATTCTTGAAACTCAGGAAAGTGGAGACTTTTCAAGTAAAATAAAAAAGGTCTTCTCAAAGTAGCAAAGCCTATCCAGGGAAGGAAAAGAAACAAGGAGGAAAGAGATGTCAGCCACTGTAGGCTACTCACGCACAGAAACAGTCTCTCTGGAAAAATCTACATTTACCTTATTCTAAGAAGAGAGAAATGTAGCAAAAAAAAAGAAAAGAAAAAACAAATACAAACAGAAAAACCACCGAAGAGACATAGCTTCTATGGAGGCAAACTATACCTACAATATGTAAGATTCAAACAGAAAATATATTTGGAGAAACTTCAAGTGCTTAAATTATTTTCCTGGCAGACAATAAGCCAGAGAGAGAGAGAGAGAGAGACAGAGACACAGAGACACAGACGGAGAGAAAGAGAAGCCTTATAGATGTTACATAACCAACAGGTATTTTATTTGCTAGCACAGGTAATTTAACAACTCAGCTAACGTTTAGTTGGATCAAATAGGTAGAAATGCCTTTTAGTCCCTTATCTAAATGTTTCCCTTCCTTGCATTCCCCCTGCAGTTCAAAGGTGCTGAATCTCAACCAAGGTAAGCACACTCTTGCCATTAAAAATAGGAGGGCCTGGCACCTTAACTTTAAAACAAATAAGGAGAAAATGTGATGAAGTAGCATATTACTTCTTTGAATGTTAGGACATTCTTGTACATATTCAAGACTAAATTTAACCACTGAGTTTTAAGTTTAACTTTCAATTCAAATCTGCTACATTTAATTTCTGTTTCAGCTTTAGCAGAAATTTTACTGCTTCATTAGAGAAAGTTACTTTAGAAACAAAAAAAGTAACAGAAGTATCTAAAGACCTTAACTATCTGCTTTTGCCAAAGTTCTCTTTAAAAATAAATAACATCATTCACAGGAGATACCTTTCACATCTAATTGCTAAGCAGTATTTCTTCTGAATAACTGGGAGGTTTCTGTCTTTTGCCTTACAAATCTTATAAACAATAGTGCTTCCCTCATTTCGTATGGCAACCAGAAATATCAAAACCAAATCTACAGTTTTCCTCTAGTAACTTAACAGTGTGGTACCCACCATCCTATACTTTTTTACCCTTTGTGCTAATTTCATTAGCTACTTTAAAAAACTGTTGTCTAATAAAATTCTAAAACCACTCTCAAATCTTCTTTTGAACAAGTCAGAGAATAAACAAACACCAGCAAAAATAACTGTCATCTCTCTTAAAAAGTAATCAGGATTCTAGAGCCAGGCAGAAAATACTAAGTGACCATGGTTTAGAGAGCTCTGGTGCTACCTGAAAAGAAAAGTTTAAATATATTCTATCGTTCCCAATTTCCTAACCTAACCTGCGAAAATATTCTCCTTCATGACTTCCTTTTCTTTCTTTATAATACTAAAAGTGATGAGGTATCTTCCCTATCACTAGGGAAAAGTTTTAGGGGATATCATCACCTCAAAATTAACATAGCAAAGCTTGCTTTCTCAACAGATTTGAAGTCCACTGTTCCTGTCATTGCACTGTCACAGGTTATCTTCTTTGAGACCTGAGCAGCAACAACTGGTAAAGCAGCTGTGCAAACACTGTTTTGTGACTGGCAGATGGAGAAGCTTCCTTACCCTGTCATCAATGCAGAGTTCTAGGCTCGACAGGGTGGCTATTTTGGCCTCTGGCAAGGTAATGGCTCCCCTACCTGCTCTTTTACACATGCCTTTTCCATCCATTAGTGGTACATACTTACTGCTCCAAAGGCAAATGATTGTTTTTTTCTGGGGGAAAGAGGATGCAGATGATTTTGTAATAAGTCTTTTCATGTCAGTTCCACAAGTGTGGCTGTAAAAGCATGTAATTTTTTTTTTTTTTAAATACGTGTCTATTTTAAATTTATTTATTTATTTATTTTTGGCTGTGTTGGTTCTTCGTTTCTGTGCGAGGGCCTTCTCCAGTTGTGGAGAGCGGGGGCCACTCTTCATCGCGGTGCGCGGGCCTCTCACTGTCGCGGCCTCTCTTTGCAGAGCATGGCTCCGGACGCGCAGGCTCAGTAGTTGTGGCGCACGGGCTTAGTTGCTCCGCGGCATGTGGGATCTTCCCGGACCAGGGCTCGAACCCGTGTCCCCTGCATCGGTAGGCAGACTCTCAACCACTGTGCCACCAGGGAAGCCCAAAGCATGTAATTTCAACCACTCACCTTTATAGAATGGGAAGTCACATGAGCAATTCAGAGACATCCTGAATTTTCCCAACACCGTTTTCTCTTCTGAGTTTCAAAGATTTTAAACCAATGATTATTGGGATGATAAATATGTCTATTGATAAGTCTCCTTTCTCAACCCTCCCAATCCCTTAAAGCAGTGGTTCCTTCTCAAGCTTTACCTTTTATCAGAATCACCTGGCAGGCTAGTTGAAACACAAATTGCAAGACCCTATCCCCAGTTTCTGAACCAGTAGGGCCGGGGTACTGCTTGGAAATTTGCATTTCTAACAAGTTCCCAGGTGATGTTGATGCTGCTTGTCTAGGTGTCACACTTTGAGAACTGCTGCCGTTAAGTCAAATATTATACATACAGACTAGTTAAAATATCACCTTGACTAAACAGAGTTTACAGTTTGGGGCATTCTAACCCAAAATACTAAGAATCACAGAAATGATATAATCCAATGCTATCAAAATGGAAAAAACAAGTGCCTTCAAATGTAGTTGACAGTATTTAAAGCAGTACAAATATTCCCAGGGCACAATCAAGTGAAATGCTAAAAAGAGCCATAAAAGAATAATAAGTAATCCTATTTTCCTAAGGAAATAATTCAAAGTAAAAGAAAAAAAAAGATCTAGAAAATAATCATGTCATCCACAGTATACTGAATAAATGGAATATTACCTGGCCATAAAAACAATAAAAAAACGAAGTCTATCATGTTATACGTGGAAAGGTGAAAACAAAGTATTTAAATGAAAGATGCAGAACATAAAGCTGATCACAAAGATATAAGTTTACTGATAAAAATCAGAAGTAGCCTCAATAGATGCAATACTTAAAGTGAAGGAATGAGATATTTCAGACTATTTTTATATGATATTCTAAAGCTGTCAAATATTTTATAGAATATTTTAAAGTAGTTTTTGGTCTACAGATTACAGTATCATCTAATTCACTGAAGATTACATTAATATCTATGAAACTAATATTTTTTTAAAACTTTTAAAGTAGAAAAATGGCTAAGAAAATTTATTTAAAGTTCTCTGATAGTACTTCTTTAAAAGTGCAGTCTGAAGAAAGGAAACTTAATAACTTACTATGTTGGCCAGAGCTAGTAAAATTTTTTGAACCAAATGTGTGCAGTGGTAGAAGCAACAGAAATTATAATTAGAAAAGATAAATTGGGAACCAGAATCTAATAATAATCTAAGAAAAATTGGTTGAAAAAAATTAATCCAATCAATGAAAAAAAAAAACTGTTAGAAATATCGACTTTTAAAGCATGTAACTTACTGTTTTGATTCATTGTGACAAACTTCCAAGGTTGGATCATTATAAATAAAAGCAGCTTCTAAATCATTGATCCTTACTCGGTATATTCTACACTGTTTGCTGTTCAACTTGATTCTATTTAAGTTTGCAACTGTGGGAAATATAGTCAGTTCCACAAATCCCTGTAAAGATAAAGAATAATAATTTCATTAAAATGAACACAGGTATGTTTTAGAACATATTTCTTTGATTTCTACTACTTATACACATACTACAATCCGGAGACAGAATCCCAAATAGCTACACACATACAAGTATTCTCCAAGGATCTTCACTTCAACTATGGCTGTCCTAGTGACTGAATGGGTGTGAATTACGTATACTTTATCATCCTGGTGTTCACATTCACTATCAGTGAAAAGTAGACCATCTGCTAGAAAAGAAAGTAAAAGGACTACTCACAAATATAAGAATTTATAGACAGACTGGAATCCAAACAGAGAGGAAGGGGAAAAAAAAAAAACCAACAGAGCAAAAAGAGAATCAAAACCACTTCAGTGAGTAAAAGAACAAGGCCCCTCAAAATAGGGTAAAAAACTATACCACCAAAGCTAACAAGTATGAGTCTCTCCTCATGGGAGGTAAATGAGGACGTGAAGTGGCAAGAGTTACAAGAAACATTTAGGCAAGTAGGGAAAAATCTACTGCCACCTACAAGAGCAGCAGACACTTCAAGGTGCTGCATCATTTCCTACCAAGCAGTCCCAAGGCCATACATAGTTCTACCACATTAGCTGTGTGGCGAGCCATCTATCTGAAGCAGGTACATAAGACACGAGAGACAGCTAAAAATACCGACTGTCCACCACCCTCTTGCACTGAATCAAATGGGAAAGATGGACCACTGAAACACTGAATGTATGTCCAGTGAGTTTAATATTCTGGATTGGAAACATAAAATATGGAGGACATGAAACAGTAACATTTCAGGGGCTGCAACAGGAATATCTAAGATGAAATTCAGGCAATAACCATACAGAACTAGACTATAACAACTGTAATGGCTACTATTTAATGAGTGCCACTATATGCCAGACGTTACACTACTTTCCTATGTTCTCTCTAATCCCATTAACAACTTTAAGAGACAAGTACTACTTTATACTTTTTACAGATTAAGAGTTAAGAAAATTATACCATTAGTAAGTGGAGAACTGAGATTCAAACCCACATCTAAATGATCCCAACTGATTCCCATTATGCCACAATGTCTCTCAGTACAATGCTTTTAAATAACATGCAAGAACGTAAGAATATTTTTTAGATAACATTCAGCCCAACTACTCAAAAGCCTATTGATTCCACAGCCCTTTTTCCCCCAATTCCCAAATAAGAGAGTCATACATCCTTAAATTAGACCATCTGGACAGATTTATGTGGAAGCAAATAAGAACAGAAAAAAGCAGAAGCAAAAATACTGCTGATGAAGTCTCTGCGTTGAAAGGTGTTAAACTGTGAGCAACTGTATGAAAATCCAAATTCCCTTAATTAGCATACCAGCAATCCAATGACCAATCTACATAAATGAGCTTGGATCAGCTGAAAGACAGCAAGGAGAACCAAGATAATGTCAAAAGTGAACTAGAAAAGATTATGGAAAGTGCTGTCATGAAGTGGTTACAGGAGTGAGACATAAGAATAGGCTTTTGCTTTCTAAACTAAGTTTAACAATAATAAAACAGTGAACGGAGTATACTTCATGAAGATAGGGAAAGCCCAGTCTCCTTGAACCATCAGGTCTCTGACACCACCTACAGCCCTAACCTACACCTGCCTGCAACATACAGACCCACTGACTGGCCTCCAATCCCTGTCAGCCTTGGCTACTAGCATAACTGCAAACCCCCAGGTCATCTAACCTCTCACTTACTCTCTTCTTCTTGCTCCTGCTCTCTCCCCACCACCTGTCAGCTGACCATCCTCCTAGAGTCCCTACCCCATTTGAAGTAACTCCCCTGTGCTATTCAACCTTTTCAAAAACTCCTCTACCTGTCAGCCTTAGATGAAACATCTCTTGAATCCCCTTTGAAAAGAAGCTACTTATTCTTTCACTCACTATAAATTAGAAGAAGGGAAAACAGGAAACCTCCTACTTTCCACTATTTCTACATCATTTATAGGCTTTTATATAGCATATGCCATAAGAGCAAGGGCAGAATAGTGTCATTGTCTTCTTGAGGTAGACTGCCTGCATTCAAGTCCAGCTCCACTACTCGGTAAGTATATGATCTTGAGCTAAGTTACTCTAGCTCTCTGTACTTCAGTTTCCTCATCCATAAAACAAGAATATTGACACTACCTACCTATTGGTGTTATTATAATTGAGCAATACAAGGAAAGCACTTAAAATCATAGCTGGCATCTAGTAAATGTTTTTATTATTGTCCTTTTCTACTTCTTTTCCTATGCGTTCAAGCCATACAGGTACACCATCCTCTGTTCCTCTCATTAATATTGCCCAAATTCCCCAATACTCACTGAAGGTTCATTCTTTACCTTTCTAACCCATCTCAGTCATCACTCTACATGACATGAATGCAGACACAACTGATCCATGCAGTACCACTGCTTCGAAGTTCCCTGATTTCAATTCCTACAACCTTCACTGCCATTCCAGGAGAGCAATCAAGATCACACTCTGAACAACACCTCTTCACTGCTCAGGACCGCTCTGACGCTGACATCTTAAACTGGAACGTCCACAATGCCTGTACTTCTCTGCCAGTCCTCCTGTTCAACCACAGGAAATTCTCCTGTTCCTTGGCCTCCTCCAGTTTCTCACTACAATCCTCCCTGGTATTTTTAGCGCTACATTCTTCCTCATCCACCCAAGATCCTTAACTTGAACCACTCTACTGCCAACTATCGATTCTCTTGCCCTTCTGCTGCACATACCTATCTTTCCCTCCTGTTTAGGAAGGATCCTTCCACTACTGCACTAGAGGTCATCCTCTGCAGTATTCTCAGAAATCCTGCTCTATTAATTACCCTCTCCTATAATTACAATCTCTCCTCTTTATAGGACTTTTTTCCATGCCTACAAACATGTTCGACTCTCATTTATCTTTCTTTTAAAATCTTGAGATTTATGTCACCTCAAATAAATTAATTTTTGCCCTTTTCCTGGGGTTACTGTATCTTGGTTCTGAACTGACACTAATCCCTGGAGTCCCAAAACATTACAGTAGTCCACTAGTCACACTGGAAGTCTTTGGGGGTTTTTTTGTTTGTTTGTTTTTGGCTGTGCAGCGCGGCTTGTGGGATCTTAGTTCCCCGACCAGGGATTGAACCTGGGCCCTCGGCAGTGAAAGAGTGGAGTCCTAACCACTGGACTGCCAGGGTATTCCCCAGACTGGCGGTCTTTGGAGGTCAAGTAATAAAGGGGTTCCCACGTCTAACGCAGATTAGGACTGGAGATTATTTCCCCAGTCCAGAACATACAGAATACATTTTAGTAATTGGCAAATCCCCATAGTCATTCCCTGACCTCACTCTCTGAGTGAGGACTACAGTGGAAGGACTAAGTGGACACCACTGGAACACCCATCCCCCTTCTCCAAGAGAGTAAATCAACGCAACTAGACATCTTTGGGGAACTGCAGAGATTAATGCCACCACCACAGAGACTTGAATGATGCCTACTACATCTTCATTTAACTCAATTATTTGGCGAGTGCAAAAGTCAAGTAGGTTTTCGAGAATGATAGTGATTTATCACAAACTTGCCAATCACAACCATGTTTGCAGATGCAGTACTTTGACCGCAGCAAATCAGCACAGTTCTTGGTAGCTAATATTGTGATTAATTATCAGGCCAATTTTTTTTCCCCCAATTCCTATCAGAAAAAAAAAAAAAAAAATCAATCAGAAGCAGGTTGTCTTCCAGACATCAGAAACCCCTCACTGTCATCTAGTAACTAATAACTATATCAACTCTCCTGCTCAGTCAAAACATAGTCCAAAAGTCCCCTGATAGCCCAGAGGACAGGATAGCCCAGAGAATTACACGGGTATGTTATACTGACAACATTATGCTATCTGGACCTGACCTGGTAAGAAAGGAAGAGTAAGTTCTCTAAATGCCTTAATAGAAAACACGTGGATAGCAAAGGCTGCGAGTTAAATCCCATGAAAGTTCAGGGGCCTGTCACATCAATAAAGCTTCTAAGGTTCCAGTGGTCTGAGGCACATAAAAATAAACCTTCTAAAGTGAAAGACAAGTTGCTTCACTTTGCACTGCCCACCAAGAGGGGGAAAAAAAGGAGGCACAAAAATTGGTAGGCTTCTTTGGATTCTGAAAGCAATATACACATTTAGGCATACTACTTACTAAGCAACCTATAAGGCTATCAGCTTTGAGAGCAGTCCAGAGCAAGAAAGCGTTCTGCAGTAGGTCCAGGCTGTGGTTCAAGCTGCCCTGCCACTTGGGCATTATGACTCAGCATGTCCAACAGTATTGGGAACGTCCACAGCAGACAAAGGTGCTTTACTGACTCCGGCTTTCTTCAACAGAATGACAGTACACCATCATTCCTGGGGTTTCAGAGGAAACCCATGACTTCTTCTGCCCACAACTGTTTTCCATTTGCAAAGCAACTACTGGTTTGCTACGAGACCCTGCAGTAGAGACTGCACACATGATCATGGGACTCCCCAAAATTTCATGTAATTTTTGTTACCTAAAATGGCCATTACGAACTCAGTATGTGCAGTAGCTTTCCATTTTCAAATGGAAACAACACCTCTGGACCAGGCCCAAGCAAGTTCATAGGCACAAAGAGCAAACAGCATGAGCAGGTGACTCAGAATCCAACGGGACTTGTTCCCATCGCATCTCCACCGCTCCCTCAATCCACACCCACGGCCTCGTGGAGAGGTCCCCATGCTCAATTAAAAGAACAGGACAAAGCAGAAGGCTGAATTACTAGTAAGTCTGCACAGCACGCCAGCGCAGTGGGAAGTGGGTGGTAGCTGCCAACAGAACCCACTGAAGCGTGGTCCTGAAAGACACGGAAGAAAAGCCTACTGTGGGCAGAGCGCTGGTGAATACAACTGGCTGTACACTGTTTATAGAAGCAGAGATGACCTGAAGTATACATCTACACTGATCCACGGCAACTGCTGGGTTGGCCAGCTGGTTAGGAATATGGAAAGAACAAGACAAGAAGACTGAAAATAAGAGGATGGTGGGAGAAGTAAGTGTAAAAATGAATTTCTCGGAGTAGCTATAATATGAAAATATTTATGTCATCACATAAGTGACCAACAGAGGCATCCTCAGAGACTGCGGAGGGGGCCCTCAAAAATCAACTGGCAAGATTATCTATCCAGTAGATGTCCCAGACTCTTTCCCTAGCCACCCTGCTCAATATACAAAGTGGTCACTGGGGCAAGAATGGAGGCTATGCATGAACCCAGCAACATGGTCTTCCCCCAACAAAGCTTATCTGGCTACCACCACTGCTGAGTGCTCACCTCCCAATAGCAGAGGATCAAAATGAGCTTCTAATACGGGACCTTCCCAGGAAGGATCAGTTAGTCACTCAGTAGTAAAATGACTACATTAGACAGCTGGTATCATGGAGGGAGACAGTAATTTGTCCTTATATAAAAAAGACACATATTCTACATTTTCCTTCCCTAACTATAATATACTTGCAAAAAGCCATACATGTCAACATGCTATCCCATACATGCCTCCATGTGTACAGAAAAGTGTGGCAGTGGGCTCTTACACACAAAATTTACTTGTTTTACCTTTTGTCCTATCATCCAGAGCAGCTGACACGATCAACTACTGAAGGCTCAGTTACAGCACCAATTGAGACCTCCAAAAGGATGCCATCTTAAACTAGCAGACAATATATCAGGTCATCTCTTCATAGCCAAAATAGATCTGGGAACCAAGGGACAAAAGTTGGAGTGACTATGTTCACCATTCCTTCAGAAAGCCACTGAACAATTTTTGCTTCTTGTCTTCATGACCTCAGGGTCAGTGTGTCTGGAGGTCTTAGTACCTAAGGGAGGAATGCATCCACCTGGGCACAGAGTCATGGTTCTATTAAACTGGAAGCTGAGACTTGACCACTTTGGGCTCCTCATGCCACTGAACCAACAGGCAGAGAAAGGGGTCACTGTACTGGCTGGAATGACGAGCAGCAACTGAGATTCTACTACACAATAAAAGCAAGAATTCCATCTGCAATCCAGGGGATTCACTGGAATGCCTCTTAGGTCCACTTGACCAACAGTCCTAATCAATGGAAAACTGCAACAACTCAATGAAGTCAAAACAAGCAAGGATGTAGATCCTACAGGAATGAAGGTCTAGGGCAGACCAAAAGAAATGCTGTCAAAAGGAAAGAGAAAAATGAATGGGTGGAGGAATAAGGAAGCTGTGTATATCAACTCTGACCTTGACACCAGCTAAAGAAAGCAGAGGCTGTAGCAATTAATTTTCACATCCTTTCAACCACTTTTCCTCTACTGTCTTATATGAAAGATACTGGTGACAGCTAATATCTTAGAAGGGAATAATGCTGAACTGCCATTTCTTCACACCAATAGATTAGTCCAGGGATCAGCAAACTTTCTCTTAAAGGGCCAGATAGTAAACAGACATAACGGGCCACACAGTTTCTGTCGCAGCTATTCCACTTTGCCATTGTAGCTCCAAAGCAACCACAGACAGTGTATAAATAAATGGCTGTGGCTGTGATCAAATAAAACTTGACTCACAAAAACGGGAAGTTAGCTAATGCCAACGCCTACAATAGCTGATAGGGCTTCGTTAAGTTGGGAACACTTTCATCATAACAAAACACAAGAGACGATGATCTGGGGCAAAAGGGGTAGACTGTTCTAGATAGTCTCCTTTTGCCCCTCCTAATCTGCCCTCTCTGCTTTACTCTGCGCCCCAGGAATAGCATTAACTAGGCACTAGCCCTCTGGCTGCTTGTTGGGGTGATCAACTGGGAGGCACAGAGAGAAAACTGAAGGCAGAAGAAAATCGAGCTCCTTATATTTATTCCCCCAGGTTCCTCCCTGCCAGGCTGAAGGAGGCAGTAGCTCCACTCTTCTATCAAAGACCATAGCTCCTGTAAGGTTAAGTCTTTCCTACAGGTACAGTAGGTTCTTGTAACCTCTCCCTTCTTTTGTTCTTTCAGGTTTAGAAGTGATAACTTGTTTCTCGTTGCTAACCTAGGGTGCTCCTCCAACTTTTGTTGGTTCCTCTTAACCCTAAGTAGTCCCTTCATTACTTCCCTCAATTAATCTGTAGAATGTGCCTTCTGGGACCCTAGCCCATAGGCCACCTAACCAACCTTTCCAATGGGAGACCTAAAAATCATCTACAACTCCTTTCTAGCATTCCTAGTTAAGAGTCATCTGCAATTCCTTTCTGCCTATCATTCTGCCAGGGGTAGAGGATGTGGAAAGGGGAACGTCTGATTAAAAATGGCTCCATCACTTGCTATCTTCATGCCCTTAAGAAATTTACTTATCCTCCATTCTTTCAGCTGCTTTATTTATAAAAATAAGACTTAAAATAGTATCTATCTAAAAAAAAAATAGTAT
Organism: Balaenoptera musculus; assembly: GCF_009873245.2. Taxonomy (NCBI): domain Eukaryota; kingdom Metazoa; phylum Chordata; class Mammalia; order Artiodactyla; family Balaenopteridae; genus Balaenoptera; species Balaenoptera musculus. Next base: position 19,352,096 of record NC_045801.1, on the reverse strand, counting down.
CTATCTCATGAGGTTACTGTGAAGATTAAGTGAAATCATACACACAAAACCATGTAAGATGGTCTTACATGTAGTATGTACGTAATAAATGTTCACTATCAGTCAATCATGTCAACTCTATGTCATTTTACTAATGATACCTCCATTCAGGGCTAAATCATTTCTACCCTAGATTATTACAGTAACCTTTTAACAAGACTCTTTAATCCTCATAACTTCCATACCCAATTCATACAACCCAACACACCTAAAGTACCCTTCCATGAAGTATAAGGTCAATAATCATATGTAAGGGATTTTGAAAGAGAAATTCCTTAAATGAGGATATTGGACTTAATAAACCTTTAAGGATCCTTATAAATCTAAGATTCTGTGTTTCTAATGAAAAGGTTCCATTTTTAAATAGCTCATCTTAAGTAAACAAGTTTGAGAGGGAAGTTGATGTCCTCACTCAAAGAAAACCGGCTCTCACTGAGATTTTGATCTGGTTAATACAGATCGCCCTGAAAGAATAAATTATTTGGGTTATCAAGGACTTTTCCTAGAACGGATATATCAATAATCCATACATCTAAATTGGGGCGGGGCGGGCAGTTTACTAGGTTTTAAACACCTCATCTAGAGCTTCAGTGTAAAGCAATGCCACCTAAACAAGGGCAGCCGAGAATCAGAAAACACAAGTGGCCCCTTAACAGCCAAGTTAAAAAGTCAGTGCACGTACCAACCTTAACATTTTTCATAGAAGAAATCTCGCTGTGGACTTATTCTTCTTTCATACACGATTCTAAGATGTTTGGTAATACAGACTTTCATACTCCACAACAGATTAAAAGAAATAAAACTTTAATCAGGAAACAGGAAGGAAAAGAAAAAAGGAAAGAGAGAATTGAGATGGCAGCCAATACAGCACAGCCATGGCCCTTAGAGTCATATAGACTTTTGAATTCTAATTATTACCTATTCTCGAAACACAGTTACCCGGACAGAAAAGTTTCTAAGTACTGTAAAGGAAGGACTGTTATTGCTTATAACCGCTGAGAATATACTTACCACAACAGATTTTCTCTGGAAGTTTATGTTGTTGATGCAGACGACCTGATGAGTTGTACATTAAAGAATAAAGAAAATATTTCAGTTATTAAATAATGCATAACTCTATCCAAGTATAAACAAGGACTGTGCTCTAGGCAGCTCAGAATCACACTTATCTGTCATGCTAAAACCCTACAAATTAGGGTAACTTGCTCATTTTAAATTTATCAACAGCTACGAAAATAAATTTCTTTGGACAAAAATGCAACTTAGTACTTTAAGAAAAAGGTTTATTAACCTGCAAGAAGCAGCAGATCTGCTGAATTACACCGTCATTCAAACCATTTTCGCCCTACAAACACCATTCCCATCACCGTGAGTGGCTCCCAGTTTCCCACTAGGCCTCCCAGGCCCACGAAATCAGTTTCAAGCAGTCACAAAATATAACTAATGAAAACCAAACGTAGAAGAAAGGGAGATAAAAAAATACTTATAATTTATAGGGCCTTGGGCTTTCAAAGCCCTTGTCTCCTTTCTTCCTGTTCATTCTGGCGGGCTCTAAACCAGTCGGCGGCATGAAGGGATCCCGCGGAGCTCGGCTTCCCGGCTTCACGGGGGGCGGCGGGGCATTACCGGTCTCCGGCAGCGGACACTCCCCGCTCCCCCGCGCACCCAACAGTCACACCCCGCGGCCGGGGCTCCCTCGGCACCCACTCCCGGCCCTGCCCGATCTGCCGCCGCCAACGCCTCCAACTCGCTCCCGCGATTCGGCTCCGTCAGCTGTCTCCGCCGAGCTTCTGTCACGGAGATGCTCCTCACACCAACCCCCGACTGCGCCAGCCAGCCGACATCTTGCCGCTCACCTCTGACCTGCGACGTCAGCGGAAGTGGGGCAGCCGTGGGGGCAGGAGTCGGAAGTTATGTGTCAGTGGGCGGGGCTTGCCCGCGTGACGGAGTTTTTGTTTTCGTCTTTTCGTATACGGATGGTGGGTGAGAACTGTTAAAATTTAGGAAAGCGGCCAGAGATATTTTGTGGGTGAGGCGAACACAGCGAGAAGAAGGAAACACTAAATTTTAGAGGAATAAAGATCTAGCGCAAACATATTGAACAGTATGGGGACAAGGTTTTCGAAGAGCCAGAGGCTGGGGACTAGGAACCCGGGAAATAGGAAACCAGGAGAGGTGTGCCTCTGGTCCGCTGTGTGAAAAGACACCATTAACTCTCTGGAGCCCAGTGATTTAGGCTGTAAAATACGTGATTAGACCTCAAGGAGTCTAAATCGAATTCTGGAGTCCTCACTAGGCACTGCTGCCTCAGTGTTTATTGAAAAAAACAAATAAAATTTGTGGATTATATAGACGCAGAATTTATTGAAACACCGGACAAATATTTTGAAGCCATCGTATTTGCGTTTTATGCATGAAAATAAAACAGTTGGAAATTCCAATAACAGCTAAATCTTGGTTAATTGTGGATTATGCAGTTAAAGAAAAAAAAAATTAACTTCAGACCAGATTTAACCTTGGCCTACCCCTTCCAACTGTCTTGGTGACAAGTTCATTAGCTAAGTTAAAATTAATTTGAACTTTGGTCTAAACGAAAACACACTAGGAAAATGAAGATGTAAAGGAACTTTATCAAGCATTCCAAAACCAGCCAGAGATTACTTGTAGTTTTCGAGTATTACCTGTGTCAGTACCCTTTATTATAGGATTATAAACTACTGTTAGCATTCATTTAGGATTAGTACTGAAATGGGTCTTCTTGAATTATAAACTTTAACACCATTTTGCATGGAAGATGGAGGATATTTAGGGAGATAGATGCAATTGGGTTAAAGAGAGGTCACTGGGTTAAGGAAAGAATGGGAGACAAAGAAGCAGAGAGGGAGTACGCAAACTTTCATCCCAGAGTGCATATCTGAGGTGGGAAGTAGATGGGCCCCTGGGCTGGACACCTGGTGTCTGTCAAGTGAAGTAAAATTGAAGCTTTGTTTTCCCCCCCATACTCCAAGGACAAAGCTAGTGGCAGAAGCTGACCTCTGCTGATGTAAAGAGATAAGATGACCACTCCTGAGGTCAAGGAAATTTCCCTGACTGCACAGGCACAGGAAAACTCCTTGGAGGTCAAAAGAGAGAGGGGTGCCACCCGTGATAAGTGTGGACACATCCCCACAAGCCTCTGCAGTGGAATCCACCTTAGCAAAAAGTTGGGCATGCATGTTAGGGAGTGTCCTAGAACAGGTCAGCTGTGGGAAAAGAAACAAGATAATTGGCCAAAGATAAACAAAGACCTGGAAAAACTGTCCTATGTAAGTGATTTAAATCACCTCTTTACTGCCCTCCTCCTCGGTAGGGAGGACACCCACACCCTTTCTCTCTAGGTGTGTATTTCTGCCTTGCTTCTGTCTTAAACAATCTGTTCTTCTGTGTGCTCTCCCACTTGTGCCATGTCTCTAATAATAAACTTTGTACCTGTTTTTTACAGTTTTTGCCTTCTAGAAACATTCTTGCTTTCAAACCGGGCAAGAGCCAGGGGAACTTTGCTTCTAGCCTGTAGCCCCTGCTGGACTAGTGGCTAGGGATCCCTGGTTTTCATCCAGGCTACCTAGGTTCAATTCCTGGGCAGGGAACTAAGATCTCTCTTTAGAACCGCTCACTGCTGTCTCTCTGAAATCGTATCTACATCAGCCAGGTGAACAGGAGCAACTGTCAAGCCAATTTCATCAATATAAACAACTAATTTAGATAAATGATATAGCATCATGTGACTTCCTGTTTTGGTGGAAAGTCAAAAGTAGAGGGGAACTGACTTGAGAAATGACATTTAAGTGAATAAATAATTCTCTTCTAGGAAACTATTTAGCTCTCTGAAAACTTAAATTTATTAATAATTAGAATGTCAAATCCTAATGAAAGAAATGCAATTTTAAATATAAAGAAAGCAAAACTGTTATTCTATAAATAAACCCACAAAGACTACTAAGAGACACGAAATACAGGAAATAACACTTTCTTTTGTCCTTGTTTTCACTGTGTACATAACACAAATATAACCTGAAAGATATAAAATACCCTATTACGTTTAAGAAAAAAAAGAGCAGTAGTTTTAAAATGCATAAGAGGAGGAGAAAAATGCCTCAAAGAATTAGGTTTTTAAAAGTCTGGTATACAAATACATAAAAAGTTTTCTTATAACCAGCAACCTTACAAAGCAACTTTAGTCACAAAGACAAGACTGTTGTTCTTTTTAAGAAATGGGTCTTCTTGAGTTATAAACTTTAACACCATTTTGAATCGAAGAGCGAGAATATTTAGTGAGTAATGCACCAATGGTTTGCTTCTCTCCACACAAATCTCTGTGGGAACAGTAAAAAAATTAATGAACATCATAAACATTCTAGGGAACATAACACAATTTTCACAGCACTAGCTGTTTATATCTCTCCCCCCCAAATCCATCTTTCCAACAAACATAAGGGTGTGTATTTGTGGGAGAGATAGGGTAGGGAGAGATTACTAAGCCATAACTGAACTAGGTACATTACATGTATGTATTATCTCCAAACTTCACAGTAAGAGTAATGTATTATTTAACCCCATGTAAGATATGAGGAAACTGAGGTTCAGGTGGTAAAGGATGGAGCCAAATTTTGCAGCCGGCTCTGTAGGTCTCTAAAGTCTGTGTCTTTTCCATTATATCACACAGGCTTCCAAATCAGACATAAAAGCAATGTGATACAGTGGGGTCTAGACTCAGAGAACCTGGATACCAGGCTACCTGTGTGAGCTTATCTAGGTTACCTACCCTACCTGAATTTTAGCTTCCTCTTCTGTACCTCAAAGGAGAGAAGACTTTGACTGGAACATCATGAGGGAAGGGAAGATATGGGAGGACCTGAGCTGGAGAAGGGATCAAGGGAAGATCACATAGGGCCTTGAAGAACATGAGAGGGAGTTGTAATTTAATTGTACATATAATGGGAAGCCAGTGGAGGGTTTTATTTCATGGAAAAGCATAATGTGATCTAAGTTTTAAATAATGGAGGCAATGAGTTGATGATTATGGAAGCTAGGTAGTAAGTACATGGAAGGTTCCTTATATTTTACTGTTACTTTTGAATGTTTAAAATTTTCCAGAAGTTTAAAAGGGGGGAGAGGAGAAGGGAGCAAAAACTAAAATAATCTTTGCAGATTTTTGCCAACAAGGTATGACAAGACACAGAGAGGGTGCAAGGAGTACAGCGGGTACAGTAAGAGAAAGACTGACCCTGGAAAGCAAGCCAGGGAAAGAGAAGAGAGAGGCCCCCCGAGGTGGGAGACGCAGTGAGGAAGTGGTAGTGTTTATTAGTGGCTTTGAGGTTGGTTCTACAAGCAGTGGCTTCAGGGCTAACTTGTTCTTCGACAGTCTGGCTTCTACCAGAATGTTAAAGTAAGGGAGTGGGAAAGAAAGAAGGTGGCCATCAGAGAGGGGTGCTTGCCTTAGAGTCATAGGAGGGTATATAGTTGACTGTCCCTCTATGAGCTGCAGTTTGCAAGGAGGAGAGCAAAGGAGTGATTCTAGAAGCAGTAGTAAGGAAGAGAGATGACATATACCCCACCTCCCAGATCAGTAGTTGTGAAGAATGATAGAGAAGACAGCCACCACTGGAGAAAGTTTGGAAGGAAGCAGTGTCTTCCAGGAATACTCAAAAAAAAAAAAAAAAAAAAATTCTGATAATCTAAAACCCTATGCCACTCATCATAAGAAGAACAGTCAAAATCCATTTGTAAGAAATTACTTACTCAATATATGGAGCAATATCTTCTTCTGTCCACTTCTCCCTCAGAGAGAATAGACTATTAAAACGTTCCTGATTATCCTCAGGTAAATCATCTACTTTCAGCAAAAATATGATTTCTGGTCTTGAGTGTCTATCCACCAAGGCTAAACCCTATAAGAAATGGGAAAAAGGACAGTTCAAGTAAAGGTCAGATGTTTAAAAATGACTCATTTACCTTACGTTTAGCTTAGCCCAAGGTATTTAAAACATCTTCCACATGAAACTTACACAAACTACCCAGAAACTTACAATAGCCTTTTTCATAAAAGAGCTCCTCTAAGCAGTGACTTACTTTCCCTTCTGTAATCTGGCTTTTGCTACCACCAATTTATTGAGATGGCTCTAGTTCTAAAGGTCACGGATGACCTGTCGTTGCCAAATCCAGTGGGCCCTTTTCTTGGATTCATCTTGCTAGACCCGTTTATTTTGTTAGTGTTGATCACTCCTTCCTCTTTAAGCCTGCATCACGATCTCATTATTTTTCTCCTAACTTGATGTTGTAGTTCCCTGGCCCCCAACCCCATCCCTCTACTTGTTTCACCGTCACTGTCCTGGGTAACCTCTCTAAACCCGTGACTTCAACCACCACTTACTTACAAATATTACAGTCATCAGCAAGTATCTTCAACTCAAATCCCTCTTCCAAGCACCAGACCTCTATATCCAAACCTATATATGCACTCATTGTGTTTGTCATCCAAACCTGTTCTCATCCTGCTAATCCTAGGAAACCAAGGCATCATCCTAGATCCCATTATTCAAACCCCACATCTAAGTGGTCACTAAATCATACAGATTTTAAGGCCTTAACATTTCTCTATCCTTTCCCCATCACCTATTTCTTTGGCCAATACTCTCTTAGTTAGGAGTAAAGTGTTGGAAACCTAAATTTTCCATAATCCAGCCAACCTTCCATCAATCCATCCTCATTACTGTCATAGTGTTCTTTCCAAAAGGCAAAGCTCATCACGTAGCATTTCTAACTGATGCCACTCAATGGCCCCAAAGAGCTTTCTAGATAGAGTTGAAATTCCTTAGCACAGTCCATAGTGTCCTTCACCAACTCACCAGCACCCTTCTCTCCAGTCATGCATCCCTACTGTGTGTCCCTATTTTTATCCCTCCATGCTCTCCTGGAACCTTGTCTCTCTTGGAACCTTGTCTCTGCCCTTCCATCTAGAGTAACACATGATCCTTTCATACTCGGCAGCTAAAGCATTCATTCCTTCAGAAAATCATCCCTGATTGACCAGTCAGATGGATAAGCCCCTTCATTTGCTCCCATAACATCTTGTGCATGCTTTTCCCATGGCACAGATCACTCTACATTGTCAGAAGAGATATATACATGTAATGTGCACCCCCATTGCCGGACCCCAGGCTGAGGACCTAGATGGCACCTTGTGTAACGTTTTCTGCTCAGCATCTAGCAAGGTGTTTAGACATAAAAGGAACTCTGTAAATATTGAGCAAATACTTTCACTTATTTAATAAATTCTCATTGAGCATATACTACATGCCAGGCAGTATGCTATATATTGGCAAGCAACAGTGAAAAAAATTCTATTAAAGTGGAGAGCAGAGAACCACATAATGAAACATTTTTCTGAAGCTAAGTGAGAGTACCATGAAGGAGAAATCCAGGGTGCCATGGAGAGTAAAACAGGAAGTATTTTTTTTAGAGTAAAGGAAGGCCTCCTTGATGAAGTGACTCAAAGATGAGTAGGAGGTGGCCAGGTGAAACTGGGGAGAAGTTTATTCTAGAACAAAAAGCTTTGTGTAAAAGTCCTAGGGTAGGAAAGAGCTTGATGATCTTAAAAATCTGAAAGAAGGTTGGTATGCAGTGGACAGGAGAGAAAGTATCAAGAGATGAAGCTTACAGGGGATGGTATGAAGGGCCTTGTAGACCAAGATTTTATATATTTTATATTGTAAAATATTATTTTATATTATAATACTCTGGATTTTATGTCTTAAATGCAATGGGAAATCATTAAAGTGATTTAAGCAAGATGTTCATCTAATCTGACGGACATTTTTGAAAGATCATTTTAGTAGCACCGCAGAGAATGGATTGGAGGTGGGCAGTTAAAAGTACAGAAGGCCCGCTTAGGGATGCTATTGTGAGCCAAACATGATAGTTTCAGCTAAGACAATGCTGATGGAAATGGAGAGAAAAGGAACAAAATGAGATACACCAGGTGGGAACCAGGATTAACTGTAAATGGGCCTGAGTGATCTCACTGAGTTGACAAATGTTCTAACACTAGACTGTGGTGGCTGGTAACTCATTAAATTTACTACAAATCACCCTTTTCAAAAGGGTGAACTGTGATATGTAAATTACACTTCAATAAAGTGGGATTTTTTGGGTTTTTTAAGGATTTTTGGGATGTAGAATGCACTCCTAATGGGGGGCTAGGAAAATAAACAGGCTCCGAATTCAGTTCCAATACAGGCTTCATTTCACCTAGTAACCTGCCGGTTACGGAGGTAATCACCATGGCGACCTTACCTTAAGCTGATCAAGCCTAGTCATCACTCCTTCAGGAACACTCTGTTGCCACACTTCTTGAAACTCGGCGAGATTGAATTTCACTGCATTCTGAAGTAGCATTTGTGCTGTAGCTCTGCATATTTTATCTGCACTCAATTCAAAATAAACTTCACCTAAGGAAAATGTATCAGAGAGTTTCACATGGTCCTCTGACAATTAATTATACAACTCATTATTATACACAACTCATCTCCCATCACCCTATGGCGTTCTTATTTTTAACAGGAAGACACTTGAAAAAGGCAAACCAATTTTAACACATAAGAGTTAAAATACCCGTTAAAATACTTTCCCAATCTTACCTTCCTCTGTATATTTCTTTCCATAACATTTAAGACAGTGTCCGATCATTTCCCTGAAAAATTTTAAACACTTATTTGAAAAGTTTTTCACATATTTATACATTATCTTTTAAACACCATTGCTAACTAGAAACTAAGATATAAATTTGAAATAACTAAAGGATTTTGGTTGCCAAGTATAAAACTTTACATTAGAAACTAACTAAAATACACTGGAAAGTTACTATATACCAGGGCCCATGCTAAATATTTTTACACAAATTATATGAGCATACCTTTATTATAAAATAGCTTAAATTATTCCTTTATATTTTTTATGGCAGAGAAAAAAAAGATACACATTTATTCACCCCAATGACCAAAATTCCCAAGTCCTTCTTGGTTGTATATTCTTTAGATTCCTATATCAAAATATAAATAGTCTATGCCCCGGGTTTAGTCCTACCCTGAAAATAATTTTCTTCCCCTTAAGGAAATCTGGAAGGACAATGAATAACATACTTACTCTGTCTCTAATGGTCCAAGTTCCTGAAGGCATGTATTCAAGGGAACTTTACTAAAAGACCAAGATTCAGAATCCACAAGCTGAGTTATGTGATTCAGAAGTTTCATCTCATAATCAAATTCAAGAATCCTCCAATAACCTACAAATTCCAAAAGTTATATTTACCAAAGGACATTTTTAACAAATGAATTGGCTGATAGACTGATAAAGCAGCAGTAAACTCTTGCCCACTGCGAAAAAGAGACATGAAAAGTCTTAGCTTTCTTTATAAACAATGCTTCTGTTTATGCGTGTCTCCTGATCATTACAAATTGTGTCTTATGGGAGATCAGATGGTTTTTAAAGAGTACTTTCCCTATGGCTAACATTTTGATTTTTTTCCAAATGCTTTAATACTCAATTATCTCACAATAATCTTGTCGTTCTAAATGGAAATATGGAAACCTGTAGCTGGTACAGTCATTTCATTAGAACGTCATACAAATGAGGTGAAGGTCATAGGTTGGATATCCCACACAGTGATCTCTGCTATGGGGCACTGCCCTGGTTACAACCCTCATCTCAGCTATCTTGGAGAGGTGTTCTCATGCTCATAAAGAAGTCTAGCTCATTTAGAGATAACAGACTCAGAAGTACAATGTGGACCAGTGGCAAAATAAAAGCTGAGCCTCAAGATACATTTCCCTATTCCTGTGAAAGACTATGAAATGCCATCTTATAACCAAAGGCACTACCACCACCCCTGGAGAAACAAATCACGTACACACCCACCAAATCAAGTACACTCACACCAAGGGAGAATGTTCCTATTCTTACTCTGAAAAAATAAAGGCAATGTTAAAAAATGGAATGCGTGATGTAAAACTGAAAAAGAAAACTAGGAAAAAATAATCTTTGCATCCCCACACACACATACCTCCCAAAATGTTATCCATTCCCATGCAATAAGTGAATAATACAGAAGGCTGCATTAAGCCCATTGGTTCTTCTTTTTTTTTTTTTTTAAGCTTAACATTCATGGTACCCCCTATAGCATAGTAATTAGCAGCAGGCATCCACAATTAGAAACTTTATGTCCGATGCTTAGGACCAAATGTGTCTCAAGGAACCACAACAAAGAGCTAAGTGCTTCCAGTTAGTTCTAAAGTCATCTGCAGCTGCTTCACTCAGCAGAATTCACCACATTTGAGAGTTACAGTCTCACAAAAGCTAATCTTGCTTGGAAGATTTAAGAGTGCATCCACCAAACCATGCTAATTTCCTCCTTCCTAACACATGGGTGCAGAATTACTGCTTCTCTAGGCAAGCTTAAGAGGGCTGAAAAATGCACACAAACATCTACTCAAGTATTACTGCAGGCCCAGATGCCAAAAAAAAAAAATAGCTCCTACTCTACCACTCCAGACCAGGAGATAATCAAAATACAAGATACTACTGGGTTTCTCCATCAACCCCTGAGACCAACACATACCACTACAACTTTTATACAGGCTTCTTACATAAACTACTTAACATTCAAAAGTATGTTGAGTTATCACAAGAAGAAACACATCTTCCAAGCAATTTGGAAATACCGTGAGTTAATTCTGAACCAGGAGTTCAAGTACCTGGGTTTTATGCATTATCCTGTCACTAACTCAACATGGAACCCTGGACAGGTCCGTTTCCCTTCCTAGGCCTTAGTTTCCTCACCTATTGAAAACAATGAAGGGATTAGACTACCTGATATCTAAGACCTTTCCTGATCTAATATGGTTCTTCTATTACCACTCAGTCCAAAGAAAAAGGCCTGTAAGGAGTGGAAAAAGTCACTGGTCAGAGACTGTAAAGGTGATCACATGTAGTCTCTACCCCACACCCCAAAATACAAATATCATCATCTCTGAGCCCAAAAGGTTAATAGCATGGAACAGCAATAAACAGGTGAAGATGTCCAAAAATGTCTCTCATATGATGCCCAATTCCATCATTATTAATAATAGTAAGTCATGCTACCTCCAATCTCACAGGCATTTAGAACTTGTAACTGGGCCATTATTTCTTCCTCACTTGCCTGAATTTGATCAAGCAAATCTTCAGTTGTATACTGAAACAAGAAAACAAGAAAAAAAAAAAAAAAGCAAGCACATTTTAACGCCAAAGAATTTTTTTTAGACTTACTGAATAAATACATAGAAGAGATTAAGGCAAGGTACCCTAGTTTAATTTCTTTTGTTAATCTGTAATGATTACTACATAAAATCAGTGGATTCTTAGAAGAAAACAGAGGATAACTCTTTGTGATGTTGGATGTGGCAATGGTTTTAGATATGATGCCAAAAACACAAGGAACAAAAGATAAGACAGATAATGTGGACTTCATCAAAATGAAAACTTGTGTATTTCAAAACATCATCCACACAAAAGGACAAATACTGTATGATTCCACTTACATGGAGATTTGGCATAGACAAATTCACAGAGACATAAAGTGGAATAGTGGTTGCCGGAGGGTGAGAGGCAGGCGAAACTGGGGAGTTAGTGTTTAATGGGTACAGAGTTTCAGGTTGGGAAGATGAAAATTTTCTGTAGATGGATACTGGTGATGGTTGCAGAGCAATGTGAGTGTATGTAATGCCACAGAGCTGTACAGGTCAAAATGGTTAAAGTGGTAAATTTTATGTTCTGTTTATTTACCACAATTTTAAAAAATCAAGAAAAGACAACTCATAAAAAAGGAGAAAATATTTGCATATCATATATCTGTCAAGGAGCTTGTATTTAGATTATATAAAGAACTCTCCTACAATTTAGTAATAAAAAGATAAATAACCCAGTTAAAAATTGGGCAAAGGGGTTTCTGTATAGGCATTCTCCAAAGATACGGAAATAGTCAACAAGCACATGAAAAGATGCTCAACATCATTAGTCATTAGGGAAATGCACATCAAAACCACAATGGTACCACTTCAAACCCATTAGGATGGATACAGAAAAGACAGATAGTAACAATTGTTGTCTAGGATGTGGAGAAACTGGAACCCTCATACAATGGAAATGTCAAATAGTGCAGCCACTTTGGAAAACAGTCAGGGAGTTCCCCAAAAGGTTATACAGAGTAAGCACAGGGCCCATCAATTTCACTCTTAGGTATGTGTGTGTATATATATATATATATCTCTATATATATAGATATATAGATATATAGATCTCCAAGAAAAATGAAAACATAGGTTCCCTAGAAACTTGTACATGAATGTTCACAACAGTGTTATCCATAATTATCAAATAATCAATAATATTCAAAAAGTAGAAACTACCCAAATGTCCATCAAGTGATGAATGGATGAATAAAATATGGTATATCCATAAGATGGGGTATTATTCAGCAATAAAAAGGAATGAACTACTGATGCATGCTACAACATGAATGAACCTTGAAAACAGCATGCTAAGTCAAAGAAGCCTGTTGGAAAAGGCCACTTATTGATTCTATTCATATGAAAGGCCCAGAAGAGGCAAATCAATAGAGACAGAAAGTAGATTAGCGGCTGCCTAGGGTTGAGGTGGGAGAGAGAAGGAGGAAAAGGTAGGATTAGAAATTAACAGCTAAGGGGTACAGGGTTTCTCTTGGAGGTGGTGAAAATATTCTAAACTTCATTGTTGTGATGATTGCACAACTCTGTTAATGTACTAAAAACCGTTGAATTATATACTTTAAAATGAGTAAGTTGCTTGGTATATGAATTATATCTCAATAAAGCTGTTACAAAGAAAATAATTCAATCAATCAGTCAAACTTCTAATACAAATATGGTCTTCAGAATACCAGTAGAGTTCTATAACTTTGAATTACATTTAAAACTTAAAAATTTTTTTACCTGGTTTATAAATATTTTTCCGTGCTACCAGGAATTAGTCCATTCTGACTTTCCAATTTCATAATGTCTTTTCTCAAGAGCCCCTAATTATAACTTTTAATTAAATAAATTATTTTAACCTCTAAAAAACTATTATTTCTTAGTTAGGAACATGAGAAGCTTTCAGCTACATAAATGTCACCATGATATCTAGGATTTGCTTTAAAATACTCCAGAAAAAGAAAAAAAACAAAAAAGGTGGAAGGCAGCAGGCGGACAGATAAAATGAGATTGACAAAATATTGATAGATGTTCAAGAGAGTGATGAATATATGGAGGTCTTTCTGTTTTGGGGTATGTTTGAAATTTTCATAATATGAACTTTAAAAAAAAGTCAGCATTAAGTGTCTCTATAGCTCTATTTTTTAAATTCCAAATTAAAAAATGAAAATACTAGTCTTACTTTTGAGTCATTTGAATCCTTTTCTTTTTGACTGTCAGGTCCTTCATAGGTATTTTCCATCAAAAGTTTCTTTAGCTTCTTTAATTTAGGTCTGCATCTTCTTAATTCCCAGTAATTATTAGAAAAACCAAAGATCTAGAAATTACAAATACATCATAATCATTTAGGGGCCATTCTAAAAGAAAACTTCATATAAAATTTCAACCAACCCATCTGCCCTCCACAAGAAGCAAGAAAAGGGAGCCAAAGTATTCTGCTTTCTGCTGAGAAGGCCCCCATCCAGCCACCTCAAGCAGATGGATGGGTATCTTCAGGTAACATCTTTTCAATCCCCAGTTAAGAAGAGACTGCCAACATAGTGAGCATGGATAATTAAGCTCCATATCTCACGTATACTCTGGAAACTAGAGTATGCCCAGAAAAGAATGACCAGGATGGTGAGAATTCTGCAAACCAGGTAGAAACACAGAAGAAGAATATCTTTAGGCTGACAAACAGAAAATAAAGAAAAAGCATTATCACAGTCTTCAAACAATTAATATATGATAAAGGGAAGGGGGGGAACCCTTGTTCTGTGTCGCTCATGATGTTAAGGAAAAAAGACTCCTATTCAATACAAGAACTTCCCACTAGTTAGACTTGCAACTAATTCCTTATGGACTTGTGAAACAGTGAGAGGCTTATCACTTAAAGAAATCCAGGTGACAGTGGCTAAATGATGGATAAATATTTCTTATCCCTCTCTGTATCTCCAGGATTTGCCCAATGTCTAGCACTTAGTAGGTGCCCAATAACTGTTTCACATGAAAGAAGGGAAAAACGCAGAAATGGATTGTCTCCTTCCAGCTCTAACATGGAAGGTCAGGGAATGCATCGACTCTAAAACTAGTAGAAGCCTTGATTGACAAGACAAGGCCCAGAGCCTAATGGAGATGCTGCTGAATGTAAGAAAAGTTTAAGGACCAAAACACAAAGATTGATTTCATCCACAGTTCACAAATTGGCAGCCTGCTGGCTGTATCCAATGCACAGATGTTGGTGTGTACTTTTGTGTTGGGGAAAAAGGGAGGTCTAGTATAGTTTTCATTAGTTGCCAACATTGAAAAATAAGATGTTGCTCCCCAAAATCTAAATTTTAAGCTTCACTTGGACAAAAGAAATCAGAAGATCTGGCAATGCTGGGCCTGCTTTCCCACAAGGCCAAGAAGTGCCCATCCACTTACTTGGGGCTTGTGTGCTCCAATCTGCCATAGATCCCCCATTCCCTATTACTCCTGAGACTGGGTATCCACTACCACTTATCAACACCAGTCTGCTTTGCTCAGGTGCATTCCTTTCCCAGCCTTTTTAAGCATCTAAAGTGCAACCACAGATTTAAAAACTCTGGTTAGTAGAGCTTTGTTAAGTTTTACTCAGTCTCAGAACACAGAATTCCCATAAGAAGAGCTCAAAGATACTCACAGGTGTTGTTATACCCTCCCCCAAACACCTACAAAACAGCTACATGATAAGAAAAATAACACCTTTTCCAAAAGGATGAACTGTCCATATTTCTAGTTAATTACAATGAAAGACACAACCCTACAAAAAACAAAATACAATATTTACTGGCAGTTCTTCTGTTCTAGCAACATATATGAATCACTGAACTGTCCCAGTATTTTCCCTTATTTCTATTCCAATTCTATTTTTAGGAAGTAGCTGGCCTAAAGTTTAATAGAATTAAAGGCTGTGCTTTGATTGTATATGTGTAACAATCTAGCCAGGATGGAGACTTTGGTTTGCTATCTGCCAACAGCAGTCTCCAAAATAATTAAAAATTTGTTATACATGGCTATGAATAGTAATGAACTAAACTAATTTCAAAGGTGAAAACCACACTTCCCTCAGAAACAAATTTCTTCATTTCTCTACCTCATCTAATGCACTAGTTATGGTTTGAGGGAGTCCTTTCAAAACCTATCCATGGTAAAACTTTTAAAATGAGTCACCTAATAGCAAATTTTCTATATTACAGGAAATGGTCAGCTTATCTGGGACTTAAAAATCAGATTGGGATAATAAAGACAACTTTACATGACTCCGAACAAACAAAAATAATGCTGAGAAATTTCAGATTTCATTAGAGAACTTTTCAGATTCTCTATGATTGTACATTTCACACCTCAAGTTTGTTTGTTTGTTTGTTTTTGGCCACGCTGTGCGGCATGCAGGATCTTAGTAACCCCGACCAGGGATCCAACCCTTGCCCCCTGTATTGGGAGCACGGAATTTTAACCACTGGACCGCCAGGGAAGTCCCACACCTCGAGTTTTTAATTAAACGCAAGATTAGCACATGTGTTGTCATTCTCACATAAATCAGGAAACAGAAGACAGTACCTCAGTGTGAATAATGTTACAGTGTGTCTCTTCCATCTTCATCTGGTCTGGAGTTTTACAACCAGGAATAAAAAGCAACATATTGGAAGTGTCTGCTATTTTCATGTCATATGTTTTGTCTTTACTGCACAGAACGGCATTCTCATCCTTATCACCACGAATCACAAGACTGCAGGAAAGTGGGAAAAGAAAATACTTGGTTTACTGAGACACCAATGGACATCTTCATTATAAACAGTTCCAAAATCCTCTAGGCTTCTAGAATTTAAAGCTAAGTCTTAAGGCTGTGTCTGGCCCCTGCTCTCACAGCCCTCCCATGAGCTCCACAGAGCAAGGCCTGGGCCAATTGAGACCCAGAGGGGCAGCCGTGTCTGGCCTCACTAAGGAAAAATAATTCTACATGGGCAAAAAAGATCCAAGGAGGCCAAGAGGCCAAATGTTACCACGTGGCATCTTTGTGCAAACTGCTGGGAAAAGCATCCAAAAGCTTCAGTCAAGATTTCACAATTTTCTAAAATTACTGAAGCAATACTTCTCAAACTTATGTGTAGGCACGTTAGGGAACCTTGTTAAAAAGCAGGTCAGGATGCAGTATGTCTGGGATGGGACCTAGGACTCTGCATTACTAATAAGCTCCCAGATGATGACCATGCTGCTGGTCCTGGTACCCACCCAAGAGCTCTCCTTCTTGTTTTGGCCTGAGTGTCCCCTAACAATCAAAGGAGCACACGCTGGCCTAATCGTCACCTATGCTGCAAAGAAATCGGGACCCTGAGGAAAGAAAGCTACAATGTTGAATGAAAAATATGAAAATGGTATGTTTACAAACTAGACTAAATGATGTCTCTGACAAAGGGTCACAGGTGGAAAAAAGCAAGAAGAAGGAAGAGGGGAAGGACAAAAGTGAGGAGGTGGAAGAAGAAAAATGATAAAGATAATGGAGATGACAAAAAAGGAGTTGATTCTAGTAGTTTTCCTTGTCTATAAAGTATTTAAACCTCCTGTACACAAGTCACTTCTTTTAAATAAATAATAAAAAACCTGAAATAGAAGACTGAAAATATTTTTTTAAAACTAATCCTTAAGTGAAAATAAAAGGTTTTGTTTTAAAGCTTCTTGGTACTAACAACATTTAATAGTCCCAAGTACCTACTCTTAACATTTATTTCCACATGGCACTATCCCTGCTTTCAAATATTTTGTTTAAAACAACTACCCCGGGCTTCCCTGGTGGCGCAGTGGTTGAGAATCTGCCTGCCAATGCAGGGGACGCGGGTTCGAGCCCTGGTCTGGGAAGATCCCACATGCCGCGGAGCAACTGGGCCCGTGAGCCACAACTACTGAGCCTGCGCGTCTGGAGCCTGTGCTCCGCAACAAGAGAGGCCGCGACAGTGAGAGGCCCGCGCACCGCGATGAAGAGTGGCCCCCGCTTGCCACAACTAGAGAAAGCCCTCGCACAGAAACGAAGACCCAACACACCCAAAAAATAAATAAATAAATAAATTTAAAAAAAAAAAAAAAAAATTCTGCTTCTTTGAAGGAGAAGAATTTAAAAAAAAAAAAAAAAAACAACTACCCCTTCACTCTGCAAAAAAAAAAAATTAAAACACACATTTTCATTCTGGTTTTTGCCAGCTAGATTAACTATAACTGGACAAAGAAGGTCCTCGCACCTGAAGTCTTTTCTCAAATTCCTGCCAACTCAGCTGGGATGAAAACCCATGAGTGATGTTCTCCTTCAGTTCCCTTGAAGATACATTATTTCTAGCATCTGAAGACTGGCCAGTTAACTATAACACGGTTAGATGAGTAAAGTAGCCAAAGTGCAAGCCTAAAGGATTCAATTAAAAAAGCATACCAGAGAACAAACTATACCTAATAAAATACAGGTGTTGGAGGGACAACAGAGCAGAACAGAGCCCCTAACTCCTCATTTCCCTCATTTCCCCGGACTGCACAAAGTTGACAGAACGGACTTCTCCTCTGTTTTTTAACCCATGGTCTTGCAGCAAATGTGTAGCTGACCTAGAATTAGAAAACAGCTTCCGATCCCCATTGAGTGACCCCAAGCAAGTCTGTTTTTTGAGGGCCTTCCACAATTACCAAGTCTGTAAAAACAGCTTTACACTCGTTCCCCCCCAGTCCTATCTACTGAGTAAAATACGTATAAGTAGCAGGCAAGAGGAACTCCATAAATACTGGATATTACCATTGGACTTCAAGATAGAATGGCAAAGCGTTCTGTGTAGTGCCTGGCCTCGCTGTTAACATTTCTAAAACTTCCCCGAGGTTCTATTTCCTGACTTGTTTCCGCTGACAGAGGCCTCCAAGACCAGCCGGACTAGTCCAGCTAACTGGACGGACCAACAGTGGCGCGGACTCCTCGGGAAAAGGCAGCCAGCTGGGGATCAGGTCACCGGCCTGCTGCGAGGGACCTGGTCAAATCAATGCACCTCTCTGGCCCAGTTTCCCCATCCTGTGTTTCCCCGCAGGAAAATCAGAAGGTGAATGGCAAGAGGCTGGAGGCGACAGGTCCCGGCCCCGGCTCACCTGTGTCCTGCCTCAAGCTGCTGGCACAGCGCGGGCTCCAACTCGAGCAGGCAGAAGTCGCCGGCGGCTGCGCTGGCCCCGGGGCCGAAGCCCAGGCAGTGCACGGTGGGCAGCAGCTCGGCCGCGTTCAGCTTGGCGATCTGCAGGGTCGCGTCCACCTCGTCGCGGGTCCTCCTCATCGCCGCGCGGGTTCGGAGGGGGGGGTCCCGCGGTGCGCGAGGGGCCGCAGGTTTAAGACAGGAGAACGAAGCTCCCCGGGTGGCCGCGACCCGGCGAAACAAACAAGAAATAGAACAGCGCCTGTTTTAAAAGCGCGCCTAGGCGGCTGGGGGCGTGTTTCCGGGGCGGAGCGTGCCGCGGGGGCGTTCCCGAGAGAGTCCGAAAGCTTCCCGGACTCGTGCCCTGCCGAGGACTGCCGGCTCACCCGAGGCCTAGCAGCGGCTGCTGGAAGGAAACCCGGCCTCTGCGGGGAGCTCTCGGCGGAAGCTGGCGGGAGCTGAGCTGAGACCCCGCGGGGCGCCACGTGGAACCTTCCCCCACCGCTTCCGCTGCCCTCCTCCCCGCCCTGTTTCCTGCCAATACCCCCCTTTCCTCGCCATCCAAATAGTCGCGTCTTCCGCCAGTGGCGGGTCTTGCAATAAGCACTTTGCATGCATAATTTCATGAATCCTTCACCACAGCCCTGTGAAGTGGAGCCTTTTAAATACCGTTCTGCAAATGAGGCAGCAAGCTCCTTACCCCAGATGGCACAGCCAGGAGGTAGTAAAGTCTGATTCCAGTCTAGTCTATTACGCCTCGAAAAATAACGCACCGAGTTTGTGCAAACACCTTGGACCGGGAGTGAGGTCCTGGTAGAATTGCACAGGGCATCTCACTTCTTTGGGTCTGGGGACCACTCATCATATCTGGGAATCTATGGCTCGGACTAGATCCATCCATGCATTGAGTACCTGGTCTGGGCTGGGTGGCAGGTGAGGGGCTGAGACCCCGTGTCAAGAGGAAAGCACCTTCCTGGAGTAGGCAAGGCCCTGCAGTGTCCTGGGGAGACAAACTCACCACTACAGGATGTGTAAAGTGCTCCCTCGGCGTCCTCTAAGGTGTCTTCTAATACATCAAGATAAGATCTTCTACCAAACCTAGATCTTAGGCTGTGCTGAATGTAGCATTTTTCCCCAGAGCAGATCTACACAGGCTCACATACACGTTTTGCAAATTTAGATCTAATATAAATATTTGACTGCTTCTCTGCTATCTTTTTTTTTTTCTATTTATTGAACATTTTTGGTTTTGTTGCTTCTTAGTTTTTCACTGTCTTTCATTAAACTGATTTTGTTTGTTTGATTTTTTTTCCCTCTGGCGATTTGGAAGGTCTATATCCCGCCTCATCTACTACTGCTTCCCTCTTCCTCTTCAAGGCTTCCTCCTAACATCAGGCACACAGGCTTACAATAAGATCTTTCAGTGCCTCCCACCATTTGGGCCTCTGTTTGTCTGGCATGTTCTTCTCTTGCTGAGCACGTGTCTTTTATTTTATTTTATTATTTTGCCGTGCGGCTTGTGGGATCTTAGTTCCCTGACCAGGGACTGAACCCGGGCCCTCACAGTGAAAGTACAGAGTCCTTGTTGAGCACTGTCTGATAGAACTTCCTGAGATGTTGGAAATGTTCTATATCTGCACAGTCCAATTTGGTAGCTACTAACCACAGGTGGCTTTTGACTGCTTGGAATGTGGATAATGTGAATGAAGAACTGCATTTTATTTTATTTTTACTATTTATTTATTTGGCTGCCCTGGGTCTTAGTTGTGACATGCAGGATCTTTAGTTGCAGCATGCAGGCTCTTAGTTGCAGCATGCATGTGGGATCTAGTTCCCCGACCAGGGATCGAACCCAGGCCCCCTGCATTGGGAGCTCGGAGTCTTACCCACCGGACCACCAGGGAAGTCCCTGAATTTTAAATTTTACTTCATTTAGTTAATTTAAATTTAAATAATCACAGGTGGCTAGTGGCTACTACACTGGATCATTCAACTCTGGGTCAATAGTCACTTCTCAGAAATCTTTCTCTGACCTCCCTGATCAGGTCAAGCCTGTCAAATATATATCTCATGGCAACAGGTACCTCTCATGCCTAGATTTTAAGTAAGTTGTAATTTTACATTTGTGTAATTACTTAATGTGGGGGTTTTTTGTTTGGTTGATTGTTTTGTTTTGTTTTTTCTCTAAGACTGTAAGCTATAAACTTCACTAGGATATGTTTTCAGTCATCATTAAGCAGAGTGCCCAGCACATAATGGACCTTCATATATATTTGCTGAACAATTGAATGAGTGAATAAGTGAATGAGTTGTGATAATGTTTACCTCTAAGGAGGGGAGTGCAGGGGGACATCAAAAAGGATTTCTGGTTTTTCTTTACTGTATAAATTTTAACACTGAGAGCATATACATGCATTAATCATGTGTAATAAAATATATTTAAAATATTTTTCCTCGGTATTACAAAACCTGACATATGGAGACTTTCCTGGCAGTCCAGTGGTTAAGACTCTGCACTTCCACTGCAGGGGGCATGGGTTCAATCCCTGGTCAGGGAACTGAGATACTGCATGCCTCATGGTGCGGCAAACAAAAACATAAAACCTGACATACAGACAAATAACTTCAATGGACAGGTAATAAATCATACATGAGTGAGGAAGGGAGGGAAGAGGGAGAAAAAGAGTTCCTGGCACAGATTGAAGGGAGACAAGTGTAGAAGGAGACTAGTAAGATCTTAAATGATTGATGAGGGTGGCTGGGCTTGAGAAATAATTTTTGAGATTGAAAGGACAACAGTGGCTACTTGATTAGACATGGAGAGTAAGAGAGGGAAAAGAATGAAGGATGAATTCTAGATTCCTGCATGAGCAACTGCATCCCCTCATTTACAACATATTGTAGGAAGGGTAGGAATAGGTTTGGAGTCAGATGAGTTCTGGATTTGATACGTGGAGATTGAGTTGCTATGAGAATATACATGTGAGGATCTAGAACTTGGAGTTTGAAAAAAGGTTTGGCCAGGAGCTAAAAGATAAAGCTTTTAAATGCACATATATGGTAATTACAAGGGTGCCTGTGAATGAGATGGGAGCTGAGCAGGACCCTGTAGGACCTTTCCAAGGACAGACCCCCCATCCCCTCTTCTCGTTTACAGATGAACTTTAGCCTCCTAGGCCTTTCCCTAGTTCCAAAGAGCAAACTTAATCAGAGAAGTGAGATAATACAGAAACAAAGGAAAACAGTCAAGCAAGACAAAATAATAATAGTTTAGCCATAAAACAAAATCAAGGATCTTTAGTTCCTCCTCAAGGGCTACAGATAATATCCTGAATCATATCCTTGAGTTGTTTTGCAGATACTAAAACCCCCATCAGGTGGAAGAAGTTAACTGCTGTCCACCAGCACATAGACCCCAGACCAGTTGGAACAAGAAGGTTGATGATGTTGACTCCTGAAATACCACCCAGTTACCCTGCCACCACCCAATCAGAAGAGTTGTATGTGAGCTGATCACACATCCTATGACTCTCTTCCTCACACTGTCTTTAAAAACCATTTCCTGAAAAGCCGTCAGGGAGTTTGGTCATTTGAGCATGAGCTGCCTGTTCTCCTTGTTTAGCCCCACGTTGAGCACCTTGCAATAAAGCTGTACTTTTGATGAAAACTCGGCCTCTGTGCACCAGTGCCAAATCGAATCTCAGAGACAGAGTTTTGGGTGAGGTAGAAAAGAATAGCATTATTGCTTTGCCAGGCAAAGGGGGACACAGTGGGCTCGTGCCCTGAAAAACTGTGTGTCCCAACCCGGGAGGATTTGGTGAGGAGTTTTATAGCAGTGGTTCGAGGGCAGAGTTGCTGATAAGCATCAGGGTGTGTGCAGGGCCTGCACTCCTTTAATCTGGCCTCAGTTGTTCTCCTGATGAGCTTCTGGAGGATATCAAACTGTGACCTTCTCTGGAATGAAGAATGCTAACATCTTCCATTTCTTGGGGGTTTTAGTTCTGTAAAAGAGCTCAAAGATATTGTTGTGTGTATCCCTTGAAGGGGAACCAGGACCCTGCCCCCAAAGCTGCACTATTGTTACTTGACTGCTCCTCCCTTGTCTCTGCATCCCTTCCCTTCCCTGATTAGCAAATGTTTGAAAGGCTTCTGTGCCCAGGAGCCCCACAGGGTCCTGCTCAGTTTCACTTTTCTTCACCACAACCTGGTGTCAGTAGATTGGCTTTGCTGCACATCAGGCAAGCAGACCCAAGTTTGGTTTGGTAAGAAGATCACCCAGCAAGAGTGTTATGTACAACTAAAAACTGGACTAAAGATGAAATCTCACCAAACAGTGGAGGTGGAAGCCTTGAAAGAAATACCTCCCTGGAGGAAAGAATTGCACATGGTAGGAAAAACAGAATAGTGTCTTGGAAACCACATTACCTTGTATTTACTTAAAATCACTTCAGGTAAGGAAGTGCTGATTCACAGCAAGATTTATTTCATTCTGTGGGAAATACAGTAGTTTAGATGTTAACTTCATATCCTTTATTAATTAAACTTTTTAGGCTTTGCTTATAGAACAGGATTTTCCCCACTAGATGGTGGTAGTGTTTTATGTTTCTCAGAGTAGCCTGCTTTGGCGTTTTGTTCTCCATTGCCTTAGAAAAGAGAAGAAATATCTATTAAATATTTACTGAGTCAAGCACTCAGGTGTGTATCCTGTATACATTATCTTCTGCAATCCTTGCAATAATGTAAGTCAGATCACAGCATTCCTCTGTTCAAAATCCACCAAAGGATTCTGATCACTTTCAGAATAAATTCTGACAACTTAAAGAGAAATACACAATGAAAGAGTTGTGAATTTCAGTTTTATTCAGGATCTTAATGAGGACTAGAGCCTGGGAGACAACCACACAACTCTGAAGAGGTAGGGGAAAAACCAGTTTATACACGATTTTTGGCTAGGAAATATGTGCAGTCAACCATACATCTTGGTAAAAGATGACTGCTGATCACAAAGAATACATATCTCAAGTTAATGATTTTACTGGTTTTCTGTGTATGGGAAGATGCAATAATCTAGCATCACTGAAATTCTTACTGAGATATGCATCTATCTATCTAAGGGCCTGCTCATCCAAAGCATAGAATGCCTCATCTTGTTTTTCATCCTGAATTCCTTTCAGGGTACACTGGCAGTGGTCAATGGCAGTGGGTTATGACTTTATCCTTATAGAGCTGGGTGGTGAGCAATGCTCTTTGTCTTATTGATCTTAATTTTTCTGTGTCCACAGCCTCAAAGTTCTTATCAAGGCCCATAAGACCTTATACAATCTTCATCCCCTCCCCACCCCCTCACCCTGGTGCCCCTGCTATTCCCTAAATTTACAGGAGGCACTGCTGCCTCAGGACTCCTTTGTTTTTAAATCAACTTTATTGAGATACGATTTAAGTACAACAAATTGCATCCATTTAAATCGTACAATTTAAGGATTTAACAAATTTATACACTGGTGAAACCACCACCACAATCAAAATGCAGAACATTCTCAGTACCCCCAAAAGTTTCCTTATGCCCATTGGAAAAAGGAGAAGGAATATTTATGAAATATTAACTTCTATTTACTCGGGGTTTGCTTTACTTTTCTTTTTCTAGGTTCTTATCATTGATTTTTCGCCTTTCTTTTTTTCTAATATAAACACGTGTTTATAAATTTTTCTCAAAGCTCTGCTTTAGCTGTATCACACAAATTTTGAAACGTTATCTTTCATTATCACACAGTTTGAAATATTTTCTAATTTTCTTTGTGATTACTTCTTTGACCCATGAATTGTTTAGGAGTAGACTGTACTTCCAGATATTTGTGATTTCCTAGATATTTATTAATTTTTAACTTAATGTCATTATGGTATGGCTTATACATGGAGAACATACTCTATACGATTTCAATTATTTTAATTTTATTGAGACTTGTTTTGTGGCCTAGCACATGGTCTTTCCTAGTGAAATTGCCACTTTTTTATTTGGGTTTCTTTCCCCACCTTTTTTTTATTCTTTCCTTCCTTTTCTGCCCTCCTGTGGATTATTTGAATTTTTAAAAAAGAATGTCATTATAATTTATCAACTGATCTTTTAGCCCTTTCTCTTTGCAATTTTTTAGTAATTATCATAGGGATTAAACTATACATCCTTGAAAAAGGAACCCTCCTACACTGTTGGTGGGAATGTAAATTGGTGCAGCCACTGTGGAAAACAATATGGAGGTTCCTTAAAAGACTGAAAATAGACTTACCATATGATCCAGCAATCCCACTCTTGGGCATATATCTGGAGAAAAACATAATTCAAAAAGATACATGCACCCCAATGTTCATAGCAGCATTATTTATAATTGCCAAGACTTGGAAGCAACCTAAGTGTCCATCAACAGATGAATGAATAAAGAAGATGTGGTGTATATATACAATGAAATATTACTCAGCAATTAAAAAAGTTTACAAATGAACTTATTTACAAAACAGAAACAGACTCATAGACATAGAAAACAAACTTATTGTTACCAAAAGGGAAGTGGGGGGGAGGGGTAAATTAGGAGTTTGGGATTAGCAGATACAAACTACAATATATATCCAGAGAAAACTCTAATTTGAAAAGATACATGCACCCGAATGTTCATAGCAGCACTATTTACAATAGCCAAGGCATGGAAGCAACCATGGATAATGAAGACATGGTGTATATATATATACAATGGAATACTACTCAGCCATAAGAAAGAATGAAATAATGTCATTTGCAGCAACATGGATGGACCTAGAGATTATCATACTAAGTGAAGTAAGTCAGATAGAGAAAGACAAATATCATATGATATCACTTATATGTGGAATCTAAAAGGTGTTACAGGGAATTCCCTGGTGGTCCAGTGGTTAGGACTCTGTGCTCTCACTGCTGAGGGCCCAGGTTAGATCCCTGGTTGGGGAACTGAGATCCCACAAGCTGCACAGCATAGCCAAAAAAACAGAAGTGATACAAATGAATTTATTTATAAAACAGAAACAGATCACAGACAGAGAATAAGAATTTATGGTTACCAAAGGGGAATTGGGGGAGGGATAAATTAGGAGTTTGGGATTAGCAGACACAAACTATTGATACTATACACAAAATAGATAAACAACAAGGTCCTACTGTATAGCACAGGGAACTATATTCAATATCTTGTAACAAACTATAATGGAAAAGAATAGGAAAAAGAATATACACATGTATAACTGAATCACTTTGCTGTACACCAGAAACTAACACAACATTGTAAATTAACAATACTTCAACAACAACAACAAAAAAAGAAAGAAAGAAAGAAAAGTGGCCAACTCACAAGGTTATTCTGAGGAATAATTGTTTAACACATGTATAACCCTTTGAGCATGGCCAGTCACAGAGAAAGAGCTCAATAAATATAACATTATTATTCCATTAAAAAATTCTCAATCCCATCTAACTCAATGTCCCCTTTAAAAATAATAGAGAGTATGTGATGCTCACTTTATTTTCTTGTCATTAAATTCATAGAGAACATAAGCTTCCTAGGTGCATTATTTAAAAGAAAATCAATATGATGCCCTTATGCTGAAATATAGGGAAGAAAAAGAAAAGAAAAATCACATATAACAAAATAATGTGTATTTTAATATTCAAATGACTCTAGTAGAAGGCCTAGTGTGGTCATCAGATATTTATAACTAATGAATAATTTTAGAATAACAGAATTAAGACAATATTTAACTGAATATTGCCATCATTTCTTTTTTATATTTGGTATTTTACAATTGGCTTAATATATTCCTATGCAAATACACACACAGGCATGCAATATCTAACAAATGCACTGAAAAAGGTGTGCTGTTCTCATGGTACCACACAAATGGTGGGTGAAGCAATTTTATACAGTGATGAACCTTTTTTGGTAAAGTTCTGAACAGAACAAAGTACGAATTTTTCTTGATGTACACAATAATTGCATCCATGGACAATTCAAGATTACATTTAAAAAATTTAAAAATATCTTGTGTTTCTATGTAAAACCAAATCAGGTTAAAGCTCAGTTAACTGCAAACAGGTTTTTCTTACACTTGAAGATCCCACAGGACATAAGAAAGACATTCAGGATTTAGGACAATTCATTTCTTCTTTGTGAGGTGTTGTCTCAAGAAAATGAGAATACCTAGTATCCCTAGTCCATGCTCACTAAAAGCCAGGAACACGCCCAATAAGGAGACAAACTACACCCTCCTCCCCACCCCCATCCAAATTTCCCCGAAGCCTTCTTGAGCGTGGCCGTTTTTCTGCAGGAGACCCAGTATCATTTAGTGTCATTGCAAAATAGACCACTAGGGGGCAGCATATACCAAAGAGTAAGTATTTTTGACACCTTTACAGCGTTAAGAACTTGGGAGTGAGCAGGGCTGGGACTGGAGGACCTCAAATTTATTTGTAATGTTTTATTTCTATCACTACAAAAAGGTGACAAAAATATTGAAAATGGGTGCAAGTAATGAACACGTGAATACTTAATTTTTCTCTATCTTTACATTTAATTTTTAAAGACAAGTTCCCTTCTTAAATGATCAACAGAAATATCTGGACAGGATGTTGCTAAACCATCAATCTGCTTCCATTCACAGAAAGAGAATAAAAATGGTGGCAGCTGGAGATTCCAGACTTCCATTAATGGTTAAGAATAACGTACGTCTTCAAATACTATGAGAATGTGTAGACAAGAACAACACACCACTTTGGGGAGTGCAAGGAGATAGCACAAAGAAGGTGGGGTTTGAGTCGTCTTTAAGATCAGGTATATACGAAGAGGCAATAACAGTAATGATAGCTAGCATGTTATTAAGCTTCGTAGTTGACAGTATTCTTTCACAGGTTTGCTTTTTTTTTTTTTTTTTAAACTTTGTTCTCATAGAATTTTTCTTTTAATTAATTAATGTATTTATTTTTGGCTGTGCTGGGTCCTCACCTCTGTGCGAGGGCTTTCTCCAGTTGCGGCGAGCGGGGTCCACTCTTCATCGCGGTGCGCGGGCCTCTCACTATCGCGGCCTCTCTTGTTGCGGAGCACAGGCTCCAGACGCGCAGGCTCAGTAGTTGTGGCTCACGGGCCTAGTTGCTCCGTGGCGTGTGGGATCTTCCCAGACCAGGGCTTGAACCCGTGTCCCCTGTATTGGCAGGCGACTCTCAACCACTGCGCCACCAGGGAAGCCCCCCTCTTTCACCGGTTTTAATCAAGTTCATCTTCTCACATTGCTGCTCACCCTTTTCCAGAACTATTCAAAGCGTGGTCGGCCAGCTGGTAACCATTACCTGTATTGAGAGACACTGAGACATACAGATATTGAGAGAAATCATTTATAAATGTTTATAGAAATTTGACAATTTTCTGTCTGTTGACCACAACAATAAAAAATTGGGGCTTGTGCTTTGTATGTTTTTTTAAATTTCTCTTTTACTGTATTTTACCAACGTGTCAGTCTTCAGTGGATTGAAAACACACATACGCACACGCCTGTGCAAGCACACATGCACACACATTTGATCCTTATCTACCAAAAGTTTGAGAAGCACTGGCTCCAGAACACCAAAACAGCCAGAGGGCATGAAGCAGGTAAGTAGGGTGAGCTGGAGGAGAAGGCTCACATTTAATAGTTTCTACCTATGACAAGTGGGCTTATTCAATTTTATTTAATCCTCCCAACAACCCAGTGGGATTGGTGGTATGATCCTGACTTTACAAAGAAGGGAAAAAACATAGAAAAGATAATGAACTTTCTCTAATGGAGCCAGGAGTCAAACCAAGATCTGCTGGAATTTTTAGCCCTTTGAAGATCTTGGATTAATTGCCATTTCAGCACCCTTCTCTCATCTAGCAATACCTATAGGTCACACTTTATTCTGGGACCAGTTGCTCCAGAGCTCAGAGTCGTGGCATTTATGCTCACATGTCCTCAAGAATCAGTTCACTAATGTTTCCCTAAGTTAGGAGAAAGGGTCTGTCTTCTAACCCAATGGAACATGGTGTGGCTCATATGTCAAAAGAAAGGTTAAAACAATAATAGCATGCCAATTCCCCATTTCCTGTTCACATCTATACACACACATACATACACACACACACACACACAACCTTCTCATCAAGCATGAAAAAATAAATTCTGCCCTATCTCTCACTGGAGTAGTGGTATCAGGTATGTTACTGACTTGATTTTTTTCCCCTTATGTTAAGGTGCTTTTTTTAATAGGTTTTTTTTTATCATAAACTTGTATGATAAAAGTTTTTGATCATGAACTTTTTATCCAAAACTATTATACAAGAAAGTATTTTACAAAAAAACATTTTTCATTTTTATTTTTCAGGTAAAGGAATCTGTCTGAATTCAAACCAAACATGACTAGATTTAAAGGGAGAAAAACCGGAAGACAATCATAATAGTGATACGATTTACAATATGTAGATAGAGCTTTTGGATAAAACTAAATGTTGCTTGAACAATGGATAATTAGGAATAGGTAATTTTGTTTTTCATTTTGCACTTTCAAAAAGCTTAAAACCATTAAATCAAAGAGATTTAGTGGGGCTAGGTCTGCACTTCTCTTTTCTTCATTTTGAAGGCCTATTAATAATAAAAAATTCATTAGAGATAACTTGAGGAAAAGTGTTTTGTCTAGCATCAAAAACTCATAATGGAAAGTATCTGGCAAGAATTTCTTCTTTTTTTCCTTCTCTTCTTCTTCGTATTAAAAGCAGTAATGATATTAAAGAGAACATCTATTGAATACATAGCATGTACTTGGAAATTTTACATAATGTTATTTCATTTAAGCCACACAACATCCCTATAAAGTAGGAATTATTCCTGTTTTATCGATAGGAAATTGAGGCCCAGAGAAGTTTACTAGCATAAGTTTGCAAAGTTGGTAAATGACAGAATCAGGATAGAAACTTCATTTTTGAGCTTGAAGCCCATGCA
Organism: Balaenoptera musculus; assembly: GCF_009873245.2. Taxonomy (NCBI): domain Eukaryota; kingdom Metazoa; phylum Chordata; class Mammalia; order Artiodactyla; family Balaenopteridae; genus Balaenoptera; species Balaenoptera musculus. Next base: position 19,322,584 of record NC_045801.1, on the reverse strand, counting down.
AACTTTTGATAGTCTATGTAATGATTACAGAATTAAAACATGAGCAACAGCCAGTTAATCTCATTATCTCTGGGACCTCTACTTCTGTTAAATGATTTTCCTACTTTATGCAGAATGAGGCTCAAGTTACCCCATCTCTCCGGGCCTGCTTCCTGAGTAAAACGAGGACAATACTCATTTTATAATTTGTTGCAGTTAAAGAAGGTAACAACTACCTGAAGCATCTTTAATGCAGCAGATTGTCAACAGATGATAGCCACAATTATTTTTATTTTGTCAAGGAAGAAACTGGGGATTAAGCACATTTAGTTACAAAATTATAGGTGTGGAGCTGGATCCCAGGTCTGTCTGATTCCCAGGCCAGCGTTCTTTATTGACTACACCGTAAGGTAAGTAAGCTGTCTTTGGTGAGGAAGTTGCTTTAATTGCTTAAAGCCCTGCAATGACATGTACAGCCTTCATTGTTCACTATTTAGCTAAATTACTATTTTCACTCTCTGGCAATTTGGGACACGGACAGTATAATAAAAATGCCTCCACACTTGTCTAGTAACCTCCCCGCCTGTCCCCAGGATCCCACAGCATGAGCTTTGTGGGTAAAGGAAGAGGTCCACAACGAACTCGACCTCAAACAGCACAATTAGCTCAAAACCGCCCCCCGCCCAGATGTTGATATTTTCCTCTCTCGGCCCCGCCCCCGACCACGCGGGGCTCCAGCCACGCCCCCAAGCTGGAGTTACTGGGCGGACTCGCCGAGCGCCTCAGCCTACCCACAAGGGATTCCCTCTCCAGCCAATCGCGTCTGAACTACGGGACGGCCCCTAACAAAGATGGCGGGGAGGGCCTCAGTGAGGGCAGGCTGATTTAATACCCGAACCCGCGGCGGACAGCGAAGACAGAGGTAGCGGCGCAGCCCCACCATGGAGGAGGGCAACAGCGCTGGCAGCGGTGGCAGCGACAGCAGCACCAGCGGGAGTGGCGGGGCGCAGCAAAGGGAGCTGGAGCTCATGGCTGAGGTTCTGGTCACCGGAGAGCAGCTACGGTAAGATGAGGGGCAGTGCCGGGGGAGGCTAGCGGTGGCACTGCCAGCCAGTGTCCGTGGCAGTCGCGCGCGCACGCGCGCCGTGGTTCGTGGGTAGCGACTCGCGCGGGGCTCCGGGACGCCTGCGGACGCGTCGACCCTCCGCGCCGCACCCCCGCTTAGCTGCTGCAGCCCGGCGCCCTGCGGACTCCGGACTGGCGCGGGGCTCCCGAGGCGGACGCGGGCGGGCGCGCGGTGCTCGCTGCGCCCTCGCCCAGCTGCTGCAGCCCCGCGCCCCGCAGACGCGTTGCTGCCGACTGCGCGCGCCCTCTCTGCCCGGGCACCCGGGAGCTGCCGGGCCTCCCGGCTGACAGCTCGCTCCTCCTCCCCTCAGAGAGCGAGAGGGGCGGGTGAAGGGCCCCCCGCCGGCCCCAACCCCAGCCCCTTTACTCCTAGGTAAAAGGAGCCAGACCAGATCCCCTTCACTTAAGGTTTTCCTTTTGGCTTGCAAGTCTGGCTTCACTCCCCTGAGCCTCAGTATTTTCATCTGTAAAATGGGGCTGATCACGGCAACTTCCTTGAACGGTTGTGGTGGTGGCTAAACTGAGAACATTTCTGAAACACTGTACCTATCACTTAATTGGCACATACTCATTAGTCATTATTTGGGTCCGCAAGGGGGCGTGGAGGCACCTTGTCCCGCTGCCTTGCTGCCAGCTCCCCCAGCGCGCACATTTTGGGCAGCAGGGTCCATCGGCCCCAGGCTGCTGCAAGAATTGGGACTTGATGTGTGTCACTGCGTCCAGGACAGGCAGTTACCCCCAGATTCAGGACCCCCTCCCGCCCACTTTATCATTCCCATCCCATCCTTGTCCTTCTTGGATTCATGTTTGAGAATTCTCCTTATGGTATGACCGGTTCCGCAGCTGTCCGTCTTGTGGTCATAAATCAGTTTGCCAGGGGGAAAAACCCCTTGGCTTCACAGTGTTTGAGCCAAAACTTGCATGCCGGCCCCTGTCCCATCGGAACGGTGCGCTTGCCTCTTACTTCTAGTTCTTGGCCTGAATTTCCAGGCTCATTTTGGTTTCTAAAATGCTGTGTTTCAGGACCCGAAGGAGAGAGACTCTTGCAACAATCCCTAAAGGTTTGGTAACCACCCTGCTTGCTGCCCTTAGATTGAGAAAGTAAATATTGGAGGTCAGAATTAATTGAGTTTAACGTTACAAGAGGCAAATTGCGCATTTCTATCCCTTGATGATTTTTTAATGTATAGTCAGAATTAAAGGGAATAAAAACTTCTTTTCCATGAAGAGATTTTCTAACCGACAAAAATCAAAATAAAGCTTTTCTGATTCACCTTGAAACACTTTAATAATTTATCCGCTCCTCAGTTGGGTACGTTTCACTTCCTTTAAAATAATAAACCGCAGGGTGCCTCTGTTTGTCCAGAAAGCACTTTCTCCTTCGAGATGCTTAAATACCCCTTCCTTGGTTGAGGAGGTCCCCAGGGCACTTCCCCTCGTCCCAGGCATCCCTCTGCACGACAGCAAGTTTGAGGGCTAGGCTTAGTGTGTCGATAAGAAGATAGAGGGCTGTCTCGCACTCGGGTTACATAGACCTGGGTTTGAATTTATGCTCAGCCACTTTGTTGCCAAGAGTTAACATTAAGTTGTTTTGAGGAGGACTTTAAAACCAGAGTGAATCTGGGTTTGCTACTTACTAGTGTGGGACCTTGGACGAGTTACTTAACTAAGAATGATGGGTAATAATGGAGCCTACCTCTGTATTGTGATGAGGATTAATTAGATGAGTTAGTGCTTAGATCAGTGCCTGGGATATAGTATGCACCATGCCAGCCTTAGCTATTATAGTTCTGTGACTTTGGACAAGTTAATTCACTTCTCTGAGCCTCTGTTTCCTCATCTGTAGAAAGGCAATGAAGATAGCACTTCATAGGGTTGTTTTGAGAGTTTTTCCCTGGGCTTCAAGTATTGAAGAGCATTCAACAAATGGTTGTTGGAATTAATGAGTGTTATTGGTCTCTGTGTGTCACCACACGTGACTTCCAGCTGAGCAAGATCTAGCAGAAAGGATTGGTTCGTGATTAAGAACACAGGCTGCCTGGGTTCTTATTCTGTCTCCATTTATTAGTCCTGTGACTTGCGGGCAATTTACTTAACTTCTCTGTGCCTCCGTTTTACTTCTCTTGCAGGAATTTTTTGAGGATTAAATGAGGAGATGCTACATGTAAAAGGCTTAGTAAATGTTAGTTACTTAATTTTACTTTGGGAAACTGTCATCATTGCTTTTTAAAAATCTCTACCATCTTTGTACTGTGCTGAGTACAGAATACATAGTAATTACTCGAATATTTGAATAACTAGTGTATGTAATTAAATATACTATTGTAAATACAGATAATGTAATATTCAGAATTTAGGGATTTAAGTGGCGATGTATGCCACTAGCTTCTTGGTTACTGGAGGAACCTCTCATAAAGGAGTAGGGATGCAGCCCTCCTGGCTTTCACTGTCACAACCTGTTTTCACATCCCTAACTGCTTTCTCACAAGCTGATTGTGGGGACTTTGTGATGTCCAGGCCTCCTGCCTCTAATAGCTACAGACACACACACACTCACTCACACACTCACAGACACACAGACAATTCCTCCTCTCTGCCTTCTCTTTCCTTTCCATTGCTTTCTGGGTCAGCAAAGATGAGGTGAATGAAGGTGGTAAGGAAAGGAGACACCAGGATTGGGATTTGAAATACAAAATTTGGCTTCCAGGTCCAGCTCTGTGAATTTTATTAATTTAATATTTATTTATGGATGTATATATGGATATTGTATATATGGATGTATGTATTTATTTTGAACTACTTTTGCTTGGGCAAGTCAGTTAGCCACTCTGGGCCTCAGTGACTGTACCTGCAGAATGGGAATAATAATATCCTCCCATGTAAGATCTGTGGTGTTGGATCAAATGGGGTATAACATGGGAAGGAACTTTGTAAAATAAATCAATAAATCAAGAGTAGTTGTTGCTATGATTATTATAAGCTCCAGATGTGAAATTGGGGGTTGGCTCTGTAATCCTGACACTTTGGTAAGGGCAGCTGGTTGCATAAGGATATGAAATTGAGTAACATTTAAAAACATCTCCTGCTTTCTTTTCCAGCCTGACTGCAGGATCCTTTTCCTAATCTCTTTGTGCTTTCCCTTGTCATAAAAGATTTTACTTCCTTGCTCAATGTATTTGAGTGTTTTTGTATCTTAAAAATGCATTTGGATACCACTTCACATCCCCAGGATGGCTATAATCAAAAAGACAGATAATGAGAACTGTTGGCAAGGATGCGGGGAAATTGGAACCTTTATACACTGCTGGTGGAAAGGTAAAATGATGCAGCCACTTTGGAAATCATTCTGGCATTTCCTCAAAGACTAAACATAGAATTACCATGTGACCCAGCACTTTTACTCCTATGTATGTATTCAAGAGAAACAAAAACATATGTCTACATAAAAATTTGTACACAAATTTTCACAGCAGCATTTTTTAAAAAATTTATTTATTTATTTATTTATTTATTTATGGCTGTGTTGGGTCTTCGTTTCTGTGCAAGGGCTTTCTCCAGTTGTGGCAAGCGGGGGCCACTCTTCATCACGGTGCGCGGGCCTCTCACTATCGCGGCCTCTCCCGTTGCGGAGCACAGGCTCCAGACGCGCAGGCTCAGTAGTTGTGGCTCACGGGCCCAGTCGCTCCGCGGCATGTGGGATCTTCCCAGACCAGGGCTCGAACCCGTGTCCCCTGCACTGGCAGGCAGATTCTCAACCACTGCGCCACCAGGGAAGCCCCCAGCATTTTATATAATAGCCAAAACCAGAAACAACTCAAATGCCCACCAACTGATGAATGGGTAAATAATGTGTGGTCTATCCATACAAGGGAGTATTATTCAGCAATAAAAAGGAATAAAGTACTGATACATGCTACAACATGGATGCACCTTGAAAACATGATACTAAGTGAAAGAAGGCAGACACAAAAAGACACATAATAGGAGGTTGGCCAAAAAGTTCGTTCGGGTTTTCCATAGGCTGTTACAGATAAACCCGAACAACTTTTTGGCCAACCCAATATGACTCCATTTATATGAAATGTCCAGAATAGGCAAATCTGTGGAGACAGAAAGTGGTTGCCAGTGGCAGTGGGGAGGGGGAATGGAGGGTGATTGCTGATGGGTATAGAGTTTCTTTTGGGGATGATGAAAATGTTCTAAACTTGATTGTGGTGATATAACTCTGTGGATATGCTTAAAAACCATTGAATTATATACATTAAATGGGTGAATTATGTGGTGTGTGAATTATATCTCAATAAAACTATTACAAAAATGCATTTGGATGACCCATTAGAGTGATGAAAGACAAAATATTAAAACTTTTAAAATAAACTTTATGCTTTCTTTTTGGATTGGCCAAAGAATGTGATGATATTTATCATTAACTTGATAACACATTACTACCACACCAGATGGGACTGATATTTTACATATATCTTTTTATAGTATTATTCTTGATACAGCACAGAGAAAATATACCATAAATAGTCCAGAAAATTGTCTCAGAACATTCCTGATTTGAAGATAATTAACCATATAAAAATCATTCATATTAGTGAGGTTTCAAACGATGACTTTTTTTTTTTCTTTTTTCTTTTTTTAATTTATTTTATTTTATTTTATTTTATGGCTGTGTTGGGTCTTCGTTTCTGTGCGAGGGCTTTCTCCAGTTGTGGCAAGCGGGGGCCACTCTTCATCGCGGTGCGCGGGCCTCTCACTATCGCGGCCTCTCCTGTTGCGGAGCACAGGCTCCAGACACGCAGGCTCAGCAATTGTGGCTCACGGGCCCAGTCGCTCCGCGGCATGTGGGATCTTCCCAGACCAGGGCTCGAACCCGTGTCCCCTGCATTGGCAGGCAGATTCTCAACCACTGCGCCACCTGGGAAGCCCGTATACGATGACTTTTTAAATCATTATTTTTGTTTTATATATAAATCTTTTATCTTGAAATTTGTCATGCAATCATAACTGGCATTCTAATTACAGCATCCAAAATCCACCTTATGTTTCTTCTATAGATTAATCCCAGAGATACTTAGCAAGAAAGTGGCTTGTAATAGAGCATTTAAGTAAAGAAGGCCAACGAATATCACTCTTCTCTCTGTGGTAATGGTAGGCATTATAATAATAACAATAATACTTACATGGCATATATTACCTGCCAAAGACTCTTCCAAGTGCTTATATATGTTATTAAAAAATATATATATATTAATATATATTATCAAAAGCATATATATGCCTTTAAGCTTTATAAGCTACTCTGTGTAGCAGATATACTTGTTATCCTCATTTTACAGATGGGAAAACTGAGGAGCGAAGCATGTAAGCTAACTGGCCATCGATTTTTCAGCCAGAAAGTGCTAGAGCTGAGAGTTCTCGCTCTTACGCAAAATGCTAGATTACAGTTTAGAGGGTTAAGAAGTGTCAGGGTAAGACCAATGTAAAACAGAATCACACATATAAGACTATGATATTCTGGTATGAGAACTTTTGCAAACAAGCAAGTAGACAAATGATTTTTCCCTTCTGTTGGGAAAAAGCTAATGAATTTCTAGAGGTGTTTATGTTTTGACAAGATAGAATGGTCAGTTTCTCCGTTAACTTTTAAAGTGGGTCTCCCTTGCCATATGGTTTTGAAAACTTAATTTGAACTCCACTCATTCTGAATTTGTAATCATTTTAATGGGAAGATAAATTACAGTTCACTGTTTTGCCAGCTGTGAGGAGGGGAGTGGGGTAGGGAGGAGAATTAAGAATGTAATGAGGAATGCTTAATTAAGAGAGAAAACGCCTCAAGCTTTTCAGTTACGCTCATCTACCTAGACTAAATATGCTAATTACAACAGTCTTATCCAGTCATTAAAGCTGGGTCCCTAAAAGCAATTTATGAGGCAATGAGTTTTAGGGAAGTTGTAGGAAATTGCAGTTCTTTCAAATTGTTTGATGTATTGCCTTTTTGCTACACCAGACTGCCTTTCCAGACTCTTACAGCCTCGCTATTGCCTTTTTCATAAAAACATGTTAAATCAATATTGAGTTGCTTTTCTGAATTTGCTTTGCCAGTGTTAATGCAGTATGCTGGTAGAAGGTAAAAATCAGCTTCTGGAACCAAAGGCCAATCTACAATAAAGTAAATATAAGATATGGAATTTAGAGATACAGAATAGGACAAGGAGAAATACAGCTGACCCCTGAACACTGCGCGGGTTACGGCACCCACCCTCTGCACAGTTGAAGATCTGAGTATGACTTTATAGTCAGACTTTCTCTGTATCCCTGGTTCCCCATCCACAGATTCAACCAATCATGAAATATGTAGTACTGTAGTATTTATATTGAAAAAGTCCAAGTATAAGTGGACCTGAGCAGTTCAAATCCCGGTTGTTCAAGGGTCAGCTGTAGTTTGTTTCATTGCACTTTGAACTTAAGGAACTTCGAGATTGGCTTAGAGAATGTCTTAGGGGGTAGCCCCTACTGGCTTCCGTTAATATGGAAGCCTAGCTCTACTAGACATTGTAACCAAAGGGAATAGAGGGAAAGCTACTGCCCAGATGCTACTACTGAAATGTAGGGATCCAAGCAGGAGGAATATGCTTTTTTTCTTCTAATAAGCAGAGAGGATATCCTGGCCTTGGGAAATTACCGCCTGTTCAGATGAAAAAGGGAGAACTTTAGGAAATGGCAAATGACTGTATTTGGAGTCAGTGCAGACAAGCCTCGTGTAGAGTGTTGAACTGCCTTTACACCAGAGGCTTTTCTCATATACAGACCCTGTTCCTATGAACATCTTTTCTGCTTCACACACTGGATGTGGGTACAGCAGGCACAGTCCTGGCACATAGCAAGCTCAGTAAAGACTCCTTTCTCCCCTGGAGAGAGAGCCTGGGAAGGTACTTTGTCACTTGCCAAAACCCTCATGCAAATGGAAGACACTTAGTAAGTGCTCAATACATGATTGTGGAATTATTTTACACCTTCATGCACTTATTCTTACGTAAACCTGTTTTTGACATGTGTGCAGTGTTAATTGTTTCTGAGTAATATGTTTGTGATGACTTTTCTAAAAGCCCGATGCTGATATTTAGGTTCTGGCTTCTGTCGACTTTGGAATCAATAAACCTGAAAATAAGTTATTAAATAAACACACCTCAAAAGAAGAGAATGAGAGGTGATGGATGATTGTTCTCCTCTCCTATAATTTCTAGTATTTATTTGAATCAGGAACTCACGTCCCTTTATTAGGTGGCGGCTCTTAAATGGTTGGTGTTTATGAGTTTAGTGATTAGGAAAAGACAAAGGAAACAATCATCAACCCTCTTTCTACCTAGTAAGTCATCACACTTTTCTCTCTTCCTCATTATCTACCAAGGATAGATGGGTCCCAGATCTGGGATCCTTGTCCCCGTATTATCAGCTTTAACCAAACTTGGAAGCTTATGTCAGTGACTGTTTATGTTGATTATTAGATGCTGGGGGAACACCAGTGGAGACGGAGTGCGGGGAGAGAGCTTAGCGGATCAGACAGCCTGCTTGTAAACAGCTGTTCCCGTGGCAGTGCCAGCAGGGGCAACAGGAGCTATTTTCATCAGGGCTGGGATGGCCCCATACTGGAAGAGTTCAGAGCGAGCAGGAATTTACTCTCGTCTGCACAAAGAGTCACTTTTCTGTAGCTTTTCAAATATGTTTAAGGTTGAATAGGAGAGGCAAGATGGAGAAAGAAAACACACCTAGGAATGGGGGACAAGATATCCTTTTGTCTGTGCAGTTTTCTGATAACAGCTGTTGCTAGGGTGTGGCAAGAGGGGACAAATGCCAGGGCCTCCAGCTGGGGGAAGCCCATGGCAGCTGCAGAGGAGGTGGTTAGCAGCTAGTGTGATCAGATAAAGGTTCAAATCTTTCCACTTGGAACCTTTAGCTGCTTCTGGTGATTTTGTTATTGTTGGTGGTGTGTGTTTGTTATTTGTTTTAATCCTGATGGCACTGTCTCCCTGCAACACTTGTACCTACAGATTTCTGATTCTGATATTTACCCAGAGGTTCCTTTCATTGAAGTAAACTGTGGCCCAGCATCCACTTAGGTCTTGGCCTTATTTTGATCATCCAGCTCTGTGAGGCTCTCCTTTGGGTGGTGAAACTGTTACAGCCCCAGAGAACCGAACCTTGTGCTTTGTGGCAGTTCAGGTAGGCTTCAGAAGGACCAGTCCTAGTACAGAATGCTCAGTAGCTTCTCTGATCATGACTTAAAGTGTGAGAAACAAATGAAGCTCAGAATGAACATTCTCTCGTTAAGAGAGAAAGCCTCATTTCATGCTATCCTATTTTCATTACAGTTAGGTTAGTCCCTGTGCTTTTATTATGTGTGAAGTTGGCCATTTTCTAACAAGTTGTAAAATTCTGGAGGAATACACTATGAGTGGTGTGTCCACAAAACAAACAAACAAACAAAAAAAAACAAGGGAGATTGGGAGGGGGTTAGTGTAGAGATATATAACGAGGTACTGGTTTAAGAACAACCAGTGTGTAAATGTGCAAATTTACAAAAAGGATATGTTAAGAAAGGATTGTTTTTTTTCCATCTTAAAAAAGGATTTAGCACATTTTCTGTTGAGGATCCTGGGTTAGTTTTCTATTTAAAATGCAATTCTTTTTATACGGTTTGCACACTATTTTCAGGCACATATACTGAGTCCAGTAAAGCGTGAACTTTTGGATTGTAGAAGTACTGTTTTGCTTCCCGATTCCTTTCCTCTTCCCCAGGAGGAAAGGAGAATGGGGTAAACTTGGACCCTATTTTCATTGAATATTTTAATAAAAGTTCTACTTACCTTTGCTCGTTAACATTTCCATAAATGATAGTGACTTTCACAGAATGTATTCACTGCAAAAAGCATTGGTGCTCTCTGACTGTATTTTACATCTAGATGCCAAGTGCCTCTTATATCATCTTTAGTTAAGCTATAAGACGGTTGATAAAATAAGACTTTACCAAAGCTCCTACTTGTACTATTTTCTTCTTAAAAACAGACAACAAAAATCAGTTTAGAGGTGAGGTTTTAAGGCAGTTATCTGATGCATAACCATGATTCATTTTCCTTCACATTTGTTAAAATTTACTTTCTAAGAAAACCATAACTCAGAAGGACACATGTACCCCAATGTTCATTGCAGCACTATTTACAATAGCCAGGACATGGAAACAACCTAAATGTCCAATGACAGATGAATGGATAAAGAAGATGTGGTACATATATACAGTGGAATATTACTCAGCCATAAAAAGGAATGAAATTGGGTCATTTGTAGAAATGTGGATGGACCTGCAGTCTGTCATACAGAGTGAAGTAAGCCAGAAAGAGAAAAACAGATATCGTATATTAACGCCTATATGTGGAAACTAGAAAAATGGTACAGATGAACCTATTAGCAGGGCAGGAATAGAGACGTAGACGTAGAGAATGGACATGTGGACACGGTGGGGGGGGGGAAGGGGAGGGTGGGACAAATTGGGAGATTAGGATTAACATATATACATTACCATGCGTAAGATAGATAGCTAGTGGGAACATGCTATAACGCACAGGAAGCTCAGCTCGGTGCTCTGTGACCACCTAGATGGGTGGGATGGCAGTGGGGGGGTGAGAGGGAGGTCCAAGAGGGAGGGGATATAGGTATACATATAGCTGATTCACTTCACTGTACAGCAGAAACTAACACAACGTTGTAAAGCAATTATACTCCAATAAAAAAAGTAAAATGACATTTTAAAAATAAAAAAAAAGAAAACTAAGGAAATGTGACTAAAGTATGAACTTTAGTTAATAATAATGTATCAGTATTAACCAATTGTATCAAATTTGCCATATTAGTGGTGAGTGGTATACCTTTACGACTTTTCTCTAAATCCGAAGCTGTTCTAAAATAAGTTTATTAAAGAGTAAAACAATAAATGAAGCACACACATACACAACACAGATACAACAAATGAAGTGATAAAAAGATAACTATTAATATATTTTTAAAAATTTGCTCATTACTGGTCTGTACCAAATAGCATGACTCATTTGTGGTCTCTAAGGTTTTCTTGAAATAACCAGAGATCACAGATGAAGTTGCTGAAAAGGATCACATGTTGATTATGTTGGATTGAAAGTACAGTGCTGAAGAGTGTATAGACTGGAATCAGAATGCCTCGGCTTAAACCCTGATTTTGTTACTTACCAGCTGGATGACCTTGGGTTAGTTATTTCATGAATCTGTGTCTTAGTTTCTTAGTCTGTAAACTGGTGATGAAAATAGACTTCAGTAAGTTGGTCTTAGAATGATACGTTGATATTTGTATAGCACTTAGAACTATGCCAGGCAATTAGTGTTATGTGTTTATTAATAAATAAATATTGGGGGAAAAAAGAATTTACTTTATTAATGACTGTTTTGTAGACTCTGATAGTCAAACCTAACAGTGGGTATAACCTGTCTTCATGAGAGAGGATGAATAGACCTTAGTTGCCATGATAAAGTACACTTATCCTGCTACCATACTTACAAGAGCCAAAAGTTATCACAGAGTATTTAAGGACATTCAAATACAAGGAACAAGAGTGAACTAGAGCTTTTTCCTCCAACATTTTATTATGAAAAATTTCAAACATTCAGAAAAGTGTAAAGAGTTCTACAGTGAACATCCTTTTCTCCACCACTTGGATTCCACAATTAACATTCCACCGTGCTTGCTTTAGCATGTGATACAAGATAGTGATTATAGTTCCCTGTGCTATACAGTAGGTCCTTAATTATCTATTTTATATATAGTAGTGTGTATCTGTTAATTCCAAATTCCTAATTTATCGCTCTTCCCCACCTTCCCCTTTGGTAACCGTAAGTTTTTTTCTATGTCTGAGTCTATTTGTGTTTTGTAAATAAGTTTGTTTGTATCATTTTTTTAGATTCCATGTATAAGTGATATCATATGTTATTTGTCTTTCTCTGTCTGACTGACTTCACTTACTATGATATTCTCTAGGACCATTCTTGTTGCTACAAGGTTCTTTTTTTTTTTTTAAGAGATAAAACTTATGTATAATGAAATGCACCATTTGATGAGTATTGACTAAGACATACATCTGTGAAACCCAAATCCCTATCTGGATATCTTTGAATGCTTCTGGCTGCAAGAAACAGAAAATCGACTCAAACAATGTATTCACCCCCGTAACTGGAAATCCAGGAGATGTGAATAACCAACTGATACCATGTGCATACGTAATTATATTTCTTCTGAAATAATACCGTATCCTTAGAATTACGATACTCTACTATAGAATTGTCATCTGTGGAGTCCTTACCTCCCTTTCCTTTCCAGCACTCAGCAGAAGTGTTGCAAAGCTGAAGGAAAGGTTGGATCTTACTTTTTGGAGCCAAAACCTGTTTCAACAGCAGCATGAAGGGCTCTGCTTTCCCCCATATCCAGGCAGGAGTCCTCTCAGTGTCTCATCACTAGTTCTATGAATAATTTCCAAAGCCCATCTAGATGTCAGGCACTGGGTTAGGTGCTAGGGACAAGAGGAGGACCTTCATTTTCCAGACTTCCCTCTGTCATCACTTGTATCTCTCAGAGTTTCAAGCACGCTTTTGGCCTACTGTGGATCAGAAACTTTATTTTCACTTTTATGGTTTAAGATTTCCAAATCGTGAAATAAACCAAGTGCAAAATAATAAAAAGAATATTAATCTTAAGATAACATTTCTGGACTTGCTTAAGGCAAGAGTCCTTTGTTCCATTTGTATTTGTCCTGAAGCAAAATTAATTTCATGAAGGGGTGGATACCTTAGGGGAGTGGAATCTACAAGGATGCCAGGGTGGGAAAGGGCAAATAACATATATTACATGAATTTCATGTCTCGTATATCTTTGCATAATAAATTTGTTTTAAAATATGGATACATAATAAATATAATTTAATAAATTCATGTATTAATGATGCAGTATAATTCAGTAAGTATAAAAATTGAGAGAAATGGAAAAGAAATTATTGAAAATCTCAGGATGGGGGAGTGTCGAAGATGCATTTATGGCAGAGAAGGACACTTAGAAATGGAAGCCATGCTTCTAGCACAGGGGAGATCACTGAGTCAGAAATTCCTGCAGAGCAAGAGGGATCAATGACAAAAGAAAGACATAGGCCAGAGACCTAGGACATGAGTCTGAGAGGTGATAAACAGCTTATATCATGGGAAACCTGGCCAGAAGCGGGTCTTCAGGTTCTGGGTTGCCCTGAATATGCTACTCTTCCCTAACAAGCATGGGGCAGTAGTTTGGTACAGTACAAAGATCATCTCATAACTTGTAGGGAAATTTGGTACAAAAGAGTTAGAGATGATGATAATCATTGTAGAGGAGGGTGACCAAGGTTTGTGTTTTTATATGTGGATTGTAAAGTGAGGGACAGTTGGACAGTTCAGGCATTTATTAAACAATAATAATAGCAAAATGTCAGGTCCTGTTCTGTGAGCTTGCATGTATATTGTTTTATTGAATTCTGAAAATAATTCTGTCATCCCTATTTTTAAATGGAAGAAACTAAGGCATGAGCAGTTTGACCAAAGTCACATAAGTAGTAAGTATGGGAGCTTGATTTTGAATCCAGGCCTCTCAGAATTCCTACTAGGTGCAAACAACTATGGAAATAACTCTGTAAACTAGCAAGCAGCAAGGCCCATCCTTCTTGCCTTCAGGTCACAGCCTAGGCCAGGTAGAGAGGGGAAAAAGGCATATGCATTTAAATAATATATGGGGGCAGTATATAAAGGGCAACATGTAGAGTGGTTTAAACAATAAAGGGGATTTCTTGGCTTATGTAATGTTAACTTTCAGAGATATGTAGACTTCACATGAGGTTTGATCAGGATTCCAGGTCTATTTCTCTTAAGTTCTCTTGATTCTGCCTTTCTCTGTGCATTAACTTTGCCTTCATGAAGGCTTCTTTTGCAGTCATATGATGGCCACTAGCACCAGTCAGACTGAAGAGAGAGGGCTGCCATCAACCATCTACAGCAGTCTTGAGCTTTCATGTTTTTGGATCATCTTGACTTACAGACTCACAAGATATTAAAGCAGAACAAAGTCCTTCGCTGGTTGTCCTAGGCTTACCCGTCTGCAATATTGTGGCAAGAAGGATGGTATTACCCTGACTGCCTTAAGTCAAGCAGGAGCCCCACGCCTCCTCCTTAGGGGCACAGGGTAGGATCATAGCTGCTATACTCTGGTGAAGGGTTCATTGAGTGTTGCAGAGATAAGCCCAGTGTCCTCCACAAATGATAATTTGAGCTCAATGATGAGAATCCAGTGGAAAAAAAAATTGTACAGGGTATGGTGTAATTAAGGCCAAATTTTAGGAGAAATAACTTAAAGTTGCAGGCGGGGGGGGAGCTTATACAGAGAAGAAGAAAGTGCTCACAGAAAAGCCACAAAGAAGATACAATTTGGGAACGGTTAGGAGACATTGGCATACATCCTGGACCCTACTGCTGTCAAAGTAATTTTCCCTGTAAACTTCCCCATCATGATGATCACCTGTTCGTCATCCATATGCGCCCTCCCTCACCTTTCACCCCTCACTACCCTCTGAAATGGAAGAGATGCCTCTGGGGTTCAGGGTTTGCTCAGTAGTTAATAGAAGTAAAATAGAACTCTCAACAGATGACTGAAATGGCAGGTGGCTCAGGTTCAAATTGCAAAGAATGATTTTTGCATCACTTGGGTTTTGATGTCTTTCCAAGTAACACCTCCACCCAGAAAGACTCCCAGCCAAAGCTGTATAAAAGTTATCTCTTTGTTTAAGCAGCTGCTTTAGGAATCATTAAGATGCAGACTTTCTGAGGAAGTTGCAAAGTGTTCTTTACTTACATAACTCAACTAAGAAAGGTCTTTCAGGTCATGTGTTTTAATATATTTTGTCAATGTTTTCCCTCCCTTCTCCAGAAATTGGAAATAGGAGCTACCTTCGATTATCAAGAAGGCAGATTTTTCACCACTGTTAGTAAGATTTAAGCTTATATCTCATTGCACCATTGCATTGACTTTACAATAGCAACTTTAGCATTGATTTTGTACCGCATCTTACCATGAAGATAACTAATAGGAATAAATCCAAATTTATTCTTATGGTTTTATTCTTGGAGAATACTGCATGAGTTTAGCCTTTTAATTCTTCAAAATGGGTGGTGTGTGTACAAATGCAATAAACCTTTTGTCCTCAAGTACTGACAAGAAAATGTGATATAAAATTGTGATTTTTTCTTATGCCTGTGTTGCCTACAAAAGAGAGAAGCTCCAGTTAAACCCATTGAGAAGCATCCATGAAAGCTAAGAAGCTGGGCTTGGAGCCAATGCATTTGTCTACATGTTCAACATTTGCTGACTTGGCAGTAATCGGGGCTTTAAGCCAAGAAGAGCAGAGTCTGATTATTCAGGACTTTATCATAATTTACAATTATGATACCTCAAGTGGAGGTGTAGTGGTTAGGGCCAGGAATTCCTTAGAAACCACAATTCCAATGCATCAGGGTTTGTCAGGCCGTTTTGTTTAACAAGGGACAAAACCATTTGATTATTTAAAAGCTTAATGAACCAGAGGGAATCTCTTCAGTTGTCTTCCTGTAGCTCCACTTTGGGTGGTTATTTTGCTGCTAGATAATTTCATTTCTGAAAGGGGAACACAAGAGAAGGAGAGGAAGTTGGTTTGGCTATTTGTCAGCAGTTCTGAAAGAATGTTTATTCAGGGAGGAGTTTGAACCCTGTGAGAATTGGGGGATTATCTGGACATTTTCAGTTCTTTGATGTTGTGCCTACCCAACTAATGCTCCTCAGCTGACCTTCTAGCCTCTGCCAGAGAAAACTTCTAGTGGCCAGGACTCAGTCACTTCTTTATGAGCGTCTAAATGTATGGGTAGTGAGGGGATAGGCCACCCTTAGCACTGCAATCATAATTATGGAATCTAATATACATTTGGGGAAATCATTGTAGTCCTTATTGGTGGCTTATGTGAAAAAAAAATTTTTTTTACTGAAATGTAGCCTGGCATTCCTTAAAAGAACACCCATCTGTAATAAAATATGACAATTTGTTTTACTTTGTAGTCAAAAATGTTCTTCTTGATAGAGCATAGCAGTAGATACTAAATTATATTGCTTGGGGAATTCTGGGAGATAGGCCTTCATGGAGATTATAGTACAATAGGTAACAAAGAAAAAACACTTATTTAAATCTATTTGGTAGTCTATTCAGAGACGTGTTCAAAGGTTAAATTTGAGATACTCAGTGTGTCACTTAAAACTGCATTTACTGGAATGCAGATATTTCAGTATTTCACCATAAGGCCTTGAGAATCGTATCTTATCTGTGTGACCTGCATCACCTCCCATACCAGAAGGATTGTTCAAGCGAAGTATGTGTTTTCACAGGGCAGATGTTTTCTTCTCTAAGAGCCCCTGCATCCAGTTTCATGATTCTCCTGGAAGAGGGTCAAGGTGATTGCAGGCCTGACTCCTTTTGCCCTTTAGACTTAGAAATGGGAGGTGTCAGCAAAAGGTAACACCTTCTAAAAGGGAAGTCCAGCTCTCATTGCTGAACTTATTCTAGTGACTTAAAAGAATGGGTGCTTCTCTGGTTTTGAGCCTTCCAGTACCTTGTACAGATGTACATCAGGGCATCTACAACCCTTTCCATTTTTGTCCTTCTTGTGTAGTGAGGGAGGGTGAAGGTGAATACCATGGTTTATGGTGTGGATTAAAGAACATATTTACTGCGGGCCCATCAATGCAAACGGTCAGCAAGAGGGGATATGTGGTCCTCCATTCTCTCATTATTCCACAGAGTTGGGCATAAGCATGAAGCTGCCTGACATACAGTGTGTTTCTGTTCCATGGGAGGGACCCTGACCCCCGGCTAAACAACCTTCCTATAATGCAAGCATGAGCATGGCCTTATCTCTGGGTTACAAATAATGTGAACTCAGGCGCCTAAGTGTCCGAGCTGGGAAATGCCAGATGCACAGCACCTGGAGACCCCCCGGGGCTTGTTCGAAGTCACAGCCCCTCCTGCTGGGGAAAGGCGGCCACCAGTCCTAGGGGAAGCTGGGTTTGGGTGCAGCCCCTCCTGCTGGGGAAAGACCAGGCTCCCAGTCCCAGCCAGCTCGCTGCCTGTGAAGTCAAGCTGGGCCTCTAAGGTCACAGATCTTGCCGTGTCCCCCCCAGCAGCTGGCAGGTCTGTGCACTCTCCGAGGCAAGGTACGGCACCTCACTCGTTCTTAGGTCCAGAACTTCTCTGTCTAAAATCCAGGAAGAGGCATACCGTATTTCAACGCTACAAGTGCATTTTGACTTACTCTGAAGTTTTGAAACGAGGACTTTAAACTTTACCTTATTTTATAAGTGAGGGTATTTAGTTCAAAGCTCAAACTAGGTTATGTCTTTTAACCTCTGGCCTTGTTTTTAATAGCTTAACACCAGGCTTCCTTCTGCCAAGATAGATGGATAAATCATCCCTTGGCAGTAGGTTCTAAGTTTTATAGCTATGTAATTTGTTGCGATATTCACTGGATTGGTGTTACTCTGATTTTCTTTTAGCCTTCTCAGTAAATAATAATAATTATAATAAACAGTATTTATTTATAATAAACTTGGCACACTTACTGTATGCCAAGTAACGTGATAAGTATTTTACATGAATTGCACCATTTAATCCTTGAGTGGGTATCATTAGTCCCATTTTAGAGATGGGCACACAATGTCTTAGAGAAATAAAGAAACTTGTCCAGACTCACAAGGCCAGCAAATAGAAGAGCTGGCTTTGCAGCTTCACAGTGTCCTGCACAAGTCATGCTCTTAGTGTATACACATTGAGGATACAGCTGCGCTCAGCTCTAAGCCATTGAGCGTGGAGGTCAGAAGCAAAGAACTCCCCAACTACTGTGGACATGGAGCCTGGACTTTTAAAATTTGTCTTGTCTCTGAATATTTATTCTGTGTTGGGCAAAAATTAAACTTACGTATATAATAATACTTATGTCTACATACATGAAAAAGATGAATAGCACCATTAATGTATTTAAAAATTTATTAAGAGTTATTTAAAAGCTACAAAAACTTGGGTTAGTTGTGTGACTAATTGGCTATTTACACCGCTATGTATGGCTAATTACCGGGAAGCATACTGATGTGCGTGTATACATGCAGTGTGTCAGATTAACTTGTGTGGTTCACTTGAAGATAATAGTAAATACTCTTCACCTATGGATTAACTAAATTAGAAGTTCTGGAATGTGAGTCCAGTGGGTCATATTTTAGGTTCTAGAAGGAAGCTTATTTATTGCCGCTTCTCAGCAACCTGAAAGATGCATATCCTCAGACTTATGTTTTGCATGTGAGGAACAGAGTAGTCAGTAGAATCTCATGCAAGAAACATTAAAAAATGTTCCAAATATTATTTTGGAGCTTTTCAAGGTATTGCTCAGCTTCTGTTTAGAGCTAGAATAAATTTTTAACTGAGTTAACTGTAGATCCGTACAATAGACTCTAATATAGAGCTTCTGACTCATTATCCTCAAAGAGTGTACATTGAAATAGCCAAATAAGATGAAATAGCCAAATAAGCACTGGGCATTTAGTTCAAGATCCTCTTGTTTCCTTTGTAGGAATGCGTGAGGCAATCATTTTATGATTATAATTGAATTTTTCACACCAAGCCTTTAGATTTGCAGGAAAATGGGTCCTGTAGTCTAGGTGCTGATTTTAGGATTAGAAGAATGCAGAACTCTCAGGGTTGGGGAATTTTGGATTCAAAACAGAATAAGTAGAAAAATTTTCTAAGATATCGGGATATTTGGGCATAATGCTAGAATTTTCAAGTATCCTGAGAGAAAAAAGTAAAGACTTTACTTAATTAGCCATATAGAATCTTAAACCATTTGTTTTCTAATTATTTTTCCCCAGCATGCATGCCTGATACCTGTTGCACTGATACAGAAGATGACATTAATAATGTATACTTAACTATAGACTAATGTTCTCTGTGCAGTGTTGCCAAAAGCCCATATTCCTTTTGGTGAAAACCATGTCAAGACTACATGTTGCTGTTTTAACCAGATGTGAAATGCTGACTTTATTTTCTCCCATCTTTGTTTTTCCTTCACCCAAAACCCTCTGTCAGCAACTATAGATATCAAAATAGTGTTGTAGGTATAAAGTCACATTTATTCTTTAATTTTTCCTTTTCCTGTGATATAATGCTTTCTTCATTTTGTCCCACGTTGAGTAGCTGCTTGTACATGTGTATGTTTCCAAGCTTCTTCACATCACTAGACAAGAAATTACACTAGAAATTACAGTTGTTACTTAGCTGGTTTGCACTTTAACCACTTACAGCTCCTCTCACCCCTGTTAATTCTTACTCTTGGTCTCAGGACCTAATCTAGGAACTGAATAAAGAAGGAATTACCTGCTCTTTTCATTCATTTCCATATCTCCTGTTAGTGGGAATAGTTGTCTATCAGATGGGTAAGAAAGCATGCACACATTCATTTAGACACTCAACATAAGCTTATAGAAGTTAATGCTTTAAATCTGTGCAGAAATCTGTATATATTTAAATTGTTAGTCAAGAATCTCAGTTCAATAAAATATCTTCTTTCAGAAACAAGTCTTTTGTCGTCAGCAATTGGAATGGCTTTTGCTTTGTAAAACCTTTAAAAAAATCACAGCTCTGTTATGAAACAACAGCAGTTTGTACTCCCTGAATCACTATATAGCTCAAAGAAATTTGCTAGCCTATTTCAAGATCTTGCAGTCTCCATGTTCTAGAAGGTCTTAAAACCTTCCCTGGTGGTCCAGTGGTTAAGACTCCGTGCTTCCACTCAAGGGGGCACGGGTTCCATCCCTGGTCGGGGAACTGAGATCCGGCATGCTGGGCGGCACAGCCAAGAAAAAAAAGTCACCAGGAAATTTCTTGCCTATCTAATTAGAAATCCTTCTAGCAGCACCCCGTGCTTCCTTAGTGAGAGTCTTAAGCATATTCTCAGAGGAGCACAGTTCCTGCGGTTTCTAAGCTTGCTTCTTCAGCCTTCTCTCAAATTTGTAAGCGCCTCTATATCCTTTCAGTAAAATCCCTTTTTGCTTAAACTAGTGAGAATTAGTTTCGGTTTCTCATAACCATCACTGACACAGAAATTAGTACCAGGAATGAGACATATGAATACTACGTGACAAAAATCACAGATACTTATTACACTCATATTTTTTTTAACCTTTTCTTTTTTCTTTCTTTATTTTTTTTTGTGCTAAAAGCACAGAGTCAGAGATATTTATATAAAATATTGTCTGTTACAAAGTGTAAACAAAGACTAATTCTGCTTGGGATAGAATAATCATCTTACGATCCCTCACATTTGTATGAGCTTTACTACATAAAAGTGTTTGACTTGTAACCACATTTGTTATATAGAGGGCTGAATGTTGTTCTATTTTTGTAACTCTCGTGGCATCTCCACTGTTCTAGGAATAGGGTAGAATATAAATAAATGCTTGTTGATTGATCCTTTATGGAAAGTGAAATTGCTTTTGGTTTTCAAGTCATGAAATTTCATTCTTCTCTTTCCTCCTTAACAAATAGGGACGCTGAGGTTTTAGGAATTGAACTTCTGTATGCTTTAGTGTTGACGTTAGGCATAAGAAGCAGAGTGTCCACGGACGAGGACACTTAGGCAGTTCTATCGTGAGCCAGTTAACATTTTTTGGTCTTTTTATATTTTTAGTCTGTCACTTCAGTGTGCTGTTAAAATTGCTAAATATTTAGGTACAAACATAAAATCCCACTTTAGAGTCAGCTGATTATGCAGTTGCAGGTAAGATGACACACAAACATATTAATATTTTTAGCTTTCGCAGATACTATTAGAAAGATACGATAATTACAGCCTCGTGGATCCACAGAACCTATTAGTTGATGGCTCAGATACCTTCAGAAAAAATGGGAGGAGGTCATACTGGGAGCCTTTGGTCTGTAAAATCACAGAACACTTGCTGGGTGAGATGAATATATTAAAAAATTCCATTATAACAATTCTATAACAGTTTTTCTTTATCTTTGTTTTGTGATGAGTATTTGTGATACCAGTTACAAACACCAACTAATATTTAGACAGCATCTTTTATTTTAGAAAGAGATTTTATATGTATCATTCTATTGATTCTTAACATTCTGTTGATCCTTAGCCTGTGAGCTAAGAGGAATCAGTGATTCTTTTTTTTATTTAATTGAAGTGTAGTTGATTTACAATGTTGTGTTAGTTTCAGGTGTGCAGCAACAGTGATTCAGATACACACACACACACACACACACATGCATATATATATTCCTTTTCAGATTCTTTTCCCTTATAGCTTGTTATAAACTATTGAGTATAGTTCCCTGTGCTATACAGTAGGCCCTTGTTGGTTATCCTGAGTGATTATTCTGATTCCAAATTTAGAGGGGAAGTGCTTTCCTGAAGTTCTGTCATACTTGGGTACATGGAATAAAAATTTGCTAAGTGACAAAAATAAATGCAGCTAAGAGAGATTAAGTGACTTGGCCAAGGACACACAGTTACTAAGTGATGGGGGCAGAACTCAGATTTAAGATTTTTGATTCCAGATCCCACATTCAGCTTTGCAGTGCTGATGCCCCAACAAGGGCAACTGAAGTTGTGTTCCGTGGTAAGAGGTAAGATAAAGAAATATGTTTGAAATCTTAGAATGCATATCTCTTAAATTGAACAGGGATTATTTTACAGCTAATAGTAAATTCTGTGGTTCTGATGTGTGCGAATGGAATTTTAAAAAATCAATTGGAGAGGGAATCTTGAGGGCCATGCTGCTTTGGAGTCCACACTGAATCATCACATTTCAGGGTTTTTAGACATGAAAGAAGCTTTACATGTTGGAGACAAGGAAAGTGAAGTTTACAAAAATGCATGCTCCATGAAGGTAGAGTCAATATATATCTTGTTTACTTGTTACTTACAGTTCCCGATGGATACTAGATATTCAATTAATGTTCGTTGACTGGGCAAGGTCCAGAAAACTAACGTAGTTGCTCTAAGTCACATCTTAGTGAAGGTCTTCCCAAAGGATCGATCATAACATGGTTGATTGACATACCATCTGCATGTCATCAGCATAATCAAGTGGTTGAACTTTAGGCTGTTGGGACCTTAGTGATAATCTATCGAATCCAGCCTTTTAAATGACTTTTGCTTGGCCATCTGACTTGGTACCAGAGTAAGGATGGAACTGACCGTCTTGGTTCCTCTCTACCCCTACTTTCATCATGTCAACTCTGAAGTATTTATGAGGAATCAAGATGATCTTCTCTGGAGACCAAGTGGCACCAAGGCAGTTAGGTCGTTAGTGTATGTAGAGCTGAGGCAGAACATGAGCCTTGTGACGCAGTCCTGAGTTCCTTTCCTCTCAGTCACACAGGGATCTCCGCCAGACTGTTCCGTCTGAACTCAGCATCTCTCTGCGTTTCTGATTTGTTCTTCCCAGCTTTAGCGGTACTTAGTCTCTGCCTTTAATTCAGGATTGAAACTGGCCAGCCCTCACTGGTAAATTTTAAATGCATCACTTTCTCATAGCCCATCTCTACATTTTCTACTTCACTGGGGAGTCAGGGATTGTAGTCTAATACCTTGAGTATGAACACACTTCCTCACCTCCACACAATTAAAAGGAAAAAACATTGTTTTCTTGTGTTTGTTGTTCATTTTGTTTTTTTGTTTTTTGTTTTTGGCTGTGCAGCATGCGGGATCTCAGTTCCCCAATCAGGGATCGAACCCGCGCCCCCTGCAGTGGAAGCGCAGAATCCTAACCACTGGACCGCCGGGGAAGTCCTAAAAGAGAAAAAAAAAAGTGAATAAATTTCTTGTACGCATTGTGAGAGTCCCTTACGTGACAAGCACCAGGGCTAGCCTTTGAGAACAAAAGGTAAACCACAGGACCCCTGTCCTCAAGGAGCTCACAGGGCAGAGATTGCAGCCAGTTAGTGCCAGAGAGAGAAATGTGGACAATTACAATGCAGCATGATAATTTCTGTGGTAGAGGGATGTCCAAGGTACAACGGGAGCCGCGGATAGAATGACTGGCTCTGCCTCTGAAGGCCTTCCCGAGCAAGTGACAGCTGAGCTGGGTTTTGCAGGAGTTTACTCAGGAAGGAGAACAGTAAGAGGAGGAGGTGCTTTTTAGACAGTGAAAATAGCAAGAAAGACTTGAATATGTGAAATGTCATAGCATGTTCAGGAAGGTCCACATAGTCCTGCAGTCTATTGGTTTTCAAATGTCTTGCTTGCCCATCCATGTCTGTGCAAACATTTTGAGCATAGATTCCCCCAATATAAGCATATTACCTGTTATACACAGGTACTCCTGTACTGATGCATTATGTATATCATAAACACACCCACAAAATAGAAAGTTAAAAGATCCCTTTAGGGACTTCCCTGGCGGTCCAGTGGTTAGGACTCCGTGCTTCCACTGCAGAGGGCGTGAATTAAGATCCAGCATGCCACCTGGTGCGGCCAAAACAAAACAAAAAAGTCCCTTTAAAGGCAAGATAAAAGAAATATAGACATTCTGATATTTTCTAGCCACACCCCAAAGGATGGTCTTAGGTTCCTCCTTTGTAAGCCACTGTCTAGACCCTCAGCTCCATGAGGGAGGCCAGGTCTGTCAGATTCACTGCAGTTTCTCCCATGTCTAGCACTGTTTCTTGCATTACTAGGCATCCAACAAGTATTTGTTGGATTGAGTTGATGTTCCAGTATTGCTGGAGGGTAAGCCTAAAGTGATGAGCGGATAGGAAAAATGCCCCCCAGCTTTACTGAAGGAAGACCTTTGTGGATTTTCCCAAGACCCGAAGCAGAACACCAGAGCTTTGAGTTCAAGCTCTGACTCCCACTGTTTATCTTAGGGAGGGCAAGACCCTCACAGAATTTCTCTGTGTCTCATGAGGGCATTTGCACTGTTCAGCAGGGGGCAATAATGTTCCCGCATATCATGTGGCACTTGCGGTGAATGACTAATAAAAGTGATATTGTGAAGCACTTGGCACTGATGAAAGACCTATCAAAATGGTAAATAGCCCTTGTATAAGCAGGCAGAGAAAATGAGGGCCATTCTTCCTCCCACCATGGCTCTTATGGATAATGATAGCAACATCAAAAGCATATTTTTCTGTTTGACTTGTGAGAATAAGGGTCTATGACGTTCTAGCCACAGAACTGTCTTTTTCACATGGCAACAAACAAAATAGAAGGTCTGTCACAGGCCTTGCAATTATTAGATGAATATAAACAAGACTTAAGGCAGTGTATGTGAACTTTTTAAAAAGCGCAATTAACATTTTATTATAGATTAGTTAAGATTATAGGGTGGGGGAGAGATAAATTAGGAGTTTGGGATTAGCAGATACAAACTACTGTATATAAAATAGATGAACAACAAGGTCCTGCTCTATAGCACAGGCAACTATATTCAATATCCTGTAATAAACCATAATGGAAAAGAATATGAAAAAGAATAGGTATATATATGTATAACTGAATCACTTCGTTGTACACCAGAAACTAACACAACATTGTAAATCAGCTATACTTCAATTAAAAAAAAAAAAGATTATATACTTGTAGGTATATATAGAATACAGATTTCATCTGCATGTTTCAGAGAAACCTAGATATACCCTTTCTTATCTTTTTCCTTCCAGAGAAATTTCTTATACACATGCCCGCTGATAAAGTTTTATCTTTAGTTAATCAGCCTGCAAATATTTATCAAGAGCCTGTGGGGCAGCTTTTGTTTGTACTGGAAAAGATATCAAGAAATAAACAGCATGATTCCTGCCCCCAAGAAGATGACTTTTTAGGTAGAGAAATAGAATAGGAATCCATGAATAAATGGAGGGTAATTGAACAAAATATTGTGAAGAACCCTGGAGAATTAGAGCAACAGTTTTAAAAAGGAGAACTCCCTGTGACCTAGAAAAGAAGAAGATGGCTTCATGGCACGTGAGGAAAGATGAGTAGGCTTTATAGAAGTGGAAGGGAACAAGACGGAATTCCTGGCACTGGGAATGCCGTGGGCAAAGACACAGAAATGGGAACTCTTCATCCAAGGTGCCTAAGAATATCGTCTGGGTGGCTGGAATATGTGGGGGATCATTCCTCGAAATCAGATGTTGGGGAAGAGGAACTAGTTTGGCAGGGAATGATGATGAGAGAGAATGTGTGTGTTTATGCGTAGAGGTGTGGAGGGAGGGAGGCAAGAAAAGTGGGAGCATTGAACTTATTGCAGATTTGTGTCCACCATGTTTTGTGTATGTTGAGTTTGGCGGGGGTCTGGATTTGATTTTTTCACTACATGTTTTTAACCCAGGATGTTCACCTTTCTTTTCATTCTAATGGTGACCTCCTGACCTTCAGCTCATGTATTCAAGACATGCAGAATAAACATAATATTAAGTAAAAGTTCAACAGATCTACTACAAGATAGGACTGAAATGTAGTGATATATTACAAAAGCAAGCAGAATTTATTCTCAGCTCTGATAGCCACACTGCAAGCACATGTAAAGAAGTAATTGTACATCCAGTGTGATGCCTGGACTTTAGTCATTAGTGCAGATTCATTGTGGAAAGTTTCACTGGTTGAGTTTGGTTTGGGTAGGAGCTTCTCCTTTCTTTGTGTTAAATGTTCAGAGATTTAGAGAACTAGATAGTGTGGTCATTGCAGCAAATAAAAAAATAAAGAAAAACAGGAGAAAGACTAGAGGAAGAAAGATTCTTTTTTGTGGAAAAGAGTTTTTATTGACTCAAACAGCAATCCAATCAAATCGCATATTTGTCCCTTCATTATGTATTCAGTGGGAAAGTTACAAGTCTGATAAATGGAGACTGATTTGCAGGACATTGTAAGGTTTCTCAACGAAAAAACCAGATAGTTTAACTTATCAGACACTCGCAGGACAGATGTAATTGTGATGTAAATCAGAGTCCCTGTGGAACAGACCCTAGACTTAAACAGATTCGAGGGCCTCCTTTAAAAACCACCAGTTCACAGAACACAAGTATCATTTGCTTCTTGGTACCTAGAGTGAGAGAGTTTGTTATGTTGGCTTTGCTTCCTAGCATGCAATAAGACAAGTACTGGGATGGAAAGATATTGGAAACAAATGCAGTAGCATGGTGACTTTAAATTAGGAAAGGCCTTTCCAAGCCCCTCTAGAATCTTAGTGATTTCCAAACAGTCTACTTTTGGTAGATTTGCTACCTTGCCTCGGGTAGTCTAATTAATAGTGTGACTTTTTAGTTGTGGAAATGCCACTGCAGTTCAAATAACAGCTGTCAGGAGAATGTTGCTGAGAGCTGACTAGATCTTTAGGTATCTAGCTATCTTTAGAAGGTACTGTCTTTGGTTTAATGAGTGCTGTATTTCATAAGTAGCCACAGGTGTTTGGAAACATGCTAACATTTGAGCTTACCCTAGGGTTTGGTAAGTTTTCAGATTCTTTATATAATGATTAATGGGGTTTAAATAGCTGCCTATCCACCATAGCAAAATAGAGAGTTGTAGAGAAGATGGAATCTTTGGGATGCTTATAAAGTAATGGAGGACCCTTGAAAAACATAAATATGCAAATAACACTACAGATACAACCACTGACATAACCAACTACAGCCATGCAGAAATATTCTTATTAATGAATGAGACTGGATATATCCTTACAAGCGTGGAGTCTTGATAGATGAGATATCTTAAGTTCTAGATGCAATATGTGGCTTCTCCACTTGTAAACTATTAGTGGCCAATTCCGACCACCAGAGTAAACCTTCTTTTCATCTGTAGATAGGGGTTAATCACCTCTCCCCTAACTACCTCACATGGCTGTTTGCAAAATCAAATGAGGTGAAGAGTATGGAAGTCATTTATAAGCCATAATGTGCTAAGCACATGTCTTTATTATTATGTAGAACCCCATGGCAACTCAGACACAGAAAAAACTGCATATGCTAGAATTACCACCCAGAGCCTTTCTCTTACAGTCAACGTAATTCCTTCTTGGCTGTTATTGATGGTTTTTGCTTCTGCTTTGGCCCCTCTTCTCTCTGATCCTCAAACAGTTTGAGTAACCTGGAATCCAGATAAGTGTGGGTCTAGGTACATAAGGTTATATGTACTAAGGCCTCATTAAATACAAAGAAACATACACCAGGTGTATTCAGCGACCACAGCGGTACACAAGTAGCCTGAAAATTTAACTGTAAGTGTATCGAGTACCTGCATGGGTCACTATGTTAAAAAAGGGAAAACGTAAACCTATTGAATAAGCCAATACCTAGATTTCCAGGAACTTTTCTCACTAGCTGTGTCTGACAGTTGAGTCTGTGAAGATTTTCCTGAAGGTGGTATCAGGAATAGCATTTTATTATGTAGCCCTGATAAACCTCTTTTGCTTTCTTCATAGTCATAAGTGAAATACAGATTTTCAGGCTTTTTGAGTCTCTCCCAGGGTTTCCTTTTCCTTGCATTCTGTTAGTCATGAAAAAAAAAATCATAATAGCAAGTGTATTAGGGAGTCCACACGGAGTGCAGAAGGTGACCTAAAGATTTGGATGGAAGCGTATTGAGTATTTATAAGGGACAGTTACCCTCCCAAAATGCTTATTTGTGAGTGGTTGGATGTTTCTCAACAGCCCTTCATGACCTTTTTTTTGTCATGAAAGTCCCTGACCTTTTTCTGTCCCCTAATATTTGTGTGTGTGTTTGCATCACTGCACCTGTGACTCTCAGTATTCCCTTTTTTTATGTCTGTGCTTTGTCACCTTTTCCCCACAGCAGAGCTGCCTCTGGCCCTTGGCGTCACAGAACTTGAGTGAACGCAGGACCTTCAGATTTGCCTCCTTGTCCTTGGGGCTGCCGGGCACTGTGGCCGTCTCCCCACTTTCCTCCTTTCTGGGGGTCTAGCTCCTCCGCCGAGCTGCCCGTGGACTCCTGGAGGGCCCCAGCCACTGGCCTGAGCTGCACCTGCCCAGACCCGCCTAGATCCTGACAGTAGACAGACCCTGAGCTAAAGCCAGACCCCTGCTGTATACACATTCTGTGGAGAATGGCATGGGCTCTTCCTGAAGGAAGAATTACTTAACACTTCTTTTCCTGGGGGAACCAAACACCCACAGATGGTCCAAGTACTTCTTCATATTAATGGAAAGGCAATGGAGAAACACTTTGAAGTACTGCCCAGTAAGAGCAACCTGAGTGGGTCTACAGCCACCAAAGGGCCCAAGACTAGAGACTCAATTTTGTATTCTGTTCTGTGGTCAAATTTCTCTCTGTCCAGCTGAAAACAAAGATGAAAACCCAGACTCTTATACTCAGTATCATTTACCATTAGCCTTGTCCTAGACACTTCGGGAAATACGAAAGAAGGAGATAGTTCTTTCCTCATACAATTTGTACTATAGTTGGAGAGAGAGAATTAATGCAAATAAGAGTAAAGTAATACAAAATAATATATGGGTAAACATGGGCATTTGTAGAAAATATATCATAGAGGGGTCAGGAAACCACACCGTATCTGGTTGGTTGCGAGAAGACATTATGGAAGAAGGTTGAGTTAAGCTAGACTTTAACAGATGGATAGGAAAAGAGGGGGAACATATACTGAAAAGGGAAGAGGGTAAGTCTAGAAAAGAAGGTGATGCATTTGCTAAAACAGAGGAAATAGAGGAAAAGGAAAACAATGTTGGATAGATTCAGTTTTAACTGAATTTGGAATATTATGGAGACTTTGACTGGTGTGTGTATGTGTGTGTGTGTGTCCTATACACAGAGGACACAGCATTTTCATTTTGAAGAAACAACACCTGTTTCAGTTATAGAAACTAGTCCACTCTGAGCAGTTGTTTAAGCTATGCCTGGTATGCAGTTGGAGCTCAATAAATGCATATTGGTTGAGAAATCTTTCACAAGCCCCTTAGCTGAAAGCAGCCTCCACTATAGCCACAGATGTCCCTGATAACACTTTTGAGGACTCTTGGAATATTTTTAACCCCGAAGAAACCTTTTCTATTCCCTGTTATAGACGTGCGCACCCAAAGCCTGTAGCACTTGGGCAGCTTCAGCATCTGTCATGTGAGCTGAAAATAGATGATGGTAACCGTAGACGGTGTTTGGACAGCATGCTTAGCAGAGGATTTGCTCTGATATGTTCATCCTTGCTTGGAAGCCCGAAGGAAATGAAATTTGCTGTTTCGTGCTCCCTGGCCTGTGGTTTGTGGCTGATCTTTTCAGTACAAAATGTGCCCCAAATGGCCTGTTCTACTTTGATCTCGTAAGTGAGGATTTACCCTGGAGGCTCTTCAGAATGTCCATAAAAAACAGAGAAGTTAGAGTTGAAAGAGAGTTCAGATAAATGTGGTTGGCTTCCTCATATTCCAGATTAGGAAATTGAGGTCCTAAGTCGTAAGGGCCCTCCTCCAGGTCACGTTTCCTAGACAGAGACTGTGCACTACGGTTCAGGTGGCCTGACTTCTCCCAGAGACAGCACAGCACCTGGCTTCTGTGGGTCCACCTGCACTGGGACGAGGGTGAAGTCCGCTTTCCGAACCCAGCTTCTGCGTTGGGCATCCTTCCCCACCAGCGGGACCAGCTCTTTCCTCTTCTTCCCTCGAAATCGTGCACCTTCCTGTTTTAAAACTCCCTTCCAATCAAAATGGGAACAGAGTCAATACTATCATTTATACTTGCTGCTTAGCTGATTACATTTCATGTGAGTGAGCTTGTCACTTGTTCCTCGGCCAAAGACCTGTCTTAAAAAAAAAAAAAAAAGACTTTCATACCTTCTTATTGGGTGGAAGATTGTGTTCATTCTCAAAGAGGAACGAGCATCAGTGAGCAGGTGGGGAGACCCAGTTAAAGCGAGGAGGGGCCCTAAAGATCACGTGGTAAGGCTGGCCCCGGAGTTAGTTCACTTGTCAGCCTTTTAAGGTTTTGACACGGGTGAGCCCACAGATTCACGGGTTCCTGATTCCCCAGGGAGGGCACTCCAGGGCCTGGAAATATACCCCCTGAAAGTATGTCCCACCTTGACCACACCCTGCCCCCCGTGTCCCCCCAGATCTGCTTTATTAGTGCTCGGCTCATAGGCCGCTCTCCTCCCTGCCTCCTCCCATCACCCTTTTCTTCTTTTTATCCGGTAGCACGGTGATGGTTCTGTTTCACTCCAACCCAGGGGTTCACAAGGTGTGCTCCCAAATGAGCAGCGTCCGCATCACCTGGGCTTTCGTGAGAAACGCTGATTCTTGGGCTGACCTCCAGACCTTCTGAGTTAGAAGCTTTGGAGGTGAGGCCCAGCCTTCTGGTTCAACAAGGCCTCCAGGTGAGCTTCATGCAGGTTGTCCTTGGCATCCCTGCGCTCACCTTCTCTAGCTTGAATCTCTGCCTCAGTCTGCACATCACCTGGCTTGTATTTTTCACATTCCACTGAGGGGGGGGGTGGTGCGGTGAGGGTGTAAATTGAACAATATTTTAGTTATTATCTCATGATCTTTTATACTTAATTTTTCTGTGTATTATTCTTTGTCTGAAATTGGCTCTGAGGGACTTCCCTGGCAGTCCAATGGTTAAGACTTCGCCTTCCAATGCAGGGGGTGTGGGTTCGATCCCTGGTCGGGGAGCTAAGATCCTACATGCCTTGCGGCCAAAAAACCAAAACATAAAACAGAAACAATATTGTAACAAATTCAATAAAGACTTTAAAAATGGTCCACATCAAAAAAACTTAAAAAAAATAAAAAATAAAATAAAATTGTCTCTGATAATTTTTTTCCTCAGGAAAGAAGTTTGCAGTTTCCAACATTAAATATTTTGTTGGAATGCGGTGCAGTGTCTTTTTCAAGAGTGCATATGGTCTGGGTGTTAACCAAAGATGACTCACAAGGCTGTTGCAGACAGGGTCCAGGCCAGCTCTTTCATCAGTGATAAAAGTACTCCTTGGGCTTCCCTGGTGGCGCAGTGGTTGAGAATCTGCCTGCCAATGCAGGGGACACGGGTTTGAGCCCTGGTCTGGGAGGATCCCACGTGCCGCGGAGCAACCGGGCCCGTGAGCCACAATTACTGAGCCTGCGCGTCTGGAGCCTGTGCTCCGCAACAAGAGAGGCCTTGACAGTGAGAGGCCCGCGCACCGCGATGAAGAGTGGCCCCCGCTCGCCACAACTGGAGAAAGCCCTCGCACAGAAACTAAGACCCAACACAGCCATAAATTAATTAATTAATTAATTAATTTAAAAAAAAAAGTACTCCTTGATAAAGTGCTAGATTAGCAGCAACCTGTTTCCAGGCTGTCCTGCAATGGAGTTCAACAGATCAGGTCAGAGTCAGGAAGCCAAGGTTGAAGTTCCAGCTAGGAAAACATAGGCAGGTCACCTAATTTCTCTGTTTTCCCATCTGTAAAATGGTGATGTCGGGGAGGGCTTGAACTAGATGGCTGGAAGGTTCTTTCCAGTTAAAACAATTCAGTGATTTTAGTTATCAGTTTGGTTGACACTTTAGAAGAGGTGGGATTGGTTCTAGCAAACCCCACAGGAAGCAAAGCCTTGGTGTGCTTTCAGGGAGTGACTGAACACTCTCTCACCTTTGGTTCTCTCTGTCTTTACCCAAGAAGAAGGTACTTAACAAAGAAGAACAGCCACGTCTCTCCAGTAGTTGCTAACCCACACTGATTGTTCTGAGATTCACCCCCAGAGACATTAAGCAAATTTAGTGCAAAGTCCTGCATCCATCCTGGAAAACAATGGTCAGCAACTGAGGACTGCATTTGTTCTAAAAAGCAACTGAAATGCATATTTAGTGGCATCTTGATGGTACTTCTGGCAAAATCTGACAATTATATATTATATAATAATAATAATAATAATAGCAGTAAGAGTTGACATTTATCAAGAGCCTACTATGTGCCAAGCACTTTACATAGTCTCTCATCTAATCCTCACAGTATGAGACATGCATTACTATTCCCATTTTAAAGATGAGAAAGTTGAGGCACTGAGAAGTTGAATGCTTTGTCCAAAGTTACACAGTGAGTAACGGGTATTGCTTGGATTTGAACCCCAGTCAGTCTGGTTTCACAGCTTGGCTATTAGTGAATGATGAATAGCCAGTGAGGAGGGCAGGAAGGGAATTTGCTAACTAATGGAACTGAGTCCCTATTCCTCCCTGAAAGCTCTCCTTTCTTATTCCCCACTTGCTGCCACCTGAATAGTACCATTTATTGGCCCTGTGCTGGATCTTGGAGAACAGGGGTAAGGGAGGGACATAATGTTTGCCCCAGTTTGACAACTACTATTCTAAGTGAAGAGCAAACCTCTTTGTTTCGGGAGGAAGGAGTCAGGATGCAGCATCCTCTCATTACAGAGGGGTACGACGGGGCCAGGGGGCCAGAACCAGAAGCGACCACCAAGCAGTACGAGTGCTGCCTGGTCCTTTACCAAGACAGCAAGGATCGGTTGACTCAGTAACGAGTACTGGTCCTGTAAGTCACTCTGTGTCCTCAGTGCGTTCCACAAACCTTTCTGGGCTTGTTTCTTCACCTGTAAAACGGCAGTTAGAGGCCTGATTCTGCTAGATATGGTACGTAAACAAATAATGACCTGTTTGGAAAAAATCTTGGCGCTTCTTGGGAAGGCGCATTGTAAGTGGGAAGAGCACCTTTCTTCTGACTCGTCAGAGGAAGAGATCCGAGCTGGAGGTTGATGCTATGGTTCTTTATTCCTTGGAAATGGACACCTCCTAGAAAAAAAGCACACCTGGAGGAAGAAGTCAGTGAACATCTCAGGTCTAATGAGATAAGGAAGGCTGACTTAGGGACCTTCCTGTCTTGACCCTGTATTTACATCTTATCTCAAGGATGAGATGAGGGATTTTAAAGGGCCTCATGAGCTTTTATGCGCATGTCATTGAAAAGTGTTTGTTATGTGTTCCGCGTGAACTGTTGCTGACTCTCTGGGATGGTGTAACTTACCGTGTCCATTTCCACCACCCCCCCCAGGTGTGTCATCTTAATTATACAACATTGGCTCAGTGCAAACATGAAGACAATGTGATGACTGCTTTTGTAGGCGCTTCTGTGATCCCCATCTGTATTTATGTGGTAGTATCTGTGTGATGTATAAATTGCATGAATTTTCACCTTACCATGGCACTTTAGCATACCTAGAATGTTTTCTCCTTCTTGGCCTATATGAGCATAAAATGGGCAGAAGACAGGTGCTTCTATTTAAAGTTTGATGGCATGGAAATCTCTCTAAACATAGAAATCAGAAGATCTGGGTTCAAATCCTAACCCTACTCTTTATTAAAAATGTGACTTGAGTACGTCACTGTAATTTTTCTGAGCCTGCTTCCTTATCTGTCACATGAGTATGACAAGGCCTGCCTGATTCACGGGGATATTGTTAGGCTCAGTTCTGATAGTGTTCGGTTCTGTTCAGATGTAAAGTATTACTGTTATTATTTCTCCTAATGCTCCTTCGTCATGATTTCAAATACAGCACGTGATATGTGAGACTTGGAATCAAGCATGCTTCCTTCCTGGGTGTGTTTACCATCTCAATTCATTGGGGTGACAAGACACACAGCCTACATGGGACTTTGCTTTGTACTGACTTGACGTGAGCCCTGGAAGGGCTCTGTGTAGAACTTATGACTTAGACTTTGTTTCTGATTCATATAGCCATTGCTTACTACCCTCCTGAAAAGGAGTCTTACTGATGGAACATTTGACATTAACACTATAGAAGGTGGTTACTGAAGCTTTCTGCATAGTGTGTGTATGTGTGTGTGTGTGTGTGTGTGTGTGTGTGTGTGCGCGCGCGCTCAGTCTGAGACCAATTCCTTCTGGCTCTCCAGAATCACATGTACTCTGTTTATATTAACCAGTTCTTCACTCTCCTTACTACCACTGTCTGTATTGTTCTGTTGTTCTCATCAGGCTGAGAGAATTCAAGCATCTTCTTGAAGCAAAACTACTTGAAATGTCTATTACGATCCTTTCACATAAAAGTATACATATATAACCATACATATGGACATAATAGATTTTTGCAAGAATACATAAGCAACTATCCATACTGGGTTCCTTTGAAAAGTGGGGGTCAAGGAAAATTTCAAACCCATCCCAAAGTAATAAATACAGTAGTGCAGCAAACTCCTGTGCACCCATCTCCTAGCTTCAACAAGTATCAGTTCATCACCAGTAACCCAGCTTTGGGTTATACATATTTGAAGCTTTTTAATCTACTGGGAGCATACATTAGTTTGATAATTTGGAATTTTAATTACAAAATAAATCCAAACATGAAAAGGAAATGCAGTGTGTTAGGTTTCATTTGTTCCTGTCTTTTTTCTCATCCTTTTAGATTCAGGACCTTTCAAGGGTAGGTGATTTAGAGTGATTTTCTGTAAGTTCTCCAATCCCCAGGGACAGATATTGGCTATTGCTGAACATCTGGAAGGGACAATAGCTTTGGTTTAAAGCACATCTATGTCAGTGCTGTTGCCCAAATCACAAGGCTCACACTGTCAGCCCCACTGTTCAGCCTGCTGTGTTTTTTAATTAAACTGTTTACTTCAGCTGAGCTTTATGACGCTGTTTTTAAATGAGACTGTGTGGTTTCTGTCCCCCTTTTGTTCCCTGAGTCCTGCAACCTGCTGCAGTTTTCTACCAGCTATTTTTTGAAAAACAATTTCTGCGTTTCTTTTCCTGTGGACAGTAATTTCTTCAGGATTATTAACACCCTGCACTCGGTAGTGTTTGTTCTCCTAGGGCTGGAAGAGGAAATTGTCAGATGCAATTTCAGCAGCTGGTTCGCTGGCCACGAATAGAATATTACAGAATCACCTTGACTCTAAAGCCTGTGAACCAGCTGTCTGAAATGAATGACGGGAAGGTGGTTTTTGTATTTAAATTCCTTGGCCAGTGGTGTCGAAAATATAGCTGAAACAGAGATGATTATTTTTCCCAGGGGTTCAATGTGGATCGATGTGCACTATGTTATTCAGAAGACTCTTCTGCCCTATGCACCTCAAGGCTGAGGACATGGTATGCGCTAACTGGTTTTTCACATCCATGAGGCTCTATCCCCTACTATGTGCTAGGCACTAGAATTGCAAAATCAGATAAACAACTCTCCCTTAGCATCCTTCGCTTCGTCTAGTTGTAATACAGTGGGATGAATTCTTTACTAGTGGCTGTAAAATATTGTGGGAGAGCAGAGGAGTGAAGGTTGTTTTCTGGCTTTGGAAGGCTGAGAAAATGTTCACGAGGAGGTGCCTTTTAAGCTGAAGAGCAAGTAGAATTTTTTTTTAATTATTGCAGGCAGGAGGAGGGAGCGTTCTGAGCAGAGGAGTCTCTGTCTTGAGCAGGGGCCTGGAGGGTGATGGAGAAGAATCCGGGACATCCAGACTCTAAGACAGGCACGCTTGTGATTGGAGGTGAGAGAGGGCGAGGAAGCTTGGGAGGCGGCCTGGGGTCAAGGTGGAGGCCTCCCTAGAGCCTGGGTAGGTGAAGTTATTTTGGATCCAGGTAGTCAAGGCTTTTACAGCCACCTGAAAGGATTGGTCCTGTTCTGATTATTATTAGAGTGTATGTAGCTTGGAAGAAGAACTGGAAAACTCTAATGAACCAAGGCGCTCCAGGGTCAGGTGTCTCTTGCTGTCTCTCATTTGTGGCTTCAGGGCTCTTTCTCCTGCCCTCTGGCTACCTGGAGCTGGCCTGCCTCACCACTCCCCCCTCCTTCCTGGTTGCCCAGTTTCCTCAGTGTCTTGTAACACTGAGGATTTTTAACCTGTGTTCTAAAAACTCCATGTAGATGGTCTGGGGGATGTGGAGGGTATACATGGGAGAACCAAATGGGAAAACCAGGAAACATCCTGGACCTGGGAGCCCTACCCGCTTTTAGCCAGGACACTCCACATTGCTCTGTTTTCTACATTGACTCCTAGGTAAGTTCCACTTGAAAAAAGTGTCCCAGCACAAATAGGGTTTGAAAGCTTCAGCTCTAGTTTAAATCTTGGATGGAGCCATTCTGCTTGGCTTAGCTAATTACTGTCACTTGAACTGGGTAGAATCTTGTGGCCTTGGTGCCCTCATTGAACTGCTGGTGGGCGTGTGCAGGGGCCTCTGTAAGTCAAGGGCTCTTCCAGGCAGGCGCCGCCCTGTGCAAAGAGAACAGGCACGGGGTGTTTGAACCCTGCCTGGTGTGGGTAAGGTGTGGAAGGCAGTTTTGAATCGAAGGGGCTGTTGAGCATGGCAGACAAGGTGACCGACTGACGTGTCCAGGCAACACACCATGTTTAAAAGTATGGCTTTCAGCCCCAGTTCAGTTCTTACAGAGTCTTTCTAGAGAATGCTATTCCATGAGAGGTTCAACTACACAAAATTTCTGTTTTTCCACAAGACTTTGAAATATTGCCTGTCCTTCTTGGTGATCTCCATGCATATTAGTGTATTAAATGTTGTGGAAATTTGTAAGCAGTAACTTGAGTTCAAATAAACGGAAATGCTTTTTTTTTAAAAAAAACACACATATACATAGGAATTCCCTGGTGGTCCAGTGGTTAGGACTCCACGCTTTCACTGCTGAGTCCCTGGTCGGGAAACTAAGATCCCACAAGCCACACAGCGCAGCCAAAATAAACAAACAAACAAACAAACCACATTTACATTCACACAACAGGGATTAAAACTTTGGAAATCGATTGCCCTAGAAGTGAAAGCATATAAATAGTTATTTTACAAAAGATGAATTCCATGATATTAGATGTTTACTAAGTTGTGGGGTGGGAACTCCCACTTTTTTAGTGAGAAGCCTCCCTACCTTTTAGAAAGGGGTGTCATTTCTCTTAGTGCCCCTGTGTATTTATTTGTTCACCAAATATTTATTAAGTACCCACAGTGCTAGTCAAAACACTTGGTTATTTAGAGTATGAAAATTCTTACCTCTTTATTGGGATAGCTTTTCTGGAATATATAATTTTTAGTGCTCATGTTTAGAATTCTGTGTCTCTGACTATCAAAGAAAAACAGATGGTAAGCACAGTTATTGAACATTTTTAACCCCTGGTAACATGTCTAAAAAGATCAAGTTCCATGCTACCTCCCAGATTCAAAGTTCTTTCCCCTCCATCATATTTCTGCTCAGTTTTCTAAACATGGAAATACACCAGGTCCTTGTGTGGCTGCAGGGGTAGTGACCAGAGCTTCTTACTGTGCAGGGTGGGAATCAGAGGGAATCAAGTATGCTTAAGAATTAGCACCAAGCTCAGGGTTGACAGGATAGTAACTGAAAGGTTCTGTTCTGTAGTAATTAAAGTTAAACATTACCTAATACATTTTTTTTTTAAGTTGGAAAATTTACAGGAGCTGAAACTTGTCTCTTGGCTCATAACATATTCCTCCTCCACCAAATTATATGGTAGCTTATTGCACATTTCAATTTCTAAATAAATTGGTCTTCATTATTCTTAGATTCCTGACAGACATCCCGTCTAAGAATTAATGTTTTGCATTCTGCCACTTGGAGCATGTTAAACAAATTACTCAGTGTCTTTGTCACTGAATTAATTAGAGGGATTCATGTGATGACTTTAGCACACCGATGTGAATGTGTTTTTTTTTTTTTTTTTAATTAGGGCTCATTTATTTTTTTTTTTATTAATAATTACACCTCTACTTTGGTATCATTTGTGGCTTTAATATTACCAGCCTCGGGGAATTGTCATGACAGTTAATGCCAAAAAGCAGTCAAAACTGTGCCTGGCACATAGTAAGGGCTCAAATGCTATCTTTATTCTTTTTTTTTTTTTTTATTTTTCGTAAATTTATTCAACGTATATTTATTGAGAACCTACCAAGTGCTAGGTGTGTTCCAAGTGTTTACAAAATTTCAGGGGTCTTAACAAGAAACAAAAAAGCCCTTTGCCTCCAAAAAGAGACCCTTTAGTGGAGAGATATGGACAATAAATTATATTTTGTACTGCATTGCAAAATATTAAATGCTACGGAGAAAAATTAATATAATAAAAGGGGAAAACGTGTTCCAATGATGGAAAATTTGCAGTGTTAAATAGGGGATCATTGAAGATGTGTCATCTGAGCAAAGACTTGAAGGATAGAAGAGACCAGACTCTGCAAATATTTGGGGTAAGGACATTCCAGGTAGGAAGAACAACAACAAGAGCAAATATCATGGGGCCAAGGAGGCAAATAGAGAGGAAGGGGACATTGGTTGAAATGAGATAAGAAAGACAACAGAGGAATATACTTAAATGGAAGGAAACGTGGCACTTATTGTAAAATAACCTTTTTGCCAGTCTTCTCTTAATTGACCTAAGATGAATATTTAATCATAGTTTACCAAAAACTGCAGCTCTAGAAACCATACCTAAATAAAACTATATATATATATATGTATGTACATATGCTTCTAACTCTTATTACTATTCTATGTCAGAAGAAAGATACATTTTAACTATTTATTTACCAAAAAATTAGCCTGCAGGCATTCATCACTTCATATCGGCATGCTGAATAGCAGAGACCAATATATTTATAGAAATAGCACACTTAAGAATATCCTAGTCGTTTTTCTGTCACAAGCTTATAACAAATTTGGTGTGAATATCATTTTGTAGAAAAGTAAGATGTTTCAAAGAAGGTGGTACAAATGACATCTCTAGGTGTTAGCTTGTTACTTGTGGTACAGTGACACTGACCTTAAGCAATTCTCTTAAACATAGGTAAAAATATCTTAAATAAGTATAAATAAATGATAGGTACAAATAAATAGGTGTAAAATAAGTATAAATAAATAGGTATAAATCTCTTAAATGGGTATAAATCTACTTACACCATGGGAAGCATGGTCAGAGGAGAGCTACCTTTCCTCTGCCCATCCATTTTGAGTATGCTATAGACATAATATTTATCCTCATGGAATCAAATCTTGAATAAAGATTTCTCTTCCTCTT
Source organism: Balaenoptera musculus (assembly GCF_009873245.2). Lineage (NCBI taxonomy): Eukaryota > Metazoa > Chordata > Mammalia > Artiodactyla > Balaenopteridae > Balaenoptera > Balaenoptera musculus. The sequence goes on along the minus strand of NC_045801.1, from coordinate 19,283,320 downwards.
ACTTTGCATCCATGTTAGTCATCCCATCAGGTCTTACTTAAAAATTGTTTTAACAAGAAAGCCTTATTTTCAGGGTAATTAGCTGAGAGCCCATATCTATGGGAAGTTGTGGTTGGTCGAGAAAGGCCTCCCGCAGCCCGAAAGCTATCTAGGGCAAATCCTTGGAATCCATGAATGCCTTCTTAGTTGGAAAAGGAATCTTTTGCAGATGTGGTTTATTTGAAGATCCTGAGATGTGTTAATCCTGGATTATCCAGGGGAACCCTAAATCCAATGACAAGTGTCCTTACAGCAGAAAGGCAGAAGGAGGGTTGAGACAGACAGGAGAGGAGAATACACAAAAGAGGTAGAGGCAATTTGACCATGGAGGCAGATTCAAGTGATGTAGCCATGGGCCAGGGTGACTGGAGCCCCCAGAAGCTATCTTTATTCTTACTAATGAGCTTTGTGACAGTGTGACGAGGTAATCAGGGTAGACACCATTACCCTCGTTTTACCGGTGCAGATGCTGACGCTCAGAAGTTTGGTCATCTGGAATTACTGGCAGTGTCGAGATGAGAGCCAAGCCCTGTGTCCCTGTACGATACTGAGCATACAGTAGCAACTGCATTAAAATGGTTCTTTTCTTTCTATGCAGTTTATATCTGTAAGGACTCTCATCTCTCTTCTCCTCTCCCTTCCCCCAGCTGGGCCCTTCATCCCCAGACCGCTCAGGAGCCTCTTTGGCAATTGGTGGTTGTCTTAGCTCAGGCTCCCATAACCAAGTATCACTGACTGAGTGGCTTAAACAACAGAAATTTACTTTCTCACAGTTCTGGAGGCTAAAAATCTGAGATCAAGGTGTTGGCAGGATTGGTTTTTCTGAGGCCTCTCTCCTTGCTTTGTAGACGGCGCCTTCCTCCTGTCTTCACATGATCTTCCCTCCGCATGTCTGTGTCCTAATCTCCACTTCTTTTTTTTTAAGATGTTCATTGTTTTTATCTTTTTAAAAAAAATTTATTTATTTATTTTATTTTTGGGTGTGTTGGGTCTTCATTGATGCACACAGGCTTTCTCTAGTTGCGGCGAGCGGGCTTCTCATTGTAGTGGCTTCTCTTGTTGCGGAGCACGGGCTGTAGGTGCACAGGCTTCAGTAGTTGCGGTGCGTGGGCTCAGTAGTTGTGGCGCACGGGCTTAGTTGCTCCGCAGCATGTGGGATCTTCCCGGACCAGGGCTCGAACCCGTGTCCCCTGCATTGGCAGGCGGATTCTCAACCACTGTGCCACCAGGGAAGCCCAATCTCCACTTCTTATAAGGACACTACTCCTATTGGATGAGGGCCTACCCTAATGACCTCATTTTAATGTAATTACCTTTTAAAAGAGCCTATCTCCAATACAGTCACATTCTGAAATACCAGGGATTAGGGCCTCAACATATGAATTTCAGAGGAACCCAGTTCAGCCTATAACAGTGGTCTAGCAAGGAAGAGCATCTAGGCCTCAGTTCCAGCCCAGTATGCTCCCAACTCATAATCACAACCCTTGGGCTATCAAAACCCATTAAATTCCATTCAGTGCACTCTGTTCAAGATACAGGCCGGAGTAGGACCTAGTTCCTTCCTTAGGAAATGGAAGAAAGGTGGATGGGACCTGTTATGTGTCAGGTACTGTACTGGGTTGCTGGTGCTTAACAGACATTATGCCCCAAATCTCAACATCGCCAAGGACAGGGTAGGCATAGTTGCCTCCATTTTACAGAGGAAAAAAGAGGCATTAAGTCACTTGCCCAGGTCACGTGGTTACTGTGTGATTTACTCAGTCAATCCCATTTCTCAGCAACATTGAGATGATGAGGTAAGAAGCATAAGAGTCACGTGGGTTGAATAGGAAGAAAACTTACCTCCTGTTTCACCCAATTCAATCCTTCCCTTGAGAATTAAAAAGTAAACGTAAGGCTGATAAAAGAAAGGAAGACAAATGGAAGAAACTTTTTCTTTTAAAGGCAGGTTTAAGACTCTTTTGGAAAAAAGTCACTGGGTTCTGAAGAGAGCCAAGGAAGACTCTGTGTCAACTACTTTTCTCCAGGATAATCCGGCAGCCTGTAAATAAGTTATATTTGTCCAACAGCTTTTATCCATCTCTTCTGGATTCTTCAGTTATCCCTCCCTAGCGAGAGGCAACATGATGTGGCAGTTGGAAAGCCAGACTCTAAAGTGAGACCATCGGGGTTCAAATCTCACTTTCACTACTTGTTAGCTGTGTGACAAGTCACCTAATCTCTCTGAGGCCTCAGTTCTCTTTGCTGTTAAAAAAAAAAAATGGAGAGAGTAATAATGACTTCTAATGAGGTTGTTTTGAGCATTAGGTGATTTAATCTATGTAAAGAGCCTCACAAAAGGATTACCTGTTGCCTCTAGGAAAACGAGGCCAGCAAGGGCAAGGATCTTGCCCATTTTCCGACGTATGTCTCTAATGCTTGGAAGTGCCTGATGGGCAGGTGGTAGACACTCATTCATATTTGTTATGTGACCGAGTGAATTCAAATATGGTGGATCCTGAGCAGTCCATGATGAAGAGGAAGTACCTCGTTTCAGCAAGTTTCTAGAATCTTGTTCGTTAGTTGGTTGAAACCATAAGCCCGCTGGTGGAGAGAGAGAGAAGGGAGTGAGACAGAGTAGGGGTGAGAAAGCTTTTCTCAGTCTCCTGAGTGACAGGAGAGTTCTAGGTTGTCCGTGGTTGGGTTTCCCTCCCCTTTACCTGTATCATCTCTAGGTCTGTGGGTGGAATCACTTCCTGGGGCCTCTGGGCTCTGACAGTATGGAAATCACCCACTGACATAAAGGTATTTGGATGGCACTGTGATGCATCTCAGGCTTCCATTTTGTGCTGTTCTCTGGGATTGGCTTAATGATGATGTGTTATCAAAATTCCTCAACTGATAGCCAAATTTTCTTTCCAGGCTCAGGCTGCATGAAGAAAAGGTTATTAAAGATAGGCGACATCATCTCAAAACCTACCCAAACTGTTTTGTTGCGAAAGAACTGATTGACTGGCTGATTGAACACAAAGAGGCTTCTGACAGAGAGACGGCAATTAAACTCATGCAGAAATTAGCAGACCGGGGCATTATTCATCACGGTGAGTGAGGTGGCGACAGTCAAGGTAACTCGAGACGAAACAAAGGCCTATATCTTCTATTTCAGATATGAACCCACCCATTTAAGAAATAAACATTTTACTTTGTCTCTTGTATACCTCTCCCCAATTACATTCCCTTCCTTCTTCCAAGACAGATTTGGGTTTATTTCCTTGGACTTGTTTATATTTTTTCCTTTCTGTAGATGCATCTCTTAGCAATGTAACATACTGTTTTAAATGTTTTAAGTCATTATAGAGAGGCATGTTTATTCTTTTGCAACTTGATCAACTTGCTGTTTGTGGGATTCACTCATGTTGATAGTGTATCTTGTTTGCTCATTTTCGCTGCAGTGTATGCCATCACACCTTTATCCATTCTACTCATAGACATTTAAGTTGTTTCCAAGTTTTTGCTGTTACTCTCAGTGGTTCAGTGAACATTCATGAACATGCCTCCTTGAAATCTCTAATCCTGGCCAAGACCTTCGCATGCTGTTATTCTCTTGGGCTGGAATGCCCTCTGTCTGCATTTCTGCTTGTTTTCTACTCATTCTTCAGGTCTCCACTTACATTCAAACTCTTCAGAGACGTGTACATTCCCCGAAGCTGGGGTACTGGATGCTCCTTTGGGCTCCCACTGAATATCTCCTCAGCTCTTTCATAGCCTGATCACGCCATATTTTAATTACATGTCGGCATTTCTTATAATCTCGCTAGATTTCATATTCTTTGAGGCTGATGCCTACCCCAATAACATGCTCAAGAAGAGTTTGTAGAACGAATGATGAATTGAATTTTGTGACTCTTTTAACAGATGATGATGACAGCTAATGAAACTGAGCACTTTTCTGTGCCAGGTACTGTGCTAAATAGTTTACTGTGTATTAAATCGTAGAGTAGTGTGCTTGAGAAATTAGGTAATAAAACAAATCTTAATTAGCATCTTCCTTCATTTGAGTAATTAAATAAGAGGTATTTTTTTCTTATTTGCCTCTCTGTGTATATTGTCTTTCAGTGTGTGATGAGCATAAGGAATTCAAGGATGTCAAACTCTTCTATCGCTTTAGAAAGGATGACGGCACCTTCCCATTGGACAACGAAGTGAAGGCCTTCATGAGAGGACAGAGGCTGTATGAGAAGTAAGTTCTGTAATCTTGTAGTGAGAAGCAGGCCTATTTCAATCTTTCATCATTTTGACTTCAGCCTGGCTCTTCCACGTGGAATGGTTACATAACTGTTCCTTTTAATATGAGAAAACTCTATCACTCACTTGCTTTTCTCTTTACCAGAAATTGAGTTGATTTCATAAGATTCTTAATAAAGAATTTGTTTAAATAGTATTTTCTACATTTAAGTCTATTTAACAAAACTCCAGAAGTGAACACAGCAGGTTGGCACTGAATGTTTGCCATCAAGTGATGCAGTTGCCAGTTCTCTTTTAAGTATTTCAAGTATCTTCTAGTATTTAACTTAGAAGTTTAGTCTTTTAAATGGCTAGAGAAGCAGTGTCAAGTACAGGGGAAGTTCACGTTCAGGTCAAGAGATGCATAGTGAGAGAACTTCAGATAGCAGGGTGGTCAAAGAGGAATAATCTCTCAGCTCTTTGTAACAGATGAATATACTGTGGCCCAGGAGTATTTGGTTGGTGGACATTGAATCTCCCAGTTGGTTTGTCTCTGAGCTGATCTGCTATTTCCGTGGTCCCTTTCTCACCCTACCTTCCTTGTTTTTTTCAGGGCAACCATTCGAGAAAGGAGTGCAGGGGCAATGGCACCCTTTCTTTAACTCGGACTGCCTTTCAAAACATGTATTTATAACATAAAAGAGCCTACTCTATAAGTGGGATGGTGCCTGAGGGAGCTGCACCTGGGTGGTCAGATTAAATAGGGGATGGTTAAGAGCCAGAGAGGGTTTGAGTTCTAGCCCTGTTACCTTACCTTTGTAAACCTCAATGTCCTCTTTTATGACATGGGAGTGGGTGATAGCACCTCCCTCCTAAGGTGTTTAGTGCTGTCCTGGGAATTAAAAGAATAAACTGTGTCAAGTACTTAAATAGTTGGTTCAGTAACTCTGCTATGTTGTCAGACCCCATGGAGGATAGCCATTTCAGATATTAACATGACACTGATGACTGTCCTCGATTCTGTCTGTCCTGTGTTCTACCTCTGTCCCAGTTCTGTTCACTTCGGTTTCTGGAGCTGGCATCGTCCAACCAATTAATGCCCAATATGTACTAGTTCTCCCAGTTCTCTTATTCCTTGCTTTCTGTATCAAAGTATAGAAAATCCCTCATCTCCCTGACTCACATGAATTTGAATGGAAGGGATCCATCAACACCTCCGTTTGTTTGCTTGAGTGTGTATATATGTTTTGTTGCTGCTTTCATTTACTTTCTTAGTTCCTTTTGGAAAATTCTAGCGGATGTTAAGTATTTAGATTACCCTGATGGTCTCTTCAAACTATAAGAATTTATGTTGTCAAAAACATACATGTCATTTCCATGGAAGGAAGCCAGGGGATTCTGTAATACCCCTCTCTAGCTACAGATTATCTCTTGGGATCTGGGTAACCACCTTATGGGAGCAGGGATTAGCAATAATTGAAACGTCTGATAGAGAACTATTCTTTTTTTTTTTAAAGATTTTTTGATGTGGGCCATTTTTAAAGTCTTTATTGAATTTGTTACAATATTGCTTCTGTTTTTTGTTTTGGTTTTTCGGCCCCAGGGCATGTGGGATCTTAGCTCCCGGACCAGGGATCGAACCCACACCCCCTTGCATTGGAAGGCGAAGTCTTAACCACTAGACCGCCAGGGAAGTCCCTAGAGAACTATTCTTACTAATAGGATGGATATGATAAGAAAAGTTGAAAAAAGTTGTTCATACCCTCTAGAAAATACTAACTCCAGCCCTACCTTCCGTTGCTTCTCCCCTTACATCTTATGTGCCATTCACACTAAACTGTGTCTCTAGACCATCCAAGTCTCCTCTCTGCCTTCAGGGCATTTATTAATTCATTAATTATTCAACAAATATTTATTGAGCCCTCACCACCTGCCAGGCACAGTTATAGTTATATACTGGAAATGTGCCCTGGACCAAAGATAGACAATACCTCTTCCCTCATGGACCTTGCATTCTAGTATGTTGTTGTTTGCTGCACTGGGTCTTCGTTGCTGTGCGTGGGCATTCTCTAGTTGCAGCGAGCAGGGGCTACTCTTTGTTGTGGCGCGCGGGCTTCTCTTCATTGTGGTGGCTTCTCTTGTTGCGGAGCGTGGGCTCTAGGCACACAGGCTTCAGTAGTTGCAGCATGTGGCCTCCGTAGTTGTGGCACATGGGCTTAGTTGCTCCGCGGCATGTGGGATCTTCCCGGACCAGGGATCGAACCCATGTCCCCTGCATTGGCAGGCGGATTCTTAACCACTGTGCCACCAGGGAAGTCCTTGCATTCTAGTTGAAGAGGAAGACATTAAAGGGATAGCACGTGAAAAGGAATGTAGTTTAGTATGGGTGATTTTCAGTATAGAAGGAGAAATAGACTCACTGAGGGCGACGAGGTATTTTAGACGGGGGGACAGGGAAGACGTCCCTGAAGAGGTGGCATTTGAATAAAGTGAGCCTTGTGTGTGTCTGGTGGAACAGCATCCAAGGCAGAGGACACAGCAAGGGTAAAGGCTTCGGGTGGGAATACGCTCTGCGTAGTTTAGGACAGCAAGGAGGCCAGTGTGTCCAGAGGGCTGGAAGTAAGGGGGAGAGTAGGAGATGAGTTGGGACCAAATCGTGAAGGGCCCTTACCGCCATGATATCGAAAATGTTATTTTAAGTGTGATGGGAGGCCATCAGACAGTAAGGAGTGGTAAAGTGGTGATCTGATGTACATTTTGCATGTACTGTTCCCTCTGTCTAGAAGACTCTTCCTGCCACACTCAGCCCTTTCTCTGGCTCACTCTGACTCTTCCTGGCTTCGTGTTCAATATCACCTTTTCTGAGAATCCTTCCGCGTCCCCTTAAGACTGAGTTAGGTGCTGCTACTGTGTGTTTACCCCATGAAAGAACTGTGTTAAACTTTCATCTCGTTTTGTTTACGACATTAGACTAAGAAACTTAAGGGGAGGGACTGCTTTATCCTTCTTTGTATTTCTTATGGTTTCACATGTTCCCTGCCAATTGTAGATGGTAAATATTTGCTGAAAAGGATGACTAAACTTTCTGATCCCTGGACGAGTTGATCAATTTTGCTGTACTTTTTCTGTGTGCAGTTGGCTTTCTAGTCATTAGTGTTCAGTGTCTCAATTCCAAGAAAATTTATTTCTTCAAACTGCTTGTAAAATTAGCACTAGGAGAAGTAATTTAATAAGTACTTAACTTGCATGACCTAACTGCCACCTCGCAAATCTTGGCCCCTACTTTTGGTTGCTAGAACATGCATGGAACAAACTTTAGGGCCTTTGGAATTGATAGTTCAGTTTACCTGTTTGATCAATTTTGTTTGGTATATACACTTATCTATTTTTTTAATGCATTTTCCTTGTTTCTCTGGCCATTTTTTCCATGAATCTCAGCATGTACTATTATTTTGTAAGCCTTGGATACTTTAAAAAAATAACATTAAGAAATGAATAGCTGATTTTGTTCATAGCTCATCTTTTCAAGGACTTTGTTTATCTTAGAATTGACTTTTTTCCCCTTTATTATTTTAGCTGGAACTCTTGTTTAGGATATCTCTAATATTTGTGAAAGAAGGTCTTACAAAAGATATATTCCTTTAGTTGTTTTCCTTTTAAGATAATAACAATAGATAATATTTGTTGATTGCTAGCTATATATCAGACATCCTGACTAATCTATTTTATTTAATCATCATAACAACCCCTAGTTAGATGCTTTCATTGTTCCCATTTTATGGATGAGAAAAAAGTTGCAAGGAGAGGTTCAATCTCTTACCCAAGGTCACCTCATTCGTTTAAAAACAAAAAACAAAAAACCAGCTGGGATTTGAACCTAGAGCCCAAACTTATTGTTACTAGGCTATTAATAAATCTTTTCTGTTGCCTTCAATGGAGATTAAATGAATGAAACCAGTGTTTACTTCAAAAATGTAACATGGAGTTTGTGAATATCTGGGTATGAGATTTGCTACAAAAATTTACTGAAAATATTCCAGGATTTTAAAGTAGACGTTGGAAAAGGGGAGTAAAATGATTCTCCTTCATGGTAAATCTATGTGGTGTTCTGTAAATATGGTAAAAAAAACAACAGGGACTTTTATTTGTACATTAAGCTTCTCAAAGCACTGCCATTAGATTAGTTTATCTGAACCTCCTGAACAGAGTAATAATAGAGTAGTAAATAATAACAGTAATGATAATAGTGATAACATAGTAAATAATTATATGATATAGATGGGGCATTACGTTATTGTCCCAGAAGGAGGGGAATCTGGGATCCAGAGCAGTTAAGTCACTTCTGCGTCCTGGTGCCACAGCTCGAGGGGGACAGGGGACGCCTGAACCCAGGGTGACAGACCTGCAGGCCGTGCTTTCCCCAGCCTCCCACCCAGCCCTAAGGGCCTGGTTCTATTGTCAGTCTTTCCTTTTTGCTCTCCTCTGGCTTGTTTGTTCTGTGTTATTTATAGGCCTTTGTGAAACTTGGTGGTTTCTGGCTGGGGTTTTGCTGAGATGTACTGCTTTGGGGGCACCTTGGCTTTCTAACCCCTGGTGATGTTTCTCAGTCTGCTATTTTGCAGGACAAATCTGCGTCTCAGGACTAAAAGTCAGTGACTCTGTGTGTTGCCTTTTAGCGTCTATGTCACTTCTGTTACCTTAACTCAGAGGTACTCGAACGAATGCTAGTTAAGGAGCAGAAGCTGACTTTTTCAAGTTGTCCCAGTGTGAGGAACATTATAGGGGAGCTGGTGACATGAGTCCTCTCTCTCACAGTAAGTGGCAGAGGGTGTGGGTTTTGGAGTTGCACAGTCCTGGTCTTCAATCCCAGCCTCACAACTTGCTCACTCTGTGACCTTGAGTAGGCTTTGAACCTCTCTGACCTGTAGTCTTAAATGGAGATAAGTGGGGGACCCACTTGGAAGGGCTGTTGGAAGGATTAAATGAAATCCAGTCTGTACAGTGCTTGGCATAGAGTTGAGAGCCCACGAAATCTGAGCTGCTGCTATTAGACTAGTAAATTATAATATAAATAAGCGACATTTGTTTTTCTTGTTTTATGATAGTATTTCAAGATACAGCCTAGCATAACAGTTAAGGACCCAGGAGCCAGGCTTCCTGGCTGTGAATCCTGGGTCTGTGCCTGGCCTCCCCTCTCTTTGCCTGCATTTGCCCATGTAGTAAATGGAGATACTGATTGTGTCAACCTCACGGACTTGTGGGGATGAAATGGACTGATTAGTTTAAGCACATGGGACAGGGCCTACCCTAGAATAGGAGTCATGCCCTGCTGCCAGCTTGAGGGGAGTTTGAGAAAGAGGGTGTCTGCCCCTGGATCCGTGCCCATACTCTGTTGTTTTGAGGACTTCATCTAAGCCCACGCAGGGCACAAGGCGTTTTCATCAACAGGCTTCCTCAGACCTTCACTGTGGCCAGTTGTGGACCGAAGGTGCAGGGACTAAGGCACGGCATCTCCCCGGGTGGGCCTTCCAGCTCCCCAGTTAATTCTGCATGAGCACAGATACCCCAGACACACAGCACATGAACAGAACTCACATGCTCTCAAACAGTGCGGTTTTTAGTTTTCCAGTAAAAGCTTTGAAAGGACAAAAAACATCAGTAACTTTAAGGAACAACATTGAATCTGTGTACGTTGCCTTCGGATGGTAGAAGGTGTTTCGGATGCATTTTTCAAAGTACAAAACTTGATTATCTTTGCATCAGTGGGCACAATAGGTCTCTTTAAGAAAAAAGTTGAACTCTGGATTACCGTGTGCTCTATATACTGATAAATAGAAGTAGCTATAAAAGAGAATATGAGTTTGAGGTGCAATTTGGACCATCCTTACTAAAACTAATAGTTGAAACGCACATTGTAAACTAACCTTGATTTCATCTTCAGATGTAGAGGAGACTTCTCAATTTTATTATTCATTTTTTAAATCTGTTTTTTATTTTATATTGGGGTATAGTTGACTTACAATGTTGTGTTAGTTTCAGGTGTACAACAAAGTGATTCAGTTATACATATACATACATCCATTCTTTTTCAGATTCTTTTCCCATATAGGTTATTACAGAATATTGAGTAGAGTTCCCTGTGCTATACAGTAGGTCCTTGTTGATTATCTATTTTGTATATAGTAGTGTGTATATGTTAATCCCAACCTCCTAATTTATCCCTTCCCCCCGTGACTTCTCAATTTTAATTTAACACAGTCTTAATATGGAGTTCAGTCTCTTCTAGGTCTGGTTCATAAGGGCATTAGTTTAGTTTTTCATCCAAAGGGTCTTAGTTTTCTTTTTAGCAGGAGTTTCTCTCTCCAGCCACCAGCAGTCTATTTATTCTGCTTAGGAGTGTATACCTGGTTGAAGAATTAAAGTGCCTGTGTGCCATTAGATCTCTTTGAGCTCCCACTGCTTCCTTTATATTCTCTATTCCATAGAACTGGAGAGAAATATTAGGGGAGAACTATATACAAAGGGGAAAAGCCCTTTTGTGTGTTTTATCTTATCAGAGGTTTCTCTACCATATACCCCTGGGATCTTTTTCCTGTTCCCTCCCAGAGGCTGGCACAATAAATATTTGTTGAATGAACAAAGGATTCTACATGCTGTGATTGCTACGAGCTGCTGAGCTGGTACCACGAAAAAGCTAAAGAGAGCTTGCTTTTCATGTAAGCAACAGGAGTCGGAGGTGTACCTTGTCTTGCCTTTTTAGAGTTTACAAAGCATCTTGTCCATTAACATGCTTGACGCTCTGTACAACTCTGTGAGTTACACCCGGTAGGCACAATTAATCCCATTGCAGAGATGGGGCACCTGAGCTAGAAAGAGGCTTAATGGCTGGTGTAACCTGGAAAACATGGAGCTGGAGTTAAAAAAAAAAAAAAAAAAGCCTCCAAGTTTTTGTCTCTGTCTTATTGCATTTGCAGTATAGAAGTGCTTTCCAAACCGGGATCCTGAGTTCTGCAAATTGATTCAAGTTTTATGTTCAAAGTATATCTTAATTATGTTGCAAACTGTAATAAAAATACTTTCTAATATGTTATATACAGCTTTTCACAGTTTGCTTGTGCTTCCCAGTTAATTAGCGGTTTCACGGAATCTTGGAGTAAATGTTTCCTTCTTGGATGATTTGAAGGGTGTCCTAAAATTGCAGTGTAAGTAGAATAAAAGTTGTTACCTTTTGCAACTATTTAGTCTGGGTGAGAAGGCATGATTTTTGATACTGTGTAACTCGTGTTGAGAACTGTCAAAGAGTCTTGAGATTTTATCTTACTTGCGAGCTAACAGGTTTGCCTCCCACCATTTCATGGATGCAGGTAGGAGACCCTTGGGTTGGGGGACACAGAACAATTCGTTGCTCTCGGCAGCAGCAGTAGCCAGAGTATCACCATTTTCTTGACAGTTCCTCCAAGGCTTAGTTCCCAAAGAACGGCACAATGAAGGAGCAGATGACACCTGCCAGGGTTGGGTTACAGAAGAGGAACCCCAGTCTCGAGGAACCTTTTGTAATGGTCTTCAAGCAAACCTGCTTTCTGACCCAGAAGGAGAAATTATCTTTATCTTCCAGGTCTGTTCCTTATGCAGACATTCTTGAAAAGATGGTGAGAGGAGTTGAGGGGACAGTGGAGGAGGCCTGAAGATGCTGATGATATTGATGAAAGGAGCAACCACAGGACATTATTGATGCTTATTAGATACCATGCCCTTTACATGTGTTTTCTTATTAAAGCCTCATTCTACACCAATGAGATAAAAAATGTGATTCTCCCTTTGGCAAATAAGGAAATTGAGGCTAGAGTGGTAAACGAACTTGCCTACCTTCACATAGCCAGAAATCAGCGGTGGGGTGTTGGGGGAGCATTTCAAACCCTGGTCTCCAGCTCCAGAGCGCATGAGCCCACGTGTAACTATTTTTCAGTCTGCAGCTTCTAATTCACAAAGTTTTTGTAGCTTCTATCCAAGGAGGCTGTAGCAGGAATGAATACCACTAAACAATAGTAAACAATATGCAGCTTGTAGATTTTTAAATGGGCCTGAAAGGGAATTTGCACTCCCAATGCAGGGGGCACAGGTTCGATCCCTGGTCAGGGAGCCAAGATCCCGCATGCCGCGGGGTGTGGCCAAAAAATAAATAAATGAATAAATAAATGAACAAATAAATAAATGGACCTGAAAAAAAGTGTTCATCTCCTGGTTTCTACTAAGTCCTTGAGTCTGGTTTTGGAAATCACATCATTCTTTACTGCTTCTTGGCAATGCCACGCTTTCCCACCGTATAATAAATATATGGCAATAATATTAGAGCTTTGTTAACGTACAGCACAGGCAGCAGGCCAGCTGTGCTTGTCAGAAGTCGTCAGCCCTAGATTGTCATGTACAGATTTCTAGCTCTGGTTGATTATTCAGAAATGACTTGATTTAGAGGTAGACACATGTTGTTGCTTCAACAGTAGACGTGATTCCTCGACAGGGATTCATTGCCGGTCATTTCTGCCAAGTTTTCCTAATCTTGTGCAATTGCAGGGCGATGAACCAAGTCTCTGTAACATCGATTTTTGCCAATCAATCTCTGTAGTTACTTTTCAACTTGGTAGAATGGAAAAACCATTTAAGATTTCTGCGGGTGGAGAAGCGTGTGTCAGAGTTCTTCTCCTGCCACTTATCAAGACATTCAACCTATCTGAGTCTTGTCTTCATCCGTAAAATTGGAAGAACAGACATAGCTCACAAACTTGTCATGAAGACTAAATGAGAGAAAGTTCAGCAGAGTCTCACCTCGTACAGGACGTGTTGTGTTTCTAATATGTGAGGAAAAATGCACATCGTCCAAAGTATCCTTGTGTGACCCAGGTTGCATAAAAAAAAAAACAAACCACGTGCCTTTATATGCAAGAATTAGATTCTGCATGGTCAGATGCCCAGCCTGTATGCAGGACATTTCTGTTTGTCCTCCAGATCATTCTCTACCCTTTTCCAACCTGCCGTGTGCCCCAGGAGGCTGACTTACATGGCCTGAGTCAACAGGCTCCATTGCCATTGGCTGGGTCAGTGGGAGGCACTCGCAGGAAGTAGGTAGAAGGGAGGAGAGAAGGTCAGAGTACTTATTTCTCTGCTTGCTCCCTGCTATTGAAGGCCACAGGTCCCATCAGGCAGCCCTCTTCTTAACATCTATCCCCTTTAGGCTCTGGAAACTGCCCTCTCTCCATAACCCTGAGGCCTGGAGTTGTTAATGATCACAGACTGCTAGTCTGGACCTTTGCCATCTCTTTTAGTTTCCCTTAACCCTGCCCATAGCTTTAGTAGTTCTTTTATGCTAGACTACCTCTCATTAGCCCATTTGTACATTTTTGTAGTTTCCTGCTAGGGGACCCTGATTGACAGAGCTTGTGAGACCCACCTGGGATCTGAAATGAGTTGTCTCCTATCTCCGTGAATGGACAGGCATGAGGAATCGCCCACACTCTATCAATGGAAAAGTCACTTGCTCTTTCTGTTTTTTTCTGAGTGTGTACCATGCATGATGTGATGGTTGGAATTAGCACAGAGTACTCTCACTGTTGTATGAATATGGAGTATGGTTGGATTATAATGAATTTCTTTGGCTCCCTTTCTGACCCTTATCAACCTGAGTTCTAGCCCGGCAACCACATTTCTCCAAGGTGATTGTGCTTGATGTTTCAGTCTCTCTAGCTTGACTAGAAGCTCTTGAGGTCATGGACCTTGAGGTCGCACACAACTTTAGAGCCTCAATGTCCAGTACATAGCATATACCAAATAAATGTTTGTTGAAGAGATGAATAGATAAATGAACGCATGGTCATCCTTACTTAGGAAAGAAGTCAGTGGGCAGCCCCTTTCTTTCCTAACCTTGGGATGTTCAAATTGGACTAAAACCAGGAGTAGATATTTGCTATTCTAAGATCACTCTATTCGTATTTACTCATTGTACGTTCTGATCACAAACATTCAAAGCGTAAGAATAATAGTCATAGCCATCATTTACTGAGGACTTCTGTGCATTAGGCATCATTCTAAATATTTTCCATATATTATTTTATTTAATTCTTCCTGTACTTCTAAGAGGGAGAGATTTTCCCCATCAATTTACAGGGAAGGAAAGCAAATTTGAGGTGGGCTAAGTAACATGCTTTAAGCCTCCAGTTGAGTGAACCTGTAGAAATGGCATAATGTCTCTCTCTAGTATGCTTTGAATCCAACAACTCTAGTTCACATCAAGTGTCAGTTTATTCCATCTGGAAGAGATGAAGAACTCAGAGTCTTTTCTAGAGGAAATGGCTCTTGTGTGTTTTTAAGTGTTGAGATTCTAGAGTGAATGGATCTAAGGTGGGTGGGGCAGGGCGAGGTGATGCCAGACATTCTGCAACAAAGGGGAAGAAGAACACACAGGGAGTAGGAGAGAAGGAAGGACCTCCTGAGAGGAGAGGCACTTATTGGAGCAAAATAAAAGTAGACCTTCTAGGAGCGATACCAGGGGAAGGCTTGACTCGTTGGGGTTTTTAAAGTTGGAGGTTATTCCTCTGTTATTAGAAGCTTTGTGTGGAGGCTCCTTGGGTAGGCGGCTTTGTCTTTTAATGCAGAGATGATTCCAAGAGGTATACAGTAAGTCCCCTACATATACAAACGAGTTCTGTCCCGAGAACACGTTCGTAAGTCCAACAAAGTTAGCCTAGGTACCCAACTAACACAATCAGTTATATAGTACTGTACTGTAATAGGTTTATAATACTTTTCACACTAATAATACATAAAAAACAAACACACACACAAAATAAAGAAAACATTTTTAATCTTATAGTACAGTACCTTGAAAAGTACTGTAGTACGGTACAACAGCTGGCATACAGGGGCTGGCATCGAGTGAACAGGCAAGGAGAGTTACTGACTGGAGGAGGGAGAGGAGGTGGGAGATGGTAGAGCTGAAGGATTGTCAGCAATAGGAGATGGAGGGCAAGCTGCAATTTCACCCACACCTGATGTTGATGGCACACACGTTCACGTCTTTGAAAGTTTGCAGCTTGAAGGTTTGTATGCAGGGGACTTGCTGTAGTTGCTATGTTGTTTTTCTTGCTTTGTTTGCTAAATGAAAACATCCTTGCTTAATCACAGTCGCTTCACACAGAGCTGGGGAGTGTAAACAATGGCCTTGTTCTACCATATCTACAGAAAGCATTTATTAATTTTAGAGCCCCTAACAAAAGAGTCTTTCAGACCAGAAAGAAAGAAAATCCAGATAACATTTTAAACTTTATTAAAGTTAAATATGTAGTCAAACTTTAACTATAAAGTTAAATGTATTGAAGTATAGTATATCATTATATATAGCAGACATATCATAAGTGTGCCGCTCTATCAGTGTTCACAAACTGAACACACTTATGGAACAACCACCTAAATGATATTTTTTATAAAATTGTCCTCTGTATTCTACCATGATTCAATCTCCTAAATAAAATTAACTTTTGCCTCAGCGTTAGCATTCTCTAGAGTATAAAATTTCCTTTTAAGTAATTAAACTTTGGTTTTTCTATGTTTCACCTGTCACCTCCTCTCCCCAGGTGCTTGGAATTGGTTCTTCTGGCTGGTTGGGACTATCGTCCAACCTGACAAGGACTGATAAGAGTTGATAAGGGTCAACTCTCAGGGGGGGGTGTGTGTGTGTATCATTTGTTCACTGCTGCTTTGTGCCAGACAATACACTAGATGCTTTACACAGATTACCTCTAATTTTCACAACCCCACTGAGGCAAGCATTATTACCTTCATTACATAAGAGAAGAAACTCAGAAGATCATAGAGCCCAACCCCAGCTTGGAAATCACAGTTCAGAGATTGAAACCTAGGACTCCCTCCCCTTGCCACTGTCACCCTGGAACTGTTTGTACTGATGGGAAAGAGCAGAGGAGAAGAAAATCATCCAGATCAGTCCCAGATTGCTTTTGCGTGGCACGGGGATATTGTTTTGTATTCATTATATCAATATTTCCTACCTGCGCTAGGACAGATAGATTCAAAAAGACTGTGCAATCTCTCCTTGCCATCACATTTCACTCTTCAGACCATGCCCTTCCCTCTAGTGCATGCTAAGAGGTGGCTGAGAGGCTGTTAGCATCTCCGTGAACACCAGTGGCTCCAGCTTGCTGAGTGTTTCTTTATCCCATTACTGCTAGACTGAGGTCAGTGATTGGTCCTTTGCCACCGATGACTCCCTGCCGGTTTCTAGCAGATGGGTGAAATCAGAGTGTACGAGAGCAGTTTCAAGCTTTCAAGAAGTTCGGTAACTTTGCTTCCTCCTGGTCTTCCAGAATAGGAACTTTGACTTATTCTTTGTATCCTAGTGACCAGTGCAGGGTGGGGTATCCAGTAAGTGCTGATACATTTGTTGAGCTGAAAGCACAATTGTCATAATGGAAAGTGAAAAGGTGACCATCACACGAAAGATCACTATGCTGTCATCTTTGTTATCTTCATTGACAATCCTGAGCTCAGAATTCATCCGCTCTATCACCTGTAGGATCAGAACCTTTCTGGCCTAATGGCCTCCCATTGCCCACGCTTCTCTCCTCCTGCTTTGCCACCTACTCCAACCACCACCCCCCCCCCCCCGTGCTGCTACTTAACACTGAACTGCTTGTCCTGATCTCTCCTCATTCTGTGCATCTGTACTTGCTTTTCCTTGATCCTGTATCCTCTCACTGTCTCTTTTTATTTAAATTTTTTAAAATTTTATTTTTATTTATTTATTTTTGGCTGCGTTGGGTCTTCGTTGCCGCACACGGGCATTCTCTAGTTGCATCGAGTGGGAGCTACTCTTCATTGCAGTGTGCGGGCTTCTCACTGCAGTGGCTTCTCTTGTTGTGGAGCACGGGCTCTAGGCGCACGGGCTTCAGTAGTTGTAGCACACATGCTCAGTAGTTGTGACTCGCGGGCTCAGTAGTTGTGGCTTGCAGGCTCTAGAGCGCAGGCTCAGTAGATGTGGCACACGGGCTGTTTCGTCAAACAGGAGTTGACCTTAAGAGACTCTGGTAGACTTGTGTATTTTCTTCCTTACTTTCCTTTCATTCTATGGTAGACTTGGGTATTTTCGTCCTTACTTTCCTTTCATTCTATATATACTGGTAGACTTGGGTATTTTCTTCCTTACTTTCCTTTCATTCTATGGTAGACTTGGGTATTTTCTTCCTTACTTTCCTTTCATTCTATATATACTGGTAGACTTGGGTATTTTCTTCCTTACTTTCCTTTCATTCTATATATACTTATAACTCTATCGTAGCATTTATCTACCTTGCCCATAGGTGTTTCTGTTTTTTTAATATTTTATTTATTTATTTATTTGGCTGCTCCGGGTCTTGGTTGTGGCATGCAGGATCTTTGTTGCAGCACGCGGGCTCTTAGTTGCGGCATGCATGTGGGCTCTAGTTCCCTGACCAGGGATCTAACCTGGGCCCCCTGCATTGGTAGCACGGAGTCTTAACCGCTGGACCACCAGGGAAGTCCCACCCATAGGTTTTTAATGTTTGCTTCCCACTGGATGGTAAGCAAGTTAAGGACAAAGTCCATGTCTTTTCATTTCTGCATCTCCTAGGATAGAGAAGATGCTCAGTAAATATTTATTGAATTAACGAATGAATAAATGAAGTGTCCAAAGTAGTGATTTTTTAATAGCTTTATTAAGATATAATTGGGTCAATACCATACAATTGACCCATTTAAAGTGTACAATTTAATGCTTTTTAGTATACTCACAGACATGTGCAACCATCACCACAATTTTAGAAAATTTTTGTCACCTCCAAAAGAAACCCTGTACCTCTTAGCTATCACTCTCTATTTCTCCATTCATCCTTAAGCAATCACTAATTAACTTTCTGTCTCCATAGATTTCTCTGTTTTGAACATTTCATATGAATGGAATGATATAATTTATGGTCTTGTGTGATTGGCCTCTTTCGTTTAGTATAATGTTTTCAAGGTTTGTCCATGTTGTAGTGTGTTTCAGTACTTCATTCCTTTTTATAGCCAAATATTGCTCCATTGTATGGATATATGACATTTTCAGCTCCATCAGTTGATAGATATTTGGGTTGTTTATACTTTTTGACAACAATGTATAATGCTGCCAGGACATTTGTGTACAAGTTTTTCTGGGACATAGGTTGTCATTTCTCCTGGACATATTCCTAGGAGTAGAATGGCTGGATCACGTTGTAACTTTGTGTTTAATGGTTTGAGGAACTGAGAGACTATTTTCTGAATCGACTGTACCATGTTACATTCCCACCAACAAGCTTCCAGTTTCTCCACATCCTTGCCCACACTTGCTACTATCTGACTTTTTGATTTTAGCCAACTAGTAGGTGTGAAGTGGTATCTCAGTGTGGTTTTGATTTGCAGTTCCTTCATGACTGATAATGCTTAGCATCTTTCCATGTGCTTATTGGCCGTTTGTATATCTTCTTTGATCTATTGAGATCATTTGTCCACTTCTAAATTGGGTTGTCTTCTTATTTAAGTGTTCCTTATATATTCCAGATGCAAATCCATTATCAGACATATGATTTGCATTTTCTCCCATTCATTGAGTTGTCTTTTCACTTTCTTGCTGGTGTCTTTGAAGCATGAAAGTTTTACATTTTAATGTAGTTTGATTTATCTATTTTTCCTTTTTCTTCTTGTGCTTTTGGTGTCATATCTAGGAATCCTTTGCCAAATTCAAGGTCACGAAGATTTATCTTTATGTTTTCTTGTCAAAGTTTTATGGCTTTAGCTCTTACATTTAGGTCTTTAATATATTTTGAGTTATTTTTTGTATAGGGTTTGAGGTAAGGGTCCAACTTCATTCTTTTACATGTCGTTCTCTAATTATCCCAGAACCATTTGTTGAAAAGACTGTTATTTCCCCCATTAGATGGCCTTGGCACCCTTGTTAAAATCAGTTGGCCATAGATGAATCAAAGCAGTGGTTTTTAAATCTGTTTTAAGAGAGGGAGTCTTATGATTGTACAATGTAAGACCTTGGTTGAAAAAAAAGAGGAAAGACTGTTTCCCATTCTTTTTCATGTAACTTCCACAAATATGCAGGATAAAGTGGTCCTTCTGTCACCTAGCCTGTTAACCTGCAGAAAAGTAGTCCCTACTTGTCATTGTGTTCAGTTTTTTATCATTTTTTCTTACCTCTTTAAAATATGTTCATTTTGTTTTCCCTTGTTGGTATTATCTTTAATTTTTCTTAATTACTTCATCTTACCCCTCCTAACCTTCTTTCTTTACCTCCTTTGTTTTTTCTTTGTTTTTGGCAGCAAATCCTTCTATTTTCTAATAATTATGGAAGCATCCAAAATAAATAATAACCATTCCCTTAAAAGGAGTCTTT
Source organism: Balaenoptera musculus (assembly GCF_009873245.2). Taxonomy (NCBI): domain Eukaryota; kingdom Metazoa; phylum Chordata; class Mammalia; order Artiodactyla; family Balaenopteridae; genus Balaenoptera; species Balaenoptera musculus. The sequence goes on along the minus strand of NC_045801.1, from coordinate 19,263,636 downwards.
ATAATATGTTTGAGAACCCAGTTTCCCTTGACAGTTGTTTGCAAGGGTTCACAGAGGTTTGAATTGTTTTGAATTCAGTGTAGAAGTGCTTGGTTTCTCTCCTTCTTGTGTAATTTTATGGTTATGAAACCATAGCTGAATGTAGCCTTTTACGACAGCCATGGCCTTGGAATCCACACTCAGCTTCTATCTAAAGCTGATTCAAGTTCAATAACAACAGCTGAAATGTTTAATACAACCACACTAAAAAGCTGAAAATGTTTAGCACAACACTAAAAACTGTGGGCAATGTGAAAATTACAACTTAGGTTCCAGCATATCAGTCTCTTCAGAGCATAAAACCAGCACTAAAAAAGTTCTTGCTTTTTTTCCAGCAAATCTAAAATAGCAAGCAAAGAGGAAGGGATTTTAACATCAAAGACAAATAACACTCTCCATTACTGTTGTTTGTGGTATTCTTAGTTTCCAGTCAGTTGATTAACAAATATTTGTTAAGCACCTAATTTATACTGCCTCCGGGGCTGGGTTTTCACCAGCATTGAAGGCATGGTGTCTATCCTTCAGAAGCTTCTAGTTTAGCTGAAGGGGTAAAAATAGTGTGTTAGAAATTGAGAGAATATATACAAAACTGTGGTACTGGCTCAAAGTTCAAAAAAAAGGAGAGATCTGTATGAATTGCTTTTTAGTTGGGATATTTTCAAAGAGAGGTTAGTACTTTAGCCCTTCAAAGCAGAACCCCAGTATCTCACTTAGCACCTTTGTGCGTATGAGGAACAGACACCATTTTGCCCTTTCCTTCAGGCTCCTACAGTACCTCTCCTCCACAGGGACTGCTCCTGAGGAGTGGGCACTGGATTTTAGACTTAATTTGTCGCTGAAGCGAGGTTCCCTTGTGCAGTGAACAACCTGCACCACTGTACAAGGAGTGCCTTTTTTTTTTGAAGAATAGTTTGGATTTCTCCAGGGAAGGGGAGGAGGGAGGATGTAAGGGAAGAACATGAGTAAGGAAAAAAGGTGAGACAGAGTATGTTCTGTTCAGTGTATACTATGAAGGCAAGTGAAGGAAGGTGAAAGGTATTTGTTGGTAAAGAGTGTAAAATGCTGTTTTTCTTACCTTTCCCTCACCTTTTTTTAATATATAATAGTTTTACTGACAAACATTAACCAAACAGCTCTCTGTTTACTAGTTCCTAACCAAATTATTATGAAAATTGTATCAATTTATGCCTGTCACATCTATTCTATAGATAATAGCATAGCATTCAAAAATATCAATGCTCATATAAGCATTTCGCCATAATTCATACTTTCTTCCTAATCACACAAGTCAATATTACACATTCAAACTGTATTTTGGAAGCATACATCTAAATATATAATTTATACATTGGGAGCAACTTTATTATATTGGGCATTAATATAAGCATTTTGTCAGGGACAAGTCGTCTGGTTAAACATAAACTTAACCTTAATATAACTTCTTTATTGATAACGTTTTTCCCAGTTATAAACGTAGTATACTCTCTCTGGGGAATAATTTGAGTAATAGAGAATTCTATTAAGGTGAAAACAAAAATCATTCAGAAACTGCCCCCAAGGGTAAGTAACTCTTTTAATATTTGGATGAATGAATTTTTAATTTTTAATGGTTACCATGTATATAATTTTATGTTTTGCTTTTCAAAATAATTTATCATTACACTAACACTTTTTTTTTTTAAAGCTCTTTAAATTCTAAAGCATCTTTCCGGCCTAATAGCCCATGGGTCATTTTGGATCCCTCCCTAGTTTGTGCCCTTGTATACCATTCACATATGTTCCCACATTATATAGGGCCTTCTCAGTTCCTTTGAATTTTTTTTCAATGCACAAGGAGATTGCTATCAGCTTATTTCTATTCCTGTACTGGCTCCTAAATGTAGCAGTTCCTTCTATTGTGATGCTGCCTTTCCCCTGGGTTAGAGTGAGTCTGGGAAATATGACTCAGATATATATCCAGGAAAGGTTGAACTCAGTCACATGCACAATCAAAATCTGGTGAGTACTTCCAGGAGACGAATATTGTCAATGCCTAACACCTTGTAAGGTGTGTGGCTTTATGTCATGATTATAGGCCCACACAGGACCATTTTGACTGAAGATGAATTTGTTCTATAAAAATAAGACTTTCAGAGCATCGTCCCCATTTCTCATTACTAATTAAAATGGAATTGTTATTCTTGTCTATAGAAACACACAGAATCTTAATTCATTTTGCCATAAAGAAAGGGGTTCGATCTTATGGCTCCATCTAGAAAATTTTTATCATCATAATCATTATCATCATCATTACAGCTAAAATGTATTCAGTGTTTAAGGTGTATTCAACACCACGATTGAAGCATTTCGTGCATTATCACACTTAAACTGCACAGCAGCTCCCCAAGTAGGCACTGTCGTTATCTGCAGTTTACACTCGGGGAAGGAGAGTCATGTAGCTAACAGGTGTGCAGAGTTAGGAATTGAAGCTACATTTGTCTTTAATTTCATGCTTTTAAACAAGTATAATTCAGGGCAATTGACATTCTGTGACTTCTGAGCCTAAGCAGTTTAAGAAGGCCTGGCATGGTTGATTGGTTTTTGATAAGAGTCTAAAAGATAATTCAATGGAGGATGAATAGTCTTTTCAACAAATGATGCTGGGATAACTGGATAGCTGCATACAAGCAAACAGAGTTTGATCCTTGCCTCATGCCTTCTAGAAAATTTAACTCAAAGTGGATTATAGAGCTAAATGTGAGAACTAAAACTATGAAACTCTTAGAAGACAACGTAAGAGTAAATTTTCATGGGCTTGTGTCAGGCAATGTTTCTGACATGTGACACCAAAAGCACAAGCAGCAAAAGAGAAAAATGGATAAATTGGGCTACATAAAAATTAAAAACTTTGGGGCTAGAAACAGTACCATCAAGAAAGTGAGAAAACAGCCCATAGAATGGGAAAAAATATCTGCAAATCATATGTCTGATTAAGGACTTGCATCAAAGAATATATAAAGAACACTTAAAAGTTCAATAATAAAAAGACAATCTAGTTTTACAGTGCGCAAAGGATCAGAATAGACATTTCTCCAAAGAAGATATATAAATGGACAATAAACACATAAAAACATGCTTAGTATCATTAATCATCAGGGAAATGCAAATCAAAAACACACTTACGTACCTCTTCACACCCACCAGGAGGATCCTAATAACAAAGAACAGATGACAAATGCTGGCAAGGATGTGGGGAAATTAGAACTCTCATACTGTACTGGTAGGAACATAAAGTGGCACAGCCACTTTAGAAAACAGTCTGGCATTTTCGCAAAAGGTTAAAAAGAGTTACCATATGACCCAGCAATTCTACTTCTTGGTGTATATCCAAGAGTAAAGAAAACATATGTCCACATAAAAAATTTGTATATAAATTTTCAAAGTAACATTATTCACAATAACCCAAAGGAAACAATGCAAATGCCCATCAGCTGATGATTGGATAAACCCAATGTGGAATATTCATACAGTGGAATATTATTTGACAATGAAAAGGAATGAAGTACCAATACATGCTGCAACATGATGAATGTTGAAAACATTATACTAAATGAAAGAAACCAGTCACACAGGACCACATACTGTATGACTCTTATTTATATGAACTGTCTGTAAGAGGCAGATTCATAGATGTAGGAGGTAGATTAGTGTTTGCCTAGGGCAGGGGGAATGGGGAAGTGGGGGATGATTATTAATGGTACAGCATTTCCTTTGGGGTGATAAAGTATTTTAGCATGGATGGTAGTGATGGTTGTACAACTCGATGTATATACCGAAAACCATTGCATTTTACATGTTAAATGGGTTAGTTGTCTGGTAAGTGGATATATATTAATAATATTGTATTATTATTATTATTAATATCTTAATATATGCTAATAAAAGTGTAAAAAAAAATTCTGGCAGCATCTGCTTCTTTCCTCTTGAGCTCTGCATCTCAATGTCCAGGCTGTGTCATGGGAAGGAAAGGCTATTCTGACTTAGGAGCACCGCAGGGCCAGACATCGAGCCCTGGCCCACTGTCTGCCTGCAATGGCATGAGTGATCCCAAGCAAAGCTGATGGAGGATCTGCCCAGTTGAGCCCCAGGCAACCCACAGAATACTAAGATATGATTAAATGGTGGTTGGGCTTTTTTTTTTTAATTTGTTTTATTAAAGTATAGTTGATTTACAGTGTTGTGTTAGTTTCTGATGTAAAGCAAAGTGATTCAGTTATACAAACATATAATAGTTTGCATCTGCTCATCCCAAACTCCCAATCCATCCCTTCCACACAGCCTCCCCTGCCCTTGGCAACCACAAGTCTGTTCTCTATGTCTGTGAAGTCTGTTTCTGTTTTGTAAATAAGTTCATTTGTGTCATATTTTACATGCCACATAAAAGTGATATCATAAGGTATTTGTCTTTCTCTTTCTGACTTACTTCACTTAGTATAATGATCTCTAGGTCCATCCATGTTGCTGCAAATGTTATTTCATTCTTTTTTATGGCTGAGTAGTATTCCATTGCATATATATGTACCACATCTTCTTTATCCATTCATCTGTCAGTGGACATTTAGATTGTTTCCTTGCCTTGGCTATTGTAAATAGTGCTGCTAAGAACGTAGGGGTGGGACTTCCCTGGCGGTTTAGTGGTTAGGACTCTGTGCTTCCACTGCAGGGGGTGAGGTTCGATCCGTGGTTGGGGAACTAGGATCCCGCATGCTGCACAGTGTGGCCAAAAAAAAAACTTAAAGAACATAGGGGTGCATGTATCTTTTTCAATTATACTTTTGTTTGAATATATGCCCAGGAGTGGGATTGCTAGATCTTATGGCAACTCTCTTTTTAGTTTTTTGAGGGACCTCCGTACTGTTTTCCATACTGGCTGCACCAATTTAAATACATTCCCATAAATGGTGGTTGTTTTAAGCCACCAAGTGTTGGGGCAACTTGTTACATAGCAAGAGATCATTGGACCAAGTAGTGAGTCAAATTATTGTCGTAACACTGTGACTACATATTGATACTAAAATCAATCCCAGGCAAGCCTTTGTCCTAAGGAGAAGAATCTGGATAGGAATAGTATTATGCTTGATTTTAAGGGAAAATGAAATAAGGAAGAGCTAAGGGCTGTGGAGCATGTTTTAAATAGCTAGCTGAGCCGATCCAGGCAGGCCTGCCAACTGGTCTCTTGTCGAAAGCTCACATTGGCAGCAGCAGCTAACCAGCCATTTGTCCAGAGGCCCAGGAGCTACTTAGCAGGAGCTCTAGAGGGCTGGCAGGTCATTTTTCTGGTTTCAAGAAGTGACACAAATTAACCCCTATCCACTTGTCCTGCCCACACCCTGAAAGGAAAATTGCTAAGCTGGAAGCGACAGAGTGGTTTGGCCACTCTGCAGCATGTAGAATCTTAGTTCCCTGACCAGGGATCGAACTCATGCCTCCTGCAGTGGAAACATGGAGTCCTAATCACTGGACCACCAGGGAATTCTAAGGGGGTCATTTTTGATATACTCTAGGGTAATGATGTGTAGCAGGGGAATGCAGAGAAACGAGTTTCATTTATCATTCAGCAAATACTGTTCTAGGACCTACCGTACTAGGAAACAGCTATCAACCACATAGACGGGGATCCTGGTCTCAAGAAGCTTATAGTTAAGTGAGCAGGCCATTTCCCCAGGGCTCTGAGAAGGCCTTTCAGGGACTCTGGGAGCCCTTAGAAGTGGCACGTGGTCTAGATTTGTGGGATGGGAGATTTCTTAGAGAAATAACATCTAAAACTGGAAAACTGAGGAAGCTCGTCTTCACTCTAAAATAGCTTATTTGGGGGCTTCCCTGGCAGTCCAGTGGTTAAGACTCTGTGCTTCCAATGCAGGGGACATGGGTTCCATCCTTGGTCGGGGAACTAAGATCTCACATGCTGCTCGGAGCTACCAAAAATAATAATAATAATAAATAAATAAAATACCTTATTTGAGGGTGAAAAGAAATGAGGAAGTGGTAGTATTCCTTATTTAGGCATTTTGTTTTCTAGATTCCTATCACTGATGCAGGCTCCCAGGTCTAACTCTATGTGGCTTTATTTTATACAGTTTATTTCCAGGACCTTCCGGTATTCATGCACTGTTCTTTCAGTACCTTCCAACTGATGTGACATGTTCCTCTTTGTGGGTTTCACATCTTTTTTGCCATTTCTCATTGATATGAATATATTCTAGTTGTCTATTCCTACAAAACAAATCACCTTAAAACTGACTAGTTTAAAACAACAATGATATATTATTTCTCCTGATTCTGTGGCTTGCAAGGCGATTCCTGTACTGGTTTCACCTGGGCTCATTCATACGGTTGCTGGAGGGTCAGCTGAGCTGGAATGTCCAAGATGGCCTCATTCTCATGTCTGAGAGTTGGTGCTGGCTATCGCCTGGGCCTGTGGCCTCTTCACCTCCAACAGGCTACACTTGCTTCCTTACACCGCGGTCTCAGTATGGCATTCCAAGGGGGCAACGGTGGAAGTTGCAAGGCCTCCTAAAGCCTTGCCGTGGGAGTCAAATCATGTTGCCTCTGTTGCATTTGGTTGGGCAGTGCAATTCACAAAGGCAGCCCAGGTTCAAGGGAAGGGGAAATAGACTCCACCTCTTGATGGGAGAAGCAGTGAAGTCAATTGGAAAGAAGCATGAGGGGAGCTGATGTGGCCGTCATGGCACATAATCTCGTATGGAACGTCAGGATTCTGTCCCTTGTGTTGATGTATATGTGGCAGTTGTCCCTTCCATCTTCTAAGGAGGGCCTGGTCATTATTGTATTAAATGTAATTCTTATGGCTCATACCAACTCAGCTGCTACTAAGCCTCTGAAAGCAGCCTAGTAGCTATTTCTAAGGATGGATTAAAGTACAGAAGAGGGTTCACTTAGGAAGAGGTCTAAATAATATTTTCTTTTGCAGATTTAATTTTTTAATTGAAGTATAGTTAACTTACAGTGCTATTTTGGTTTCAAGTGTACAGCAAAATGATTCAGTCATACATGTATATATATGTGTGCGTGTGTATATATATATATATATATATACACACACACATATTCTTTTTCAGATTCTTCTCCGTTATAGGTTATTACAAGATACTGAGTATAGTTCCCTGTGCTATACAATAGGTCCTTGTTGTTTACCTATTTTATATGTAGTAGAGTGTATATGTTAATCCCAAATTTCTAATTTATCACTCCCCTGCCAATAAGATTTTAAAGTGAGTTCTGTTACAAGCTGAATAAGGTTTTTAATAAGTTCAGTTATATGCTAAAAGCTTTTATAAATACTCTTAATTACTTCTTGGACTTTTGGCTAAGATCAAGTATGGTATCTGTTCTTATCAGTTTAGTGTAAATACTCTTAAATATAAAAGCATACACTTACATTCTTAGAATTTTTTAACAAAAGTTTTTAATGATAGCAATCCAGCGAAGGCAGTGGAACATGTATTATCTTCCTCATTTAATGTGAGTTTGGGGACACTTGAAGTAGTGAAAAATCATGTCATTAGTTTGTGGCAGAGTTGTGTTTGAGTCCCAGGTGTCCTGCTTCCCAAGGCTGTGCTCCTTCCATGGCTTCCAAATAGTAGAACTCTGAAGATTCTGGGAAGAGTGGAGGTGACTCATAGGAGTCCCCTTGTAGCTACTGGCACAAATTCAACACGCCCTGAGGAATGCACCATGATTAGTTAAGTTTAACGCTTTGTATATACATTGTCTTTTGTATTGTTAAGTTGTTTCATTCACACTCACCCTATCATTCTCACAACAGAAGAGCGAAGCTATCATTATACTCTTGAGAAAAAGGAAGGTTAAAAAAAGAAAAGTGGCTTGCTTTTCATCTCACAGCTACCAAGTGACCCATTCTGAATAAAACTTAAATCTTCAAATTCCTAGTTGAATATTCTTTCCACAGTAGGATTGGGCTCTAAGTCTGAAAGCACTGAAAATGAACATCATATGAGTGGACATTGAGGTACGCGGGTTCAATTACCCACAAATGATATGATTTATAAACGTGTAAAGTGCTCTCATTTGTATGACCCTGAGCAAGTTTCCTCCCCGCAACACTGAATGCTGTCATTCACTTTTTCTCATTTGGATGAGAATTACATTTTTCTCATATGGATGAAGAGGGGGTTGTATCATAATAATCTCTAAGGTTTCTTCCTGCTCTAGAATGAAATGGTACAATTTGTGTTGCATACTATTGTTAGTTTGAGAAGACCTGAAGGTTTTTAAAAGAGAGAAATGAACTTTCATATAGAAGACAAGAACTCATCAGGAACAGTTCTAAAGGAAGATGATACAATGATTGTGACATTTTATGAGGTTCTGTTTTCATTGTACAAGGTTTCGTGGACAAACATGGACTCTGTCTATCCTGTTGGAGCTTATAATTGAGTAGGGAAGGTAGTCTTTAATCTGATAATTACGTAGACTGTATAGGGAGCAATGGACATCTGATAATGATTGAAATGCAAAGGATAAGGAGTTAAGTAGGCTTGAGGAGTAGAGGAATAGTCGAGAGAAGTGAGGAGGAATGTTCCAGGTTTGGGAATGACATATTCAAAGGCCCTGTGGTAGATGGGCATGATATGTTTGAACTGAAAGAAGCCCAGCATCTCTGGAGCACACAGCGGCCAGAGGTGAGAATGTTCCAAAGGGGATGGGGTCAGGGTCATGCAGGCATTATAGGCCATATAAAGGGTTTTGGTCTTTAGCCTAAAAGCAATGAGAAGCCATTAAAGTGTATCTTCAACAGGGGCAGGACATTTTCAGGTTCAAATTTTTAAAAGATCATTTTAATTGCTGTGTCTGGGCTTGGGTGCTTGAGGTTGGGTTGAGAACAAAAGTGGGTGCATAGTATAGTCCAATTAAGAAACCAATGTAATTGTCTAGGTTAAAGGTGTTGGTATTTTGGGCCAAGGCAGTGGCAGTGCCAAAGATGGGAAGACTTAGACATATATGAGAGCTATCTGGGAGGTAAAAACCACAGTTCAGACTGATAGACTGGGTTGAGGAAGATGAAGGCATCATGGAGGAAGCCTTGTTTTCAGGCTGCATGGTGGAAGCACTCACAGGCACAGGACCTCAGGTTTGGAGGGAAGAACCTGAGTTCAGGTTTGGGCTTGTTGATTTTGAGGTGTCTTTGGGATATCCATGTGGATACAAAGGTCTGGGGTTGGGAATAGAGCCCTGGTCTAAGGATATAAATCTGAGAATCCTTGGGGCATGGATGGTAATTGAAGCCATGGGGATATAAGAACTTGCCTGAGAGACGAGAGAAGAGAGATATTTGGAGAACTGAACCTCAAGGGATTCCAGCCTTTAAAGTCCATGGAGATGAGGAGGTGGTAACCCACAATGGTCACTGAGAAAAGGTAGGAACAGAGGGAAACCAGTGCAGTGTGTGACGTCCTTCTAACTGAGGGGAGTGCTCAATGGCATCTGATGCTATTAATGTCAACCACATGGGGGACCTACAAGATGTCCATCGTATATGGACACAAGGGAGAATGCTTGTGCCCCTAGTAGTAAAGGCAGAAGCTAGAGGAGTGAAGAGTACATGGGAAGGTAGGTGTGAGACAGGATATGTGGGGCTAGGGGGGTTGTAAAGGAGTGACTTATGTAGTTGTCTTAGTTCAGGCTGCTTTAACAAAAATACTATAGACTGGATGGCTTATACGATAGACCCTCATTTCTCACAGTCTGGAGGCTGGGAAGTCCAAGATCAAGGCGCCAGCAGACCTGGTGTATGGTAAGGCACCTTAGTTTGCAGAGGTCTTCTCGTTGTATTATTGTCACAAGAGAGAAAGAGGAAGCAAGTTCTCTTCTGTCCCTTCCTATAAGGACAGTAATCTCATCATGGGTCTGTGGGGGAACAGTTTGCCACCCCAAAATGTCTCTTTGGTGTGTGGATTACTTCGAGCTGAAAACAATCAAGGCCCAAAAGACTCTGGAAGAACCTTTGACCTGTGACCTAACTGCCTAAAAAAATTTAGAGAGAGGACCTGTTCCAGGAAGGGAGCTATCAACATAGATAACTATAGTATGAGCTAGGCGTGTAGGCAAGGAGAAACCTGGCCAAGTCTGTTTGTTAAAATTCCCCTCTGTGTCCCATTGTCTCTGCATGACACAACAAACATTTATTTACCAAACAGTTGTCTTTACATCTCCATGTGAATTGCCTTCCTCCCCTTTGAAGTCCTGGACCACTACCCCAACATCCTCTTTTGTCTTTAGCTGAAGGTAGTATTTAAAGTGAGGGTTTTGACTCTCTGACATAAGTCACAGCAAGATCCTTTTTGACCCACTTCCTAGAGAAAGGGAAATAAAAACAAAAATAAACAAATGGGACCTAATGAAACTTCAAAGCTTTTGCACAGCAAAGGAAACCTTAAACAAGATGAAAAACAACCCTCAGAATGGGAGAAAATATTTGCAAACGAAGCAACTGACAAAGGATTAATCTCTGAAATTTACAAGCAGCCCATGCAGCTCAATATCAAAAACACAAACAACCCAATCCAAAAATGGGCAGAAGACCTAAATAGACATTGCTCCAAAGAAGATATACAGATGGCCATCAAACACATGAAAGGATGCTCAACATCGCTAATCATTAGAGAAATGCAAATCAAAACTACAATGAGGTTATCACCTTACACTGGTCAGAATGGCCATCATCAAAAAATCTACAAACAATAAATGCTGGAGAGGGTGTGGAGAAAAGGGAACCCTCTTGCACTGTTGGTGGGAATGTAAATTGATACAGCCACTATGGAGAACAGTATGGAGGTTCCTTAAAAAACTAAAAATAGAACTACCATACGACCCAGCAATCACACTACTGGGCATATAACCGGAGAAAACCATAATTCAAAAAGAGTCATGTGAAGCCTCTTAGATAGCCTCAACCACCAGAAGGCAGACAGCAGAAGCAAGAAAAACTACAATCCTGCAGCCTGTGGACCAAAAACCACAGTTACAGAAAGATAGACAAGATGAAAAGGCAGAGGGCTATGTACCAGATGAAGGAACAAGAAAAAACCCCAGAAAAACAACTAAATGAAGTGGAGATAGGCAACCTTCCAGAAAAAGAATTCAGAATAATGATAGTGAAGATGATCCAGGACCTCGGAATAAGAATGGAGGCAAAGATTGAGAAGATGCAAGAAATGATTAACAAAGACCTAGAAGAATTAAAGAACAAACAAACAGAAATGACCAATACAATAACTGAAATGAAAACTACACTAGAAGGAATCAATAGCAGAATAACTGAGGCAGAAGAACGGATAAGTGACCTGGAAGACAGAATGGTGGAATTCACTGCTGCAGAACAAAATAAAGAAAAAAGAATGAAAAGAAATGAAGACAGCCTAAGAGACCTCTGGGACAACATTAAACACAACAACATTCGCATTATAGGGGTCCCAGAGGAGAAGAGAGAGAGAAAGGACCAGAGAAAATATTTGAAGAGATTATAGTTGAAAACTTCCCTAACATGGGAAAGGAAATAGCCACCCAAGTCCAGGAAGCGCAGAGAGTCCCATACAGGATAAACCCAAGGAGAAACACGCCGAGACACATAGTAGTCAAAGTGGCAAAAATTAAAGACAAAGAAAAATTATTGAAAGCAGCAAGGGAAAAACGACAAATAACATACAAGGGAACTCCCATAAGGTTAACAGCTGATTTCTCAGCAGAAACTCTGCAAGCCAGAAGGGAGTGGCATGATATACTTAAAGTGATGAAAGGGAAGAACCTACAACCAAGATTACTCTACCCGGCAAGGATCTCATTTAGATTTGATGGAGAAATCAAAAGCTTTACAGACAAGCAAAAGCTAAGAGAATTCAGCACCACCAAACCAGCTCTACAACAAATGTTAAAGGAACTTCTCTAAGTGGGAAACACAAGAGAAGAAAAGGACCTACAAAAACAAACCCAAAACAATTAAGAAAATGGTCAGGCTTCCGGTTAGGTATCATGGCCGCGCCCGTTCGAGAGTCACGTGTGAGTGCGGGGAAAAAGCTGAAAAATTCACTAAAGAAAAAGGGGAAGATGAAAATGGTATCCCCGGCTGCAGCATCGGAGCTGGAAGATAAGGACAAAGGTGCTGCCGATAGTGAAGGTTCTGTAGGAAGCTGTGGATCAGAAAAGGATCACTTTTCCTCTGGTGAAGAAGCAATAGAAGCTGACAATGAGGATGAAGCTGAGCCCTGTGGCGATGGCAGTGAAGATGCCGTAGAAGCTAATGTTGGAACTAACGTGGGCTGGGCAGATGCCATGGCTAAAATCCTTAGCAAGAAGACTCCTAAAAGTAAACCCACCATTCTGGTCAAAAACAAAGAGCTGGAAAAGGAAAAAGAGAAGTTGAAGCAAGAGAGACTAGAGAAAAGAAAACAGCTTGATAAGAAGCGGGAATGGGAAATGATGTGCAGAGTAAAGCCAGATGTTGTCAAAGACAAAGAAACAGAGAGAAATCTTCAGAGAATCGCAACGAGGGGTGTGGTGCAATTATTTAATGCTGTTCAAAAGCATCAAAAGAACGTTGATGAAAAGGTTAAAGAAGCTGGAGGATCTATTAGAAAGCGTGCTAAGCTGATATCAACTGTTTCCAAGAAAGATTTCATCAGTGTTCTCAGAGGGATGGATGGACGCACAAATGAGAAAAGTTTGACTGGGAAGAACTCGAAAGCCAAACAGACTGAAGCAAAATCAGAAGAGGGCCCAGGATGGACTATCCTACGTGATAATTTCATGATGGGAGCATCCATGAAAGACTGGGACAAAGAAAGTGATGGACCAGATGACAACAGGCCGGGGTCTGGAAGTGACTCTGACACATAAAGCTATATAAGAAACACAGTTTCCATTTTATTTTTCCTAGAAAAATACTCATGCTCTGAAAGTTGGGGAATTATAAAGATACCATTTGTAAGAGAGCCAAAAGACTTTCACTATTTTCAACTTCGGTGTTTCTCTTTTTCATGTAAACTTGGTTAAAATGATATTTCAAACCTTGTATAATTTTAAGCATTGTTCTTTAGAACGTTTGTAGAAAGAAATATTTCTACTTGAGATATGCCTTTTGCCAAGTTCATTATAGGTTTACCTATAGCTTTTGGATATTGGTGTTTTATTTAAGTATCACCAAGGGTTGTAGAAATGCAATATCAATTCATAATTAAAATGAACTCCTTGAAGTTAAAAAAAAAAAAAAAAAAAAGAGTCATGTACCACAATGTTCATTGCAGCTCTATTTACAATAGCCAGGACATGGAAGCAACCTAAGTGTCCATTGACAGATGAATGGATAAAGAAGGTGTGGCACATATATACAATGGAATATTACTCAGCCATAAAAAGAAATGAAATTGAGTTATTTGTAGTGAGGTGGATGGACTTAGAGTCTGTCATACAGAGTGAAGTAAGTCAGAAAGAGAAAAACAAATACCGTATGCTAACACATATATATGGAATCTAAAAAAAAAAAAAGGTTCTGAAGAACCTAGGGGCAGGACAGGAATAAAGACGCAGATGTAGAGAATGGACTTGAGGACACGGGGAGAGGGAAGGGTAAGCTGGGAGGAAGTGAGAGAGTGGCATGGACATATATACACTACCAAATGTAAAATAGATAGCTAGTGGGAAGCAGCTGCACAGCACAGGGAGATTAGCTCGGTGCTTTGTGACCACCTAGAGGGGTGGGATAGGGAGAGTGGGTGGGAGACGCAAGAGGGAGGAGATACGGGGATATGTGTATGTGTATAGCTGATTCACTTTGTTATACAGCAGAAACTAACACACCATTGTAAAGCAATTATACTCCAATAAAGATGTTAAATAAATAAATAAAGTGAGGGTTTTGGCCATTTTGGTGAGTTAGTCAGTTTCCCTGGGTCTCTCCCCTGTACATGTTATTAAACTTTTGTATGATTTCCTCCTGTTAATCAGTCTTATGTCAATCTACTTCTTAGACCAGCCAGAAGAACCTAAAAGGGTAGAGGAAAACTTCTTCCTCCCCAGTAGGGCTCCACCCTCATGAAATAATCATCTCCCAAAAGCCCCATCTCCAAATTCTATCACATTGGTCTTTAGTGTTTCAATATGTTGCAGAAAGGGGGACCCCTTCTAGGGCCCTAGAGAGCCTAATAGGTGGACCCTCTCATATCAGATGTATTTTACGTGGAAATACATTTAGAGCATACTATGTAATTGTTGCCAATATACTGGACTCTTAAATCAGATCCTGTCATACTTCTGCTTGAGACTTCTCAATTATTTTCCATTGCACTTAGAATAGAATCCTCAGTGGGGCCCATAAGGATCTGCTGACCTGGTCTCTACCAATCCCCCCATTATGTCAGGGCACACCTATTTCCTTTCATACCCTCACATATCCCAAGATCTTTCCCACCCCTAGTCCTTGTGTTGCAGGAAGGGACCCCTTCCAGGGCCCGAGAGTGGGCTCTTGTCTAACACTCGGAAATGAATTGTCTGAGGAGACATACGTGCTGACAAAGCAAGAGACGTTATTGGGAAGGGGTGCCCAGGCAGAGAGCAGCAGGGTAAGGGAACCCAGGAGAACTGCTCTGCCACGTGGCTCACAGTCTCGGGTTTTATGGGAATGGGGTTAGTTTCTGGGTTGTCTCTGGCCGATCATTCTGACTCAGGGTCCTTCCTCGTGGCGCTTGCATTGCTCAGCCAAGATGGATTCCAGTGAGAAGGGTTCTGGGAGGTTGGGAGGACATACAGACTGGCGTCTCCTCTCTCCTTCTGACCTTTCCCGAATTCTTCCGGTTGGTGGTAGCTTGTTAGTTCCGCATTCCTTACCAGGACCTCCTGTTTAAGATAACTCCAGCAAGTGGCTACTATCCAGCCTGGCCAGGGTGGGTGGTTTCAATCAGTGGTTCCCCTAACAACTATGTGAATTTTGGGAAGACACAAACATTCAGTCCATAGCAAGTAGTCTTCTTATCAGCCCAGTGACTTGGGAAAAGGAAAAATGCCTTTAGGAAAGAAATACGAGAGTTTTTTTGAAAAGTAGGGTGGAGTTTGGTCAGGAGCTCCCTTTCAAGATGGCTAAACTGAATACAGTTTGCTAAAGCTAGAGTTTTGGATTGCTTTTTCAGTTTTTTTCTAATCACCCGGAAAAAATGCATCTTACTCACTTCTGAAGCAGATCCTCCTCTTGACAATTGCATTTGGGGCAGCGCCTGACAGCCACATCTGTCTGTCTGACAACCTTGCAGCGATACTTCACAGAAGCCTGGGATGGGGGATGTCAAATGAGTAATTTTCCTTTTGTGTAGGTTTCTTTTTCCTTCTCTTTCTTTCTTTTTTTTTTAAATTGAAGTATAGTTGACTTACAATATTAGTTTTAAGTATACACCATAGTGATTCCAAATTTTTATAGATTATACTCTGTTTAAAGTTATTATAAAATATTGTCTATATTCCCTGTGCTGGACAATATATCCTTGTAGCTTTATTTTGTACATGGTGGTTTGTACCTCTTAACCCCCAACCCTACCTTTCCCCTCCTCTCTTCCCTCTCCCCACTGGTAAGGGTAGGTTTATTTATTTATTTTTTTTTTTCACTTTCTTCCTCCCAGGCTGATGAGCCCTGAAAACACACTCCTGCAGCCCAGGGAAGAGGAAGGGGTCAAGTATGAGCGCACCTTCATGGCGTCTGAATTCCTGGATTGGCTGGTTCAAGAGGGTGAGGCCACCACAAGGAAAGAGGCGGAACAGCTTTGCCACCGGCTTATGGAGCACAGCATCATACAGCACGGTGAGTGTACGGGTCAGCTTTTGCTAAACCCTAAAATCTTGTGCTACAACTACAGGCTTTTATTTCTCAGTCATGGCTCTGTAAGGCCAGAGGCTCTGTGCCTCTGCTTGGGCTCAGCTCGGCTTGTCGGCAAGCTGGGGGTCACATTCAGCTATGTGTTTCATGCCTTCTCATTCTGGGACTCAGAGTAAAGGAGCATCCACTCTCTGGACTATATTGTTTTGACAGGTGAGGGCAGAAGCTAGAGAAGGCAGGCAGATTCTTGCAGTGTCTCCAAAAACTTCTGCTTGGGTGTGATTTAACATGACAGCTTCATGTCCAGCTGGCTGTAGCAGGTCATCTGGTCAAGTCTGGATGGGAAGTAGATGGCTCTCGCAAGGTTGGTTGCGTTGGGAGAATGAAAATTTGCTGAACCATGGTTCAAGCTGCCACACTGAAGAAGTATCCAAAAGGCCTTCATCAGATTTTCAGTTTTTTTTTTCTTAGAGCTGACTCATAATGCAATATAGTGTACTGTTCAGGAACTCTATTAGTTATCTATTGCTACATAAGAAATTACTCTAAAACTTAATGGTATAAAATAATAATAAATGTTTATGATCTCACATAGTTTTTGTGGCTCAGGAATTTGGGAGAAGCTTAGTGGGTGGTTTGTCTTGGTCAAGACATTGACTGGGGTTACAGTCCTCTGAAGGCTTGCTAGCCTGGAGGATTTGCTTCCACAGTGGCTCACTTCTGTGCCTTCCATACAAGTGCTGGTGCTGGCTCTTGGCAGGAAACTTCTGTCCATTGCTGTATGGACTTCTTCATAAGGCTGCCTGAGAATTCTCATGACATGGCAACCTGGCTTCTTGCAGAGGGAGTGATCCAAGAGAATGCAAGACAGAAGCTACAGTGTCTTTTAACTGAGCCCTGGGAGTCACACACTGTTGTTTCTTAATACTCTATTGGTTACCAGGTCAGTCCTACTGAGTATGAGAGAGGACTATGAGTGTGATAACCAGGAGGCAAGGGTCACTGGAGCCAGCTCAGTTCTTACGAGGCTGGCTATTGCATGAACATAGGCTCTGAAATCCCAGCTCCACCGGTGATTAGCTACTTACCTTCTCTCATCTGTAAAATGGGCATACCTGCATAGGTTGGTTGTAGGAGTACAGGAGGTAGATATAAAGCACTTGGCTCAGTGCCTTGCTCTTAATAAGCGCTCAATCAGTTTACTAATATAGCTGCAAGGTGTAGGCTTAGAACAGTGAGGAAAGGGCTGGGAACCAGATAAGCATTTCCACCTAGGAGTCAATATGAAAGGTAATACTTGAATCATTCTTACTGTAGACTCTCCTACCTCCACTTCTACACAGGCCTAGAATTTCTATCCCAGTGTTAGGGAGATAATCATGGAATTATTTGAAAGAAACTTTTGAAATTATTGGGAGCAGTGTTTTACAAACTGCAGATTGCAACCCTTTAGTGGGTTTAGTGAAATAAGTTTAGGGAGTCATTCCCCCAGCATTAAAAACATTTTTTTTAGCACAGGGAAGTATATTCAATATCCTGTGATAAACCATAATGGAAAAGAATATGAAAAAGAATGTATAAATAACTGTCACTTTGCTGTACAGCAGAAATTAATACAACATTGTAAATCAACCATACTTCAATAAAATTAAAAAAAAAAAAGAACTACTAAGAAAAAAATTTTTTTTCCTAGACTAGACTAGACTCTTAGTACTCAAAGTGCGGTCCATGGACCCACAGTGTCACCTGGGAACATGATAGAAATGCAGAATCTCTGATCCTACTGAATCTCATCTACATTTTAGCATAACCCCGAGTGATTCGAATGCACTTTAAAAGTTTGAGATGCAGTGGATGGCATTTGACTAGAATAGAAAATTTCAGAGCATAGTTTATGTAATAAGGTCAAGGATTGTTTTGCAAAACATTTATTTCAGTTAGATATACACTATATAAACATATGGCCATAGTCATGTGTGCACTGATTTGTAACATAAAAATTAGTACTCTGCATTGTGGTCAAATATTTTGAAAGCCCCTGATCTAGAAGCATTGGTTTACAAGGCACTCAAGCCACTCAGTATATTCTGGGGTGTTTTCTCCTAACTGATGTTGCCACAATGGCACTCACAGCTGTTTATTGACGGTCTAGTATGTTTCCTGCTGGGCTATTGATTGAAGTTTGGAAGGTGGATAGAATTGTAAAATGCCAGTATGGTTCCTGGCCTTAAACAGCTTATAGTCTTGTAGAGATTATAAAACAGATATAGAAGCAATTAGAGAGCAATTGAAGTTGTAGGATATATTTTATTTATTGGTTATTTATTTTACACCATGTGCCAGGCACTGTTCTAGAGATTTTACACATTAACTTATTGAAACCTCTTAAACTCTTTGAGTCAGATATTCTAATTTTTGTTGTTGTTAAATTTATCTTATTGTGGTAAGAACACCTAACATGAGATCAACTCTCTTAACAAATTTTTTTTAAGTGTACAAAATAGTAACCATTAATTACAGGGCAGGTATTTTTATTATCTCCATTTTACAGATAAGGAAACCAAGGCACCAATAGGTTAAGTAATTTGTATGAGGCCACTCAGGTGGTAATGTCCAAATGGATATTATCGCTAATAAGTGTGAACTCAAAATTGGTTGGAGTGACTGGGGCTTTCCACCATGAAAAATGGTGTGTTTGGTTTAGAGTTAATGCTGTCATCTTTGCTCCAGACAGAACACTTGGTGATACCAAGCTCTAGAGAAAACCAGCATTTTATACTACCGTTTACTGACTGATAATGTACATCTCGACTTCAGAGAGAAGATAGAGGATGCCACAAATTGTTTCCAAATGATTTCCAAAGAGTGAGTAATTATACCTCAATTACAGTGTAATTATTATTATTTTTTTGGCTGCGTTGGGTCTTCGTTGCTGCACGGGTTTTCTCTAGTTGCGGCGAGCAGGGGCTACTCTTTGTTGCAGTGCGCGGGCTTCTCATTGCAGTGGCTTCTCTTGTTGCGGAGCACAGGCTGTAGGCGCACGGGCTTCAGTGGTTGTGGCACGTGGGCTCAGTAGTTGTGGCTCACGGGCTCTAGAGCGCAGGCTCAGTAGTTGTGACGCACAGGCGTAGTTGCTCCGCGGCATGTGGGATCTTCCTGGACCAGGGCTTGAACCCGTTTTCCCCTGCGTTGGCAGGCAGATTCTTAACCACTGCACCACCAGGGAAGCCCCTACAGTGTAATTTTATAATGCTATAAATGCCAATTTTATAATGCTATAAATGCCATAACGTTGTGATGTGAAGGATAAAATAAGGAATTATTGTTAGCAAATCTTATCCACGGAAGTTTGTTTTCCCTGGTCTTAGGAGGATTGAATATTCTCTATATACAGAGTCAGAGTTTCCAAGGGAGTTCCAGTTTCCCAGCACAGCAACTCATTGCTAGATCACAGATTCTAACTTTGAGTTATGAAAACATGGCCACCACATATGTGTACGTTAGAGTTAATGATAAATACCAGCTAGTATCTTAAGCAGAGCTCTGAATTGTCCAGCTAATAATTAATTTCATAAGTTAAACATTAAAGAAAGTCAGCCTCTAGGCTTTGAGCAAAAGGTTGCTGGATAAAAGTGGTTCCCTAGCTTGAAACCAGTAGGCATAAAAATCAAGCCCACTTATGAAATCCTAACCAGCTTCATTTATGAATGGTTAATGGTGCTCTGTAATCAAGACAGAACTTGTTAGCTGAGTAATTAACTTGCATGCAAATGTATATGTGTGTGTGTATATATATATATATATATATATATATATATATATATATATATATAATGATATTATTATCATTATTACAGTTTTACAGCGAAGAATTCTTGAATTCAAAGCCTTTAAGATACTTTTCCAAGGTTGCATAGCTAACCGGTAGCTACTAGGCATTGTGCCTTAGCAAGGAGTTTCTGTTGGTCCAGGATGTATGTAATCGGGTGTGGCTGCCCGGCACTGTGGAATGAACATGGTCTTTGGAGGGAAACAGGCAGGATTTACATCCCAGCTCCTTTACCTACTGTGTGACCTTGTCGACATCTCAACTCTTCCATTCCTCAGGTTTTAAAATTTATTAAATTAAAGTCATATTATATACCTTTGAGAGTTATGTTTGGTGGGTTCGTTGGGTTTTTGGTTTTGCTTTTTGAAATCCTAGGACTACCCACATGTACTAGAAAGACTCAACATATGATTGGACTCGTGGCTAAGATTTTTTAATCTTAAAAAGACACAGAGAAGGATCAGCAAAGGAAAAAGACACATTGGGTGTTGTCTGGAGAAATCCAGGTGCAGAATTCCTCTGTTCTCCCTTCCAGGGCCAGGCAGAACTGGTTCCTTCTTCCAGCAGGGACATGCAGTAACACGTGTACAATATCTCTGCCCAGGGAAACCCACTTGAAACTCAGAGGGCAAGATTTTTACTGGGGGCTGCTCACAGAGGTATACTCTGCCTGCCCAGGCAGCCACATTCCCTGCCTTCCAGACTCTCAGAAGGAAAGCACGTATTCTCCATTAATTGCAGTGTTTGTGCAAACAATCTGGGCAGGCTGGTACAGCAGAATTCAGTGTCCCAGGTAAGCGAAGTTGCCTTATCAGATGATAACTCAGAGAACCTTTCAAAAGCCAAGTTCCCAGAAGCTAGCCACGGGCCAGCCCCACAAGCAGGCTTTTCTGTTTCAAGGCTGCTATGGTAACTCTTTCCTGCACAGAGCTGCTGTGAGAATTAAACGATAGAGGTGGGCAAAAGCTTTTAGCAGAGTCTACCTCTTATGGCCATCACATGCCAGCTATTGTACTTGACCTGATCAATTCTAAATAACAGTTAAAATGTACAGAGTCCCTACTATATGCCAGACACTGTTCTAATCACTCTATTCATTTACTCCTTTAAATAACTCTATGAGTTAGGTATCATAATAATTCTCATTCTTAAAATGAGGTTAAGTAATTTGCTGAAGACAAGAGCTAGTAAATGGTGGATTCAAGATTCACATCAAGGCAATCCGGCTCTTAATCAGTAAAGAAGATTGGATGCTAATTATAACCTCCACTAGACTAGGAAAAAAATTCTCAACTTTTATTGCATCAGCTCACACAGCCTGTCAGATATTGCAACTATAATCATTGTTAGCTCATAAAATATTACAAGATTCCTTTATCGCAAACAATGACCGAGTACCTTGAGATTTTTGTGTGACCTTTGCAAAGGCGATGAACACATTTCTTTACTCACGTAAATATCTCCCTCAACTGCTGAGCTGCTCTCCAGCTATCTTATCCTTAAATGGAGGGTAACAGACAGCAGAGAGTCACGTGGGTAAATTGCTCACAGCTGCAGCAGCTGACCCTGGATAATCAGGCTACCGCTGCTGTGTCCAGGCGTATAATTTCCTCTTTTAAAGATTTAGTCAGAGCACTTTAACAATTTCAACACTTCATCAAGCCCTCTTTCTTTTTCTTTTGTTTTTGAAAAATATATTTATATAAATTTTGCAACACACAAAGCAGTTTTCCATGTATTATATTTTTAATCCTCCCAGCTGCTTGAGGGTAGTTTTGGTGATCCCATTCTCCAGTGGAAGACAGTAGCTGAGACATTCTACCTGGTAGCCATGAAGAGAGCATTTGGGATCTTCTGCAAAGGAAGTTAGGTGCCAGATCCAGACAGGAATTAACCCCATCTTCTCAGTAATTAAGAGCACTTGACAGAGTTCAGCCCAGCCTGGAATAGCCTAGCCAAAGAAAAAGAGAGGGAGGGAAGGAAGGATGGGAGGAAGGAAGAAAAAAGGCACTGATGATTGAGGAGTTTGCAACTTGCCCAAGACCATATGATATTACAGAAAAAAGTTATTCTGACACTTGTTAAAATGGTAAGGAAGACTTTAAGAATAGTGCAATAGGAGTATTGTAGCAGGGGAGGGAGATGGGGCTCAACTCCAAGTACAGCAAGGACAAGTGGGGATTTATAGCCATGGAACAGGGTGAGGGGGTCAGTGGATGGAAATTTATTCATGGGAGACACCGAGGGCAGGGGGATTTTGAGGCCAGGGACTTAGACGTCAAAGATGGAGGATGAGGAACTTGATAAAATAATAAGAGTGATCAGATATCACGATTTGGGGGATCCTGACTTAGCAGGATTCTTTGCGAAGGCTGGGCTGGGTAGGTCAAATCTGGCTGAGTCACATGCCTACCTCTTGACCCTGGGTGAGCAGGGCCCTTTGACTGACAGACTCGCCAAGTCGGGGAGGGGCATTCTTCCACCAAAAAAACATTTTTTTTTGAAAGTTCTGTTACCACAGGATAGGGGCCAAGGTCAAGGCCTAGTAGAAATGAGGGCTCAGGGACTTCCCTGGTGGTCCAGTGGTTAAGAATCTGCCTTCCAATGCAGGGAACGTGGGTTCCACCCTGGTCGGGGAACTAAGATCCCACATGCCGAGGGGCAAATAGCCCGTGCTCTGCAACTACTGAGACCGTGCATTCTAGAGCCCCAGCGCCACAACTGGAGAGAAGCCTACACACCTCAAGGAAGAGCCCGCGTGCCACAACTAAGACCCAACGCAGCCAAATAAATAAATAAAAATATTTTTTAAAAAAAATGTAAATGAGGGCTCAGAGAAACCTGCCTAAAGTCTGGAAAGGAGAGAGTCTTTGTCAATGGCACCCTACCCTTGCTTGCCTGCCCTTTCTTCCTCCCCATCAAGACTATCCTCTCCTGCTTTTGCTTTTGGTAACTCCTCGCCACCAACAAAATTAAGATTTTTCTATTACAGGTGGTACCCAGTATCTTAGTGTTTCTTTACCCTTAGCTGGAATATAAGTGCTTTGAAGACAGAGAATTTGTTTTCTGGGAATTTCCTGGTGGTCCATTGGTGAGGACTCCATGCTTCCATGGCAGGGGGCACTGGTACGATCTCTGGTTTGGTATCTAGATCCTGCATACTGCTCCATGCAGCCAAAAAAAAAAAAAGGATTTGTTTTCTTGTCTCTGTATCCCCCATGGCTTGGCACTTATATATTAGCTATTCAGTAAAAAATGTGTTGAACGAGTGAACGACAGTAGTGACCACTTTTTGAGGATTTGCCATTTGCCAGGCACAGAGCTGGGTGTTTATACCAGCTAGAGTTCTTTGAATATAAGCAGCCTCAATCATCATTTGCTTCAAATATATGGCAGAGCTAACTAATAGTTAAAGCACTGGAAAGCCAAGCTGCCTGGAGAAGAACTAGAGCAGCTCTTGGGGATCCAGTTGCCAGGAACTAGTGATGAAGGGCAATCCCTCTCAGACACCTACAGCTAAGAAACCAGTGCTAGCTATTTTCTGCCTATGCTGTCCCTCTCTCCAGAGACTAAACTCTAGAGAACAACACTGATTGGCTGAGTCTGGGTCACATGCCCACCTCTTGCCCCCGGGATAGGCAGGGCCCTTTGACTGACAGACTAACCAAGTGGTGGTGGGTCAGGTCATTGTTCCACCCAAAGAAAAAAAAATTTTTTTTTGAAAGTTCTGTTACCACAAGGCAGGCTGGGCAGGCGAAAGCAACAGATAAGCTGTCCTTTCCTGCTGTTAGTTCATTTAATCCTCCCCCTAAATCAATTCACTTGATATTATTTTCCCTGTTGCTTTAGATGACAGTATTTAAGCATTTGCCATGAGCGTAATCATTCTTAGCTCCTAAATGTTATACTCTGAATAGAAGAAAATAAAGATCGGGTAGGATATTTCCTCAATCTGCTTTCAATAATTAATATTTCAAGTGTCATCTTTATCAGCAGCTGTTATCTACTGTAACTTTTTCCTTTCTCAATTTAAAATTTCTGGGAATTTTCCTACTGTGCCCTCTGATAGGCTTTGGCTCTGTTTTACTTTTTATTATAGCTGAATCCAAAGCAGGAAGAAAAACGGACACAGCCAGCATGCTGTTACAATGCAAACAGAAGGAAACAGGTTTCCTTGGTAAAGTCACAGGCTAATACTTTGGCACACAATATAGTATTGGTTTTGTTGAAGGACAACAGGTCTGTAGCTACACAAAGCCTTGACTTTTAGAAAGTATGAAAGGAGTGAGAGATGCCTCATCTTATGTAATCTTCCAAAAGAAGGGTGTTAGGTGAAAAGAATAGAGGTCTTTTGTGAACAGTGTCATAACTGTAAATATTTCTTTCCTTAGTTGACATCAGTATAGCTTTTGTCAGGTGTCCAGAAACTGATCCTCTAGATACAGACCGTGGCTCTGTAGCCTGGGCCCCTACCGACTCCTGCCTTGCTCCTGACAGCTTGTGGGCCAGTGGTCGCTGCAGTACATGGTCTTCAGTTTGCCCAAATGTGACCTTGTTAAAGCGGCACAAGGAAGCCTTAAAACACATGCACACAATCTCTGTGCAGTTGAAGTTTATGGAAGTATGCAGTCTCCTGGCCTTACATGGTAATTTAAGGACTCAGCTGGGTTTCGGTGGTCATTTTTGGAGGGACATGGAGGCTGGGGTCTCAAGTTTATTAAAAGAACAATATGTCAGGATCTCCTGGGTGGAATGGACAGTTCAGACTGCTGATTCTGATGTGCCCCTTCCCTCTCCTCCTGGTCAAGAAGCACGGTGGTGTTCACTCCTGGTTACTGATGGACATGAGCTTGACCACAGCCCTCAAGGGGAGATTGGGGGCAGTGGGGGCAAAAAGTTAAGAGGTTCTCCTTTAAGGACAGACTGCCTCCATTCTCTTTTTTCTAGCTCTGACCCTGTGTCAATCTTGAGGGAGCTTCTTTCTCAGCTTGGGAGGCTAGGAGTTTGGGCAGGGATTCCTGTGTGGGACCCAGGCTCTCCTTGAGCAGTCATGATGATTATTCTCACAGCCATTTCATCTTTGCCACACTGAGGTCTCTCTTAGTTCTTCCTCTAGAAAATCTCCCACCCGCCACTTAGGGCTCTCGAGTCTTAGCCACTCACTTTAACTCAGTTTTTCTTAGCTGATACGTTTGTCTCAGGCAGTGTGACTGGGTTGTCTTTTGTGTTCCGGCCTATAGTCCTTTGGAGTCGCTCCTTCTTTCTATCTGCCTCCGCCCTGCTCCCTCGTCCCCTCTTCTGCCAGAAATGGATCAACAAGCTGAAGTCTGTTGATACCATGGAGTGATTATTAGGTATAAAACTGACCATATGTAAAACTACAGTGAGGTATCACCTCACACTGGTCAGAATGGCATCACGAAAAAGTCTACAAATAAATGCTGGAGAGGGTGTGGAGAAAAGGGAACCCTCCTACACTGTTGGTGGGAATGTAAATTGGTGCAGCCACTATGGAGAACAGTATGGAGGTTCCTTAAAAAACTAAAAATAGAATTAACATGTGATCCACCAATCCCACTCCTGAGCATATACCCAGAAAAGAGGAAAACTGTAATTTGAAAAGATACATGCACACTGATGTTCATAGCAGCACTATTTACAATAGCCAGGACATGGAAGCAACCTAAGTGTCCACTGACAGATGAATGGATAAAGAAGATGTGGTACACACACACGCGCACACACACACACACACACACACACTGGAATATTACTCAGTCATAAAAAAAGGATGGAATATTGCCATTTACAGCAACATAGTTGGACCCAGAGATTATCATACTAAGCGAAGGAAGTCAGAGAAAAACAAGTATTATGTAATATCACTTATATGTGGAATCTAAAAAACAATACAAATGAAATTCTTTACAGAAAAGAAACAGACTCACAAATATAGAGAACAGACTTGTGGTTACCAAAGAGGGAAGAGGTAGGGAGGGTAAAGGATAAATTAGGAGTGTGGAATTAACAGATACACACCAATAAAAATATATAAAATAGATAAGCAATAAAGATTTTCTGTATAGCACAGAAAACTATATCTTGTAATAACCTATAATGGAAAAGAATCTGAAAAAAAAATGTGTAACTGAATCACTTTGCTGTACACCTGAAACTAACACAATATTGTAAATCAACTGTACTTCAAGTAAAAAGCAAAACGGGACTTCCCTGGTGGCACAATGGTTAAGAATCTGCCTGCCAATGCAGGGGACACGGGTTCGATCCCTGGTCCTGGAAGGTCCCACTTGCCACAGAGCAACTAAGCCCGTGAGCCACAACTACTGAAGCCCGCGCACCTAGAGCCCATGCTCCACAGCAAGAGAAGCCACAGCAATGAGAAACACTCGCACCGCAACGAAGAGTAGCCCCCGCTCGCCGCAACTAGAGAAAGCCTGCGTGCAGCAACGAAGACCCAATGCAGCCAAAAATATAAATAAATAAATTTAAAAATTAAAAAAATGAATTAAAAAATTGTAAAAATAAAAACCCGACCATATGTAAACTCTGATCAATGTGACTATAGAACAGTATTAAGTTAAAATTTAAGAAGGGATTACACACACACACACACACACACACACACATCCTTATTACAGTTGGAAAAATACTTTTATTAATATCATAAGCAATTTTAATCTAAAATGGAGAGTAATCTTTTTGTAAAATTGCTTATATATATTATCTTTAAACTGACATAACATTTTTAAGTCTCTAACATTTTATCTAGCTTTATTCTGAAAAGGTCCCCTTCACGTTCTTCCTCTCTGTCTCAGTAATAACATTTGACCCAACAAGGAGCCCAGCCCCTCTCCTCTCTCCTTCCACCCGAGGAAGGCCTGCATATCAGAGTCTATATTCCTTCCATTTTATTTTAGCCACTCCCTTAGCTGTGGCCTAGGTTTCAGTCTGATTGGAAATGACCAAAGCCACCAGGCCAAAGAAGGGGGTCTGGGTATTGGTTTTGGCCACTGGCAAAACCACTCCTGTCTCTCTGAAGTCCTCTTCCACAGTTGCTAGGAGCATAACCTCAAGCGAGGATTCCTGTCAAGTGGGAACATAATGTACTTCCTCATCAAGATGAAGGAAATAGGATGGGGAGATAGTGTGTGTGGGGGGGAAGCAGACAGCGATACCAACAACTTTTGACCGCTTGGCTGTCAGGAGCTCAGGATAAGACTTATCTTCTAGGACAAATGGCTCTCAAAGTGCTACACGTAAAGGGATGGACTTGTTTGTTGGTTAGCTGATCTGTTCCTATGAGGTACCAGCCTCTAGACTGATCCTGTTTTCCATGGAAATAGGACGAAAGCCACAAATGCAATCCATATATGTAATTTTAAATTTTCTAATAGCTGCAGTGAAAGTAAAATGGAACAGGTGAAATTAACCTTAATAATATATATTTAACTCATTATCTCCAAAATGTTATTTCAAAATATAATCAATATGGAAAATAGCAATCAGCTATTTTATGTTCTTTTTTTTCATATTCAATCTTCCAAATCCAGTGTGTATTTTACACTTATAGCTCCTTGCCACATTTCTGGTGCTTGTCATCCATTCTGGAGAGCAAAGCTCTAGACCTTTTTGAAACCAGCACAGAGTATGGTGGTATCCCGGTGAGTGTGTATTCCATTTTTCAGCCCCTTAGCTCAGAGATCTTTGTTGAGATCTTTGTTCCCCAATGGCTGAAATGCCTGAAAGTTTGTGTTGAGGAAGCACCTTGGTATCTCTATTTTGCTGTACCCGTTTGGACACCCAAGTAAACCTGGGTGCCAGCCACACAAGTTTCTGGAATGGCAACAATTCTTCTCTCTCTCTCTCTTTTTTACTTTTTTTCCTATTTTTTGCCATGCAGCATGTGGGATCTTAGTTCCCCGACCAGGGATTGAACCCGTGCCTCCTGCAGTGGAAGTGAGGTGTCTTAACCACTGGACTGCCAGGGAAGTCCCTCTTCTCTCTTCTTTAGCTCAGTGATTTCACAGTCATGTTTTCTTTTTTCTCTGATTTTTAAAATATTTCCTTTGATTAAATATTTTTAATATTTCCACAAGTCAGAAATTGTTGACTGAGATCATTTGGACTGGATCTGAACTCAGCAGTTCTCTTTTTGCTCAGAATGGGCTTATCCAGTATACGAACCCAAATTCAGGAGCACTTTCTTAAATTCCTAGTCTTTGTCATGGGATCCTTTGGATTTTTGCTGACAGCAGAACAATATTATTTATTCATGGTGCACGGGCATCATTTCAACCCTGTCTTCCAGAGAGCTGTGGCTTCCCATATATTTATTAATTTCACTTGCTTTGGTTAAAAGAAGTTATTGTAATTTATTTTCTGCAGATGGAAACACTGAGACCCAGGGACTGTCCATAACCACTTCTGTCACCAAGGAATCAGAGCCGAGTTGCTGGAAGGCATGTCTTCTGCCTGTAAGACTTTCTGTCTAATCAGTCTTGGCTTCTGAGTAAAGCATAGTTTGTTACAAGGTGTGGACTGCAGATAAACAGAAAGTGTTTGTTTTTTAAGCCTTTGATTTCTGTGTCCAGACCTGAGTTTGGAACAATAACAGAATTGTGTGTTGCTACAAATAAGAGAAAATGTAGTAATGCCTGCTTGAACAGAGAGGTTCCTCTTTATTTAGGAAGAGTCACCTTTCCCAGAGATTTCTACCGACATTACACGGGCCAGATCTGTGTCAACATGGACTCATTCGCCGGATGGCAATCAGTGAATCTAATGCTGTTAGCCAGGCACACTGCTGCCCTGTACAAATAATAAAGGAGGAAGAAAGGGAAAATGGGTTTTGGACAAGCAGCTAGCATTGTCAGCCACAAGGACGAATGTCTTTTTCATTAAGTAACTAAGTGACCTTCCCTCTGAAACAGGGGCTTCCAAGGAACGGTTTGTTTCCTCTGTCCTCACACTGAGCTCCTGGTAGCTCTAAGGTAGATTTGAAGCAGGTGGATGTACAAATGTTAATGTCTTAGTTTTGACTGATGTATCATGGTTATATTAACATCAGGGGGTGCTGGGTGAAGGATATATGGGAACTGTCTGTACGATCTTTACAGCTTTTTTTTATAAATCTAAAATTATTTTAAAACATAAAGTTTACTGGGAAAAAAAGTAGGTGAGGTGTTTCCTATTTTCCTTTTTTGTTTAAGATGAGTACAAGTATAAATAATATAGAAATATATGGAGACTTTTTTTTTTAAAAGCTGCTAAATCTCACCACTGACATCCTCCTTTTCTGAACGTCTGCTTCTTCCTCCTTCAAGGGTCCTAGTCTCTCCGGCCTCATATGGAACACCTGATAAATTACTGTACACTAAAGCACCCACAGGTTATACGGTTACCTTTCTGGGAATGGTAAGAAGTTGTCATCTGGGAATAAGGCTTTGGTGGGCTTTCACAGCTAGTGGTTTTGAGTAGGATTTATTCTGATACCTCCAGCATCACATTGGATGTCCTTCTCTACGTTGTTGGCCGTGCTGAATTTATCTGGTTTAGGTAGGATGCCTTCTTTTCCCACAGACCACCTAGAGTTGCTGCCAGAAGCTTTCCTTACATAGGTGAAGTCTGAAAGGGATTAGAAAGGTATCCTTTGGGCACTGACACCTGGGTGGGCCCTCAATTGGAAGCCCACACATGGCTAACATTAATTGAATGCTTCTATGTACCAGAAACTCTAATAAGCCTTTTACCTGTGTTGTTTCATTACCTCTTCAACTCATTTTACGGATGAATAAAATTGAAGTTCAGGGACGTTAAGTAACTTAGTAAAGAGTGAAGCCAGTGTTCAACCCAAGACCATCTGTAGGCAGAGGGGTGTTTACCATGCTGTTGCTTTGTCCTTTTAATAAGCAATTCCAAGGTAATCAACATTTTACCCTGGTGAAGAATTTTGTAGAAAACATGCCCAGCCAAATTGTCTTCTGTTACCTGGCGACAGAAATAAATGAGGAAAAAGCAGACTGTTTTCTGGTGTTTGTAAGCACATCTGCCTCCTTGTTTGGCATTATTATGGGACGGGAGACAGTCTAGTGAGGAGATTAAGGGATGGGGTTTCAGAGTTAATCTGTCAATGCTTCTGTCTTGGATCTTCCAGTTAATGACTATGGGACCTTGGGCAAGTTGACCTTGGTAACTTGGTAACCTGTGTAATCTCATCTGTAAAATACGAATAATTATAATAGCTCTCTCTGCTGCTTTGAGAACTGAATGATATAATCATGCCATGTGTACCACTTAGTGAATGTTAGCTGATTGCTACTCTTATTATTGTTATCATCAATATATCCTCATCATCAGATGCCTTGGTGGGTAGAGATTAATATACGTTTAATGGCCTCATCCATTGCTGGTCTTAATATCTTATACATACTCTATGCTGAATATATACTTTTAAAAATAAATCAACACTGAAGGCCCTTGGATTTATGCCAACAATCCAAAGGCTCTAGAACAGAGTTACAGATTTCTTTCACTGAATTATGCATATGAAGGATTCCATTTGCCAGACAAAGTAAATTTATTTTCAGACCTCTCTGCACTTACAATATGAATTAGTCTCTGAAAAACAACTTCATTTTTGAAAAACATACTCTCTGTTCTGAATTTTATCACTAACAACATGAGGTTCTAGGCTTTGGAATGCACCCAGCTTTTATTTAAAGACGCATAGAGAAGAATAAAATATAATTTGACCTTCCATCTTTTTATTACCTTTACTTTTCTAGCAGTAAGACACAGAAGCAGCAGAAACCCGTACAATTACAATGTCATGTTTTGATTTTCGTCTTTTCTGCAATCTTACTGAAGTTATTTGGATCCTTTTTCCTCTTTTCCATCTCCTTTCCTCCCTTCAACCAATTAAATAAGTGTAATTGGGTTCTAACTTTGTGTATATGAAGTGTTTTGTTTTAGTAATATCAATTCATAGAACTTTATGCCCTAAAATCAATTTCCTGCTTTCATATCCTCTTCTTAATATTGTCAGTACTCAGGAAGTAATTATTTTAGTTCTCTGACTCACTGTTTGTATTGCCTTTTGAAGAGTTTTGTATCCCAGGCACCTAACTGTCCTTGTGTGGCATAGGCGCTTAAACACAATTGCCTAACCTTCTCGAATCAAGGACTTGTGCTGCTTTGGAAAACAGAGCTCTTTCAACTCCTGCATCCCTTTAGGATGGTTTGAGATGGGTAGTTATGGCTTTAAGTACAGTTTAGATTTTCTTGAAAGAATAGCTTTCATCTTCTGTTGTAATTAATGCTCGATTCGTATTTTCCAACAGACACATGATTTAAAAAGCATAATATTTATATATTTTAGTTTTGACACTTTTTTTAATATGCAGCATACTAAGTGACATAAATTGCTTGGACTCTGTAGGACTGTGACCTAGCAGGGGCAGGGAGGCAAAAGAGTGCAAATCCATACCTGGACGTGTGAAACAGCTGAAAGCTTTTGTTGGCAGGGAAGGGGCAGCAGTTTCATAGGCAGAATTTATTTGCCTTTTATTAACGCAAATGTCTGAGGACTAAATCTGCCACCTCTTTTTTTTTTTTTATAAATTTATTTATTTATTTATTTATTTTTTAATTAGTTAATTTATTTATTTATTTATTTTTGGCTGTGTTGGGTCTTCGTTTCTGTGTGAGGGCTTTCTCTAGTTGTGGCAAGTGGGGGGCCACTCTTCATCGCGGTGCGCGGGCCTCTCACCGTCGCGGCCTCTCTTGTTGTGGAGCACAGGCTCCAGACACGCAGGCTCAGCAGCTGTGGCTCACGGGCCCAGTTGCTCCGCGGCATGTGGGATCTTCCCAGACCAGGGCTCAAACCCGCATCCCCTGCATTGGCAGGCAGATTCTCAACCACTGCGCCACCAGGGAAGCCCATCTGCCACCTCTTAATCCTTAAAGTTTGTCAGTCCTCTTAAGCAATGTCTGTAGGTGCTCATGTCCTTTCAGGAGGAGCTATAAGGATCAGTAGGATATAAAAAAGAAAACAAGAGGAAATGGAGCCAGTGGTAGGATGGAGTGACATCCTTGATGGCCCAGAAAGATCCTTCACCCACCATCGCACACTGGGTGAAGTGGTGAGCCATGCCCACCTTTGCTGCTGTGCGATG
Organism: Balaenoptera musculus; assembly: GCF_009873245.2. Classification (NCBI taxonomy): domain Eukaryota; kingdom Metazoa; phylum Chordata; class Mammalia; order Artiodactyla; family Balaenopteridae; genus Balaenoptera; species Balaenoptera musculus. The sequence goes on along the minus strand of NC_045801.1, from coordinate 19,231,700 downwards.
TTCTGATGATAACGATGTTAATCACAGCCAGGGAGGGTCTTCTGCCTGGAAGGTGACCTTGAAGACGTTTTAGCTTTGACCCCAACTTGCAGGACTAGTCACAGCCCCCTCAGCCTCACCCTTTGCTGGTCTTTTTTCTTCCCCATTATAATAATCATTATCCTTATTCCCCTGTCTAAGCCCTCTTTTGACTCTTCTAAATTCTAAAACTTTTTAAAAGTTCTGATGAAGTGCTATTCAGGGGACAGTTGATGTACACATATTCTTTCCCCCTCCCTCCTCCTCACCGCCACCTTCTTACTTTCTTATCACACTGCTGGATTCAGTTACTTATTTCATGATGTCTGTTGTGTTATGTCATCCACCAGCAGACATTTCAAGGATGGATGCAAGTATGTGATCTTCCTCTCTCCAGCTAGATAAGTAGCCTAAAATGTCTTATATTCCGTGGAACTTATAGGGCTTAAGATGATAAGTTTTTATATTCATCCTTAGAATATATGTGTGAATGGAATAGAAGCCAATTCTCCTTCTTTCAGATAATCGGCTTTTAAAAATTCCTTTCTTTGCTAACTCATCCTAATAATTTATAAGGGAAAAAATGTAGCCACAATATCCACCAAAAGAATATATCTGAACTATGTCACTTTATTATTTTGGTAGACTCCATGACGTTCCCCTCATGCTTCCTGAAAAGTGAAGGAGGACTTCCCTGGTGGCGCAGTGGTTAGGAATCTGCCTGCCAATGCAGGGGACACGGGTTCGAGCCCTGGTCCGGGAAGATCCCACATGCCACGGAGCAACTAAGCCCATGTGCCACAACTACTGAGCCTGCACTCTAGAGCCCTCAAACCACAACTACTGAGCCCGTGTGTCTCAACTACTGAAGCCCGCGCACCTAGAACCCGTGCTCTGCAACAAGAGAAGCCACCGCAATGAGAAGCCCACGCACCACAACGAAGAGTAGCCCCCGCTTGCTGCAACTAGAGAAAGCCCACGCACAGCAATGAAGACCCAACTCAGCCAAAACTAAATAAATAAATTAATTAAAAAAACAAAAAGTGAAGGCACACAGTGAATAGGGATCTGTTTTTTTTTACCAAATATCAACATTGGGAGTTTAGTGCTTCTAAAGCCCCCATTTCCCTAAGCAATAAGATTGTCTTGTATTTACATTGCTTCAGCTTTCTGGCTATTTCTGCTTTTCCTCTTGTTTTATGTCTCACTTAATCCCAAGCCAAGCCAAGCCCCTAGAGAATTCCACCAATAGAATGAGAATGCTTGGAAAGTCCCAGAAATTATAAATTGGATGAGTAAGAAGTTGTCAGTTTTCAATTACAGCTGTGATAAAAGCACAACTAGAACAGTAGATACTGAGTTGAACATTGTCTCTCCTTACTTCCTCCTGCTTAGAGATTAATCTTCTCCAGGAGCAATTCAGTCAACTATTCCTCTATTGCTAGACATCAATTTTGGTTCCAAGTTTGTTTAGCTGCAAACAATGCTGATGTGCCCATCTTAAAATATATATATATTCTCAAGGAGCAAAGATTGAAATTTGTTAAATTATATATGTCACAACATTTACTCTAATATATAGGTCCTGTATAGCATTGGGATCTAAGAAATGAAGAATTGGAATGACCTCAAGATTTAGAGACACCAGTCACTGTTCTCCTTGATTTTTCTTTCCTTCTCTTTAATTTTTTTCCCCTTAGCTCTTAGGGTATTTTTTCTGTGTTTAACAAAGAGCAACTTGCTTATGTGGCAAATGATTTTTGCATTTCATTTGGAGAGTGTCATGTTAAAGTGTAGAAAGAATCAATGCATCTCTCTCTCTGGAATATAAACTGTATATCCTTTAGCCATTTTTATTTCTTGAGACTCTACATATGTAATTTATGGCTAAACAAAAGAAATCTTTGGCTTTCTTAAACTAATTCTTAAAACTTCCTGTGTCTTAACTCACTCCTCTATTTCTCGCTTTTCTTTGACTTCTGAGATTTAATTATTATCCAGTGGGATACTTGCCAAACTTGAACTGGACATCTGGTTAAGATTTCATATTTTTCTCAAGTGAGAGATGACAGAACTGCTCGTGGGAGCTGGGCAAAAGGTTCTTAAAAGAAGGGCAGAAAAGACAGAAGAAATGGGTTCTGTGCAAGAACTTAAGTGACCAAAAGCTAAAGTCAATCTTTAGGAGTCTGAGAAGAAGAACACTTAAAACACTATATGTCAGATACCATTTCAAATCTCTTATGTAAATTATCCCATTTCTTCTTCACAGCAAAACTATGCAAAAAATTTGAGACTTAAATTTAGTAAGTTGCCCTAATCACTCAGCTCATAAAGGTGGCAGAACTGGGAGCAAAACTGAGCTCTTCTGACTCTAGAACCTTTGCTTTTCATTGCATGATACTGTTTTCTAAAAGTTATTTAGCATTAAGAGAGTTTTCAGAGAAGTCCCAACTTAACTGCTTTCTGCTTATATGAAACAATGTCTCTTTTAGAAGACTTCGGTATTGATGAGCTTGAAAGGCTGAGCAGACGAAGGTGTCATATTCCAATCAGGATGCTGGGATCCTGCATGTCACTTACTAGGTACTCGGTTGACGAAATGAATGATGTCACGTGTGATTGATTGATGCTATAATATGGCTGTCTACCTGCACTCTTAGCTTTTGTAGCTACGATTATCTTTGTTATACCTAGGGCTAGACTCACAAACGAAGCACACGTATGAAACTCTGTTCATGTTATTAAACTTTTAATGAGAGGGAAAAAAATAAAGAATCCTTTTAAAAGCCAAATAATTCATTGAAAACAATGCAGGTAACACAAGCAATTGTCACTTCTGTCTTCTGAGGGAAGAATTTGACTCCATCTGCGCCAGACACACAGCTGGAGGATGAACACCTGGAGACCTTCATGTGGCTGCTCCCAAGGCCCTAACACCCAAATAAGTCCTTGAAAACTGAAGTGGGGCATTAGATGTAGTGTCTCACAAAATTGAATTCCCATAAGTCACATGGCAGTATATCATCAGCAAATGACGGTCACAGTAAAGACAACAACAGTGGTTGTAAAATAACAAAAGTGCAATTTTTTTAAATTGAATGTTCTTATTTATTTATTTATTTTTCATGTATATTCATTTTTAAATTTTTATTTATTTATTTATTTATTTATTTTTGGCTATGTTGGGTCTTCGTTGCTGTGCGCAGGATTTCTCTAGTTGTGGTGAGTGGGGGCTGCTCCTCATTGCGGTGCGCGGGCTTCTCATTGCAGTGGCTTCTCTTGTTGAAGAGCACGGGCTCCCTGGGGGGCACCGGCTTCGGTAGTTGTGGCTCACAGGCTCTAGAGCTCAGGCTCAGTAGTGTGGCGCACGGGGTTAGTTCCTCTGCGGCATGTGGGATCTTCCTGGACCAGGGATCGAACCCATGTCCCCTACATTGGCAGGTGGATTCTTAACCACTGCGCCTCCAGGGAAGTCCCATATTATAGTATTATTGAATGTAGTAATGTACTAAATTTATGTAAAAATTTGACTATTGAAAGAGCTACTATTTGTAGATATCGTATCAAAGTGTAATTGGCTTATCTTTTGGTTCAAGATGTATTTAGCATCTCCTGAATGCAAGAATGTATTATTTACTGAGAACATGCAGAATTATCACTGAATTAGATGTGTTTGTCTTTGTGGCCAACATCATTCATTTAGCTGAAGTGAATAGTTTATCACCATTTAAAGATTGTGAAACACCTATATGAATCATTAAGTTAAATTTTGGCACGGTGTACTCTCTTGATAGGGACCCATGATATTCATGTAACCAGAAGAGTTATTCATTAGCAAATGTGGATGGTAAATACAGTCGCAACCCTAGATTGCATTTGCTGGTGTTGACCTAGAAGGGATGTGATTCTGTTTGTGAAATACCCAAAGAGGCTTTTGAACCAGTAAACATTATTGATAAAAGGGTTAATGTGATTCTTAATACACTGTATTAGATTATTTTCCTAGTGGTTTATAGAATTCTTGAATTTCACAGTCCAAAAAAAAATTTTTGCCAAGAATGAATACTTAAAAAAAGAACTTCTGTTTTTACCATAATTTCATAAAACACTGGGCAAGAAAAGTACCTGGCATATAGTCATCCTGACTCAATAAACGTTAGTTGAATAAATGGGTGGGTGAATGAACAACAAAAAAGTCGTGATGATATAATTTTAGAATAAATGAAAGCCTTTAAATGGAATATACTTATTTTTAGGAAAAACTAAATGCATTGTCCTTAATGTTGCAATTTCCCCATGGCCCAGCACACTCTTCATGACATACCATGAGCCCACAGATTGACTGGTTGCTACATAACTAGCCACTAGATAGTTCAAATTTAGCTGTATTTTGGATGTGCTTCTTATCCCTTTGTCTACGCACCATGGACAATTCACTTCTAGCCATTTACAGAGCACCTACTCTGACCCAAACATGTAGTAGTCTAGGGTTTGAGGATGCCACAGTGATTAAGACACAGCCCAGGCTCTCAAGCAGAGTGACTTAGTTGGGGAAAGAGATGTGCTCCCCCAACCAAATAAACCCATATTACACTACAGTGTGGTAAGTGTCACAAAAAGACTGCCGATCACTAGGTGTATGGGTGACAGAAAGAAAATAAAAATGTACTCTGTGATGAACATGGAAGTTGAGTGTTGGATAAGGTGACATTTTACTATAACTTTAGAGTCTTTTCCAATCTCTTGTGGCCTATGTTTCTAAGTAAACACGTTGCTTTGGGATCAGAAGCCAAAGTTGTGTGGCCTTGGGGAAGTTACTGAAGTAACTTCAGTCTCAATTCTTGCACTGTAAATCACTTACAGAGTGATTGTGAGGACGGTATTGTATAATATTTGTAAAGTTAGTACGGTGGCATATAGTAAGTGAGCTACTAGCGTAATTATAACAGACTTCAGCAGAGTAGGTTAGAGATGGCAATCAGTAGACACTCAGGCTTTTATTAAACCCTGGTGGGCTGAGATGACAGCCCACCCACCACAGAAGTCAACATAAAACTCAACATTTGACCACCTGAGATATGTCACAGAGTAATGGAAGAATCTTTGGACTTGGTGTCAGAGAGCATCGTGCTAATGCTGCCTCTGCCACTAAGTAACTGGGCGTATTTCCTCACTTTCTTCAAGTGAAGGTGAAAAACAGTCAGAGAGAACGAGAACGCTGAGCCATCCTTTCTACCTCAGGGTCTTTGTTGTTAAGCTACGTTGAACATTTATATTCTAACTCTTTGGATTTGATTGTTGATTTGGGTTTTTCTTCCATGTTCCCAAATAAGCTTCATATATGTGTGTATTTTTTAGATGATGTCGATTTTTAATGAATCTTGTTTCACCCACAGGCTGAAAATAATCTCTCCTTTGAATTTCCATAGCACTTTATATATAATTTCCTTAAGATTGTTGAAATTTCCATCTTGTACTTTTGTTATATGTGAGCATGTTTTATTGCCTTTGCTAGACTATAAGCTTTTTTTTTTTAATGAAGCGGTTTTATTTTATTGTTATTGTTGTCATTATTATTATTATTATTATTATTTTGGCTGCGATGCCACCTGCAGGATCTTAGTTCCCCAACCAGGGATCAAACCCACGCCCCTTGTAGTGGAAGTACACAGTCTTAACCGCTGGTCTGCCAGGGAAGTCCCAGACTATAAGCTTATTGAGGGTAAGATTTTGTTATATAATTTCTCTTAGTATTTCTAGCTCTTAGAGCAGATGATTGGCCTCTAGGTATTCACAGTATAAATGAATAACAATGAGTCAGTATTTAAGTACTGAACAAAAGGTGGAGAATATTCCTCTCCATCAAATTTGGTATTTGCCAGCCTTGTTTTTGCTCAACATAGATAGATAGATAATTCTGGTTTTTTAAAAGGCATGAAAACTTTCTATATTTTTCAGTTTTTAAATGTAGACATGCAAAACATTTTTGATTAGAAATGTAAGGTATTTTACAAATTGGAACTAGATTTAAAGGTGCTAATAAATTCTTCCATCCCAATTTTCTTTTCATCTTCCTCATTTCAGTTTTAATAACATGGATAAGGCATCCATGCATGGACATATATTTATGAAGTTTTGTCAATTCATACCGAGCCCACTATTCTTCATGTTTATGTGAGGTACTGTTTTTAAAATTGTTACTTTAAAAGACATTATAGTTTCTTAGGCATGACACCAAAACTAACAAAAAAGTAACATGACAAGCAACAAAGTAGAAAACAAACTGAACATCATCAGAATTAAAAACTTTTCTATTTTAATATTTATTTATTTGGCTGTGCCAGATCTTAGCTGCGGCATGCGGGATCTTTGTTGTGCCATGCGGGATCTTTAGGTTGGGGCATGCAGGCTCTTAGTTGTGGCATGTGGGATCTAGTTCCCTAACCAGGGATCGAACCCAGGCCCCCCGCATTGGGAGCATGGAGTCTTAACCACTGGACCAGCAGGGAAGTAACCACTGGACCGCCAGGGAAGTCCCCCAAAATTTCTGTATTTTAGAGGATACCATCAAGAAAATGAAAAGACAGCTTACAGAATGTGATAAAATATTTGTGAATAATATACCTGATAAAGGGCTTATATCTAGAATACATAAAGAACAATTACAACTTAATAATTAAAAGACAACCCATGAAGAAAATGAGGAGACAAGCCTCAGACTTGAAAATATTTGCAAAAGGCATATCTGAAAAAGCACTGTTAGCCCAAAATATACAAAGAACTCTTAAAAATCAACAATAATAAAACAACCTGGTTTTAAAAACGGACCAAGGACCTGAGCAGACACCTTCTGACAGAAAATATACAGATGGCAAATAAACATATGAAAAAATGCTCAACATCCTATGTGATTAGGGAATTCCAAACTGAAACAACGAGATACCATTACACACCTATTAGAATGGCCAAAATCCAAAACACTGACAATGACAAATGCAGGCAAGGTTGTGGAGCAACAGGAACTCTCATTCATTGCTGGTGGGAATAGAAAATGGTACAGTCACTTTGCAAGGGATTTTGCCAGTATGGTAAGCATACTCTTACCGTATGATCCAGCAATCATGTTCCTTGGTATTTCCCAAAGGAGTTGAAAACTTATGTTCACACAAAAACCTGCACATGGATGTTTATAGCAGCTTTATTCATGATTGTCATAACTTAGAAGCAACCAATATGTCCTTCAGTAGGTGAATGGATAAACTGTTATACATCCAGACAATGGAATATTATTCAGTACAAAAAGAACTATCAAGCCATGTAAAGACTTAGGGGAACCTTAAATGCATATCACTAAGTGAAAGAAGCCAATATTAAAAGGCTACAACTATATGACCTTCTGGAAAAGACAGAACTATGGAGACAGTAAAGAGATCAGTGGTTGCATTGGGTTGGGGGGAAGGAGGGATGAATAGGTAGAACACAGAGGATTTTTTGAACAGCAAAAATAGTCTGTATGATACTATATACCGTAACATCTTACAGAAAAAAACTGAATGAACTTTTTTGGCCAACCCAATATAATGGTAGATACATTTGACAAAATCCGTGGAATGTTCAACATCAAGGTGAACCCTAATGTAAACTTTGGACTTTGGATAATAATGATGTATCAGTGTACATTCATCAGTTGTAACATCTGTTCCTTTCTCGATAATTGATGGTAGAGCAAAGTTGTGTGTCGGGGGGCAGAGGGTATACGAGAACTCTGCACTTTCTGCTCAGTTTTGCTGTGAACCTAAAACTGCTTTAAAAAATAAATCTCTTTTTTTTAAAGACAATCCAATTAAAAAATAGACAAAGGATTTGGATAGACAGTTCTCCAAAGAAGATAGGCACATAGACAATAAGCACATAAAAACATGTTCAACATTATTAGCCATCATGGAAATGCAAGTCAAAGTCACAATAAGATACCACTACACAACCATTAGGACAAGTGTAATAAAAAAGCTAGAGAATAACAAGGGTTGCTAAGGATGTGGAACAATTAGGACCCCCCTACTCTGTTGGTGGGAATGTAAAATGGGGCATCCTCTTTGGAGAAGAATCTGGCATACAATATAGGGTTACCATATGATCCTGCCATTCTACTCCTAGTTGTAAACCTAAGAGAAATGAATACATATGTCCACACAAAAATTTTTATATGAATGTTAATAACATTATTCATTATAACCAGGAAGTGAAAACAACTCAAGTGTCTATCAACTGATGCATGGATAAACAAAATATAGTATGTCCATACAATGGAATATTATTTGGCAATAAAAAGTAGTGAAGTACCGATACATGGCATTACATGGATAAACCTTGTAAACATTATGCCAAGTGAAAGAAGCAAGTCACAATGGACCATATCTTATATGACTCTCTTTATATGAAATGCCCAACATAGACAAATCTACAGAGACAGAAAGTTGATTAGTGCTTGCCTAGGGGTTGCCTAGGGGTTATGGACAGATTGGAAGTGATAGCTAAGGAGTGTTGGGTTTCTTTTGGGGGTGATGGAAATGTTTTAAAATTGATTGTGATGATGGGATGCACAACTCTGTGAATATATTATAGACTAGAATATATATAGAACTATGCACATTAAGTGGGTGAATTATACTATAACAGGACCACTCCTTTCTGAGACTGACCATATGCCCAGTGGTTAATAGCCAAATGATTATTTGGGCATTAACATTATGTAGCATCTTATATTAGCAATGTGGGTTTACAGTGTTAAGCTCTATTTTTTGTTTTTGTTTTTGTTTTAATTTATTTTTTTGTCCGTGTTGGGTCTTAGTTGCGGCATGGGGGGTCTTCGTTGAGGTGCATGGCCTTCTCTCTAGTTGTGGCCCGCGGGCTCCAGGGCACGTGGGCTCTGTAGCTGTGGCGCATGGACTTAGTTGCCCGCGGTATGTGGGATCTTAGTTCCCTGACCAGGGATCGAACCCGTGCCCCCTGCATTGGAATGCGGATTCTTTACCACTGGACCACCAGGGAGGTCCGTGTTAAGACTCTGTTGTTCCTAGTCTCCCAGTCCATTTATAAGATTTGTTGTTGTTGTTGTTGTTTGTTTCCTTTTTATTAACATACATATACTTAACCTACAATGAAATATACATATCTTAAATGTTTAGTTTGGTGCATTTTGACAATGTATATATTCATGTAAAAGCAAGATATAGAACATTTTCATCACCCCAGAAAGTTTCCTCCTACTCCTTTCCAGTCAATCCTCTCCCCTTCCCCTTTCTGATTTCTATCATTATATGTGAATTTCCTCTATTCTTGAACCTCATGTAAATTAAGTCACTCTGTGTATGATTTTTGTGTCTGGCTTTTCTCACTCAACTTAATGCTTTTGATATTAATCCACGTTGTTTTATGTGTCAGCAGCTCATTCCTTTTTATTGTCAAGTAGTGTTTCATTTTATCTACAATTTACTTATCCATTCTCCTGTTGATAGACATGTTGTCCCCAGTTTTTGGTTATTATGAATAAGGCTGCAATGAACATTTTGGGCGATATATGTTTTCATTTGTTGTGGGTGGATCCCTAAGAATTGTGGGGACATAGGGTAGATATGTGTATAACTTTATAAGATCTGTCAGACTATTCTCCAACCTGGTTTTACCATTTTATATTCCTGCCTGCAAAATGAGAGTTCCAGTTGCTCTATATCCTCACCGACATTTGATGCTGTCATTCTTTTTATTTTAGTGATTCTAGTGGGTATGAAGTGGCATCTCGTTGTGATTTTAATTTGCATTTCCATATTAACTAATGAGGTTGAGCTTCTTCTCACGTGCTAATTAGATTTTTTTTTTTTGTAAAGTCTATTCAATTGTTTTGAATTTTGGGGGGTTGAGACTTCAGCGTGACGCTGGCCAGTTTGCAGGGTTCCTGGTTACTTCCCTGAGACAAAATGACCTGGGAACATGGCTTTTGGAGCCTGATGTCTTGCCTGTTTCACAACTCCATGATTAGAACTCAAAATATAAAGTTGCGAATAGACCACAGTAGATCCCCAAGGTATAAATGGTATTGTAGAATTGGATGTAAATTTAGCCTGGTAGCCATACATTAGCAGTTTTATGTAACATTATTTCAGTTCTTTATGAGAACCTAAAGAAGCACAGGAATTTTTTTTCAGAGAGGCAGTTGAGAGTAGTAATTTGGAACTTGAACTCTGGAGTCAGATACTATAGTTATATTTCTACCTCTGCCATTTACTGTGTCTTCTTTGGGTCTTACTCATATCTCTGGGCTTCAGTTTCTTCATCAAAAAATAAGGAAGAAAGTAACAGTAACTATACCCCAGGCTGTTGTTAAAATTAGAGGAATTAATACAAATAAAGCATTTAAAATAATGCTGAATTCATAGAAAATGCTGTATGAGGGTTAGCTATTGTTATTATTGATTTTGAGTTGATGGCCTGGCATGATTAGGTGCTCAAAAGTGTAGATTTTCCTTGGGAAGTAACCAGCCTTTATCTGGATAGCCATTTTCATTCATTTAGCATCAATCTTAAGCAGCTACATAATGTTTGATTCCATTTCTATAAAATTCTCTAAATGGTAACATTGCAGAGGTGGAGAACATACTAGTGGTTGCCAGACATTAAGGATTTGGAGTGGGAGGCTATCAGGGGTTAACATGAGGGAGTCCCTTTGTCATGATGGAACAGTCCTGTGCTTTGAGTGTGGTGGTGGTTACAGAGATCTATACATGTGATAAAATTGCCTAAAAATACACACACACACACACAAATGAGTGCATGTAAAAACTGGTGAAATCTGAATAAGGTCTATAGATTGTACTAATGTCAATGTCTTTGTCTGATATTGTACTTTAGTTATTTCTGTAAGGTGAAACCATTGGGGGAATCTGGGTGAAGAGTACACGGGGACTCTCTACTATTTCTTGTTGCTGTTGATTTTTTCAGCAGCTTTGGTGAGATATAGTTCACATACCATACGATTCGCTCATATTAAAGCATACCATTCATTGGTTTTTAGTATATTCACAGATATATGCAATCATCACCACAGTCAATTTTAGACCATTTTCATCACCTCCAAAAGGAATCTCACACTTTAGTTAACATCCGCAACCCGCTAGGTCCCCTCCAGCCCCCTGGCAACCACCCAGTCTACTCTGTGTCTATGGATTTCCTTGTTCTGGATATTTCATATGAATGGAATCATATACTATGTGGTCTCTGTATTATTTTGCAACTCTCCATGAGTCTATAATTATCACAAGATAAAAAGTTTAGAAATGAATGGCCGTGTTGCTCTGGGACAAGCACTGTGCTGGGCCCAGTGGACACATGACTAAATGAAGCCACGATCACTGCCCCAAAGAGCCTAGAGTTTAGTGGGAAAGGCAGAGAAGTTGAGGGACGATGAGAGTGTGTGTGACAAGTGCTCAGACGGGGGTAAAGTAGGAGCCAGGACAACACCAGGAGTATAACTTAGATTGGGGTGAGATCAGGCAGAGTTCCCCCAGAGGAATTGGTTAGCAAATTTTTAAAATGCATGACATGTGGAAAGAATCTGGGACCATGTGTGGACTGCAAGCTCCTGGGACATCTGTAGAACTAAACCCTTTCCCAAGACTTTTGCTCCTGTTGGCTGGAGTCTCCTGGCTACAGTGCTTAGTGACCAGGCAGCCCTCATCTATTGTTTCTTCTCCCCAGTGTCCAACAAGCACCCGTTTGTGGACAGCAATCTTCTCTACCAGTTCAGAATGAACTTCCGGCGGAGGCGAAGACTGATGGAGCTGCTCAATGAAAAATCCCCCTCCTCCCAGGAAACTCATGACAGCCCCTTCTGCCTGAGGAAGCAGAGCCATGACAATCGGAAATCTACAAGTTTTATGTCAGGTATGTCAGTTCCCTTGTTTGTTTGATCATATATATCTGTCTTTTGAGAAATAACATAGTTGTAACTCACCTTTGTGAAATTCTGTTCTCCAGCAAATTTGTATTTATTTATAACCAAATTTTTATTTATTTATTTATTACTCCCCCCAAAAGAAACCATACACACATACAACCAGATTGTTCCTGCGCAGCCAACATACATGCTAAGAAGTCTGTTTTATAACACTATGTATTTGAATTATAGAAGACCACTCAAGCTCTCACTCCTACCTTATTTACTTTTCATTTACAAACAATCCTTACATATCATTAATTACCCAGTTTTCTAAGTCACAACATTGAGAAGCTATATATTTTAAGGATGAATAAAGTCTTCTTAGGGCATATACAACTAAAGACGACTGATTATCAATCCATCACACAGAACGAATTAAAGCTATGAAAGGTAGACACAGGTGCTCAGAAAGCACAGCAGCCTGGGACATTATATGTTAGGTCAGACTGTCCCATATTGACAATTAACCTGGACAGAAATGATGACTGATGTTCACAAAGATAACCCCACTTAAACAAAAAATAAACTAATATAAAATAATCCTATTCACCCAGAAAAGGTTAACTTGATGTGTCATTCTATGTAAGTGGGTGAGGTGCTTAACAGGATATCTTCAGCTCCTCTGAAAACTTGACACTGACTTGAGAAACTGATTGGCCTAAGGTTTGGAAGTTATGGGCTTCACCCGAAACCCAGAGCAAAATGAATATGTGTCTTGGTTATGAATAGGAGCTGACCATGAGAACACTTACAACTAGATGTATTGAGAACTTTCTGTGCCCTTGGCACAGATTCAAGCTTAGTTGCATGCATTTTCTCGTTTAATTCTCACTGTTACTCTTCGAGGAAAGACTTTTCTTATCTCCATTTTACAGGTGAAGAAACTGAGGCATGGAGAAGTTGAGTGGCTTACCCAAGGTCACACAGCTAGAAAGTGATGGACAGGGCTGGCTCTTGCACCAGTTCTGTCTTATCCCAGTGCTTATATTATACTGGCTCCTACCCAACCTTCTACATCCCAGGTTCCTCAGACACAGCTGGGATGGAGCAGAGAAGGAGCCAAGAGCCATTCCAGGAAAGTAAACACTAGCCAAGGGTCAGGAGCCTAGGCCTGTGCTTAGATGCGCACCAGCTGTGTGTCCCTTAGGTTGCAGTCTCCTGCAGATGCAGAGGAACCGTTCACGTCTTCGCGGGTCCTAAGGTTTGCCTGTTTTTCAGTGGGCCCCGTAGACGTGAGCAAGTGGTGATGATGAGAAGGAGGATACAGTAACCATAGTCGCCATAAAAGCCAGCATTGATTTTGTGCTTCCCATGTGCCAGGCACTGAGCGGAGCGCTCTCCGTGGTTTCTTTCATTGGATCATATGCCTCGCTCTCTTCCCCTCGTTGAGAGCCAGCCAACTCCACAGTGGAGAGAACGAGATCTTATCACTGAAGCTGCTGCCTCACATACACCTTCAAAGCCTGAAGTTGTGCTCTCTGTTTTAATCTCCTTCTGTGGCTCTGGGTGATTAAAGATTTAATCTTCAATCAGGAGGCACTTATCATCACTGTTAATTCATTAAGTGTCTCGCCAGCACTTACTTTACATCCTTTCAGGGATGCTTAGCGTGGACTCAGTAGTTCTTAAAATAATATTTTATGTAACTGAGTACTTTTAAATATATAATCCACTCCTTGCACCAGTCCCATGAGATGGCATTATTCCCACTTTACAGTTGGGGAAACTGTACGTTTAGAAAACCGAAGGGAATGGCCCCAGTCTGTGCTGTTCTGTCAGGGGCAGAGCTGCCACTCAGACCCTTGCTTTTCCGACGCCAAGGCCAGAGTGCTTTATTCCGGTGCACGTGACCTGCCTCACCATACCTGGCAGCCGAAAGCCTGCGTGCGTGCTCTGGGGACCCGAGACCATCACCGTCGGTGACGCTGTGTGTTCTCGGCCCACAGTCAGCCCCAGCAAGGAGGTCAAGATCGTGTCTGCCGTGCGGAGGAGCAGCATGAGCAGCTGCGGCAGCGGCTACTTCAGCGGCAGCCCCCCCCCCAGCAGCAGCCCCCCCGTGCTCTGCAACCCCAAGTCTGGTGAGTGGCTGAGAAGCGGCCCCGTTTCTGACCGTGACTGTGGCGGACTTGGGCCTGGGTGCAGGTGGGGCTCCCTGGGAAGCGGATTCTCAGGCAGAGGGAGACTAGCGTGGGAGCATCTTGTTACATTGTGCTCTTGGGGGGCGGCACCCTTTGGGTGGAAGGGAAGGACGTGGGTTTGGGCCGAGGGAGAATTGGGCTGCAATGCAGTCTCCGTGAAGCCTGCGGCTCGCCCCAGGTGGACCTCTGGAGTTGGGATGGTCTTTGAGAGTTGTCCCAACTTGGGGTGAGGTGGCCAGGCTTTTATAGCCTCACCTTGATCAGTCATTGGATGTTGGCTGCCCCTGGGAGGAGGGCGTGACCTGGGGAAAGGCGGCTCTCTTTGGAGAGAGAGTTCCAAGGACAGTTGAGAACGTTGGCTGTCTGAGGGCTGTGTGCTGTTAGCAGTCCCAGCACTGGGAGGAAACACTCAGTCCTGAAGGAAGGTTTGAGCAGCAAACAGCGGGGGAGATAGCGCTGCCCCAGATTGCAACTGATGCAAAGATCTGTTGGGTCTCCGCACCCCTAAGGAAGAAGCTTGGATCTCTGCAAACCTAGCCATCCCTGCAGTGGACTCTTGGTGCCTTGTGGTTTCAAACTCTACTCATCAACCTCCGTGGCTTTTACATTCCAGAAAAAAAACCTAGGCACAAAGATTGTTAATGAACTTGTACTTAGATCTAATCAGTTCTTCAAGCCCACAGGAACCTGTAACCCATCGATAGCACCACCTTCTCACTGTCCTTACCCACCTCCTTTCCAGGATTAGCTTGCATGGTCCATCATGATAACCATGGCCTTGAAATCACCTTCCCCTCCATTTGTTTAGTGCCCTGTCCACCCTCACTTCAGTGTATCACCTTCAGGGAAGACACTTTGTTCCTTTGTTCATGCCATTTCCTTATTACCAGATGTTGGGGATACAAAGATGAGAGGTCATGACCCCATCCCTCAGTGAGCACATCATCTCTTTGAGGAAAAAAAATGCACTCCTGAGAATAAGGACAAATAGTTGTTGTTAAAGGGCTTTAAGAGAAAACAGTCATCTAATGCTGTTGTCTAGGTATTTTTCTTAATCTAACTTTTTTTTCTTCTTTTTTTTGCTGTCTTCTGGAGGGTTAGCTCTAAGAATAAAGTTGTAACCTGCAAGTGAATGAAGAAACTTGCTTCCACACTGTCTCTGGCTGGAAAATCTTCCAGCACCCATATATTACCAGGTTTTTCAATTAATAGAGCACTGCTGATAAGGTAGAATGAGAAGAACTATATTGTTAGAAATAGCATGTCTGAAGCCCTGGTAGAAATCTGATACCTCCAAGTTAGAATCAGAAGAGTTCAATTTCAGGAAAGGGTCAGTTGTGCTAAAGCCATTTTGCATGTTTTTGATTGCTTACCAGAGTAGAAGATGAACAAAATGTTAATTGCTTAAATTACACATTCATCTTCCCTGAGGTAGGTTTCCATTGTTTCCTCTTTCTCCTTACCCCCTTGACTCAAAGGGAAAATATTACTGATATGCAGGCAGAAAAGAAAGGTCAGGTTGCCTTTTTTGGGTCTCTAAGGACCAAAGCTGTCAGGACTTCATTGTGGTTCATAAGTCCTACCTCTTACCTGTATTCTGACAAGCTTCTCTTTTACTCTAAGAGGGTTCCCAAGATGCAGGGAGCTCATCTGTGATTTTTTTTCTCTCAAGCAAGTAAGCAGGCTTCACAGTAAGGCATTTAAAATTAATCATTAGATATCCATCAGGATATATTTTTTAACACTGTATATAAATGCCCTAATTCAGATAAAGAAAGTGCTACAGAAAGTAACATAATCAGTATCATTGTGGTGAGTAAATAAGTTCCCAAGGATATGAAAAGAGAAAGCTAGAAATAATTCCCTAGGTTTCAAAGTTTCTACGTTTTTTAACATGAGAGAAAGTGTATTAAATGATCAGTATTGTTGCCAAATATTACAATATAGCGTGATTCAAAACCACAATGAGATATCACCTCATACCTGTCAGAATGGCTATCATCAAAAAGAACACATATAACAAATGCTGGAGAGGGTGTGGAGAAAAGGGAACCCTCTTGCACCGTTGGCGGGAATGTAAATTGGTGCAGCCACTATGGGAAACAGTATGGAGGTTCCTTAAAAAAGAATTAAAAGTAGAACTACCATATGATCCAGCAATTTCGCTTCTGAGTATTTATCGAAAGGAAATGAAAACACTAATTTGAAAAGCTCTCTGTACCCCCATGTTTATTGCAACATTATTTATAATAGCCAAGACATGGAAACAACCTAAGTGCCCATCAATGGATGAATGGATAAAGGAAATGTGGCATTTTTTTGTACGTATATAAATATACACAAACACACACACAGAGACATACATATATACACATACACAATGGAGTATTATTCAGCCATAAAAATGAAGGAAATCCTGCCATTTGCAACAAAATGAATGAACCTCGAGGGCATTGTGCTAAGTGAAATAAGTCAGGCAAAGAACGACAAATGTCATACGATCTCACTTATATGTGGAATCTAACAAAAAACTCATATATACAGAGAACAAGTTTGTGATTGGCAGAGGGGGGGTGGTCGGTGGGCGGGGGGGGATTGGTGGTTGGGTGGGACAAATGGGTGAAAGGGGTCAAAGGGTACAAATTTCCAGTTTATAGGTAAGTCCTGGGGGATGTAATGTACAGCATGGTGACTATGGTTAATAATACTGTGTTGTATATTTGAAAGTTGCTAAGAGAGTAGATCTTAAAAGCTCTCATTTTTAAGAAAAACAACTTTGTAGCTATGTGAGGTGACGATGTTAACTGGACTAGTTGATCATTTCATAACAAATGCACCGTTATGTTGTAACCTGAAACTAATATAATGTTATATGTCAATTATATCTCAATAAAAATAGAGAAAAAGTATAGTAAAAATAAATGGTCGATATTGTCAGATATCACAAGTACAGTGTGATTCCTACATCCACGTTCATAAACCCCAGAGGGGATTTTGTGGGTAGGAGCCTGGAGGCAGTTGAGTGACAGGGAATAAAAAGGTCAGAATCCTCAACCATGGACCCCTTCTCTTGCTTCCTGACCGTTTGCTGAGAGCTTCTGTTCTTGATATTCAACCTTCTCCCTCCTTGGAGGGAGCATAAATTCATGTTCTCTTTTATGAGGTTTCTGAAAGCAAAAGTAATAGTCCCAGCCACGTGTCATCTCAACAAGAAGCACTTCGTTGCCTTTGACTGAGAAGGTGCTTCTTAGGGCCCAGCTGCCTGGTGGATCCTCCAGGCCTCACCCCCAGGCTGCCTTTTATTTTCTGCTGCACACTTGTTCCAGGACTGGCATCTGACCTCTGAAGGCCACCAGCAAAGGGAATTGGAGGCTGGCACTTTGCCAGGTTAAGCTCCTAGCCCTGGTCCTTTCAGGTTCTTTGTGGACTCAAGTTCATGATGTCTCTATAACTGGGATAGGATGGTCCCTGTCCCCCAACCCACTGGCTGCTCTGGGTGGCCATGGCAGTCCCTTGTCCAGTTCTTAGCACAGGATGGAGGGGGAAGTTCATTTTTGGTGGGTGTTTAGGCAGTCGCAAGTCAGGAATTGACTGCAATCTTTGCCATCTTGGTAGCCCACAGCAGTGATCTGATGGGGACACGTGTCTTAGGAACACAACATACAGTGACCTTTTGGAGCTTCTGCGCCCTTTCTTCTGAGAACGGGCAGTGGCACCGAACGCTTGAGTTTAAATCTCAATTCTACTTCCCGTTGACTCTGAGGCCTTGGACGCAAGCTATTTAACTTTTCTCAGCTTCTGTTTCCTCCCTAATAGCATAGGGATAAGGATGAAATGAACCCTTTAGTTCTTGTGATGATTAAATAATAGAATATATTTAAAGCGCCTAACATAGTGCCTAGCACATGTTAATTATGCAGAAAAGCTCCCCAGTGTTATGATTCAAGGCAAAAGGCAGTGCGTACGCGCAATCTGGGGTATTAATAAGGAAACCCGTGAGGCTTTGGTGAATGGGACGTGTATGGTATGATGGGGGAGAGGTTTGTATGGGGTGGAAACGGTTATCAGACGGCCAGAGTCAGGATTTCTCTTTTTTTTTTTAACATCTTTAAGGATTTCTCTTAATTTTGACATGTTGACTGCACATCAAGGTCTAAGAGAAAGAAATTCAGGAACTAGAAAATGTGGTCTTTTCCCTTATAGAAAAATGTCAAGCCGCTCCTTACCCCACCCCTGGCACTCTTGCTTCCCCTTCCCCTGCTCCCGTCTCTGCTTTCTGTAGCTCTGTAAGTTAGGTTTAGGGTTATTTATGTTTGCTAATATTTTCTGCCTCTGTGCAGCTAGAATATAAACTGGGAGGCAGGGATCTTTGCCACTTTTGGTCACTGATGTCACACATGAGGCATTCGGTAAATATCTGCTGAATGAAAGGACAGAGGGCTCGGAAGGGTCTGTACCTTGACACTGTGTCTGTCTTACAGTGTTAAAAAGACCCGTCACTTCTGAGGAACTCCTGACTCCTGGGGCTCCGTATGCGAGGAAGACATTCACGGTAGGCTCATCATTTGGTTTTTCTCCCGTGCTGCTCGTTTGTCTGGGCCATATCAACATGGCAGGGTGTCCATATGTAGCTTAGGGACGGAATTGACAAGCTTCTCCCAATTTCCCTTTTGTTTTGAGCATGATTATAATAGTAGACTTTCTTGACCTTTAGGCACTAAAATGCATTAGGACTTGGCATAATTTATTATTAATACAGCATTTAAAATTCCTTTTGATGTGTCCTTAAAAAAAAGATTTCCATTATGTACTTACTCTGATATAATGACAGATTCAAAGGCAGATGGTAGAACAAATAATGCTAGTAATCCCTTCTGCATTATAGTTAATTCTAAAAATTATTTAAGACATGAGGGAAGTCTTAAGATAGAGAAAACTATGGCATAGATTGTTCTACCATAAGGAATGATGCTTTTGACAATGTTATCGTGCCTTGAGTTATACAAGCACCTGATTTGGGCACACTGCCTACCTGTGAGCACCTCCTGACCGCCTGCCCTTTCTTGGAGGTCCTTCAGCCTTCCTTCTACTCCTAGGGTCCCACTGGTATTCTTTTCTTTTCTTTTTTTTTTTTGGCCTCACCCTGAGGCATGTGGAACTTCCCTGACCAGGGATCGGACCCATGCCTCCTGCAGTGGAAGTATGGCGTCTTAACCGCTGGACCACTAGGGAAGTCCCCCACTGGTCTTCTTCAAACAGAATCCACGTTCTCTGCTTGACATCACCTCACCCACTTCCTGTTGACTTGCCTCTGTCTCTTTGTCTCCTCACATCTACATTGACATCTTCTTTAGAATACTTCTCATCTTTCCTTTAGTCTTCTAATTTTTGTTTTAATACCTCAGGGTGGGGAAAAAGCTTTCCACGCTCATTTGTGCTACGAACATTTGTCGAGGACTACTTCACGTTCTGAGCCCTAAGGAATTAAAACAGGATGGGTCCAGTCCTAGCCAGTCAATATGAAAAAAGCACTGGTAATATGTCTATATCAGGGAAAAGGTAAACTGGACATTTGGAAGTGCAATTAGGTATAATGAACTAATAGCAGCAAACCCTAAAGCCAATGAAGTACCTAATAAAGAACTTCTCAGACAAGCAAAAACTAATAAGAGTTCATCGACACTAAAACCTGCCCTAAAAGTCTTTTTGAGAATGGTCACAAAAATTTCATTTGCTTCCCTGCTTTTCCTCAGTCTTCAGCATTCAAGAGACTTTGGATTGTATTTTTTAGCTGTATTTCTTTTAGGTTTTAAATATCAATGCCAGCATTGCTAGTAATTGACTGTGAATGGCTGTCATCTCTATTTCAGTTGGGGTATGTATTAGAGACATGTCTGGGAGCTGCCCAGAGAATGTAACTGGCAATTCTAATTATGATTCTATAAGGAAAGTCACCCTCCAGTTTCAAACAACTTTTGGACCAGAGTTGACTTGTAAATTGTGAACTTTATGTACTTTTTCACTGTCTTTTCTTGGTACAGAAAACTGTGTTTCAGGAGAGCCAAGACTCTTCATGGTTCCCCCCATTAGTAATTTAAATGGTTACTTTAAAGTTCAATGGTTGTCAAGCAACTATACTCCAATAAAAATTTTTAAAAAAAGTTCAGTGACGTAGCAAGATCATCAGGAAAGTATCCTTTGGATGCAGGGGAAGAGAAATTGGATCTGGAGGGAAATTTCAACAGTATTTTTAAGATCTTCAGACTTTATTTGAGTCTGACATTCAACTGCATAGCAGCCTAAGAAAGAGGCCATCTGCCAGTTATTTATTGAGTAGTGACCTCACAGAAGAAGCTTCTTTCTGCCAAACAGGTGTTTCTTGACCATGTTTTCCGCACAGAGATATAAGCCTGTGTTTGTGATAGAAGAGTCCCGTTCCCCTGACAGGGTAGAGGTGAAGTGGAGAAGAGGTGTCTCCTGGCATGCCTTTAGTCCTGGCTTTTCTCTGTCTTGGAAGGGCGGGCACACCGCCAGGGACCGTCTGCTGATGGCTAATTGTGGTTTTCCTCTCTAGATTGTTGGTGACGCAGTAGGCTGGGGCTTTGTGGTGCGAGGCAGTAAGCCATGCCACATCCAGGCCGTGGATCCCAGTGGCCCAGCAGCCGCAGCAGGAATGAAGGTACCTCCAGTACAGCAGTGTCTAAATGCTTCTCGCTTTATTTCATTGTTTGGTGCCATCTGTACTTTCTCTCCCTGCATGTTTTGGTCCCATTTTTGTCATTTCCTTTTCCCTTTCTGAATGGGGGTGAAATGAAGCCAAGAGCGTATGAGGTAGCAACTAAAAGGATAAGTTTTTCTATCGCTCGGACTATTGCCTTCTTGGTCTCCAAACCTCCCTCGGTATTTTACATTTTCTCTCCTGAACCAATACTGAATTTGAAAAAAAGTTTCTTTTTGCTTAAATCTTATACAGTAACTCTACTGCTTTTGTTCAAAGTACATACTTGTGGTGTTTAAGCAGCCAAGACACAAGAAACAGTAAATAGTGAGAAAAAGAGAACAAAAGTTGTGGAGTTTGGAAGAGGAGATCTGGATTCTTTTATTGGTTTTTACTACTTACTAGCTCTTTGAACAAGTTCTGTAACATCTCAGAGCCTGTTTCCTCCTCTCTGAAATGATAATCATATTTCATTCTGCTGTTTTATGGATTAAATATGTCGAAACACTTGATAAAGTACAAAGAACTACGCAAACATCAAGAAACTGAGTGAATTGTGTAAGATTTTTGAAAATAATTTTTACACATTTTTAGTATTAAAGTAATGAATATTATTATTAAAGTAATGAATATTATTATAAATGAATATTAAAGTCAGAAAATTTGGAAAATACACACAGGCAGAAAAAAAAATAACTGCCTATAATCTTTCCTAGCTTAGAGATAATCACTCTTTACATTTTTAAGCAGCTCTTTTGAAGTATAATTGACATACATTAAAGTGTATCACTGTTAACATTTTGATTTATATTCTCCAGACTTCTTCTATGTATGTATACATATATATATATATATATATATATATATATATACGTATAAGTATATATATATATACACATTGTTTTTATTTGTAAAGAAATATGGTATAAGAGGATATTGAGAGCACTGGTTTTCTGCTTCAAAACACCTTTATCTAGCACAGTTTTGTTCTGTCATCTGTAAAATATTTCACAGAGGGTATTTATCTCTTGATTATCTGGGACCATGGGAGGATGCAGAAGACTTGAAAGCCACAGATTATTCCCCCCCTTTATTTCTTCAATACTTTCATCCTCTCCCCTCAGTCCTTTTCCTAGAGCAGTAAACCAGTGAAGCAATGGCATGGTTTGGATCTCCACAGCTCTGGTTTCCAGCACTTACCCTCTGGCAATGGTTTACCTACTAGAAAAGAGAGGTGGGCAGCCGAGACCAGCTCAAGGGAGCACAGAGCAGAGATTACGGCCAGTCTGGGTAACCGATGCTGGTAGGATTCAGGGTTGACTCTGCCCCCTGATTTGAACACCTCCTTCATACAGGGAGGCACAGGCTTCCTGTGTCTTGTGTTCTGGGTAAGTTACAGAAGCCTCGTTGGCTAAGTCCATCTGTATTAGAGGCCCTTCCTACATCCTCAGTATTGCAGTGGGCACAGCACCAAACAAACCCAGAGTAGGAAAGTTGGCCAGGAGCATTTGTATCTGCGCTGAGGCTGAATTTTTCATTTTCTAATGGAACTCTTGGCTGTGGGAAGAGTTTTATATTTTATTCCCACAGTAAAGTACCTCAGTATAAATTATTTCTGGCAGCGTGCTTTGGTTCTGAGCGTGCACTCACTTGCATGGGGCTTGAAGCCTACTTCCTTTGGGGAAAGCAATGGATTTACATTGCAGCTAAAGACGTTGTTTTGCTTAGCCAGGTGTATTTCATTGATTTTAGTCCATCTTTATTGATTAACATGCATAACTGTTCTAGACATTGTCAGTTGATTTCTTAATTAACTTCTGAATGTACATACCCTGATAGATGGGTAACCTGATACACTTTTGTCAATTTCAGAAGCTAACACTTCATACAGCTTATACTCTTAGTTTCTCAGTGGGGTGTACAATGGCTTTCATATGTTGTAGAGCAGTACAGAATTCAGTAGAACAGCGTTTCCAAAATTGTATTATACAGCTGTCTGGTCCAGCAAAATATCCTGTCCTGAGGTTCTGTGATCAAAACAGTTTTCAACTGCTGCACAGTTTATTCCCCTCTTAGAAATCTACAAAAAGCACATTAGCATACTAAAAATGCTGGGAAATCCAGCTGGGGGAAAAAAATCTGTTTAAATTATCTAACACAACATTTATCACTGAAATGAAATCTTAAAATATAGCCCTGTTCTAAAAACCTGCTTTTGATCAAATTCTGTATTAGAATGACTGTATTGAGATATTTTTGAATTGTACTATTGGTTAAATGAAGATGACAGGGATACCATGCTCGGAATTCCATGTAATTTACTTGTGTATGTTCATTTAAATCCATTACTTTGTTATAGAAAACACTGAATAATTTCCTATATTTACCATATGTATTTGTTATAGAATAACTTATATAAAAAGCCCTTTGTATAACCCAGGGGTCCCCAACTCCCGGGCCGCAGACCGGTGCTGGTCCGTGGCCTCTTAGGAACCGGGCCGCACAGCAGGAGGTGAGCGGCGGGTGAGTATGCGAAGCTTCATCTGCCGCCCCCCATCGCTCCCCATCGCTCCCCGTGTTACCACACCCGCCCTGGTCCAGGGAAAAATTGTCTTCCACGAAACCGGTCCCTGGTGCCAAAAAGGTCAGGGACCGCTGCTATAACCCAATCCTGGAGGCTTGTTACCACCAACCTGTCACATCACTGCTGCTCTTGAACTTCACGGCAGCGTGTCTGGTTGTGTGGAGCTCAGTTGGGGGGAAGGGGGTGCGCAGCGGGGGTGACCGTACAAGAGCCTGTCCTGGGGAAGGATCTGGTGACCTGGGCAGTGATCGACCTGCTTGGTCTGGGTGGTAGAAATTGCCCATCTGGTCAGAAGCCTCCTTTTAGCACCTCTGACTGGCAAGAGCTGACCCAGGACAGTGAAAAGTGTCCCACTTTGCCTTCCATGGCAGTCTCTACACGGAAGACCGGGCTCACGTCTCAGGTCTCAGCCCTCGTTTTCTCCTACTTTCCAATGTAGACAAAGCTTTACATCTGGGCCTTTGTGATCTTTCCATCCAGGGGAATTTTTCTACTTTCTGTGGCTGCTTAATTTCTCTGCTTTCCTTGCCAAAACAGAAATCGTTTTGTAACTAGTTTTTGTATATTTTACCATTTCTCGCTTTTTTTTTTAATTTTTTGAATTTTATTTTATTTATTTTTTTATACAGCAGGTTCTTATTAGTCATCCATTTTATACACATCAGTGTATACATGTCAATCCCAATTGCCCAATTCATCCCACCACCACCCCACCACCACCTCCACTTTCCCCCCTTGGTGTCCCTACGTTTGTTCTCTACATCTGTGTCTCCATTTCTGCCCAGCAAACCGGTTCATCTGTACCATTTCTCTAGGTTCCACATACATGCATTAATATACGATATTTGTTTTTCTCTTTCTGACTTACTTCACTCTGTATGACAGTCTCTAGATCCATCCACGTCTCATCAAATGACCCAATTTCGTTCCTTTTTATGGCTGAGTAATATTCCATTGTATATATGTACCACATCTTCTTTATCCATTCGTCTGTCGATGGACATTTAGGTTGCTTCCATGACCTGGCTATTGTAAATAGTGCTGCAATGGACATTGGGGTGTATGTGTCTCTTTGAATTATGGTTTTCTCTGGGTATATGCCCGTAGTGGGATTGCTGGGTCATATGGTAATTCTATTTTTAGTTTTTAAGGAAACAACATACTGTTTTCCATAGTGGCTGTATCAATTTACATTCCCACCAACAGTGCAAGAGGGTTCCCTTTTCTCCACACCCTCTCCAGCATTTATTGTTTGTAGATTTTCTGATGATGCCCATTCTAACTGGTGTGAGGTTGTACCTCATTGTGGTTTTGATTTTCATTTCTCTAATAATTAGTGATGTTGAGCAGCTGTTCATGTGCTTCTTGGCCATCTGTATGTCTTCTTTGGAGAAATGTCTATTTAGATCTTCTGCCCATTTTTTGATTGGATTGTTTGTTTTTTAATATTGAGTTGCATGAGCTGTGTGTATATTTTGGAGATTAATCCTTTGTTGGTTGATTCGTTTGCAAATATTTTCTCCCATTCTGAGGGTTGTGTTTTCGTCTTGTTTGTAGTTTCCTTTGCTTTGCAAAAGCTTTTAAGTTTCCTTAGGTCCCATTTGTTTATTTTTGTTTTTATTTCCATTACTCTAGGAGGTGGATCAAAAAAGATCTTGCTGTGATTTATGTCAGAGTGTTCTTCTTATGTTTTCCTCTAAGAGTTTTATAATGTCTGGTCTTACATTTAGGTCTCTAATCCATTTTGAGTTTATTTTTGTGTATGGTGTTAGGGAGTGTTCTAGTTTCATTCCTTTATATGTAGCTGTCCAGTTTTCCCAGCACCACTTATTGAAGAGACTATCTTTTCTCCATTGTGTATCCTTGCCTCCTTTGTCATAGATTAGTTGACCATAGGTGCGTGGGTTTATCTCTGGGCTGTCTATCCTGTTCCATTGATCTATATTTCTGTTTTTGTGCCAGTACCATATTGTCTTGATTACTGTAGCTTTGTAGTATAGTCTGAAGTCAGGGAGTCTGATTCGCCAGCTCTGTTTTTTCCCCTCAAGACTGTTTGGGTATTCGGGGTCTTTTGTGTCTCCATACAAATTTTAAGAATTTTTGTCCTAGTTCTGTAAAAAATGCTACTGGTAATTTGATAGGGATTGCATTGAATCTGTAGATTGCCTTGGGTAGTATAGTCATTTTTACAATATCGATTCTTCCAATCCAAGAACATGGTATATCTCTCCGTTTGTGTCATCTTTGATTTCTTTCATCAGTGTCTTATAGTTTTCTGAGTACAGGTCTTTTACCTCCTTAGGTAGGTTTATACCTAGGTATTTTATTCTTTTGGTTGCAGTGGTGAATGGGATTGTTTCCTTAATTTCTCTTTCTGATCTTTCGTTGTTAGCGTATAGGAATGCAGGAGATTTCTGTGCATTAATTTTGTATCCTGCAACTTTACCAAATTCATTGATTAGCTCTAGTAGCTAATCCTAAAGATTATGATTTTCTATGTGTAGGATTTTAGGATTTTCTATGTGTAGTATGTCATCTGCAAGCAGTGACAGTTTTACTTCTTCTTTTCCAATTTGTATTCCTTTTATTTCTTTTTCTTCTCTGATTGCCATGGCTATGACGTCCAAAACTATGCTGAATAATAGTGGTGAGAGTAGACATCCTTGTCTTGTTCCTGATCTTAGAGGAAATGCTTTCAGTTTTTCACCATTGAGAATGACGTTTGCTGTGGGTTTGTTGTATATGGCCTTTATTCTGTTGAGGTAGCTTCCCTCTATGCCCACTTTCTGGAGAGTTTTTATCATAAATGGGTGTTGAATTTTGTCAAAAGCTTTATCTGTATCTATTGAGATGATCATATGGTTTTTATTCTTCAATTTGTTAATATGGTGTATCACATGGATTGATTTGCGTATATTGAAGAATCCTTGTATCCCTGGGATAAATCCCACTTGATCATGGTGCATGATCCTTTTAATGTGTTGTTGGATTCTCTTTGCTAGTATTTTGTTGAGGATTTTTGCATCTCTATTCATCAGTGATATTGGTCTGTAATTTTCTTTTTTTGTAGTATCTTTGTCTGGTTTTGGTATCAGGGTGATGGTGGCCTCATAGAATGAGCTTGGGAGTGTTCCTTCCTCTGCAATTTTTTGGAAGAGTTTGAGGATAGGTGTTAGCTCTTCTTAAATGTTTGACAGAATTCACCTGTGAAGCCATCTGGTCCTGGACT
This sequence comes from Balaenoptera musculus, assembly GCF_009873245.2. Taxonomy (NCBI): domain Eukaryota; kingdom Metazoa; phylum Chordata; class Mammalia; order Artiodactyla; family Balaenopteridae; genus Balaenoptera; species Balaenoptera musculus. The sequence continues at coordinate 19,205,018 of NC_045801.1, read as the reverse complement.
TTTGTTTGTTGGAAGATTTTTAATCACAGTTTCAATTTCATTACTTGTGATTTGTCTGTTCATATTTTCTATTTCTTCCTGGTTCAGCCTTGGAAGGTTATACCTTTCTAAGAATTTGTCCATTTCTCCCAGGTTGTCCATTTTATTGGCTTAGGTTGCTCGTAGTAGTCCCTTATGATGCTTTGTATTTCTGTGGTGTCTGTTGTAACTTCTTTTTCATTTCTAATTTTATTGATTTGAGTCCTCTCCCTCTTTTTCTTGATGGGTCTGGCTAAAGGTTTATCAATTTTGTTTTTCTTCGCAAAGAACCAGCTTTTAGCTCTATTGATCTTTGCTATTGTTTTCTTTGTTTCTATTTCATTTATTTCTGCTCTGATCTTTATGATTTCTTTCCTTCTGCTAACTTTGGGTTTTGTTCTTCTTTCTCTAGTTTCTTTAGGTGTAAGGTTAGATTGTTTACTTGAGATTTTTCTTGTTTCTTAAGGTAGGCTTGTATTGCTATAAACTTCGCTCTTAGAACTGCTTTTGCTGCATCCCATAGGTTTTGGATCATCGTGTTTTCATTGTCATTTGTCTCTAGGTATTTTTTTATTTCCTCTTTGACTTCTTCAGTGATCTCTTGGTTATTTAGTAACGTATTGTTTAGCCTCCATGTGTTTGTGTTTTTTACGTTTCTTTCCCTGTAATTGATTTCTAATCTCATAGTGTTGTGGTCAGAAAAGATGCTTGATATGATTTCAGTTTTCTTAAATTTACCGAGGCTTGATTTGTGACCCAAGATGTGATCTGTCCTGGAGAATGTTCCATGTGCACTTGAGAAGAAAGTGTAATCTGCTGTTTTTGCATGGAATGTCCTATAAATATCATTTAAATCTATCTGGTCTATTTTGTCATTTAAAGCTTGTGTTTCCTTATTAATTTTGTGTCTGGATAATCTGTCCATTGGTGTAAGTGAGGTGTTAAAGTCCCCCACTATTATCATGTCACTGTTGATTTCCTCTTTTATAACTGTTAGCAGTTGCCTTATGTATTGAGGTGCTCCTATGTTGGGTGCATATATATTTATAATTGTTATATCTTCTTCTTGGATTGATCCCTTGATCATTATGTAGTGTCTTTCCTTGTCTCTTGCAACATTCTTTATTTTAAAGTCTATTTTATCTGATATGAGTATTGCTACTCCAGCTTTCTTTTGATTTCCATTTGCATGGAATATCTTTTTCCATCCCCTCACTTTCAGTCTGTATGTGTCCCTAGGTGTGAAGTCGTCTCTTGTAGACAGCATATATATATGGGTCTTGTTTTTGTATCCATTCAGCTAGCCTGTGTCTTTTGGTTGGGGCATTTAATCCATTCACGTTTAAGGTAGTTTTCGATATGTATGTTCCTATTACCATTTTCTAATTGTTATGGGTTTGTTTTTGTGGGTCCTTTTCTTCTCTTGTGTTTCCCACTTAGAGAAGTTCCTTTGACATGTGTTGTAGAGCTGGTTTGGTGGTACTGAATTCTCTTAGCTTTTGCTTGTCTGTAAAGCTTTTAATTTTTCTGTCGAATCTGGATGAGATCCTTGCCGGGTAGAGTAATATTGGTTGTAGGCTTTTCCCTTTCATCACTTTAAATATATTGTGCTACTCCTTCTGGCTTGTAGAGTTTCTGCTGAGAAATCAGCTTTTAACTTTATGGGAGTTCCCTTGTATGTTATTTGTCATTTTTCCCTTGTTGCTTTCAATAATTTTTCTTTGTCTTGAATTTTTGTCAATTTGATTACTATGTGTCTAGGCGTGTTTCTCCTTGGGTTTATCCTGCCTGGTACTCTCTGTGCTTCCTGGACTTGGGTGGCTCTTTTCTTTTCCCATGTTAGGGAAGTTTTTGACTATAATCTCTTTAAATATTTTCTCGGGTCCTTTCTCTCTCCTCCTTCTGGGACCCTTGTAATGCAAATGTTGGTGCGTTTAATGTTGTCCCAGAGGTCTCTTAGGCTGTCTTCATTTCTTTTCATTCTTTTTTCTTTATTCTGTTCTGCAGCAGTGAATTCCACCATTCTGTCTCCCAGGTCACTTATCCGTTCTTCTGCTTCAGTTATTCTGCTGTTGATTCCTTCTACTGTATTTTTCATTTCAGTTATTGTATTGTTCATCTCTGTTTGTTTGTTCTTTAATTCTTCTAGATCTTTGTTAAGCATTTCTTGCATCTTCTCAATCTTTGCCTCCATTCGTTTTCCGAGGTCCTGTATCATCTTCACTCTCATTATTCTGAATTCTTTTTCTGGAAGGTTGCCTATCTCCACTTCATTTAATTGTTTTTCTGGGGTTTTATCTTGTTCCTTCATCTGCTACAAAATCCTCTGCCTTTTCTTTTGTCTATCTTTCTGTGAATGTGGTTTTCCTTCCACAGGCTTCAGATTTGTAGTTCTTCTGCTTCTGCTGTCTGCCCTCTGGTGGATGAGGCTATCTAAGAGGCTTGTCCCATTTCTCGCTTTTATTTTACCTTTTAATGAGGCTTGGAAAATTTTAAGAAGTAGGCCACCAGTGTGTGTACAGGTCAGCCCCAGAGTGAAGAGGCTGAATTCCATATTCCCCTCTTAACACTTCTCGACCTTTCCAGACCCAGAGGAGAGCTCTTTGCCTGGTTTAACGGGAACCCTTCCCCCATGACGAGGGGAGACTGTCATGCCTGTATTAAAATTTCCTTCTCTAGAAGCTCTGGAAGAACTCCAGAGAAAATGTGTCCTTAGGGAGAGTGATAAGATCCACCCAGCTCCTTTTCTGGATGAGATGGAGAAGTCTGTGATCTAGCCCCAATTCCCAGAGCTCTTCATACTCACAACCTCCTCGTAGCTGACCCAGGCTGCTGGGGGTGGGTCAGGCAGCTAAGTTGCAGGAGGGGATTGCTGAGATGTAGGCCAGGGAAGGTTCCACCTTGACTTCAGTTGTAAATGGAATTGAGTTTTAAGTGTTTTGGTCAAAAGACTTTTGCATCATCTCCAGCTTGTATGAAAATTTTATTTTTACTCTAGTCCATTTCCCTTCTTCCCTTCCAATTACCTTCTCCTCCTCATGCAGTAATAGCGTATTTGTCCCCAGAGACCAAAAAGGGAACAGATGTTACCAGAGGCCCCAAACTATAACCTTACTTTTCAGTTTTGTCTCAATCAAGATGAACGTAAAAAAGAGAACAATTAATTACACCTTTGCTGATAAGTTTCTATATTATTTCATATTCCTCTCCACCCCCTTACGGCCTAGAGAACAACAGCAGTAGTATCATTAGAATTCTCACTTGATCCACCATTTTTTAATTTGGAGTTATTTTTATTTTGAAGGTTCTTTTACCTAAAAAATGAAATCTGTAAACCTCTGGCTTAGAAGACCTTTCCTTGGCATTGCAACTCTAGAATAGAACATGAAATACAGGACCCATCAAAAGTTGAGTCAACCCATGCAATGCATTTTCATCTGAAAGAGGTTGTTCTGTACATTCTCCCTTTGGCCACCCTTCACTCATCCTTTAGCAATTCCATACCAGTAACTTCTGGTTCATTTCAACACAATGGGGAAAGGAGGAAAGAAGAGAAAAAACAATAATTTATTGAGTGTCTTCTGTATGCCTGACCTTGCACCATGCTAGCCCCTTTCTGTACATGAGTCCACTTCATATCAGCAGCTAAATACTAAAATCCTGAAGGAAGAAATGATTCCAGGAGGAATACTTCTATTTCTTACCTCTTTTCCTCTACTTTGAAAAGGAATAAAGTTCCTCCCCCAGAATAGTCTACTGGCTACAGTCTAATGAATATCACTTAAACTTGGCTTCATGTTGCAACCTTTAATGACATCCTCTTTTCTGATTTTATCACATCAAGTCTAAACCCATTTCTGGGTCACATTCTCTATCATAACTTCATTTTCCCTGATCCTCTAGTAGCTATCTTCCACTCTAGTCAGGGCAGAATTTTTACATTTCACAGATACATCATGAGTGTGCCTAGGTCTGCCCCTCAAGTAAATCTAATTACTTGACTCTGATTGTTAAAACCTTATTGGCTTCCCATGACAATGAAAATAAATTCCAGACACCTTCTATGGCCCTCAAAGTACAAGATCTGGGCCCTTTTGATTAGAACATTATCTATAACCCTGTTTTGCTTGCAACTCCATTGGCCTCAGGCTGAATGACTGGTTCCTTTGTTGTCATTCAAGTCTCAGATTCAATGTCAATTTTTCAGGGAAGCCTTTCTTAAATACCCTGTCTTCCTCCAGTTACTCTTTATCATATTACCCTGTCTTATTTTTTCAAGACATAACATTTATCAGAATCAGATAATAGTACTTAACATTTATTATTTATCTGTCTCCAGTAGCTCCATAAATGTACGGACCTTGTCTGTCTTAACTACTATAATCCCAGTACTCAGCACAATTCCTGGCATTTAGTAAGCACTGGAAGCAAATTTGTTGAATGATCCAGTGAATCGGTGCTTCTATAGAAAGGCTAAGGAATTCACTCATTGAACACCTGCATTGTGTTCCCATGCATTTCACACACATTATATCTTTTATTGTTCTTATACCTTTTGAAGGGGGGGTGGGCCGTGTTCTCCCTACCTTGCAAATGAGGAAACTGAGACCCAGTTGATCCTTTTCCCAAGGTCACCCAGCTTGTAAATGTTAGAGCTAGGTTAGAACCTGGTCTCTCCACCCCAAAGTCCTCATAATGCTTCCTATTGCATTACTTCAAAAACTACAAACCCACGAGGTAGAGCCCAATAGATGATATAGTCCAATAAAACCTTACACCCTTTGTGAACTGCTCATGGATGCATGACCTTTCATGTCTCCTGAGTGGAGAATTTGTATTCAATTCAAGATGAATTGTTGCGGTGGTCACACGTTCACCTGCCTTGGCTTGAAGAAGATCAAATAAATGATGTTTATTCTTGGCACCAGCCCCTCACCCAGGTCAGGGCTAGATCTTGCAGGATCATCCAAGTGAAAGATGTAACAAAAAATCCACTTCTGTTAGTTTAATCAAACACTTACCAGAGGAAACCATTCAGCCTTCAGACTGTGAAGGAATTTGAGCCATATTTACAAATAAGAAACAAAAGATATCCTTGCTGTTTTCTGGAAAGTTTATTTTTTTCTGGTGGGAATAATTAAATCCTGTGAGAAACAGTATTCAAGTTCACGCAACCCTGTGCCAACTCTCAGAGGGATTTCAAGACTCCTGGCTTCTTTTCTTGTTTCCTGCTGTGATGAATTGATGGATGTGGACGTATGGGGCCTCTTTGCCCTGTTTGTTTGTTTCTTTGTATGTTTATATGGAGACAAAACCATCTGAGTCAGAGTAAGGAATTAGTGGCCATTGTGTTCTTTTTTTCTCCTTTCAAAAATTCCTATTTCTCTTTTAGAAGAAAAATGTCAAAATCCTGCTTTTTGATCTTTCCTCCCCATGTCCACAAACCTGTATATTCCATGGAATTTTCCTCCTGAACCAAAAGAGGCCAGGTTGGGCAAACCATCCCAAGTCCCTAATTAATTTAGCCAGGACAGTTTGGGCACTGAAGTAGCAAATGGTGGGATGATAATCAACACATATGAAAAAAATTGCATACTGTGATATTTTAAAAGTAGTTCCTTTCCAGTTGAGTTCAGAAAAGTCATATGTGGGGATAAAAAGGGTTGTCTGATGCACTGTGCTATGTCTTATTCTAGCGGAGGTGTCAGTTTCTCAGTCAACAGGAAGTGGAAGGGTCAGTGTTCCTTTGCTCACCATTGGGCATGGTGGGCGGAGAGAGATGATCACTCTCTCTCTGTGGGGGGCCCTGCCAGCACCAGAGGCCACTTCTCAGGGCCTTAGCTCAGACCTCTTTTCTGCTCCATGCCCTTCCTTGGCAGAGAACCATCCCTCATGTCAAGCGCTGGCAGCCCTGGAGAAGACAGGGCAACTTTGCACAGTTCTTTGTTCACTTAGTATTTCTTGACTACCTACCATGAGCCAGACATCATGTTAGGCCTTCATGGGATTTAAGGTCTAAAGAGGGAGAGAGACATTCATCACATATTTCCACTCTGAAGTGTATAATTATAAACAGAGATGAGAGCTGTGAAGAAAAGGACCAGTGCTTCTCATTTGTGTAGAACAGTGGGAGGGATGACAGGGAAACTTCCCCGAGGGAGGAATGCTTGAGGTGAGACCAAAAGAATGAATAGAAATCAAGTAAACCTAAGTGTATCTGTGTACGTATGCATGCACATGGTTGGAGTGTGTTCACGTGTGCAGGTGTGCGCACACGCGCGCGCACACACACACACACACACACACACACAGGGTTTATTCCATATAGAAGAAACCCAGAATGGAACATAGTTCCTTGGAAGAAAAGAATGACAGCTAAGACTTGACTGCAGTGTAAAGAAAATTTTGGAAGGAGGGGTAGCAGTGAGTTAGAGCAGTGTTTCTCAACCTATTTTTTATTATCTTTCCCTTCAGGAGCCTTTTCAAGATGTTTTTTTTTTTTCCTTACTCATCTCTCCCCCATGAAATGTGGATACCACAGATAACTATATACCTGTTTATGGACTATATGTATGTGCGTATATGTATGTATATGTTTCATACATAAAAAGAGGAAGATTGTTTTTTCATATGCTAAGAGGTAGGAAAAAAACTACCTAGGTCACCCCCAGTGAAAATGCACAAGTTAGGGGAGGAAAGCTTAAGAGATTTATAAAATTGTGTTTTGAATTGAATCATAATTTTCGTATGACAAAATACACAGCTTTTAAAAATTTATTTATTTATTTATTTATTCATTTATTTATTTTGGCCGCACTGCGCAGCTTGCGGGATCTTATTTCCCTGACCAGGGATCAAACCTGCGCCCTCACCACTGAAAGCGCCGAGTCCTCACCACTGGACCGCCAGGGAATTCCCAACACAGCTTTTAAGTATATAGTTTGATAGGTTTTGTCAAATGTATGCACCTGTGTAACTGCCAATCGGCACATAGAACATTTCCCTACTCCAGAAAGTTCCCTCCTGCCTCTTTGCAGTCAGTCCCCTCCCACCAGAGGCAACCACTGTTATGAGTTCTGTCACCAGAAATTAGTTTAGACTTAGAGTCAGACAGAATCCTGGCTCCCCTCCTCATGGCTCCGTGATGTTCGGCACATTATTTCATTTCTCTGGGCCTTTTTCTCATCCGGTAAATGAGGACATATGTGGAGTCCTCCTCACAGGGCTGGTGAGGGAGGCGGGTTGCCCTTCCTTCCCCGCAGGGTGACTGTAAGGAATACGTCTCGAAGAGGTGTTCCTAGCTTGCGGAATAAGTCTGAGCATTTCTTCAATCCTGGAAATCCTTCTCAAATTCCCTGAGCACCAGCCTTGCCACTCTAAGTTGCCATTTGCCTTGTGACCTGAGAATTCTGCCCAGTCCTCCCACTTCCCCCATGTTTCTGCTCCTAAGCTCATCTAGAAAGCCACACTCTGCTGTGGCGAGGAAGAACAGCAAAGGGGAATGTGAAAGAATGGTCAAAGAGATAGGAGGAAAATGGAGTACTGAGGCTGCAAGGTCCTTTCTGACGGATTTCATCCACTAGCACTTTCAGAAATCTCTCAGAAACTGCCATATATACACCACTATGTATAAAATAGATAACTAATGAGAACCTACTGTATAGCACAGGGAACTCTACTCAATGCTCTGTGGTGATCTAAATGGGAAGGAAATCAAAGAAAGAGTGGATGTATGTATACGTATGACTGATTCGCTTTTCTGTGCAGCAAGAAACTAACACAACATTGTAAAGCAACTATACTCCAATAAAAATTAATTTTAATAAAATCTCCCAGAAAATTCCCAGAAGTCATGTCTGACTTCTCCTGGCCATTCTTCTTCCTTTCATCTGACCCATCACATTCCCTTTACTTGTGGCCCATCCCACATTCACCGAGGGCTCAAGTTTCTCATTTGTGTTTGGCACCAGGTCATGTCATAAAGAGCCCAGGCTTGGGCGTCAGGCACCAGATGTTTGAGGCCCAACTTCACCACTTCCATAGGACCCAGGATAACTACTTAAACTCTAGGCCTCAAATTCTTCACCTTTTTTTTTTTAAATCGATGTATCGTGGATGGACAATATTATTTAAGTTTCAGGTGTACAACATAGTGATTAACAATTTTTAAAGGTTATTCTCCATTTATAGTTATTATAAAATTGGCTATATTCCCTGTGTTATACAATAGATTCTTATAGCTTATGTATTTTATACATAATAGTTTGTACCTCTTAATCCCCTACCCCTATTTGCCCTCCCCCCTTAAATTCTTCACCTTTAAAATGGCACTTATAATAGTTACAATTAAATGAAATGTGTCCTAGCACAGTATCTGGCTCATAATAAACAATAAGTATTTGTAGGTGTCATGTATTATATTGCTTGTTAGAATCTTTGTGTTGGTCTTCTGGCCGACTCTCGCTTAAATAAATTTATATTTACAAACACATAACGCAGAGTAACAAAACAGTAGCCAAAATGGGATATCATGGGAGGCAGAATCTATGTAATCATATGTTTCTGCCATATTGCAGCATGCCATTACAATTCTATCACTTTCTTAGAAATGCTAAATCTCTGTTTCTCATCTTAAAATGGCAGTGTTAATTGCTTCATGGCATGACTGTGAGGATAAATAAGAAAATGTGTATGAAGTATCAAGCCCCTTGCCTGTCACAGAGTACCATTTGGTGAGTATCAGCTAACATATTTCATCAAATATAAGGTGCATCGATCATAAGATGTGACCCGATTTCAGAGTTGTTAAAAGGTGCATCTGAAAATAAGTGATTATTGGCATTACATCCAATTTCAGCCCTACTGACTGCTATACGCGTATCAGTGGGTTTGTTTTCACGTCTTGCTAAGCTTGTTTAACACTGAGGTGAAACTAAACACTTTTAATCAGAACTGTAGAAAAAGGAACCTTTTACAAAGCAAAGACACGGGAAGTGTTAGAAATATCTCGGTATAATCCTGAGCTGTTCCTAAGTAGATCTGCAATGGGATCTAATACTGGCTTTCTTTGTGCTGGATCCCTGGAGGCAGGAAGAAGGGCAAGTACTGAGAAATGGACACCCCTGGGACCCCTCGGGCCTTAATAGATTAGGTGGTAACTTTATTTTTCTGGGTCACAACTAAATAATTAGTGAGAGGCCAAATCCTGTCAACCCTCTGAAGGACTCCACAAAACCAGTCACCCCAAGACTGTCTCCAGGTGTAAAGTCAGGGACCTCCCCCAGACTGACCTGTATCTGGAAGAAATTCAAAGCTGTCCCAACCCAGGCAAGACATCTCTTTCCAAAGCTGTACTCCTGGATTTATCCATAAACAATCCAAGTATCATGGGAAGTAAAGATAAATATAGTAGCATCTTTAGTGTCTCCACTTGTGTGTGACTTACAGAAGATTCCACAGTTTAAGGCTATATATCAGTTACAGTTAGCTTCCTTTATGAACGAAGTAAAATCTTCATAAACAGTGGTTAAGACTAGTATTTCTTTTTTTTTTAATTTATTTATTTTTTTATCTTTGGCTGCATTGGGTCTTCGTTGCTGTGCACGGGCTTTCTCCAGTTGCAGCGAGTGGGGGCTACTCTTCCATGCAGTGCACGGACTTATTGCGGTGGCTTCTCTTGTTGCAGAGCATGGGCTCTAGGGGCACGGGCTCAGTAGTTGTGGCATACGGGCTTAGTTGCTCCGCGGCATGTGCGATCTTCCCAGACCAGGGCTCGAACCCATGTCTCCTGCATTGGCAGGCAGATTCTTAACCACTGTGCCACCAGGGAAGTCCCTAGACTAGTATTTCTTTGCCATGTAAAAGCTGGAAAAAAGTCAGTTCAAGGCTGAGATATGTCTCTGAGGTTTCTGATTTCCCACTTTGTGTGTTTTCACTTTGCTCGGCTTCCGTTCGCAAGGCCACTTCATGGTCTAGGATGGCTGCTGTGACTCTAGCCATTAGGTTTACTTCCTGAAAGTTGCACACACTACTTCTGTTTATATTCCATTGATTAGAACGTAACCACACATGGCCACACTGCAAGGGCTTGCATGGCTGCAAGGGAATCTGGGAAATGTTGAGTTTATTCTGGGTGACTCTTATGGGTTCAGTTGTATACTGGTCCCAAAAAGATATATTGAAGTCCTAACCCCCAGTACCTGAGAATGTGACCTTATTTGGAAATAGGGTCTTAACAGAGGTAATCAAGTTAAGATAAGGTCATTAGGACTTAATCCAATATGACTGGTACACTTATAAAAAGGGTATATTTGGACATAGAGACGGATCCACACAGAATAAAGATAATGTGAAGGCGTACATGGAGAAGATGGCCATGTGACTGGAGAGATGCATCTACAAGCCAAGGAGTGCCAAGGATTGCCAGCCAACATCAGACGCTGGAAGGTACAGGGAAGGATTCTCCCCTAGAGCCATCAGAAAGAGCATGGCCCGCTGATACCTTAATTTCATACTCCTAGCCTCCAGAACAATGAGACAATGGATTTCTGTTGTTTTAATCCACCCTGTTTTTGGTATTTGTCATGGTAGCCCTAGGAAACTAATACAGCGACCATGTCCAGAAAAAAAAAAAAGGAGGTTCTATTAGTAAAGAGAGTGGGGACCGTGGATCTTGGAGGACAACTAATAGTTTCTGTCATTGACCAGAGAGAGCTGTACAAACATCCTTCAACTAATATTTATTGAGTACCTACTGCATATGGTGCCCTGTGGGGTCTGCTGGTGGGCAAAGCAAGTAAGGCTCCTGCCCTTGTGGAGCTTCAGGTCGAATGATGAAGCAGATATTAATTATTCACTCAAGTATTTAATTATAAACTGTAATATGTGTGTTTGACAGGAACATTACTGGGTGCAAGACTTGGGGTCTCAGATACACGTTTTTGTAAGTTTGCATATTTCATTCATTTTGAGAATTCCACACTGAAGACTACAAAGTCATATGCTGAGTCTGCCATTTTGCCTTGAGCTTCAGAGTCTCTTAATTTCACCTATCATTTTATTTTTCTGCCAGATAAAGTCAAATATTGTTGGTATTACAGTCACAACTTACAATTCTCAGAGGAGAGCCTATGAGAGAAAGTGAAATGATGGAGAGCAAGATGAAAAAACAGTAGTCTGGCAGAGGTCAGGTCACTGGAAGGGGAATTATGGATGTTGAGTTGATTGAATGCTTTGTTTTGCACATTCCTGTTCCTCCTCCAGTCTCTTCTGTCTCAGTAAATATCATTACCATCCACCCAGGTGCTGGGGCCAGAGACCTAAAAGTCATGCTTGCTTTTTTCTTTTCCCTCCAATTCAAGATGCTTCCAAAATGTATCCCAAATGCACCTGTTTTTCTTTATTTTCCCAAATCCTAACCACTGTCCTCTCTCCCCAGGACGACTGTGGCTCTAATTGGGCTCCTTACATCGACTCTTGTAGCCTTATAATCCATTCCCCACCTAGCAACTGAAAACAATCAGGTCTGCCACTCCCCTGCTTGAGAGCCTTTGTTGGTTTCACTTTGCAATTAGGGTAACATCTAAAAGGTTACCTTGGACTCACAGCCCCATGTGATCTGACCTCTCCCTGTCTTTCAAATCTTCTCTCCTTGCCTCCTTCCTCTTTGCTCGCCTCCATTACCACCTTTTAGTTCCTCAAACCAGTGATTGCTTTCTCTCCGGGAGGCATTTGCACTTGCTGTTTCCTCCACCTGGAATTCTCTTCTCATCTCTCCTTATCTTTCATACCTCACCTTACACGTCTCCTTTTTAGTTAGGATGGGAAGTCTTCATAGCACTTCTGCCCACATTTCATTGGCTGGAATTGTGTTGTGCGGTCACTTCAAAGGGGCTGGGAATTTGAATATTTTATTTTCCAACTTTCATAGGGCGAGAGAAAGAGTGGATGGGATGAGGTGAGGCGAATCAAACTAACAGTATCTACCAGAGCCCCTCACTTCTCTCCTTTATACCTTCCTGTCTATTTTCTTCATAGATATGTATTTATTTTCTTTGAACCTCTCTAAGACATAGGCTCTATGAGGGCAGGGATAGTATCTAATCCTTTTTCCTTTTTTAAAAAATATTTATTTATTTATTTATTTATTTATTTATTTATTTATTTGGTTGCGCCAGGTCTTAGTTGTGGCAGGCGGGCTCCTTAGTTGCAGCTCGCCTGCTCTTTAGTTATGGCACATGTGCTCCTTAGTTGTGGCTTGTTGGCTCCTTAGTTGTGGCACGTGAACTCTTAGTTGCAGCATGCATGTGGGATCTAGTTCCCTGACCAGGCCCCCTGCATTGGGAGCCCAGAGTCTTAACCACTGCACCACCAGGGAAGTCCCTCTAATCCTTTTTCTTTTTTAACTATGTGCTCAATGAATGTTTGATGAGTCAATAAATTGACTTTGGTGAGTAGAGAGAGTGGAGACTCAAGTCTAGGCACTATCTCTGCTTTACTAGAGTAAAACGGCTTATTAGAGTAGCAGGTAGCCAGTGGAATTTCATTCTAGCACCTACCACACCACATGACACTTAATAGGTGCTCACTATTTTTAAAAATCTCAATTAATTGATTCCATTTATTCAAGTCTTAAATAATTGGAAGTTGATCCCCAAAGCTCTATCATTATATTCTAAGATAGACAGACAAATATAAAATGTACTGCAGACCAGCAGCAAGCATATAGTTCATATGAAAATCGCTAGCATCTTGCCTTGTACAAAGTTGGTACCCATTTTTGTTTTTTAAAAGAATTTGAGCATGTCCATGGATGTCCAGACAATATATTATTTAAGATAAGGAGGCAGATGGCATTGAATATAGTTGTATAAAAAGGTAGTTTTTCCATGTAACATTTTGGGGTGCATGTTCGATCCTTTCAGTAGATTTAATGGAGAACTAGTGAAAACAGTTCTAAGACCAATTAAAGCAACATTTGTTGAGTGATATTACATGCTGGGCACTGTGCTAGGTGCATTATCTCTGATCATTGATAATAACAATTCTGGACGTAGGTTTTTGTCTCCATTTTTACAGATGGAAAAAAATGAGGTTCAGAAGGGTTAAGAACTTTGCCTAAGGTTAAGACATATCTGAATTCAGATATGCCTGGCTCTAGATTCTGTGCTTTGGAACCATTATTGTAAATGTGTGGGACTGATTATATCAAGAGAAGATATAAGCCAAAAATGCCCTTAATATATCATAGGGATTTAGATGATCCTATGGACAGAAGGATAATATTGCATTTGGGTCTGCTCTGTATTGGCTCTTGTATAGCTATGTCCTTCAAGAACATGACACTGATAGGTGGCATTCTTGTGAGTTAAGAAATTCAAATCAATAAAATGTTTAAAAGTAAAGGATTGAGCTTTGAAAACTAGAAAGAGTATGTCCTTATCTCTGAGCTTTCTGTATCCCAGGATTTGAGCAGCCCAAATCTGTGTATCATTAGGCTGTAATATGATACTCAGCATTTAAGCTGGGCTCCTGAATGAATATTTTCTGTTGGTCAGAAGCCTGAAAGCATGAATCTTAGTGTCTCGGGATACCAAGGGTAGATCCTGACGATGTGATCATAGAGAGCCTCAAGCAACATCCGTACTAAGCATTGTCAGATACCTTGTTCCACTCAGGGCTTTAGTTCCACTCAGGGTTTTTCTTCATTCTGTGTTTTGTCTGACACTGGTTCAAGTTCTCATTCTGGCTTAGTCCTATCTTTAGACTTGTCCCCCTTTGCCCTAAGACTTCATTTTCTGCTTCATTTATCCTTCAGCCCCCGTGCACACACATACTCTTTCCACCAGTCCTACTGTGCAACCAGAGTGCAGCATCTACAGAAGACCTCCAGATTGGCAGGGACCCAGGATGCTCTGATCCCCACAGGACCTCTCTAGGCCAGTAAAGATTTTGCCGGTCTTTTGACATCCCTTTCAAACTAGTTTGACTTCTGGGAGGTGAAAGAAGCCATTGACAACCTTTAATGCTTATTGGCTACATTTTATTCTTGGCTGTTATCCAGGATTTTTCATTGGGTAGATTTACAAATGTGTTTGAAATTCACCCATATAAAAATGTCTGTTGAATTTCCAACACCAATAGTAGTGTTATTTCCACTACCAGTAATCAGAAACTTAGAGTTAAAAAGATTCCCCTGGTTCTTGACATTATTTAGGTCATAATTATGACCCCATTATTTAGGGGTCATATGCCTCTTTGAGAATCCAGTGACAGCTATGGGCACTCTTCCTAGGAAAAAAGGGTGTGTGTGTGTGTGTGTGTGTGTGTGAGAGAGAGAGAGAGAGAGAGAGAACCACATTTGCACACAGTTTCATGCTGTTCGTGGATCATCTAAAACTTATCTTTGGACCCCAGGATAAAAATCTCCCAGTCTAATCTCCTCATTTTACAGGTAAAGAAGGTAAAGCCCACAGAAGTGAAATGACTTATTCAGGGTTAAGGGAGATAAGCAGGACTAGGATGTGAACACTCCTGACCAAGCTGTGAAATAGTGTGTGTGTAATCTATCAGCTTTAACGCCTGGCCCAGGGGACACCCAGTTTATATTATATCCATCCCTTCTCTACCCCACCCCTACCATCATATTCATTTCAGTGATTAATATGATATGCGCTGTTTTGAGTTTATATTATGTTCAACTGTTTTTAATAGTAATAATGAAGATGCCTTGCTTTGGTAAAACATGTGTCAGAGAATATTACATTTCTCACAACTTCCTGATACAGAGCTGAATAAGTACTGTTAACTCCATTTTACATGTAAGAAAATCAAAGACCCAAGTAAATTGTTCAGGGCCAAGTGAAGAGTGAATTCCAGCTCTTCTCATGCCGTGAATTCCATTTTGGGGGTACTGGACTGTCATCTAATTCTCTTGTTTAAAACAAGCATAAGCAAGAACATGAAGGTCCTTGAACGAATGCCCAGACCAGTGTTTCTCAACCTTCACTATCCCTCAGAATCACCTGGGAAACGCCTACAAAATACCCAAAGGTAGGGACTCAGTTGGTCTGGGGTGAGGCTCAGACATCAGTACTTTTCAGAAACTCCCAGGTGATTTAAATGTGCAGCAGCCAAGAGTGAGGAATATCATCCCAGACCTCTTTTTTTTTTTTTTTTGAACATTTAAAAAATTTTTTTAATTTATTTTTGGCTGCGTTGGGTCTTTGTTGCTGCGCGCAGGCTTTCTCTAGTTGCGGCGAGCAGGGGCTACTCTGTTGCGGTCCGCATGCTTCTCATTGCGGTGGCTTCTCTTGTTGCGGAGCATGGGCTCTAGGCGCATGGGCTTCAGTAGTTGCAGCACGCGGCTCAGTAGTTGCAGCATGTGGGCCCTAGGGCGTGTGGGCTTCAGTAGTTGCGGCACACGGGCCCTAGAGTGCGTGGGCTTCAGTAGTTGCAGCACGCGGGCTCTAGAGCATGCGGGCTTCAGCAGTTGTGGCACATGGGTTCAGTAGTTGTGGCTCACAGGCTCTAGAGTTCAGGCTCAGTAGTTGTGGCACACGGGCTTAGTTGCTCCACAGCATGTGGGATCTTACTGGACCAGGGATCGAACCTGTGTCCCCTGCATTGGCAGGCAGATTGTTAACCACTGTGCCACCAGGGAAGTCCAAAGTGATTTTTTTTTTTTTTTTTTTGGCCACACCACGAGGCTTGCGGGATCCTAGTTCCCCGACCATGGATTGAACCTGTGGAAGTGCAGGTTCTTAACCACTGGACTGCCAGGGAAGCCCCCCAGACCTCTTAAAAAGATGGGTTCAGTGCTGCATCATCCCTTCTGGTTCTTGGATGAGAGGCTGTGCTGGTTTTCATGCCTCAGATTCAAACAGAAGGTGGTGTTCCATGGCTTGTCTTTGAAAGATATTGCAAAGGCATTTGGATGGTGTGCTTTGGGCATTGAGGTGTTTCCTTGCAGTGTATCAGTTACAAGCACATTTAGAAATAGCTGAGCTCTAGTTGATGTCAGAATTCTCATGGAGCAAAACATGCAATGCAGCAGCCCCCAAACCCCGGCAACACAGCGTTCGAGCCCGTATTGCTCCTGTGCTCATCTCAGCTGCTTTGAATCACTGCAGCCGTGCCATGTGGCATTCAAGAAACCCGGCTTCCCCTAACGGCCAGCATAAGACACAGCTCTTGTCGCGTGTCCCATACAGAAGGATGGGGTTTCGGGATGGAGTTCCAGCCCCATTGCATGATGAGGCTGCCAGTGAACAGCTGTGGTCTTGTAGCCTGGGAAGGTTCCACTGTGTCCTGTTCTCTTTGAACAACAGAAGCTTTTTAAAAGAGAAGGGAAATATACTGCATACTGTCCCAAGGCAACTTTAAGGCTGGTTTAAGGAGGTTAATTTCTTATTAATTCAAATGTGCTTTGGGTATTTCGGTTTAAAGCATGGATGTTTCTCCGCTGAAGAGAAAATGTTTACTTCCTCTGCTCCCTTTCTTCATACTAGACCTGTAGCCACCCAGATCTGGCTACCGTTTGTGCTGAGTGATGAAAAGTTCCCAGAGCAGGCTTTTAAATGGGGCTCTCTTGCCGGGGGCGGGGAAAGGCAGCCGTCTGCTTAAGGAGGGCCCCCAGAGGCCCTCTGCGTCTTGGAGGAGAAAGCTGCCTCTGTCCGGGGCCATGTGTGACCAGCTCTTTTACCACAGTAGGACCACAGTGCCCTAACTACACTGTGTTCTGCGCGGGGCAGCTGCCTGCATGTACCCACAGCTGGGGTTGATGAGATCAGGTTCCACTCCGCAGAGCCAGAATAATCAGGACAAGGCACAGAGCATTTCTTTGTAGGCCCAGAGGTGGCATGACTGTCTCCCGCCTTGGCTAGGTCAGCGGAGGCGGGGGACCACAGGGTACTCACGTCTGTGTAAGCTGGAATCCAGTGCTGTGGGTCCACGTGTGGGGCACGACTTATGCATCTCAGACGCTGTGGAGAGTCCGAAGTCATCCTCTCTAAGAGCTTCTGATCTTGTGGAAATAGGATAAATACAGAGAGAAATAGCTGGAAAAAACATTACATGTTTGTCTATAATTAGGTGTTCCATTTTGCAGTAAGGATTCCATGTCCATCCCCGACTGCTTCCCCCGTCACCTCAGTGTCATAGACTCCCAACGGGGACTTTTCACCCCAAACTCTCTCAGAGCTCCAGGCCACATTCCATGTCATCCCGGACACCAGTGCCAGCATGTCTCGTCAGCACGGCAATGCCTCCAAGTCCCTGCTCATCTTTGCCTTAAACTTGCTTCTCCCTCAGCTCGGTGCCTTGTGACCGCCTAGAGGGGTGGGATAGGGAGGGTGGGAGGGAGACACAAGAGGGAGGAGATATGGGGCTATATGTATATGTATAGCTGATTCACTTTGTTATACAGCAGAAACTAACACACCATTGTAAAGAAATTATACTCCAATAAAGATGTTTAAAAAAAAAACCAAACTTGCTTCTCCTGTTAATTCTCAGACTCCATCCTCAACTCTTTCAGCACTGTCTATGCAGTTTCCATTTTTATGCCTCCCTTAGATTTCCATCACTATAACTCGAGTTCTGGCTCCTTCGTCCTCTGTCTCAAGCCTGGGTGACTAGTTCCGTTTTTACACTTCTTTTAGAGGGTCTGGTGGTGGGTGTGAGAGTCCTTCTTGTTGGCAGGGCTGGCAGTTGGGAGGAAGAGATAGATACAGAGTTGGGGGGGGAGCCAGGACAAGCTGGAAACTACCAGCCCTTCTGCATTTACCTCTCACCTCAAGGGCAACTGAGAACAAGTTGTAATCCCTCAACATCTCTGCATGTGTATGAATAACTTCTTTTTTCTACTACTCATTTCATATTCCCTGGACACTCAGCAAACCCCTCAGTTGTTTATGGTTTCCAAATCTTTATTCCTGGTTGGGTGACTTCCACTTTCTTTCCTGAAGGTTCTGGAATGGGATTATCAGGGAAGCTGGTGAAGAAATCTCTGGAAAGCTATGAGCTCATTGTCTGGTGGGGGGCTTGAAGCCACTCTTGTTTGGCAGGGCTGTCAGTGGGGAGAAGGACTGGGTCTGGAGCAGCACAGAACAAGGACAGGCTGGAACTCTATGGCACCTCCACGTTGGCCTCTCACTGCATTTAACCATGGCAGCCTTGAGTAATGTTTGCTTTCACTTCCACCTTCCAGATATTATGCTAATTTCTTCTGTGGCCAACTCCGCTCTGAAACTGCCCTGGGAAGGGAATCTGGGAAATGTAGTTCTAGTTTGGCCAAGTTGACACCACAGAGCTCTACCTTCTTATTTATATTCATGTTCTTCCTAATAACTGACCCACAAAATGTCCTTGGTACGCGTATGAGGAAGGGATGGGGAGAATGAATATGAGATCCAGCCAGTAAAGGAGAGTGAGGATGCCCTGAAAAAGTGGTAGATCTGCCTTGGGTACGGCACCTTGTACACGCTACTGCATATAGAATTGTATTACATACATCTAGGATGAGATTGCTTTCACTGTTGTCTCTGTAAGCAGAAAGTACCTCTGTCTTGTTCCCTCTGGTTCCTTGAGGCAGGGACCCAAAAAGGATGAAATGTTTAAGATAGGAGTCTTCAGTTTGGTCTTTTCTCTCCAAACTTCTAAAAAGAACTGGTTCTGGCAAACTAGAGTTGTATACACAACCTGGCTTATTTTGGCTGCTTTGTAAAAGACAGAAGAAATATGACCAGGCTGAATACGGCCATCTGGAAAATGTTCCTGGAAGCATTTTTGAATGCCCAGAATGGAAGTCAGCTTTTCAGGGTTAGCCTGTAATCACTTTCTTGCATACAGGCTTAGCAAAAAGAGTTTGGTCCTGGCTAAGAATGCAATGGATTAGCATTAGAAGTAAACATTCACAGGCATGAGAGCTGACCTAGAGGGTAGACTGCTTAATGTAGCAATGTCTGGTATGTTCTATAGGAATGGCGGAAAGAAGGAGCCAATTTTTGTTGGGCACCAGGCTAGGTGCTATACTAGTTGTTTAATATGTATCATCTCCTCTCATCTTTGTCACAACCTTATGAGCTGGAGATTAACTATATTTTACAGTTGAGGCTGACAGAGTTTGAATCAGAGCCTCTGGTTGTACAACTAAATGACAGAACCAAAAACCAGATTAGCCCAGGTCTGTCTGGCCCCAGGTCCTTGATCTTTCCATTATATCATGGTGCTCTTCAAATCTGTTGATATTATTTTACTTTTCTGGTCCTGAGTTTCTCCATCTGGCTAATCTTGGCAAAATACGTAATCAACTCTGCCAGGGGTTAGGTGTTTCTCTAGGAATGGAGATACTGGAGGGAACCCCAGTCTTCAAATCCACACGTTCTCTGGGACTGGTGTGAGAGGCTTCTAAAGTTGACATGATCCAGAATATGACACACTGGGCCGTGCCCTCCGTTTATTGCTAGACTGGGGGAGTTGAGAGATAGAAGGCTTTACTCCTTCAGGGGCTTCCCTGGTGGTCCAGTGGGTAAGACTCCACACTCCCAATGCAGGGGGCCCGGGTTTGATCCCTGGTCAGGGAACTAGATCCCACACGCATGCCGCAACTAAGATCCCGCATGCCGTAATGAAGATCCCGCGTGCTGCAACTAAGACCTGGCGCAGCCTAAATAAATAAATAAATATTAAAAAAAAAAAAAAAAGAAGGCTTTATTCTTCCAGGCTTTAGCCAAGTGAGTGTGGAACTCTCTTGATCCTTCAGCACAAGTTCTTGAACTGAGACAGTCCTGAGGAGCCTGGTTGGCAGCTCCGTTTCTTGGCCCACAGATTGCTTGGTCCTGAATATAGCACCAGGTACTGATAGAATAAGGAAGGGGATCTACAGCAGAAACCACAGGCATGGCTACCCGCCTTGGGAGCACTCAGTTCCCATTAGCCTTCGCAAAGGATGTCTAAGGTTCTTGGTCCAGATATCATGCCCCAAAGGAGGTTGCTCCATGCTCAGACCTATTTATAATCCTTTTACTTTTCCCACCAAAACACTACCAAGTAGATGGTGGCCTATGTATCTCTGCAAAGTACGTACACACACACACACACACACACACACATACACACACACACACACACACACATTTTGTTCTTAGCCCAGATCAGGGCAGCACCACCTTGGAGGTAAAATAAATGAAACAAGACTTTGGCTCACTTTTCAAAGCTAGAAAGTGTCATCAACCCACAACAAGTCTCCTCTTATGATTAAAATAATATATAAAAAAATGCATTGCATTTGTGAAAGCAGTTATAATGCAAATTTTTGTCTGATGAATAACCTTAATGTGTTCTGTATCTCGTTAAGTAATCTATCTTTGAAAATCTTGGAGGGACTTCCCTGGTGGTCCAGTGGTTAAGAAACTTCCTTCCAGTGCAAGGGACGCGGGTTCGATCCCTGGTTGGGGAACTAAGATCCCACATGCCGCGGGGCAACTAAGCCCCTGCACCACAACTAGAGAGCCCGCGCGCTACAACTTCTGAGCTTGCGAGCTCCGGAGCCCGCGCGCCACAGCTAGAGAGAAGCCCGCGCACCGCAATGAAAGATCCCGCGTGCCGCAACTAAGACCCGACTAAGCCAAAAATAAATTAATTAATTTAAAAAAAAGAGAAAATCTTGGGTATATTAACATTACATTTTAGTATAATCCAGAAAAAAAGCATAATAATTTCTGGGTGTCAAATGGCTGATAATAAACATTCTAAGGGCAAACTGCTAACTGAGTGAAAGTTTCTTGTGGAGGAAAGAATTTGGGGTCAGGGAGGAAGTCTGACCTTTTGGAGCCTTTTTCCTTTTGGCCGTCACTCCTGTGGGAGTTTAATACATGTGGTCAGAGCATGTCTCCTGCTGTTGGAAGCCCCAGTCTGCAAATACGGGCAATTCTAAGGAACTTCCTGTATCCACAAGGGGCAGCCAAGTCTGTGTCGGGGGAATGGGTAGGAGTGATAATTTGCATATCCCCTGTGGTATAAAGGCTCCCAGGTAACAGATTCCTTCAGTAGTAAAGGAAGTCCAAGGAATCCTGTGGTTATAATGTGCCTGTGCTGCTTCTCTTCGGTGCCTGACCGCTTCTTAGAACCTCGGGAAACCACCAGATCAAGAGCATGCTGTTTGTCCTTAGCACAAGCAGACCTTGGACACAGTCCCAGTGCAATCATGAACTGCTTGTAGGAAGGTGACAGAACCACCAGGGTAGGCTACAAATCCTCTATTCAGTCTAACACACGTCCCTAGAGAGAATCGCCAGGAAGGCAAACGTTCATCCTGACTTTGGGAATCCAAGTTCTCTGGACTGAACCTGAGTTCCTCCTATCACCCCCTCCTTTAAGTGCACCACAGTCGCCCCTCCGCATGACTGACATGACACTACTGTCACCCCCGGCTGAGCAAAGTGGACCAAGGCTGAGCCTGGATCTGAAACAGACCTTTGGTCGATTTGGGCTGGGAGCGAGCAGATTCTGTTTGAAACCAGCAGGCACTTTGATTTCTCAATTTGCAACAAAAATTCTTGAGTTGCTTTTTGTTGTTGCCGCTGTTTTGTTGTGAAAGAAAGTCATTCTTACACACAGTTGGCTTTCCTTCAAGGCTAATTGTGCAGTCTGTTCTTTGGGGACACCACATAGCCACATAGCATGCTTAAAATGCATAAAGTTTAGAGGAAGATGGTAATTCTCTGGAGAGCGAATCCTGTGTTTATCCAAGCACGGCATCTCTGCCTCCTCCCACACCAGTCACTCTCTAGCCAGTTGCATATTTGGTGGAGAGATTTATGGAACTGAACATACAGCTGCAAATTTTCTTTCTTTTTTTTTTTTTTCCCCCAAGAACAGTGTTCTGCTGTCAGGGCTGTTATGCAATAAGCACACACACACAACTTATTTACTCCAGGAATGTCCAAAACTCCTAAGTGGTATCCCTTGCTGAATCTGAGTGTGTGGGTAAACATAAAGCATTCTTTGGATGAAAGGAACTCATTCCATAGATGTAACTAACAAATCTTGACTCAGCTTATGTCTCTGTCTAATATTTTGTTCAAGGACCATCCATGGGTCTAGCTACACTCTACAACTACTTCAGTTCTGAAGCAACTTTGTTAAAGTGAATATCTTAGGGACAGGAGCAGAGATTCTTTAACTGAATTCCACTGCTCTGTTTAAGATTACGCTGATTACTTACTATGGCTCCTGGATGCTCTATCCATATGGGGTTCTCTTGGATTGGGAAAAATTCTCTCTTATCACCCTGTATTGTTTTTTTATTTTTATGTTATTTTTTAAATTTTTCTTTTTAAAAAAAATTTCTTTTGGGATTTCCATGGCAGTCCAGTGGTTAAGACTGTGCTTCCACTGCAGGTGGCATGGGTTTGATCCCTGGTTAGGGAACTAAGATCCCTCATCCCGCATGCCACATGGCCAAAAAAACAAAAACAAAAAAAAGTTTTTTCTTTTTAATTTTTTATTGAAGTATAGTTGATTTACAATAGCATGTTAGTTTCAGGAATACAGCACAGCGATTCTCTTCCCTTATAGGTTATTAGAAAATATTGAGTAGAGTTCCTTGTGCTATACAGTAGGTCTATTTTGGTATGTATTTTATATATGGTAGTGTGTATATGTTAATCCCAACCTCCTAATTTATCCTCCATTTAAATTTATCCATTTAAAATAAGTATATTTATTTACAATTTCTTATCTGAATGAATAACTGCAACTTGACATCTATTTCCATTTCCCAAACCAAAACCCAAACTGGCTTCCTGGATGTGGACCCGTGCAATGGTTTGTCTCCCTTTCCACAATCTGCATCCATTGGGCTCTTTTGGAGGGAGAGATTGTGCAGGAGGAGGGACAGAAGAGAAAAACAAATATTTATTTAACATTCACTGGTATTAAATACTGGGCTTAGTACTTAATCAGATTTGATCCTCATAATAAACATGATCCCCATTTTACAGATGAGTAAAGTATAACTCAGAGAATTTGGAACTTGGCTAAAGTTACATAACTGGTAAATTATAAAAATGAGTTAAAAAAATTTTTATTGCACTATATAAAAAATATACAAATTATTCATGCACATCTCAAACTCTATTACAAAGTAAATTACTAGTGCAACTACTACTTAGGAATTCTAAGACCATGGATTAGTTGTCTACTTATGAAATTTACATAAATTTATCATATTGCAGTCATCATATTGGGTACATATCTAGGAGTGAAATTGCTAGGTCATAAGTTATGCGTATATGTTACATTTAACTAGAGTAATTGTTCTATCCTTTATTGAAAGTGGAGCAGAATAGTCTCCAACTATTATTGAATTGTCTATCCTTTGAATTCTGTGCATTTGGCTTCATGTATTTGGGGGCTTTTTTTGTTCGGCATATACATTTCGTGTTTGTGCTTGATATATATACTTGTTAGGTATATAAGTTTATAATTTTTGTATCTTCCTGATGGATTGAACCTTGTGCATTATAAAATGTCCTTTTCTTCAATGCTGACTTTGTCATAAGCCCACATGTAGGGGTCCAGTTTCTGGACTTTTGATTCTGTTGCGTTGGTCTATATACCTATACTAATACTAATACTACCACCATCTTATAGACTATAATAATAGACTGTAGCTTTATAATATGTCTTTTAGACCTTTGTTGTTGTTATTTACATATCGAAAACACTTAAGTGCCTGAGAGAGATTCATCTTACACTTCTTCATTTGTACTCTTCTGAATTTCAGTTTACATATCTAAAACTAATGTCTCCTTTGCAAATGTAATGTAAGCAAACTCCTGACCTAGTTCTTGGCACCTAAGTAACCAGTTATTAATAGTAAATGTTGTTCAATCACTGATTAATAGAAGTTATTTTTTCTCATTGAATTTTAGAGCTGAAAGGTGCTTTAAAGTGTCTAATAAATATACATTTTTTTGCAACCCAAATGATCAGATGACGAACTAATGCTTGGAGAAGTGAAACAGCATGTTCAAAATGATTCAGCTCTTTGGGTGCAGAGCTGAGACTAGAATTTCTCTCCTGACTCCTAATCCAGTGCTTTCTCCATTGCTCTATACTTAATTTACCCTTGGGGAGATCCTCACTGGGGAGGCAGGAAGGAAGGAGAGAATGAGTGCATCCCTGGAGATACACTTTTTAGGAAGTCTGTTTTTGCTGTGAATAAGCCAAGCTTTATAGACAAGTGAAGGGTGCCTCACACTGAACTTGGCAACACGCATGCTGTGTTGATCACCTGATACCAACTTTCTCACCCACCTACAGAAGACAGATGGTATATTGAATCTTCTGCTGTCCTGTTTCTATTGTGAAGCAAAGATTGCAACAACAAAAAGGGAATGTGAATGGAATTGGTAATGCCAGTTAAAGGCACAGATTAGGTGATGTAATCACCATGACAAATGCTGTGCCTTGGGGGAGTTTGCTGGCTGAATTATATGCAACATTGTTACCAGGGGTAATTATACAATCCTCTATTTGTGTTATGTCCTTCCTCCTGGAACCTTTAAAATCTTCATTCAGGAATCATTAACATTCACCTCACTCTAGCAGAAGAGTTATAAATAAACATGGTTTTTAAACTTTGGTTGAGGATAATAAGACCTGCCAGGTCTAGCCCAGATGTAAAGATTAGCCTGAGTTATTCTTTTTTTAAAATTTATTTATTTAATTAATTTCTTTTTGGCTGTGTTGGGTCTTCGTTGCTATGCGCGGGCTTTCTCCAGTTGCAACAAGCAGGGGCTACTCTTCGTTGCAGTGCATGGGCTTCTCATTACAGCGGCCTCTCTTGTTGCAGAGCACGAGCTCTAGGTGCTTGGGCTTCAGTAGTTGTGACACGCGGGTCTCAGCAACCGTGGCTCGCGGGCTCCAGAGCGCAAGCTCAGCAGCTGTGGTGTATGGGCTCAGTTGCTCCGTGGCACGTGAGATCCTCCCGGACCAGGGGTCAAACCCGTGTGCCCTGCACTGGCAGGCAGACTCTCAACCACTGCGCCACGAGGGAAGCCCAGAGCCTGAGTTATTCTTAAAAGTAAAAAATGCCCCCTTACCATTCTCCATCGTTTTCTTCCCTGATAATGATGATGATGAAGTGAGCATTGTTCCATTTTTTAAGGATCATAGAAGGAAAAATCAAATGCAGTGTTCTTAAGAAACTTCATTGTGTGTGAGAGGTGCTTAGATACCATACTGAGGTGTTTATCCATGTGGTGTCAGTGCCAATTTTAGGGGAGCTGATTATCTATTACTTAGGAGGCAAGGTAGCCTAGGGCTTAAGTATACAAGTTTGGAGTCAAAATCTGGGCTCCACCACTTACTAGCTTTGTGAACTTGGGCCAGTTACTTTATTTCTCTGTACCCTCGACTGTGAGATGTCAATAATAATAACAATAATAATCATCATCATACCTGCCTCATAGGGTATGTTGGGAATTTTATATGAGAATACACATGTAAAGAACTTTGGAAAAATATTAGGTGGTCCCGTTAGCAATTAGAGCACTGCCCATGCTGACTGGCAAGTTATAACCTGAGAAGTGGTCCAGGTATATGGATCAAATGGCTAGGCTTTCCCATGGTGGATAACAAAGAAAAGAAATTAAAAATCATCCATAAAAAGATAGTTCTCTATTTAAATATTTATGCTATTGCTTTCACAGCCTCTTATGTCAGATTATGAAAGCCATGGTGTATGATTTGGAGCAAGGTTTAAAGAAATAGGAACAATCAAAATATACCTTTTTTCTTTCTAAACTTCAGCAGCTTTCAAATATTTCTTAATCTACTCACGACTTTTGTTAATCTGGTTCACCCTCCGTCTTCTTTTACTTTGGATACTTTGGCTGTCAAAAAGCCTCAAGCTTCATTCTCAGCAGGTCTGGTTGTGGGCTGTATTTGCCACATTGACAGTTGACATTGGTGGCTCGCACATGGCTTTAAAAATATGTGTGGTAACATGGCAGCAGGTTTGGTTATTTGGGGTATTGCATTTTGAGCAATTTGGATATTATCTCTGATAATAGTTCTAAACGTAAGCATTTTATACATTGTTATTATTAATTTTAAAGTCTAGAAGATAGCAAAATTTGGCTCTAAAAATGAAATAGACTTCAGGCAAGTAATAATTATAATAAAATCTGAAATGTCAGCCCCCTTCTTGTATTTGAGGTGGTTAATTCTCAAACCATAGAATGTATTATCATAATACTAACAGGAATGGGATGAGCACATAAACTAACTTTTGGTACAAAAAATTCTGGTGGATACTTTACAGCATTGGTTTTTCAACATTGTGCTGTAGCAGAATCACCTGATATGCTTAATGAAAGTGCAGATTCTTGGGACCCACCCCCTGAAAAGTCGGATTTGGTAGGTCTTGGGTAAGATCTGAGAATTCACATTTTCAACAAGCCCTCAAAGGTGACTTATATTTGCGCTACAGTTTGAGAGCCACTCTTTTATATTTGGATACACTTTTCACTTAGGCACTGAACAGTGAAAATGGTTTAAATAATGTTGACTGAATGTGTAGCTGAAACTTCTAACATGTAACTGGCTCAAAATAAGCTTCCTCATTAATTAGTGCATTTCCTGTCATAAGTAGCGTTCAAGTAAGATAGGTTGGTTGCCTGGCAGGGATTTGTAGAGGAGAGTTCTACTTTCAGTGGGAGCTCGATTAGGGTGATCTCTAGAATACATCTGAGGGTTCTACTTGATTAAGAATTTAAGTATTAACTTGCCCTTAATGTCTTGGTTCTGCTTTCTGTATCATTTGATTGGACAAGCTTCCATCTCCTACTCACCAGGACTCAGCCCTTCCTGATTATTTTCTGTATCTGTCTGGGTCTATCTTTTTTCTCCTTATGACTCTTTCTGTCTCCGAAATTTTATCTGCCTTGGTCTCTGTCTTGCTAAATGTTTTATTATTTTCAGGGAAAGCCTGAAGCAGCCTTACCTTCCAATCCTTTCTCCTTCAAGATCAGAAAGAAAAAAAAAAAAAAACAGAGAAAAGCTAGAGTAGCTTTCACATGAATGCAGCCATTTCAGGGATGCAAGTGACTTGGTAAATACAGATTTCCATGGCAGTGAGAAGACACTTAGGTAATCATAGGTGTAGTGTTTCTCCTCAATCTCACTCCCACTTTGGTTGAAACAATCAAATGACTGTGATGGAACTCCAGCCATACAAGAACTGATGTGCAATTGCATCATCCCACAGGCGCTCAATCTGTTCAGAGGGTTAGTGTACATCTGCCAGCACTGGTTCAGGGAGAGGAATTACAGGCAAGATTGTTTAGTTGCTTTGGCTCCTTATCAGGAAGGAGCCTGGAGTTCAGCCTAGGTGTTTATCCCAATGTGATCACACCCTGAAACGTATGAGTCCTGCCTCCCTCTTCCTGTTAACTCTTATTGGACCTACTCTGGGTTTTAGGCCTTTTCTTCACTGCCCGGATGCTCAGAGACATCACTTACCCATGACTTATGAAGGCTTGGTTCTTCCCTTTCATTAAGGATAATGTCCTCTACATCTCTTCTTTCTAAAGTGAAGGTACCCTCCTTTTTGTAGGAGACGAGTTCAGAGCAGCTATAGGAGCTCATGACAGCTCTTTTCAGCGAACTTGGGACATGAGGAAATTGCATTCAAATCTTTGAAAACAAATCTGACAAAGATAATTATAAGCAGAAGAAAAGCATCACAACCTCACTCAAATTCTCATTATCCCCTCTGGGTGGCGTCTAAGTCCCCCACCCCAGAAAGGAGGTAATAGGTATCTAAGGTAGGTCTATTCAGAGGTCATCACATGTTCTGTGTGTTTGTGCTTTTTAATATAGTAGAGAAATAATTTTCCCCCAGGTCGTGTGCTTCCTGTTGTTACTTGGGTGTTGATTTTCAGAACATAGTGTACCATAGATGCTAATTCAAAGTCCATTAAAACTGAATACATTACATAGTAATACCTGCATTTCTAGATCATTTTGCACATTTTTAGTAACAGGATATTAGAACTGCTGGAACCACAGCAGTTGTTGGGACCACTTAGGGAGAGATGATGTCTTTCTAACAGCCTGACTCTAAAATTACTACCTTTAATATAAGCATGATAAGTGTTTGAAATGCCTTTTTTTTTTTTCTTGCCTCATTCACGGAAAAAAATTGAAATAAATGTCTCAATTTACATATTGTTGAGGATTTTAAGTGACACAAAAAACAGCCCAAACTTAACTGAGTAAAAACCTTCTTAATGAAGTTGGAAGAGCCTAAACATCAACACCACAAGGTATTTGAGCGAACCCAGACTGTTTAATTAACAGTTAAAGCCAAGAGAGAAAACACTTGTTTTCCACTATTCTTTGCATTCCTCAGAACTTGCATATTGTACTTTATAAATTTGTATTTATGTCAGGCTGTAGAGTCATGGAGTTCAAATTCCAGATGAGGCACTTAGTTGTGTGCCCTTGAGCAAATAACTTAACCTCTCTGATATTCAGTTTGTTCTTAAGGATTGTATTGATGAGCATGGGTTGCCAGTGACAGAAACCAGCTACCATTAAAAAAAAGAAAGAAAAAGAAATTGATTAGAAGGATATCAAGAATGTAAGGGAATCAAAGGCAGGTCTAGAGAACTAGATGACCTATGATGGGGTTCCATCCTGATAAACCCATTGTAAATTGAAAATATCTGTAAGTCAAAAATGCATTTAATACACTTAACCTAGGGAACATCATAGCTTAGTCTATCTTGTTTTAAACATGCTCAGAACACTTATATTAGCCTACAGCTGGGCAAAATCATCTAACACAAATCCTGTTTTGTAACAGAGTGTTGACTATCTCTTATAATTTATGGAATACTGTATTGAAAGTGAAAAACAGAACAGTTGTAAGTGTATCGATTGTTTACCTTGTGATCGCCTGGCTGAGTCGGAGCTGGGACTGGCTTCTTTCACTTAGCAGAATGTTTTCCAGGTTCAGCCATGTCGTAACATGTAGCTGGTTCCATTTTATTGCTGAATAATATTCCATTGTATGGATATACCAAATTTTATTTCCCCTTTCATCAGCTGTTATACATTTGGGGTCCATCAGTTTTGAAGCACCAAGCCTTCCTCTCTTAAGCTCTCTCTCTGGTGGCCCCAGATCAGGGATCACAGACTCAAATGTCTCTCAGCTAGGTGTAAGAACAATAGGAAGTGGTGAGGACCACGGCAAACGAGAGAACGTGTGCCCATCTAGAAAGGGCAGGCCCAATGGAGCCATTGCCAAGTGGCCATCCAGGCCTGGTATTGTTAGATCTTCAGATTGTTCCAGAGAAGCCAGAATCTAGATTTTTATGTGAAAATTTTCTAACTTTTAAATGTTGGTCAATTGAAACCAACACTATGTGGGAGAGAGAGAATACAATTCTGGTCGAAACTAAATGCTGCAGGTGATCCCTGAGTGATGCAGAGACGTCTCATCTTCGGGAGCCTGTGAAGGGTTAGCTAGAGTGTGAGCTTACCAGGCAACGTCTGCACTCTCCTTGGGCAACACAAAAAGGCTGTTCATCCCTTTGGAGAAAAGAAGGACCCGGGTCTAAAGTCAACACTCTGGATTGGGTGAGGGTGGAATTCCTCTCATTCTTTGGCTCAAGAGCATGCTGGAGTAGAAAACACAAAACTCCAGCAAATGTCTACATTGAATTTGTGCTAAATTGTCCTGCAAATTACACTTGTAGCCTGTTTCAGGGTGGATTCGGACCTGCATGCGTGACCTTGATTCTGACTACAACTTCAACCATGGTTGAGAACTGCTGATTCTGTACAAGATGTGCTCTGATGGAAAAAAAAAAAAATTGCCCTCAATTCATGGTGACAGATTTGTGGAAACAGGGAAAGAAAAACAGAGGTCGGTGTCCTTATGTAGAACGACACCATAGTATTATAAGTTCGGGAGTGGAAAATATTGAGGCTTCTGACAACAGCGAGTGTTTATTGAGTAAATAACCACTGTGCTTGCCACTGTCCACTTTCCATTCTGTTTTGCACGTGACCTTGAAAAAAGTGGGTGTTTTTAAAGGGAAAGAAGTTCATTGAAGCTAGTACTGGTGTAGGGCTTGATATTTGCAAAAAGGTTTTCAATTCATTAATTTGAACCTGTGAGGATAAGCATTTTTACCTAACTCTCTTTTGTAAATGATGTCATTGAGGCATAGAGGCAAATGACTTTATTAAGATCATCCAGGGAATTCCCTGGCAGTCCAGTGGTTAGGACTCCTCGCTGTTAGGCAGTTAGGACTGCCGAGGGCCTGGGTTCGATTCCTAGTCGGGGAACTAAGATTCCCACAAGCTATGCGGCCAAAAAAAAAGATCATCCAGCAAAGGAGCCTAGGACTTAAATCCATATCATTGGATTCCAAATCCTTCATCTTTTCCACAGACACACAGCTGCCCTTTTAATACGTTCTACTTTTGGTTTATCTAAGTAATAGGTACAGATATCTTTAGACTTAATACAGTATTTTATGTATTTTATTTCATACTTACATTGAAAATATAACATGTAATTTATATTTCATATTAGTTATATTTCATATTTGTTATATTTGTTAATACGGTGTCTGAGTTTCTATTGATATTGCCCGCTCAGAATACAATAAAAGGAAACAGTGATTTTCAGGTGTTTTAGTATTTTCACATTCTTTGTGTTGTCAACACTAAATTAATTTATTAATAAATAATTGGGAGCAGGTGTGCACCTTAATTCTTAAGACATTACACTTAAAGAAGTATGATGATGAGAACAACAGATATGGGACACATTGTTACCGAATTGGTTGGATGGATCCCCACTTGGGCCCTGGCCCTGGCCAGAACCCCCTGCCTCTGCGGGGAAGGTTCTTTGTCCGTTCGGATTCCACAGCCTATAACAAAACCGACGCTGAGACAGAAACAGCACAAGCTTTATTCAGAGGCCAGAGAATGGAGAATCGGGAACTTAGTTTGCAAATCACCTTCTCACCAGACTTGGGCTGGGATACCTCTGATAGAGGGGGGAGGGGTTAGGGGGAGGGAATTCATTACTTCTCCGAGAACAGGGGTGTAGTTTGCTCAGAACTGGGGCAACATCCCTTTTCAGTCCTAATAGGGATTCCTCTTGTTGTTGTCATGGCAATTGTCAACTGTCATGGTATTGGTGGGTGTGTCATTTAGCATGCTAACATACTACAGTGAGCGTATAATGAGGTTCAGGGTCTCCTGAAGGTCAGGTCTTCTGCCATCTTGGATTTGGCTTGTTCTAACCAGTTCTGGTGGGTTCTTGTTTTTCTCTTCTGGTGGTTTCCTATAAGATAACGATAACACTTCTCCACAGCTGCAATGTTCCCTTAAGGAAGGGGGTGGGTTAGAGCTCGAAGCTAACAGCCATGATAACAACTTCATTAACTTAATCAACCTCAGCCATCTCCTTTCCTCCCCCTCTCTCCAACTTCTGTCCCTTCCCTTTTGTCTTGTTTTCTTTTTTTTCTTTAATTAATTAATTAATTAATTTTAATTTTTGGCTGTGTTGGGTCTTCGTTGCTGCGCGTGGGCTTTCTCTAG
The DNA here is from genome assembly GCF_009873245.2 of Balaenoptera musculus. Lineage (NCBI taxonomy): Eukaryota > Metazoa > Chordata > Mammalia > Artiodactyla > Balaenopteridae > Balaenoptera > Balaenoptera musculus. The sequence continues at coordinate 19,173,365 of NC_045801.1, read as the reverse complement.
TTGCGGCAAGCGGGGGCTACTCTTCGTTGCGGTGCGCAGGCTTCTCATTGCGGTGGCTTCTCTTGTTGCAGAGCACGGGCTCTAGGTGCGTGGGCTTCAGTAGTTGCAGCATGCGGGCTCAGTAGTTGTGGCTCACAGGCTCTCGAGCACAGGCTCAGTAGTTGTGGCACATGGGCTCAGTTGTTCTGCAGCATGTGGGATCTTCCCAGGCCAGGGATCGTGTCTCCTACATTGGCACGTGGATTCTTAACCACTGCGCCATCAGAGAAGTCCCCTTTTTATTTTCTTATTTTCCCAATAAATGAAGAAATAATTTATAGGAAGCCAGAAATCCTTCAGGCTCAATCCTAATTGTGCTTTTTTTGCTTAATACATTATTCATTCAGTTCATTCAACAACGAATATTTATTGATTATTTTATTTCATCTCCTATTGCTGCTGTAACAAAGTAACAAACTTGGTAACTTAAAACAACACAAATTTATTATCTTATAGTTCTGGAGTCAAAGGTCTAAAATAAAGGTATCAGTAGGTCTGCATTCCTTCTGTAGGTTCTGAGGGGAGAATCCATTTCCTTACCTTTTTCAACTTCTAGGGGCCACCTGCATCCCTCAGCTCCTAGCCCCTTCCTCATATCACTCTTGCTTCTGTTGTCACATCTCCTAATTGTGCCTGTGACTTTTTTGTCTCCTTCTTATAAGTACCCTTGTGATTACATTGGGCCCACCTGGATAACCCCTATGTTAAAATCAGCTGATTAGCAGTCCAGTTCCATCTGCAACCTTAATTCCTTGTCGCCATGTCAACTAATATATTCACAGGTTCTGGGGATTAGGACATGGACATCTTTGGGGGTTGGGGGTATCATTCAGCTCATCACCAGTGCCTACTATGTGCCAAGCACCTTACAGATTTATATTCTGTTTGATTCTGTTTTGCTGATTAGAAGTACGTATCACCGACAGCTGGAGATCTGTGTATCTCTCCATTTCTCTATTTGAGTGACATAAACAAATCATTCCTGTCCAGTGTGCACTCTTCAGACACACAACAGATATACCATCTGTTAATCTGTGTCAGCTAAATGGAAACTACCCAGCATCTGATGCCACCACCAACCTCAAGAGAAGGCCCTCCGTTTGAGGCAGTAGCTGTGATCAGTATTATGTTCACTATGACACATCCAAAGTGGCCGCTCGTTACTGAATAATGCTTTTAAATTTTTTATTGTAATTATCTGTCCTATCATAGGTAAACTAATACTCAGTTTAAAAGCTGACCTTTGTTGGCCTCATCCATTTTCGTAAGTATGGGAAATAGGGAAATGTGTGGAGTTTATCATCTCAACTGGGACACCATGCAGGTGAAAGGAGAAACTATTAATAATCATGCAGGAATAATAGGTATAAAAGAAGACTGTTTGGGGAACACGAGGACATAGAATCTCCCTATAAACTGAGTCCAAATGAACGGTAACAGCCACAAACACTGTGATTATGAAAAAGTATTGAGTACCCCATAGGTTCAGAGCACTGGAGTAGAAGCTTTAACGTCCTTGACCTCATTTAATTCTTACAACAATCTTAGAAGGTAGATATTATGATTATTAATCATCCCTATTTTAGAGCTGAGGGAAATGAAGCTCAGGAATTTAAATACCTAGCTTAAGCTAGTAAGTTGCTGAGTTAGGATTTAAACCCAAGGTGGTAAAACGACAAACCAAATGCTTTTTCTATTATACTGCCTTCCAGGAAAAGTATAGTTTCTTGGAAATTGTTAAATTGCAGTTGCTGGCTGGGTACACTTGGGTACCAATGTAGGACGTTACCTGTTAAAGATGCACAATGTCTTTATTCTAGGTCTATGAAAAACCAGGAGCTCTAAGAGATGCTTTTTTTTTCTTTTAATATGCATAGTTTATTTTTTTTTAATTTTTATTGGCGTATAGTTGATTTACAATGTTGTATTAGTTTCTGCTGTACAGCAAAGTGAATCAGTTATACATATACATATATCAACTCTTTTTTTAGATTCTTTCCCCCGTATAGGTCATTACAGAGTATTGAGTAGAGTTCTCTGTGCCATATAGTAGGCCCTTTTTTTTTAGATTCCACATGTAAGCGATATCTCATGATACTTGTCTTCCTCTGTCTGACTTACTTCACTCAGTATGAGAATCTCTAGGTCCTTCCATGTTGCTGCAGATGGAAGCGTGGAGTCCTAACCACTGGACCGCTAGGGAATTCAAGAGATGCTTTTTTCTTTGTCCTTCCTTCAGGTCTGTCAGTTCGTCGTCTCTGTAAATGGGCTTAACGTGCTGCACGTTGACTACCGGACGGTGAGCAACCTGATTCTGACGGGCCCACGGACGATTGTGATGGAGGTCATGGAGGAGTTAGAGTGCTGAGAGGGCAGCCCTCCCAGCCCATCCCGTGGCCTGCGGAGGATCAAAGGCAGAACAACACAAAGCTCTGCAATGACAAGACTTCTGTATACCTGGATGGCTTTGGACATACAGATCTTTTCTCTGTACATACACATCTTAATTTGAGTTTCACACACTGTTTCCCTGTTGAATGTGGAAGAACCGGGTAATACATCTTTTTTAAAAAAAACAACAACAAAAAAACGACTTAACATCAGTGTAGAAAAAGTTTGAGAAACAGAATTTTTTTTTACATAGTAGCATTGCCTTACTCAATTTCCATTTGTAGTTCTCATCCATTGTTTTATATCTTAGTTTGCAGAAAGTTGTTGAAATGCTTCTCTTGCCAAAACAGTGATGTGCTAAAATCCCCTTCACAGGAGTCAATAAAGTAGTTTTTACAGACTTTAAGTTGTACTGTCACCAAATGAGCATGGAACTGTTTATTAGAGGATCTAGATTTCACCAAATTTCAAATTAAAACAACATCCAAAGGAATAGTACTTGTTAATTAGCATTTTGAAGGTTGTAAATCATTCAGTGCTTAAAAGCCATCCAATTTTTGACTTTTTCTTAATTCCTGCCTTTAGTATCAACTTTTCACTTAACATGTGTTTTCAGTTATGGCGTTGGTCAAAAACCAAAAACCTTATGATGGTATGGGTGGGGTAGATAGGGAGATAACTACTTAAAACTATGTGCTCTGTTTTCTCTTTCTGAGCCTACATCATTTTGTTCTATCAGTCAGCAACAGCAGCTTTCTAGAAATAATCCTGAATATGTTGAATGTCAAAACAGACAAGTTTGTATATACACATGTAATTCAAAATCACGCCTCTGGCAAGATTTCACTTTGAAGTTGTCCCTTTTTAGGTGAAGTATTCTAGAACTTGGCCCATATATGATAAAACTTGAAACTAAATTGCCTTATTGGCCTGAATTTTCACTAGCTTTCTAGTGTGACATATTCTAAGGACATGACATGTTGCTTATTTGGCAGGATTATTTTTCACCAAAAGCAACTTCTTGTGTTGTAACTCTTCAGCTCACTTGTATATATGTGTGTTTCTTTTTTGTTCTCAAAGAGAATGCATTTTGGGGCTTGGTGTATAGAGGAAGCTCCTCAAAGTGCCAAATTAGGGAATCAGGGAATGCTCAATTCCTCTTATTTTCATATAATACATTCTGAACGATAAGGTTACTTTCTGATCATGTAGTAACAAAATATGAATGTTGTACCTTGGCCATTTTTTGGTGATAGATTATAATGTAATGGTACTGGTGGAATGGACATACCGTGTTAAAGATACCACATATATATGTTTCTGGTAGTCCAACTTTTCTGATCTGTAGCTTTAGTCAGAGAATAGGACTTTGAAGTAATATAGGATGGCTAACATTAATACTGTCAATCTACATTTGAGAAATATTATCATCTCCGTGTGTATGTGCGTTTAAACTGTGTGCCAGGCTGTGTGCTATGGCACTTTACATACGTGCTCTCTTTTAATATTCATCACAACCCAGCAAGGTTGGTATTATCTCCCCCCCCCCCATTTTTCAGACTTGAAAAGTAAGTCTGATCAAGTTTTAAAATGGTCTCAAGTTCACACAGTTGCAAGAACTACTAAGTGATGGAGCCTGGATTCAAACACAAGTTTATCTAATGCTAAAGCCCATGTTACTCCCTCTCCTACATTCCCCAGCCTTTCCGCATGTGGGGACCTTCCGTTGAGGGCTTATCCTGTACCCAGTGCTGTGCTAAAACTGTACATTGCCTGTCCTCACTGACCTGTGAGGTCAGTGTTGTCATCTCCATTTTACAACTGAGGAAACGGACTCATAAAAAGGTTAGTCATATACCCAAGGCCACACAACTAGTAAGTGGGAAGCCTTATCATTAGCTTTAAAAAAATGTATAACATCTTTAAAGGATGAGTCCTAAATGCCTCCTGTCTGCATGTATTCATTAACTGATGAAAGAAGGAGGAATGCCTTTCGGGAGTGGCATCTTCTTCTTGCTGCTACCTGTCCTTTTTATGCATGTCCCAATGCCCATTGTCTTGGACCTTGGCATAATACCACTTCCCTTCAGCCAGTCTAAGCACCAGAGAGGCATCTGCCTTTATTGACTTCACACAGCCTCCTGCCTGTGAAATTTCTTTGATTCAGAGAGTGGCATTGATGTCTTTGCTCAAATGAACACTAAGGTGAAGGAAGGAGGGAAGGAGGGAGGGAGGGAAGGAAGAAGGAAGGAAGGATGGATGAAGGGAGGGAAGGAAGGGAGGGAGGAAGGAAGGATGGATGAAGGGAGAGAGGGAAAGGAGGGAGGAAGGGAGGGAGGGAAGGAGGGAGGGAGGGAAGGAAGAAGGAAGGGAGGAAGAGAGGGAGGGAAGGAAGGAAGGGAGGATGGAAGGGAGGGAGGGAGGGAGGGAAGGAAGAAGGAAGGAAGGAAGGAAGGAAGGGAGGAGGGAGGGAAGGAGGGAGGGAGAGAGGAAGGGAATAAAAGCAGGAAGGGAGGATGGAACTGATTCCTCCTTTGACTCCCATCACCCTTAAAGTCCAAATGCCAGAGAATTCTATTTAAGGCCAAGAGAGCTTCACCTTAGCTATAGTCCCAGCCCACCCCTGGCATCCTCACCCTGTAGTTAAAGTGAATGCTCCACTCCCAAAAGGGCCCCGGTCTAGCTCCCTGCAGCCTTTGCCCATGCAGTTTCTCCTCCCTGGAATATTATTCTTTCTCCTTCTTTGCCTGGAAAAATCTGTCTTATTAATTCCCCTTAGGTATTCTTAGATATTACCTCTGAGAAATCTTTGCCAGCAATCTAGTTCTGGGACTGATGCCCTCCTCTAAATTCCCACAGACCCCTATACACCACCCTCTTGTGATGACAGCACTGATGACATTTCCTTTGAAATTGTCCCATTACACGTCTGTCTCCCTAACTACACTCTAAGCATCTGCAGAACAGGAACTGTGTCTTGCTGTCCAGGCAGTCCCTTCATCTAGCACAGTTCCTAACACAGAGCAGTATGTCAGCTATCCATTGCTGTCTAGCGAATCAACCCAAAACACACCTTATAACACTACTTATTTGCTCATGATCCTGTGGGTTGGCCTTTTGGGCAAAGCTCTTCTAGGATGACCAGCCACAGCTTGATGTGGAACGGGTTGAGTTCAAACAAACATCTGTGGTCAGGGAGCGTGTCGATTGGGGGCTGGCTGACTGTGGATGGCTTTGTGCATATATCTCGCTGTTGGCTGGGGCGTTGGCTGGGGTGCCTCAGTTCACTTCACGTGGCCTTTCCCCGTAGCTAGCCCAGGCTTTCTCGTTAGGCCTCATGAGATCAAAGAGGGGGAGCATGGAAACTGCAAGACCTTTTGTGGACTTGCTTGGAAGTCACACAGTGTCACCTCCACAGCATTTTGTTGGCCGAAGCAAGTCACAAAGCTAGCCCAGAACCAAGAGGCTGGGAAACAGATTCTTCCTTTTGATGGGAGGAGCTGCAAAGAATCTGGCCATTTTTAATCCACTAAGACTAGGTACTCACTATTTTTTTGAATAAAGGACCAAAAACTTACCTAGTTACTGAAAGGCTTCAGCTATCCAGATGTAAATTACTGACCAACCACTGGGTAGAAGTACAACAGTTGTGAATAAAGCCCCATGCCTAATGAAAACTAGAGTCAGAAAAATCCTGAAATAATAGTGCTGCATGGAGCCACGGAGAGCACGGTTTTTGTTCTTTGCACTTTGCTGAGGTGTGGAGTGGTCAGGTGGCATGCCCATACTCATGAGGCTTGTTGGGGCCAGAGCCTAGGCCAAACACCAGCCTCCTGCCCTCCAATCCTATGTCCTTATATAGCCTCCTGCAGTGGAGGGTAATGCCGTGAAAATAGGCCTTTGGCTTTGGATTATTCATAAAATGCAGTTGTGCCATGTACCTGTGAAGGTGAAGGATACATACTTTAATTAACTCAGGCCTTGAGTTGTTAAATCATATCATTAAAAAATAAATATTTTGTGTGATATTTTGACAGTTGAACAGCTTTAAAATTTAGAAACTCCATTCCTAAATGTAACACCAAGAATGATTCTAAATTAACAGTAAGCAGTATTTCTAAGAGCTTTTATTTCCTATGTATGTGTGTCTGTGTGTATTGGTGTATTGTGTGTGAGAGTTCACTCATGGAGAATCCCTGAAATGGCTTACTTTGTTCCTAGAGAAAACACTTTTGGTTTTTCAGGTGTTTGTGTAATGTGTCTGTGTATTTGTGATAGAGACAGAAATCATTTTTCGTTAATTCTTTAGCATAGGATTTGAAAGCCATGTTGGTTAATTCTGCTGTAGAGAGAAAAATGCAGCTGCCTTTTGGGTTGGTTCTATAATCTGATGTTTTCTTATTAATCTCTGATAAATAATTGTATAAATTGATACATTTCTAGTTGAGAAATGTTGGGTAACATGAAGAAGATATCCATGTCTGAGTAGATTAGATACGATCAACTTCGCACTACCTTATAAAAGGTGAATGCATTGGAGTGGTAGCAATTAATAATTTAAAAATCATTGCTTTCAGGCCAGAATTGAGTCTCACATTTCCAAATACTCATTACTTTCAAATATGTTGTGAAAATAATCTGCTTTTAAGATCTACTTGAATGATGTTGACTATTCTCTCCCATTGAATATTAATCCTGTTTCATTTTGGTTATACATGATCAGAATAACTCTAGAACATTTCAGTTTTGCAAATTGGTTGGAGTCTATTGGTGTCATTGACCATGGTTTTACTCATTTAAGGCAGAATTTCAGGTGTAATATGTTTGTCCTCAGTTCAATACCAAAAGGACAAATCTGCAGTGTACCAAAAGGAAGTTCATCATCAAAGTTAGTATATGGTATTGTCAAATGCATTAATATATGTACTTAATATATATGTTTATTTTTAAATTAGGTTGAAATTTATTTTCTCCATTTCTTAAAAATTATAGCAAAATACTTAAAATTATAATATGAAAATAGACAGTATAGCATGAAATAAATGTTAAATTTTTAAAACAATGACTTTAGGGTTCCAGCTTTTTCTGTCTTTTAGAACAAATTAGCCATTTTTTTAATCCTAAGAAAGGGTTGCATTGTAAAGCTGATCTACTACTAACCTATCAGAGAAAACACATGGGACTCATATCTAATTCTCTAATGTAGCCAAAAGTGCCATTTGTAAAACTACTTAATGATGGATGTTTTCTGAAGCTCTTTTGCCTGGAAAAAAAAAAAAGTGCATTAAAAAGCTTTTCCTGTAGTGTATTTGATTTGGAATCATTTCCTCACTACACAGTTACTGATGAGTGTTATGGAATAGTCTATATGGAAATATGCTATGTCGTTGTTTACTATTTTGAGAGAATGTTTTTTTGCTTTTTAGTTTTTTTCAACTAATTAGGAAATCACTTACACAATTCAGTATGTGTAGGGTAGAAGTATGGAGGTGAGTGGTTATTCAGACTACACGCAATATTAACCAAAAGGACTTTACATTTTTCTCTCATTTATTCATTTATTCACTTTCTCTTTCATTCATTCAAGAAACCTCACTGAGGACCTGTGTTTTGCTGGACAGTATATATAGGCCCTGGAAGTATAAAACTGAGTAGACCGGACCCTGGATTCAGCTCATCCTTCAAGAGTCACCTCTAGGCCTGTCTCCTAGAAGACTTCTCTGCATGGAGAGGTGGGAATATGAAATCCTGGGTTGATACGGGTGTTTTAACACCACAAACCACCATCCAACCCCAGAACCAGAACACTGACAACAACTTATATTTAAACTGTTGTCTCCTTCCCAATCCTGTCCCCCACTTTCCCTTACCCAAGGAAAGCACAATGGCAAATGTTGAGTTTACCATTCATTCTCTTGTTCTTCTTTTTTTTTTTTTGGCTGTGCAGCAGTGAAAGCACTGAGTCTTAACCACTGGACTGCCAGGGAGTTCCCCACTGTTCTTTTTGTTCTTAATCATTGTTTAGGTTTTTTAAAAAACGAACTTTATTAGAAGAACATCAAGTTTTATATAAACTTCTGGGACTTGCTTGTTTTCATTCAAGATTGTATTACTAAGATTCTTCTAGATTTTTGTATGTAGTTGTAATTAATTCATTTTTTACAGCTTCATAAATTTCCAGAGCACAAATTATTTGTCTGTTTTCTTGACAATGGGCATTTGGGTTGTTTCCGTTGTTGTTGTTGTCATAAGTAGGATTACTATGAACATTCTGATATCATCTCCTGGGTACAAGTGTAGGAGTTTCTCTTAGGTATCCACAAGAATTTCTGAGTCATGGGAAATGTGAATACTAACTCTACAAGATCACATGTAACTAGTTTGCAAAGTGGTTGAACCAATGTAGTTGCCCGTCTGAAATATAAAAGTGATATATGTTGATCAGTATCTTCTCCAACACCTATATTCTGAAACTTCTTAATTTTTGTCAAATGTTTATTTGGTCAATGATATTGAGAATTCTAATTTGCTGCAAAGTTCATAAAGTTTAAAGCACAAAAAATGTAAGAAGTCGTTTGTGATCCTAACTTAGTATATCAATGTCTTCTTTACACCCAGGATGTCTTTGAAACTTTTTACCCTACAACAACTCTGATTTTGATGAGACAAGGATTACTGGAAGCCATATAATATCTTCAAAACCACCCAACAAAGAATTTATTAAGCACCTACTATGGGCCTGTCACTGAGTCTTTCCCAAAGAGCAGTAAATAAGAAAGGTCCCAGTCCTTATGAAGTTTATATATTCTTGGGGGACTATAAGGAGTTCTGCACCCAGTTCCGTTGTGGGGGATTCCTCCACCACCACCAAGCGATGCTGCAGCACCAATGAGGTGTCCTATAATTCAACCTAATTCTGACACTATCTACCCGGATACAGCATTAGATTCCACAGTTTAAGGGTTCAGACCTACAAGACTGCCCCTCCCCTTCACTTCAGCTGCCAATTGCAAGCCCAGGTTATCACCTGTGCTTCTGATTGAATGGATCAGAGGTTCTCATGAGCCTTTCCTTGTGTTTCCTAATTTTCTAGAGTGGCTCACAGAAAGCAGAGAAATGTTTTACTTATTAGATTACTGCTTTATTATAAAAGGATATAACTCAGGAATGGACAGATGGAAGAGATGCAAAGGGAATGGTATGGGGAAAGGGCATGAAGCTTCCATGTCGTCTCAGAGCATGCCACTCTCCCTAAATCTCCATGTGTTCAACAACCCCAAAGCTTTCCCAGCCCCAATCTTCTTATTTTTAATTTATATTATTTCATTTGTTTTAAAATTTTTTTAATTTATTTTTTTATACAACAGGTTCTTATTAGTTATCTATTTTATACATATTAATGTATATATGTCAATCCCAATCTCCCAATTCATACCACCACCACCACCACTCCCCGCTGCTTTCCCCCCCTTGGGGTCCATACATTTGTTCTCTACATCTGTGTCTCTATTTCTGCCCTGCAAACAGGTTCATCTGTACCATTTTTCTAGGTTCCACATATATGCGTTAATATATGATATTTGCTTTTCTCTTTCTGACTTACTTCACTCTGTATGACAGTCTGTAGATCCATCCACGTCTCTACAAATGACCCAATTTCGTTACGTTTTATGACTGAGTAATATTCCATTGTATATAGGTACCACATCTTCTTTATCCATTCGTCTGTCAATCAGCATTTAGGTTGCTTCCATGGCCTGGCTACTGCAAATACTGCTGCAATGAACACTGGGGTGCATGTGTCTTTTTGAATTATGGTTTTCTCTGGGTATATGCCCAGTAGTGGGATTGCTGGGTTATATGGTAATTCTATTTTTAGTTTTTTAAGGAACCTCCATACTGTGCTCCATAGTGGCTGTATCAATTTACATTCCCACCAACAGTGCAAGAGGGTTCCCTTTTCTCCACACCCTCTCCAGCACTTGTTGTTTATTTTCTGATGATGCCCATTCTAACTGGTGTGAAGCAATACCTCATTGTAGTTTTGATTTGCATTTCTCTAATAATTAGTGATGTTGAGCAGCTTTTCATGTGCTTCTTGGCCATCTGTATGTCTTCTTTGAAGAAATGTCTATTTAGGTCTTCTGCCCATTCTGGATTGGGTTGTTTGTTTTTTTAACGTTGAGTGGCATGAGCTGTTTATATATTTTGGAGATAATGCTTTGTCGGTTGATTCGTTTGCAAATATTTTCTCCCATTCTGAGGGTTGTCTTTTTGTCTTGTTTATGGTTTCCTTTGCTGTGCAAAAGCTTTTAAGTTTCATTAGGTCCCATTTGTTTAGTTTTGTTTTTATTTCCATTACTCTAGGAGGTGGATCAAAAAAGATCTTGCTGTGATTTATGTCAAAGAGTGTTCTTCCTGTGTTTTCCTCTAAGAGTTTTCTAGTGTCCGGTCTTACATTTAGGTCTCTAATCCATTTTGAGTTTATTTTTATGTATGGTGTTAGGGAGGGTTCTAATTTCATTCTTTTACATGTAGCTGTCCAGTTTTCCCAGCACCACTTATTGAAGAGACTATCTGTTCTCCATTGTGTATCCTAGCCTCCTTTGTCATAGATTAGTTGACCATAGGTGCGTGGGTTTATCTCTGGGCTTTCTATCCTCTTCCATTGATCTATATTTCTGTTTTTGTGGCAGTACCATATTGTCTTGATTACTGTAGCTTTGTAGTATAGTCTGAAGTCAGGGAGCCTGATTCCTCTAGCTCCATTTTTCTTTCTCAAGATTGCTTGGGTATTCGGGGTCTTTTGTGTTTCTATACAAATTGTGAAATTTTTTGTTCTAGTTCTGTGAAATATGCCATTGGTAGTTTGATAGGGATTGCATTGAATCTGTAGATTGCTTTGGATAGTATAGTCATTTTCACAATGTTGATTCTTACAATCCAAGAACATGGTATATCTCTCCGTCTGTTTGTGTCATCTTTAATTTATTTCATCACTGTCTTACAGTTTTCTGCATACAGGTCTTTTGTCTCCTTAGGTAGGTTCATTCCTAGGTATTTTATTCTTTTTGTTGCAATGGTAAATGGGAGTGTTTCCTTAATTTCTCTTTCAGATTTTTCATCATTAGTGTATAGGAATGCAAGAGATCTCTGTACATTAATTTTGTATCCTGCTACTTTACCAAATTCATTGATTAGCTCTAGTAGTTTTCTGGTGCATCTTTAGCATTCTCTATATATAGTATCATGTCATCTGCAAACAATGACAGTTTTACTTCTTTTCCAATTTGTATTCCTTTTATTTCCTTTTCTTCTCTGATTGCCATGGCTAGGACGTCCAAAACTATGTTGAATAATAGAGGTGAGAGTGGACACCCTTGTCTTGTTCCTGAACTTAGAGGAAATGCTTTCAGTTTTTCACCATTGAGAATGACGTTTGCTGTGGGTTTGTTGTATATGGCCTTTATTATGTTGAGGTAGGTTCCCTCTATGCCCACTTTCTGGAGAGTTTTTATCACAAATTGGTGTTGAATTTTGTCAAAAGCTTTTTCTGCATCTATTGAGATGATCATGTGGTTTTTCTCCTTCAATTTGTCAATACGGTTTATCACATTGATTGATTTGCATATATTGGAGAATCCTTGCATCCCTGGGATAAATCCCACTTGATCATGGTGTATGATCCCTTTATTTTGTCGTTGGATTCTGTTTGCTAGTATTTTGTTGAGGATTTTTGCATCTCTATTCATCAGTGATATTGGTCTGTAATTTGCTTTTTTGAAGTACCTTTGTCTGGTTTTGGCATAAAGGTGATGGTGGCATCATAGAATGAGTTTGGCAGTGTTCCTTCCTCTGCAAATTTTTGGAAGAGTTTAGGAAGGATGGATGTTAGCTCTTCTCTAAATGTTTGATAGAATTCACCTGTGAAGCCATCTGGTCCTGGACTTTTGTTTGTTGGAAGATTTTTAATCACAGTTTCAGTTTCATTACTTGTGATTGGTCTGTTCATATTTTCTATTTCTTCCTCATTCAGTCTTGGAAGGTTATACCTTTCTAAGAATTTGTCCATTTCTTCCAGGTTGTCCATTTTATTGGCATAGAGTTGCTTGTAGTAGTCTCTTAGGATGCTTTGTATTTCTGCAGTGTCCATTGTAAGTTCTTTTTCATTTCTAATTTTATTGATTTGAGTCCTTCTCGTCTTTTTTTTTGATGAGTCTGGCTAAAGGTTTATCAATTTTGTTTATCTTCTCAAAGAACCAGCTTTTAGTTTTATTAATCTTTGCTATTGTTTTCTTTGTTTCTATTTCATTTATTTCTGCTCTGATCTTTATGATTTCTTTCCTTCTACTAACTTTGGGTTTTCCTTGTTCTTCTTTCTCTAGTTCCTTTAGGTGTAAGGTTAGATTGTTTATTTGAGATTTTTCATGTTTCTTGAGGTAGGCTTGTATTGCTATAAACTTCGCTCTTAGAACTGCTTTTGCTGCATCCCATAGGTTTTGGATAGTCGTGTTTTCATTGTCATTTGTCTCTAGGTATTTTTTGATTTCCTCTTTGATTTCTTCAGTGATCTCTTGGTTATTTAGTAATGTATTGTTTAGCCTCCATGTGTTTGTGTTTTTTACGTTTTTTCCCCTGTAATTGATTTCTAATCTCATAGCATTGTGGTCAGAAAAGATGCTTGATATGATTTCAATTTTCTTAAATTTACCAAGGCTTGATTTGTGACCCAAGATGTGAGCTATCCTGGAGATGTTCCTTGTGCACTTGAGAAGAAGTGTAATCTGCTGTCTTTGGATGGAATGTCCTATAAATATCAATTAAATCTATCTGGTCTATTGTGTCATTTAAAGCTTTTGTTTCCTTATTGATTTTCTGTCTGGATGATCTGTCCATTGGTGTAAGTGAGGTGTTAAAGTCCCCCACTATTATTGTGTTACTGTCGATTTCCTCTTTTATAACTGTTAGCAGTTGCCTTATGTATTGAGGTGCTCCTATGTTGGGTGCATATATATTTATAATTGTTATATCTTCTTCTTGGATTGATCCCTTGATCATTATGTAGTGTCCTTCCTTGTCTCTTGTAACATTCTTTATTGTAAAGTCTATTTTATCTGATATGAGTATTGCTACTCTAGCTTTCTTTTGATTTCCATTTGTATGGAATATCTTTTTCCATCCCCTCACTTTCAGACTGTATGTGTTCCTAGGTCTGAAGTGGGTCTCTTGTAGACAGCATATATATGGGTCTTGTTTTTGTATCCATTCAGCAAGCCTGTGTCTTTTGGTTGGAGCCTTTAATCCATTCACGTTTAAGGTAATTACCGATATGTATGTTCCTATTACCATTTTCTTAATTGTTATGGGTTTGTTTTTGTAGGTCCTTTTCTTCTCCTGTGTTTCCCACTTAGAGAAGTTCCTTTAGTGTTTGTTGTAGAGCTGGTTTGGTGGTGCTGAATTCTCTTAGCTTTTGCTAGTCTGTAAAGCTTTTGATTTTTCTCTCGAATCTGAATGAGATCCTTGCCGGGTAGAGTAATCTTGGTTGTAGGTTCTGCCCTTTCATCACCTTAAATATATTGTGCCACTCCCTTCTGGCTTGTGGAGTTTTTGCTGAGAAATCAGCTGTTAACCTTCTGGGAGTTCCCTTTTATATTATTTGCCATTTTTCCCTTGCTGCTTTCAATAAATTTTCTTTGTCTTTAATTTTTGTCAATTTGATTACTATGTGTCTGGGAGTGTTTTTCCTTGGGTTTATCCTGCCTGGGACTCTCTGCACTTCCTGGACTTGGGTGGCTATTTCCTTTCCCATGTTAGGGAAGTTTTTGACTATAATCTCTTCAAATATTTTTTCGGGTCCTTTCTCTCTCTCTTCTCCTTCTGGCACCCCTGTAATACGAATGTTGGTGTGTTTAATGTTGTCCCAGTGGTCTCTTAGGCTGTCTTCATTTCTTTTCATTCTTTTTTATTTATTCTGTTCCATGGCAGTGAATTCCACCATTCTGTTTCCCAGGTCACTTATCCGTTCTTCTGCCTCAGTTATTCTGCTATTGATTCCTTCTAGTGTACTTTTCATTTCAGTTATTGTATTGTTCATCTCTGTTTGTTTGTTCTTTCATTCTTCTAGGTCTTTGTTAAACATTTCTTGCATCTTCTCGATCTTTGCCTCCATTCTTTTTCTGAAGTCCTGGATCATCTTCACTATCATTATTCTGAATTCTTTTTCTGGAAGGTTGCCTATCTCCACTTCATTTAGTTGTTTCTCTGGGGTTTTATCTTGTTCCTTCATCTGGTACAAAGTCCTCTGCCTTTTCATTTTGTCTATCATTCTGTGTATGTGGTTTTCCTTCCATAGGTTCCAGAGTTGTAGTTCTTCTTACTTCTGCTGTCTGCCCTCTGGTGGATGAGGCTATCTACGAGGCATGTGCAAGCTTTCTGATGAGAGGGACTGGTGGTGGGTAGAGCTGGGTGTTGCTCTGGTGGGCAGAGCTCAGTAAAACTTTAATCCACTTGTCTGCTGATGGGTGGGGTTGGGTTCCCTCCCTGGTCGTCGTTTGGCTTGAGGCGACCCAGCACTGGAGCCTACCTGGCTCTTTAGTGGGACTAATGGCAGACTCTGGGAGGGCTCACGCCAAGGAGTACTTCCCAGAACATCTGCTGCCAGTGTCCTTGTCCCCACAGTGAGCCACAGCCACCCCCCGCCTCTGCAGGAGAACCTCTGACACTAGCAGATAGGTCTGGTTCAGTCTCCTATGGGGTCACTGCTCTTTCCCCTGTGTCCCGCTGCACACACTACTTTGTGTGTGCCCTCCAAGAGTGGAGTCTCTGTTTCTCCCAGTCCTGTCAAAGTCCTACAATCAAATCCCACTAGCCTTCAAAGTCTGATTCTCTGGGAATTCCTCCTCCCATTGCCAGACCCCCAGGTTGGGAAGCCTGACGTGGGGCTCAGAACCTTCACTCCAGTGGGTGGACTTCTGTGGTATAAGTGTTCTCCAGTTTGTGAGTCACCCACCCAGCAGTTACGGGATTTGATTTTATTGTGATTGTGCCCCTCCTACCGTCTCACTGTGGCTTCTCCTTTGTCTTCGGATGTGGGGTATCTTTTCTGGTGAGTTCCAGTGTCTTCCTGTTGATGATTGTTCAGCAGTCAGTTGTGATTCTGGTGCTCTCGCCAGAGGGAGTGAGTGCATGTCCTTCTACTCTGCCATCTTCAAGAGCCAACCTTTTGATTTTTTTAAATGGAGGTTTCATTACACAGGCATGATTAATTAAATCTTTGACCATTGGCAGTCAGTTCAACCTCCAGTCCCTTTCCCCTCCCCAGAGGTCAGGGAGGTGGGATTCAAAATTCCAACCCTCTAATCACATGGTTGGTTCTTCTGTCAACCACCTTTAGGTGTGTGTGGAAAGTCACCTCATTAAAACACAAGACACCGTTATTGCTCTCATCACTTAGGGAATTCCAAAGGTTTTAGGAGTTCTGTGCCAGAAATGGGACAAAGGCCAAATATGTCTTATTATGAATCACAACATCACAGAGACATAGAAAATAATTATATAAATAAAATAATTCTTTTTAGATGGGGGTAAGTCCTAAGAGGTAAATGAAACCAGATGGGGTGATAGAGAATGACCAGGATTTCATGTGGTGGTTAGTGAAAACAGCTGCCACATTACTCATTTCCAGTGGGGCACCTCTCACATGATGGGCCATGTGGACAGCGTCCCCTGGAGTTATGAAGTGCAACAGCCCTGAGGAAAAGCTTCTACACACTTGATGTTTTGAGTTAATGCCTAAAGGATGGGATTGAACCAGCCTTAAAGAAGGACTGCAGGTAAAGGAAGCAAGTCTAAAGGTACTGAAGCTGGAAAGGTTGTGAGGGTTAAGAGCATGGGCTCTGGATACATACAGGCCTGGATTCAGATTCCAGCTGTAGCACTTAGGAGCACATCCAGTTACTCACCTCTGAGGCATCAATTTCCTTGTCTGTAAAATGAGGATACCAGTACCCACCCGATTTGACTATGAAAATTAAATGAGATAGTGCGTGTAAGATGCTCACTCTTGTGCCTGATCCATACTAAATAATCAATAATCGGATGTTTCTCTTGTTTTGTTTGCGTACTAAATGGAAAAGAAAATGCTCTCTGGAGAAGCTAGACTTTTCCCGAAACTCATGCCAACTTACCTGTACCTGGGACTGGACTTCAGGCCCCCAAAATGCTTGGTCAGTGCTCTTTTCAGTACATCTCTCTGTGCCTTGGGTTTCTCATTTTTGAGAAATAACAATCTCATAAGGCTCTTATGAAGATTAATGAGTTAATACATTTAAAGGTCTTGGTATAGTGCCTGGCAAGTAGTTAAGTACTCCAAAAACAACTAATGATAGCTATTGTTATCATTTTTAGTACTATACCATGCTGATTATCTGATACCTTGAAAGACCCACACGAATCCATAAGATCGCCTTTATATATTGTCTATACATATATATTTTCATCACCGACAATATGTTACTGAACCAAACTCAGGTCTGCTTTCCTGCGCACAGTAAAGCCAATCTACTGACACCAGGTTATGGTGAAGGAAAGGGCAGCATTTATTTTAAGAGTGCCAATACAAGGAGAATGGGTGGCTCCTGCTCTAAAACCCTGAACTCCCCAATGGTTTTCAGCGAAAAGTTTTTATAGGCATAATTTGGGTGAGGGCTGCAGGGTGTGTGGCTTTCTTCTGACTGGTTGGTGGTGAGATAACTGGGTGGTACTCCAGGAATCTTGGGCTCAGCCTGAAGTTACCTCCTGGGTGGGGGCCTTAGTTCCTGCAGAAGAACTCAATGATATTGTGATGTATATTCCTTGAGGAAGAACCAGGACCCTGCCCCAAGGCTGCACTATTGTTGCTTGACTGCTCCTCCCTTGTTTCTGCATTTGCTCCCTTCCTGGTTTTGGTTTTTTGTTTGTTTGTTTGTTTGTATATTGGTGGCTTGCAGGGATCTTAGTTCCCTGACTAGGGATTAAGCCTGGGCCCAGCAGTGAAAGCACTGGAGTCCTAACCACTGGACTGCCAGAGAATTCCCTTCTGGCACTTTAAGATCCTATTAAGAAAGCAATAAAAGTCATCAATTGTTGTGCCCCACATTCCTTGGCAAACACTATCTCTCAGGGTATATTGGAGACTTAGTTTTGATTATAAAGGAAGTTCTTTTCCTGACCACACCTTAATTGAGACATCATTCCATTTGTCCATCTGTCGTTAGTGGGCAGCTTCCCAAGTCTAGAGGTTTAGGATTCATGCCGAATTATGTAAGCAAGAATCACCACCTTGTGCTTCTGTTGGCACAAGCTTTCTGCAGGCAGGGAGTGGAGACACAGGTTGCTGCTTGCCTTTTACATCTGATGAAGGTACTGAGCAAAATAATGGAGTGCTCTGTGAGGAACCTGGCAAAGTGTCTCCTGTCCTTACATCTGGGATTTGACAGCTCTTTTCCTTTGCCTGTCATTCTGACTTTCTTTCTTTGCCTCCTGGGACCCCCGTAGCATCTTCTAAATTCCCTTTGTTCCCTTGGGGTTAAACATTACACTCATTTCTTCCTGAAGTCTGAAATGTCTGGGTCCACAAAGGCCAATTCATAATATAAACTTTATGAAGGTGGCTAGTGACACGTCTTGAGATCCAACCTGAGTGGATGGGACTTGGGTGGATAGGCCAGTGAGGAGGAGAAAGGAAGAGAGAAGAAGGGCATTTGTTCTGTTACCCTAACTTTGAAAATGTGTATGTGAATGTAGCCAAAACTCTGAGAGGAGCCCAGATTTTAAAAGTTCTGGATGTTTCTGCCACCGTGAAAGGTGAAGAAGTAGAACACCTGCCCTTATTCTTGAGCCTGGGAAACCCATGGACCATGTGACTCGGGAACATGAAGGTTCATTCATGATTAAGCAGAGAGACTCCCAGGTCTGGTGTTTCATAGCAGGAAAGGGAAGGAAACAAATGCTGTGAGCTCTAAGGAAGACGAATCTGCGCATGTCAGACCAGCCAGTCTGTGTGAGACAAAGAACCCCTGTTTTTTTCAGATTTTCTTTCAGCCAATCTGAGCTACATTGGATGTGAAAAACTGTTTCTAGTGCTTTCCTTGCTTGAAACAGAATGAGGGGAATTCCCTGGCGGTCCAGTGGTTAGGTCTCCGCATTTCCAGGGACATGGGTTCGATCCCTGGTTGACCCCACAAGCCACGTGGCGCAGCCAAAAAAAGGAAAAAAAAAAAAAAAGAAGAAGGGGAACGAGGAGGAGGTACTATACCATCTTTTTGTTTGTTGTCACCAGCCGGTAATGCACTCACTTACTTCTCTCCTTACCAGTCCATGGTCTTTGCTTTCCTTCTTGCTGAAGAGAATTAGCTTGTCCCGTACTCCACACTTCCACATTAGTGTATAAATGGAAACAAAAGTATGAAATCAGAATCATCTCTTTTTACATTGGTAAGAGACTTTGTAAATTTGCTGGTTTATTCTGTCATTTTATGAATGGAGAAACAGTCCTAGAAAAATTAGTAAGAATAACAATAAACAATAATAGCTAATATTTATTGCACTCTAAATATATACCAGCTAGTCTGTTGTTTTCTAGGGATGATCTAATTTAATCCTCACGCAACTCCATAAGGTAGGTTCTAGTAAAAATCCTCATCTTATAGGCAAGGAGCTCTCTAGGGAGGTGAAGTTGGTGGCACAAGGCCACACACCAGCCAAGTGGTGGGTCAGAATTGGAACCACTCACTGACTACTGATGGTATCTGGCTCCTGTGGCCACCCGGGTGGCCCAAGGATCCAAGATCACACATGCTCGTAGTAGCAGAGAACAAGTGAGAGCCAGAACTCGCTCCTTGCGAGGACTCCACTTCCTTGATGTTGCCGTGGGGTCCACACGCATCATTGCACTCCTGAGCAGTGATGATCCAGGGCCCATTCCTCTTCCCTGGTGGCTGATGTTTCACGCTGACTTTCCTCCTGCAGACATAGGGGATCACCCCTGTTCTCCTCTTCTCAACATCACTACGTATCATTTGGTTCATCCTTAGGGTTTCGTTTGTTCCAAAACTGGGGGGGTGGGGGGGGCGTGGTGGCTATTTTTCCAACTTCCTTCTTAGATGCTCTTCTGCAAGCAAACAGTCGGATACTTTTGTTCTCATGCTTGCATTTCATTTCATTCATTCAACACATAATAATAGATGACCTCCTATTGCCATGGTAAGTGCTAATCACTACAGATGGGCAACTAAAAAGTAACTTGGGAGCCCTAGAGGATAGGAACTACATCAACAAATCCTACATCTCCAGGACCTAAGAAGGTCCCCAGCACACAGTAACCTCTCAATTAATGTTTGTTAAATAAAAGTTTGTGTTTGTAAAAATCTCAAATTTACAATATAATTTCCTGAGATGGAAGTGGGATTCGAAGTCTTGCTGCTGCCTCCTCTTTCCTGCCTTATTTCTTAGATGGCCTGTGAAAGGCACTCCACCCCGCTTTTCATTCATTCCTGGAAGCAGGCTTGTGTGTATCTTAGTTTTCCCTAGGTCCTCCCATAAGGCCAGACTGACATCTACTGGAGCACAGGAGACCTTCAGTCTGGCATCTTTCTTGAAGCTTAGAGAAAAGAAAGTGAACTTACAGCAAGAACAGAGGAGAGACAAAGGGAACTTCTTTTTCTTGTAATCCCCTACCCCTATCTTGTCCCTCCCCACTTCCCTCTCCCCACTGGTAACCACTAGTTTGTTCTCTATATCTATGAGTCTGCTTCTGTTTTGTTATATTTACTGGTTTGCTGTATTTTTTAGATTCCACATGTAAGTGATATTATATAGTATTTGTCTTTTTCTGACTTATTTCACTTAGCATAATGCCCTCTGAGTCCATCCATGTTGTTGCAAATGGCAAAATTTTATTCTTTTTATGGCTGAGTAGGATTCCAGTGTGTGTGTGTGTGTGTGTGTGTGTGTGTCTGTGTGTGTCTGTGTATCTCCAGAATTCCTTCTTTACAAGGACAGACGTTTAGGTCACAGACCCACCATAAAAGGAATGAAGGCAAATCCCCAGGACTCCAGGCTTCTAGAAAGAGTTTCTCAATAATAGTGATACAACTACCGAGCCCGCGTGCCACAACTGCTGAAGCCCGCGCACCTAGAGCCCGTGCTCTGCAACAAGAGAAGCCACTGCAATGAGGAGCCCGCGCACAGCAACGAAGACCCAACGCAGCCGAAACTTAATTAATTAATTTAAAAATGATAATAGTGATAGTTATTGAATGTCCATTCTGTGCCATGCCCATGTTAAGTATTTTATGCACATTACTAAGTGTTTTATTTACTTCCTGCACATTGTCCCAAGTAACCATTTTCTAATGCATGTCACAATGTTTTATCAACTCCACCTTTACTTTTGATCTTCTCCCTCCCCTACAACCTCCATCATGAGAACAACTAGATTATAAGGCCAGGGCTTTGTGATATAGCTAGACTTATCACTCACGCACGAATGTGCGTACACACACACACACACACAGATGTGAAGGAAATGAAACTTTCATCTTAATGCAGGTTGTGAGAGTTGCTGCTATCTTTTCATTTCTGACAAATTCTTCATTCTTGGATCTGTTGTGCTTTTCTTACATGAATTAGAAGTCAAGAAGAGTGTGTTGAAGTTTTCACTTAGAAATAGGAACATGTCATCTGATTCTGGAAGACTACCTCAACATCCTTGCTAAGTTACTATGACAGATTTTCTCAGGAGAGAAAGGGACTGTTAATAATCCAAGACCATTAGTGCCTAGATTGAGAAAAACTCAGTGGTGATGTGTATTTATGGTTTTTTAACACAATGCACGTAATTGTTAGGGGGCTTCCTGAATTCAGCTCCCAGCCCTGTGAAGCAAGAGCAGAATGCACGCCCACCCACCCAGCCAAGGGCTGAAGTACCCTCTTCTTACTCCTTGGAAATGGCTTCTGTTTGCATCAACTATATGGCAGATGCCTTTGGATGATGTCAACCTCTTCATATGAAAAAGAGCAAGTCCAGAAACAAAGCATGCATTGCTGTGTCAGGCGAGTCTGGCGGGGCCAGACAATCGTAGGGTTCTGTAAGGGCCGAGACCTCCCCTTGTAGGAACAGAGACTGCCTCTCATTTGCCTGCTGGAGTCTAACCCCTGCCACCCCAAAGGGAATCCTACTGCAAAAAATAAAAATAGTGCATGCACAGCTTCTCATTCAGTGCTCTTCTTTCTTGGTGAAAAGTTTCTTTACGGTTAGTGTCCAGACTCTAGACTAATTTCAAGGAAAGCTTCCTTTTTAAAAAATTTATGCTGACTGTGAGTTGGAGTGCAAGTCTATTTCCTTTTGATCCTCCTTGCCTTTTGTTTCCTTGACCACCAACTGACTTTCTCTCTTACTCTTTCCTTCCCCATTTTGACATAAAATCTGTTATTTCTCCTTATCAGCCTCTAGCAGGCTCTTCCAGCAGTTACTGAATGCTGAAGTCTACCTCTGGGATGGTGGCTGGGATGGGGCGAGCATAAACATGAGTCTGGGTGCAAAACTACATAATAGTAGAAGCCCTGGAGAATCTATGTGGAGAGGCTATATCTATTGGTGGGTCCATGCTGGATGACAAACAAGAAATAGAACCAAGGTCATGTCTTTGCAAATCAACCCCAGTTAAATTAAATCACAGAATTCAAGCACACTATCCTTATGCCCTGTAACTGTCTGCTTCATATTAACTCTATTTTTACAGTTGTTATGTCTTATCACTAAAGACCTGAGCAGACTCATTTTGGTATACCTCACATCCCTATCATATAACTCCATAACAAAATGATTCATTTCCAAACATAGACATTAAGGACAGTACTAGGGTCTATTTTAATATCCTAACTTGGGCAGTTGCCCTGTGGAATGTGAAATGCACCAACAAATGAAATGAATAATTACTGGCACCGGGCATTTCCACAACATTTATCTTGTTTAATCCTTGTAACACTCATGAGGTTGTTGTGAGAATTAAATAATTCATGTAGGGACTTCCCTGGTGGCGCAGTGGTTAAGAATCCACCTGCCCATGCAGGGGACACGGGTTCCAGCCCTGGTCCGGAAAGATCCCACATGCCGTGGAGCAACTAAGCCCGTGCACCACAACTACTGAGCCTGCACTCTAGAGCCCGTGAGCCACAACTACTGGACCCGTGTGCCACAACTACTGAAGCCCATGCACCTAGGGCCCATGCTCCGCAACAAGAGAAGCCACCGCAATGAGAAGCCCATGCACTGCAACGAAGAGTAGCCCCCGCTCGCCACAAGAGAAAGCCTGCACACAGCAATGAAGACCCAATGCAGCCAAAAATTAAAAATATATATATAAAATAATTAATTAATTAAAAACAATTCATGTAAAGAGCTTATTACATGCTTGGCATATATTATATGCTTGGCATATATTATATGCTTGGCTTAATATCATTATACTTACTATAATAATTATATGATAACATCATGTGGTTTTATTTTCAACACATACCAGCTGGGAAATGTGATTGTGATAGACTAACTAGATGCTTGACACCAACCCTGCTTCCTCTTCCTGGGCACATAGAAAGTCTATATTATCCAGCCTGCCTTGCATCTGGGAGGGACAGTGTAACTCAGTTCTGGCCTATGGTATGTGGGTAGAAGTTATGGATGCCACTTCCAAGGCTGGCTATAGAATATCCTGTGAAATCTTATGTGTCTTCTCTCCCCCTTATATGGAGCTAGAAGAGAAGGATTCTGCAATACAGGAGCCACATGATGGAAAGAGCCTGGATCCCTGAGTCATCTACGGAGAACAGCATCCTGATTCACATCAGGCTATGATGTGAGAGAAAACAAACTTTGCTTAAGCCACTGAGATTCGAGGGCTTATTCGTTATTGTAGCATAGATCATCTTACTCTGACTAATACAATGATGTTGAAGAGAAGGGAAACAAATATTCTCTAAATTAGTTATTTGAAAACAGTTCATTACCAAGTAAGGCAGAAGTAAATATTCACACATGAAACAAATCTGCAAAATTGTATGTGGAGTTTTAGGAAAGCTATAGAGCATCATTCTGCTGGGAGGTTAGGTTCCAGGTTTGCATAATGACAACAATGGCAGAACTGAGACTTGAATCAGGTGTGTCTGACTCTAGGACCAGTATTTTTCTTTACTCCATCCTACATCAGTTTGGGATGAACCAGTCAAGGTGCCTCCTGCAAGAGTCAGTGATAAAGTACAAGGTCTCAGAGGCCAAACTAGATCAAATGATGTGTTAGCCCAGGGCTTTAATAGGTCAAGAACAATGGGGAAAGAGGGGACCAAAATGCAAAGCTAAAGAGGTAGTGCTGAAAGTTCAGAATGGTGAGATGTGCCATAAGTAGGGAAATGTACTACAAGGCCAGAAGACAAAAGAGGGTAACAGGACTGAGTGTAGAGGGACAGAATCAGGAAGAGGGGCTCAACCTGGAGACTGAATTTCATGTAATGCTGGCCAAGGGGATAGCCCTGATGGACAGGATTTGAGACAAGAGAATGAGAACAGCAGGAACCCTCCAAAAATCCCTACAAATGCCAGCTAGCATTTCTGTCATGATCATGGATTACAGAAACGCACAATGTATGAAGACTAGCTCCATTATCACTTAGGGTGTCATATTTGAGGTTCATGGTTTTTCCAGAAAGATCAACCACCTCATCTCCAATTTTTCTGAGCACCAGGCACCTGTATTTTAAGAGCTCACTTAGCTCTCATTGGTATAGACATACTAATAGCTGGCAAAACTACCCAATAGCATTATTAAATACACATTGTTGAATATGCTTTTGGTCTCCTGGCACTCATTCCCCCTTTTTTTTTTTTTTTGCTAACAACACCTATATCCTGGAGGTGAATTGCCTCTCCCTCATTTTGTATAGTTATGATAAGATGTCTATCATGGTGCCCTAGTTTCTCCTAGTGAAAGAATGGGCCCCAAACCCAAATTAAATCAACTCTCTCTTCCAGGACTTTGAACTTTGAGCAGAATAACACATGAATGGGAAACACAGTTGAATTTCATGAACCCAGGTGGTCCCTCAAACCTACCCTGGTTCTTTTGTTCTCTAAGCCTGGTCCCAGAGCCTTCTGATGAAATCTGTGGGCTGTGCTGACCTTTGGTGAAGTGTGGAGTAGAGGCACTCAGAATCAGGACAAGGTGCTTGGGTAAGCTTGGAAGAGCACAGGGTGTCGATTCCACAGAACAGGTGGAGACCAAGAACCAGATGTAGAATCAGGTATCTGCCAAAGAGTTCAAGCAAGTAGAAACAATCAAGTTTAGGAGTATAGGAAATCAAATTTCCTGATTAATTTAGAAACGAATGGTAGGTCAGTTAGGATGTTTTTTGGTTGCAAATGACAGAAAACCAGCTTGACCTAGCTTAAGGGGAAAAAGGACTTTATTGCTTTATTAACCACATTGCGATAGGAGCAGTGATTATATAATTTATCACCCACCTGGAACACTTCTGAGAACGAAAGAGGGAGATGTTAATGATTAAGCTGGGACAACAGAGGTAAACTGGGCCTGCCTTAGGCAAACTGGAATGAATCTTCACGTAAAGAAATCAGAATGAATAAAACCTAAAAGGCTGCCAGGGATTTCTCTCTTTGTGTAACAGTTATTTCTCTCTGCTTTCTACTTCTCTGTGTGGGCTCTATTTGCATAAGCGTTTGTAGCAGGGGGCACACTGCCAGAAGGTCCAGGCTCAAATTCTTACAGATTACCAGTCAGAGAAGAAAAGATGCTTTTGCATCTGCTCCAGTATAAAATATCCTGCCCCAGAATTTCAAGCAGCCTGGCCTGTGTCACCTGATAACCCCTGGACCAATCTTTGTGAACAAAAGGATACATTCCTACCATTGGTTCGCCTTGGGCCATATGCCCTTCTTGTGTCGATGACATAGGAGTACCATTAATCAATAGGCCCAGTAGTTTGAAGCAGCATTTCCCCAAAGGGAAGAGTTATTCTGACAGACAAAACCATATATATCCACTATGACAGCCTCTTACAGAGTGCCTGCTGTCAAATCCACTGGCAGTATGGGAACATAAAACACAGCTATTGAATAAGATACACGTTATACAAAATACAGCTGTCCGAATGCTGGAGCTACCATTAACCCATTTACTCAGGAAACCCTTGACAATCCACTTTCACAAAGTGGATTGCTCTATCCCTTTGGAGTCTAGTATATAATAGTCCATTAGAGATATGGAAGGCCCCAGGGCTTGGTGTTCCTATGAGCCTCTAGAACCTCTCAAGTGAAGTGAACTTACCCCAAAAAGGCATTGGCAGAACCATAAGGGCAGTGGGCACCATGAGTTTAAATGGGGAGTTGGGAACAGAAAGACAGGTGAGGACTCCCTAGAAAAGGGTTCAGAAAGAGGATGCTAGAGGCAGACTTCCCTTCCATCACAGCTTGGCTCAGCTCCCAAATCTACCACCACTGGCTCCTGTTTCAGCTTGTTGTTGGAAAGCACCACTGTTTATGATAAAACTCGGAACAGAGACGCTACCTTCTGCCACCCTGGGATGGTCCTCTCCACTTTGCAGAGGATCGCATGGTGGCTAAAACTCAGCAGCAGTCTGCTTTCTCCCTGCCCAGCCCTTCCCTGGGAAAAAGAAGGAGTGGATAAGTGTGTGAAAGGCTGCCTGGGTGACTGTGGGCTCCCACCCAAAGAAGCCACTCGGCCCAGCGGCCGGGTGGAGAGCGAGGCCCAATGGGATATTATTTCGCAATGGATCCCTCACCACAGTGAGGAACACAGTGTTTACTGGAGAGAGCTCTTCACGCCAAGGTCCCTCTGTGCCTTCCAGAAAACTGCAGCCTGAACTCTAATAAATAACCAAGGGCTCAGCCCAAGCCCTGTTGGAGCGGATGGGGCTGCCCTTACCACAGTGCTGAACAGCAGGAATGTTGCCAGTAAGCCCTGCCCTTTGGAACCAGTCAGTAAGGCTGAAAACGCTGGAAGCTGGACACACTTGTTGGGACTCCACATTCTAAACTGGAGATTCCACTCGGGCTATTAATAGGTGAATTCTCTCCTGCTGAGCTTAAAGCATCTGGGTCAGTCACAGGAAATTCTTGGAACTAAACAGTATGTGAATAAACAAACAAGCATGGACATCTGGTTCAGGAGAAGCAGCTAATGAAATATGTCACAGCTCAGCTTGTTCCAGAGTTCAGGGTAATGAAACGAATTGATAGTTGATATGATCATTTCAGTGCTGGTCTATGGTCAGTGTACATATTGGTGGTCCCATTCTGTTCATTTGTTTTTTTTCAAATGTTTCGTCTCTCTTTATTCACTGTTCAAGACAGACTATTTCTTTTTCAATTTTTAATTCAAATATGGAGTGGTTGCTGCAGACCCCTTCCAGACTGAGGCACTCAATCGCCCAGCTGCTGGGGGTGCAGGTGGCCGGTAACCCTCAGCTGAGCCCCTTCCTGGTCCAGCTAGAGAGTACGAGTAGACAAGTGGTCACCAGGGGTTGGGGATGGGGAAATATTAAGAGGTTGGTACAACAGTACGAGCTTTCAGTTATAAGATGAATAAGGTCTGGGACTTCCCTGGCAGTCCAGTGGTTAAGACTCCGTGCTTCCACTGCAGGGGGTGGGGATTCGATCCTTGGTCAGGGAACTAAGATCCCACATGCCGAGGCGCGGCCAAAAAAAAAAAAAAAAAGAATAAGGTCTGAGGATCTAATGTATAACCTGGTGACTATAATTGATAACACTGTATTGTATAATTGAAATTTGCTAAGAGAGCAGAACTTAAATGTTCTCACCAAAGACGAAAATTTTGAAGGGAAAAAAAAAAAAAGAGAGAGACATCCCACATGCTCTCTTCCCATCACTAAGGGTCATCATTATTATCACTTCCAATAGCATAGATTTGTCTCTTTTAGGGCTCTATTGAAATGGTGTCATATAGTGTATACTCTTTTTGTGTCAGGTTTCTATTGCTCAACATTTTGTGACATTCACTCATGGTGTTGCGTGAGGTTATACATAATTCATTCCTGTTGCTATATAGTCTTCCACTGTGACAAGATAATGCCATTTATTTTTCTACTCTGTGGTTGGTGGGCATTTGGGTAGTGCCAGTTTGAGGAGTTATGAACAGCACTACAAAGAACATTCTAGAATAGGTCTTTGGCAGGGCATGAATGCTCATTGCTGTAGGGAATTTAAAATACTTAGTTTTAGTAGATATTACCAAACAGTTTTCCAAAGTGGCTGTACCAAGTTATACTGCCACTTGCAGACCATGAACATTAAAACCAATACTTGGTGCTTTCCATCCTGAGCCATTGGGGTGGTGAGTATATTGTGGTTCTAATTTGCATTTCTCTGGAGGCCAATGAAGCTGAGCACATTTTCATATGTTTTTTGGCCATTTGGATATTCTCCTTTGAGAACGTTCAGGTCTTTGCCCATTTTCTTTTGGGTTATCAAGACAATTCTTTCTTTGCTGTTGGCTGTTGGGAAACCCTACAGAGATCATCTTTGGTATAGAGGGAAAGAGGAATGGTATTTTGTCCAAGGACAAAGCATGCAGGAAAATATGCAGGAGATGATAAACATGGGCTTCAGAGTTGCTGGAAAAGGGAAGTAGAAATGAGATTCATCCACAGCAGCAAAGCCATAGACTCATGTGGAGAAACGTAAATTGAGGTGGCGTCCAGGAAGCCATGGACACAGATGGGATCCAGCTGTGGGATGCAGGGAAGCCAAAGTAGTGGCTTTGGGTGGGTGCCAGCAAGAATCACAGGAGTCCACTCAACTGATAAGACTCTGAATACATAAGAAATGTTATTCACGATTGCCAGAATAGTTAGAAAAGGCTGTGGTTCCCAGGTGGCATCCAAACAGAGGTTAGAATGAAACAGAATGGTTATTGTTAGACTTGTATATCCAGGCAGAGTCACGAGATCATTAAGTGGGTAGCACGGTTTTAGAGCAGAAGGGTGGGTGCACACTTTTTTTTCAGGTTCACTCAACCACCACATGGGAGAAAGAACAAGGGCAGAGTGACCGAGAACACAAAAACATCATTTTCTAGGCAGCTCTGTTCCTGGGGAGCAGTCCACAACCTCAAACAGTAGGAGGGGGCCAGAGTCAGACCTACTGTGACTTTGCATCCTCCTTCCACCTGTCTACAAAATCAGCCCTCTCCACATCCCAGCTCTGGCGTCAGACCAGTCCTTACCTGCCCCGGGGACTTCTGAAGCAACTCTGGATCTCGCTTTTCTATCAGTTTGACCTGAAGGGGTTCCTCATGCTGATTCTTGGGTCCCGGTGGCAAAACTGGGACCCTGTTTTGCCCTTTTCATACCGTTATCTGAGGACCTGTGCTCTGGTGAAGACCTTACTGTTTTGTTAGGAACAGGTTCTCTTCAGGAACCTTTTCATTTTAGAGTTGGGGTGAAGAAAATGGATACTCTCCACAAACCTAATCCACCCTCTTGATCCTGCAGGAACCTTGTGCCTGTTAGTTACCAGATAAGGACTGCAGAAAAAAATTACTTTCATTCATTGATTCAGTGATACTTTATTTTTCTTAACATCTCTATTGGAGTATAATTGCTTTACAATGGTGTGTTAGTTTCTGCTTTATAGCAAAGTGAATCAACTATACATATACATATATCCTTTTTTGTGCATCTGCTATGTGCTGGGTGACGTACACCCTAGAGACACAGCGGGACACAGACAGACACAGCGCCTTCATGGAGCATCTATTCCAGTAGGTCACATAGACATTAAGTAGGTAACATCAATAAAATATAAGAATAGGGAAGCTCAGACTCCTTTCTCTCAAAGTGTTTAACCTTCTTTTATGTGTTGGTTGTTTAATAGGAAGAATTCATTGTAAAACTCTAAGCACAGTTTCTACAACAGTGGTTCTCAACTGGGATTGATTTTGCCCCCAGGGGACGTTCGGCAGTGTCTGGAAACACACTTGGAGCATCTCGTGGGCAGTATCCTTGGACGCTGCTAGATGTCCTACAGCGCACAGGACAGCCCTCACAGCAAAGAATCATCTGACTCCAAATTTTAATAGTGCTGCAGTTGAGAAACCGTGTTCTGCACTAAACCCTGGCTCTTTCCAAGGCCAGGAATCGCTTTTTTTGTTGTGGTTATTCCAAACCAAATTCTTTGGCATTAATATTTACTACAAATATCAATAACTCATTAGCACTTACTATGAGATGTGCATTGTGCTAGGACCTTTGCATTTATTATCTCATTTACTCATCAGGAAAATAGGACATACATAATATCATTGTCATTTTACACATAAGGAAACAGAGTTTCAAAGAGATTAAATAATGTCCCCAAGGTTATATAGCTCATAAGTGGCAGAGCCGGCATTTGAAAGCAGGTTTGACAAAGCCTAGGCCTTTTACCAACTTACTTGACTAGTTCTTGTGATGATTTCATTACTTGATGTTTTTATGAGGTTTTGGAGTTTTCAAAGCACTTGCGCAAGATCAGCCCCAAAGCAGGGTTTTGTGGTAAAGCAGCGGCTTGAAGTCTAACGTGTGCTTGGGTCCTAGTCCTTGCTCACCTTGTGACCTCAGATCAATGACTTGACTTCCTTCGGCCTCTGAATTCTCATCTCTAAAATGAGAGCACTGAACTAGATGATTTTTCAGGGTCCTTCCAATGCTCATCTTTTTACCGAGAGATGACATAAGGTAAAACTGCAATCTGTATCATTGGCTAGCAAACTTCTTGATTATAACGTACAGTAAGAGATTCATTTTGCATCATGACTCAGCATACACACACACACACACACACACACACACAATGGAAATATGAGTTTTACAGAGCATACTGAAACTGCCAGATCCACCAGGTTTTGCTGCAGTGATACACAATCTCCAAATCTCAAAGCAGCCAGCGTTTTGTTCTGGCTCACGAGGTGGCTGGGGACACAGCTCCGCCTTGTCCTTCCAGGACTCAGGCTGATGGAGCTGCCTCCATCTCAAAGGTCACCAGTTTTTAATTTTTTTTCCTTTTTATTTTATTTTTTAATTTTTATTTTATATTGGACTATAGTTGATTAACAATGTTGTATTAGTTTCAGGTGTACAGCAAAGTGATTCAGTTATACATACACATACATCTATTCTTTTTCTTTTTCTTCTTCATTTTTCTATTCTTTTTCAAATTCTTTTCCCACTTAGGTTATTACAGAATATTGAGCAGAGTTCCCTGTGCTATACAGTAGGTCCTTGTTGGTTGTCTCTTTTAAATATAGCAGTGTGTACGTGTCAGTCCCAAACCGCCAGTCTATCCCTTCCCCACACCCTTCCCCTTTAGTAACCATAAGTTTGTTTTCTAAGTCTGTGAGTCTGTTTCTGTTTTGTAAATAGGTCACCGGTCTTAATGGCAGAGGGAAAGAGACCACGGTGAATCCCACGATGGCACCTAAAACTTCCACTCAGCCTGGCACGCATCACTTCTGCTCACATTTCTTTGGCCAAATCACTTGGCCACACCTAACTTCAGTGCAATTCCACCACGTGCCTGGGGAAAGAACCAAAAATATCTGGTGCACAGCGTGAATGACTCCCGCAAATATGTTCCACGATGGTTAATCTTATGTGTCGGCTTCCCTGGGTCACCACGGTGCCCAAATATTTGTTGAAGCATTATTCTGGATGTTTTTGTGAGGGTGCTTTAGGACGATATTTACATTTAAATCAATGGATTTTGAGTAAAGCAGATTGCCCTCCGTGATATGGGTGGGCCTCGTCCAATCAGTTGAAGGTCTGAATAGAACAAAAGACTGACCATCCCCTGAGCAAGAAGGAATTTTGCCATCAGACAGCTTTTGGACTTGAAATGTAACATTGACTCTTCTTGGGTCTCCAGCCTGTGGGCCCACCCTGCAGATTTTGGACTTACTAGCCTCCTTGATCAGGTGAGCTAATTCCTTTAAATAATTACCTTTATACACACATCCTATTGGTTCTGTTACTCTGGAGAACACTGACTGATAAACGTACCCACACTATGTATGATGCATGCTGATGTTTGTTTGTTTTTTCAATTTAATTGCATTCTATCATACTCTATTATATTCTATTTTTTTAAATGCTAGTCACAATCCAATAAATTGATTTCAAATTCACCTATGGATTGCAATTGTAAACTTCAAAAAGACTGGCTTAGGGACATCCCCAGTGGTCCAGTGGTGAAGAGTCTGCCTTCCAGTGCAGGGGACACAAGTTTGATCCCTGGTCGGGGAACTAAGATCCCACATGCTGTGGGGCAACTGGGCCCACGCACCACAACTACTGAGCTCGCGTGCCTCAACGAGAGAGCCTGCGTGCCGCAAACTACAGAGTCCACACGCCCTGGAGCCTGTGCACCACAACTAGAGAGAGAAAACCCGTGCCCCACAACTAGAGAGAAGCCTGCGCACCACAACGAAGAGCCCGTGCTGCAACGAAAGATCCCACATGCCTCAAAGAAGAACCCACGTGCTGCAACTAAGACCTGACGCAGCCAAAAAAAAGAAAAAATAAATAAAATAAAAATTAAAAAAAAAAGACTGGCTTATATCCAGTTGGAAGTGAAACAGTTAAGAGTAAATCCTAATTTTAGCCAATCAGAGGTTATTTTACTGGTTTTACACAGGAAATGTCATAGTGTCCATATTTCTGCTTAAAGGGAAAACAAAACAAAACAGAACGTTCCTTTATTTTAACACAATTAGTCAGGCTCTCTTCTCATCACAGGAAGCAAACTCTAATCACTCTAATCACACCCACTGATACAGCAGGAGCAGATTATTGATCTGGCAGAAGAGGTGCAGACCCCCAGTGATTGAACTGAGCAGGTATCCAAAGTGCTGCAGTATTTAGCAAACAAAGAAAAGCCACCCTTTGGATAATGGATGTTATGGTTAGGAAACCCCCAGTACCTCAGACATTATGAAACAACAACTGAATTTGTAGGGAACAGACTGAACCCACACCCTAGAATGAGAATTATGTACATTCTACAATTAACATTCTATAATTATATGGCTCAAACTCCAGTTACTATGTAATGGTATTCTGCCAGAGAATACCGATTAGTCCTCACCAAGGAACTGCTGAAATCATTAGTTTGTATAAGTAAGTCTGTCCCAACAAATTCAACTGTTGTTTCTTAAGCCCTGAGTTAAAGAAACCCTCTAGGGATGATCATAATTAGATATATGAAAAGGACAGGCCTTACCTATTTAATATAGATATATTCAGATACAAAACAGGTAAAACGATGCTTTATAGGGCCAATGCATAAAGGCCAATGCATGGTTGCATAGTGCACAGCTGTAGGAGACCCATTCACACCAACTCTGAGGAATGGTATCCCTCAGAGTTGTGCAACATGGTGGCCTTGGCCAGAGAAGCAGTCTCCCTTATAGAATGTGCCTTGTAGGGCTTTTTCCCTCTGGCTCTACAGGGTAACCAAAGCTCTTATCAGTTAGTGGTAGATTAAAAAATATTCCTCGACTGTATTTCCACATGAAGGAAACAAGGCTTTGTGAAGCTGTGGTAGGGACACCAGCAAAGTGTGCCAGTTGATAAAAGACGAAGCCATTACAGTACTTAGACCTGTGCTCTTGTCTGCTCCTCTATTTCTCTTTAGGATAGTTCACTCCTTCTGGCTGAAATGCCAAAAACAAACCAAAAAACCCAACAAAACAAAAAACAAATGACAATTTTTGAGACAATAAGTGGAATTCCTAAATTGGGAAAATATAGTGGAACATAGATGTGTAAAGATAGAAAAAAATGTCTAAATACTCTGTGATTATAACAGTTCAGTTTCAAGGAACTTGACCTGACTTCACAGGAATTAAAAATGGTGTCACCGAGAGCTCCTGCTCTGTATGAAAAAACATGAAAGCAAGAAAAGGAGTCCTAAAATCTGGAAGCTTCTCCCACCCAGCCTATAGCCTGGGGTTGTCTTTGTGTTCACAGCTTCCCGGTGAGTCAGAAGATATCTGAATGCTTGGATCTGCCTGACGTTTTGCTGTTTATTTAGGACAAGACCGAGCCAAGAGTCACATCATTTAAAACATGTGAAAAGAGGTAAGTAATTTGTCTCACCAATTATAAAAAGGTGAGACGCATTGAAAAGATTAACAGAGCCCCCTCCCTTCTGCAGAATCCAGCCCACAAACTGGGTGGAGAGTTGGACGCGAACTGTCAAGAGAGCGAGAGGGAAGGGCGGGTCTCGGACTTGGCGGATTTCGGTTGGGTGTGGATTCTGTGTTTGCGAGAGAAGATGCAGCAAGGTCTTTCTGCAATGAGAAGCCCCATAACAGAAATCCAGGTAGGTCCTGGGCCATAGACTTTTTTTTTTATTCAAGAGATACTCATCTCAAATGCCCGACTGACAGGTGGGCGATAGACATGTGTGGTAGAGGCACGGCCTAAGACAAGAGTGAACGGTGAGGCTACCGCGAGTGTAGAAGGCATGCTCCTCCTAAAGCATTCAGCTCACACCTTTAGTTGTTTTAAAACAACATAGAACAGAATCACTGCCCCAACAAAACACCTCTGCAGGCCCCATGCTCCCCTCAACCCACACGTTAATAAATCCTGATTGAGCTGGTGGAGTAGCGCCTCGGCCTGTTCTGAAGGTTGCAGATTTGCCACTCAATGTCCTTTTCACTTGCCACTTCAGCCTTGCTCATAAGGACAGCCTTACTCAGATGATTTACCCAAGAACATGGTGATAATTCTTTCTGGAGACAAGGGTAGAATGGATCATATTAATTACATCCAGGTGTGGTTATTTACTAGGTTAGAGTTTAGAATCTATACCAGTAAACATAAAGATGATTTTGCATCGATCAGTACTATCTGGTTATGGAAATGTGTTGATTTCCAGAGTTATTTAAACTTTATCTCTTTAAGCAAACTAAAGCCATTAAGCCAATAATAATAAGTAACATTTATCATCCTTCTATGAGTCAGACACTATATAGTTTGCATGGAATACCTCATTGTCTCATTTAATGCTTGCAACAACCCTCCAACGTAGGTATTGTCATTAATTTCATTTTACAAATAAAAATGCCGCCGAGGACAGAGAGGTTATGCAACTTTTCCAAAGTCACACAGTAAGTGGCAGAGACGGAATTTGGACCTGGGGGTGTGGCCAAGTTACCATCCATAAATCTAACTAACTAATTAACTAACAGTAAACCTCTTGTCCTTCCATGGACTCCACGAATTCTCTTGAATTCTTGCCCAGGCCAGTGGAGGGAGATACTGCAGAGCCTTAGACCTGCAGCCATCTTTACTCCCACTGCCTGGCAGAAAGAGAGTTTCATGAGGGGTGTTCCTTGCAACCCCTTGACCCCTATTTCTTCTCAGAGCATCATTATCTCTGTTGAAGTTCCTCAGAGCAATGGCGAGGGTCTCGGAGTAAGGGCCTAACTGCATACTTACTGCCAATTGGAGCATGTGAGAGAATGTCCAGGTTGTGCGTGGACGGGTATATGAAAATCCTATTAGCTTGAAAGCCTAATGCATCCTAGGTGAGTGAGCTAGGACTGGATGGCCGTTCCCCAGGGCTAAGACTTCCAAAACTGGGGAGCCCAACGGCTTCCTTTTGACCTCCCAGGTAGCATGTCAGATACGGAAGGCATGCCCCCTTGAGGAGTGAAAATGTTTTGGGGTGCAGAAGCTTGGGAATGCTTGGGAAAATGTTCGGGGTGCACCTGCTGGGAATTAACAAAGAGAGATTTTTTTTTAGTTCAATGCCGGTCAAGATGTTTTCTGCTTCAGTACCACGGGGACTTGGTATCAGGTCCCTAGAGAAATAAGGACATAAAGGGATTGTTAATGAATCAAATAGCAAAGGAGAGGTAGGCTGATATGCAGCCTTAGGAAAGGGAGGGAGCAAAGCTGTCTTGCTTGTGATGGAATAAAAGAGTTTGACCCAAGTGGGAGAACATTTCAATATCTTCAGCGTTTAACAGGCTGTAGCTGTTGCAGTTTGTAAACTGCTTTCTCTCGGCCTGCCTAGGGTCTGGGTTCCTCCCTGGCCGTCTTGGTCTCACTTTGGCTCTGTCTGGCCCAACAGATCACCTGAGTTTCTGCCACATCTCCCACCTAAGCCCTCTGGGCCTGCCTATCCATTGCCCATCCACCGTCAGGCTCTGCCCCGTGGCAGCCTCATCCTCTGCCACAGGGCGTTGGGTAGGTTTGCAGGTTCTGCTGCCTTCCAAGGTCTCTTGGAGCTTCAGGGACTCCTGGGCCCTTGGACAGAGAGCTGCCTGGAGAACCTCAAAGTCAAGGCCTCCCTCTACTAACTGCACCGACCACCAGGTTGCCAGAAGTGGCTGTCACTTTTCAGAGTCTTAACTGAGAAGGAAGGTAGAAATCTGTCTTCCTATTGGCTTTCTTCTCCAGGTTTTAGGCTTTCTCCTGGAGAGGGAAAATCAGGACACACTCTGAGCCCTGCATTCTCCATCCTCCTTCTCTGACCTCTGTGATTTAAGGGAACTTAAAGTGACTCAGTGAATAACCTCTTTGGACTTTAGTTTCCTCATTTGTTCCATTCTCACTTTCTTCTTCCCACAATCCCATCAGTTACAAGAGGTGAGTTTTTCTTATTTCCCTGACATTGCAGCCACCTTGAAACATGGAGCAAGAAGTCTTTTTTTTTTTTGGCCCTCCCACACCCATGTGGCTTTTGGGATCTTAGTTCCCCGACCAGGAGATCGAGCCCGGGCCATTGGCAGTGAAAGCGCAGAGTCCTAACCATAGGACAACCAGGGAATTCCCAAGGAGCAGGAAGTCTTGTGTCCCAGCTGTCATGGGCAGAAAGGGTGGCTTTTGTATACTAGGAAGAACCCTGTGAAATAGTCCACTAGGCTTAACCTTGATGTAGTAAAAAGACTCCACAGCTAAAAGCTACTGCAAACCCTCATTATCTCTCCCCATAAAGCCTGATTTTATTGTCTTTCTAAAGAGGGCAAATACACTCTATCACCCTGAGACTTAATAATGACTCCTTCTCAGAGGCGAGAGAGTGCAATAAAACATAATTCAAGGGCGAAATTACAATGCACAGTGCTAACATTTCCAAACCACATTTTTAAAACTATCACCATCTAACCATTCCCTCAAGGCCTCCTTTATATTGAAGATCAGCACATATTAAATTGGAAGCATATTTCTGCTCTGCAAATTGATTCATGTTTCACTCACATTAAACTACTCATCTTCAGTAACAGGTGTCAGGCACCTACACCCTAATCCGTGTCCACAGTAAATGGAGATCTTATCCAAGGGTCTTTTGGTAACAAGTTAACCATTTTCAGCACACAGCAAGTGCTCTTTCATCCAGGAGACCATTTGAGACGATACAGAGTGGAAAAACCACTCAATATGCAGTTGGGAAACATAAGCTGTGGTCCGTGTTTTGCCACTCTTGACTTCTGTGATTTAAGGGAATTTAAAGCGACTCCCGTAATCATCTCTCTGACCTTTCGTTTCCTCCTTTGATAAGATGCTCTCTTTAAGGACCATTCTCAATATTTATATTGTTACTAAAAAAAACAACAAAAAACACTCCTTCAGCATTCTTCATTTATAATGTTATGGAATGCTGCCCCCTTGTGTTTTCTCGGGGTTCATCTAGTTTTACAAAATTTAAATAAATTCTTCATTTTAAATTCATTAAAATTCTTAATTTAAAAATTGATCTGTTATGCTCAACTCCCACTGAATCAAATATTCCTGATACTTGGTTTAAAAAATAAAAAGAAGTTCCCTTGGGACTCCCCTGGTGGCGCAGTGATGAAGAATCTGCCTGCCAATGCAGGGAACATGGGTTCGAGCCCTGGTCCGGGAAGATCCCACATGCTGTGGAGCAACTAAGCCTGTGCACCACAACTACTGAGCCTGTGCTCTAGAGACCTAGAGCCACGACTACTGAGCCTGCGTGCCACAACTACTGAAGCCAGTGCACTTACAGCCCGTGCTCCTCAACAAGAGAAGCCCCCACTCGCCGCAACTAGAGAAAGCCCGCGGGCAGCCGCGAAGCCCAACGCAGCCAAAGATAAATGAATAAAAATAAATTAAAAAAACAAATTCTAAAGTTTAAAAAAAAAAGGAGTTCCCTTGTAAATGCCAATCCCATTCCATTAAATCGGTCATCCTTTCTTATTTGGAATGCTGAAGACACTCAGATGAAAAATCGTGTTATAGCCCATCTGTCACTTGGGGACATATTGTCTTTGTTTTTGGGAAATTGTGGAAAACATTGTCCAAACAAATTCCAGTGCCTAGGAGCACTTAAGGACTTTAAAATGACTTCCACTGTGCAGTTCCCTCAGTCAGATTCAGTACAAATTATATTTTTAAAATAAATGTTCTAACAGAATTATAATATACATACACAAAATGCACAAACCATAAGTGTACAGCTCAGTAAATTATCAAAAAATGAACCCAACACCTATAACCAAAACCGGAGTCAGGAAATGGAACATTACCAGAGCCCCAGAAGGCTCCCTAGGTCCCCCTCCTGATCACTACTCTGTCCTTTCTTTCCAAAGGTAACCACTGTCTTGACTTCTAATACCATAGGTTCATGAGGTGAGGGTGAGGGAAGCAGTCTGTATCTTGATCTGGGTTGGATGTATAGGGTGATGTCACATTTTATATATTACACATGTAAGAATACATTGAGACATCATACACAAAAATAAACTCAAAATGGCTTAAAGACTTACGTATAAGACATGACACCATAAAACTCCTAGAAGAGAACATAGGCAAAACATTTGCTCACATAAATTGAAGTAATTCTTTCTTAGATCAGTCTCCCAAGGCAAACGAAATAAAAGCAAAAATAAACAAATGGAACCTAATCAAACTTAGAAGTTTTTGCACAGCAAAGGAAACCGTAAACAAAATGAAAAGACAACCTATAGACTAGGAGAAAATATTTGCAAATGATGCGACAAACAAGGGCTTCATTTCCAAAATATACAAACAGCTCGTGCAGCTCAATATCAAAAAAAAAAAAAAGCAACCCAATCAAAAAATGGGCAGAAGACCTAAATAGACATTTCTCCAAAGAAGATATACATGTAGCCAACAGGCATGTGAAAAAATGCTCAACATTGCTAATTATTAGAGAAATGGAAATCAAAACTACAATGAGGTATCATCTCACACCGGTCAGAATGGCCAACATCAAAAAGTCTACAAATAACAAATCCTGGAGAGGTTGTGGTGAAAAGGGAACCCTCCTACACTGTTGGTGGGAATGTAAATTGGTGCAGCCACTATGGAGAATAGTATGGAGGTTCCTTAAAAAACTAAAAATAGAGTTACCATATGATACAGCAATCCCACTCCTGGGCATATATCCAGAAAAAATGAAAACTCTAATTCAGAAAGATACATGTACCCCAATGTACATAGCAGCGTTATTTACAATTGCCAAGACTTGGAAGCAACCTAAATGTCCATCAACAGATGAATGGATAAAGAAGATGTGAGATACACACACACACACACACACACACACACACACACGAAGGAATATTACTCAGCCATAAAAAAGAATGAAATATTGCCATTTGCAGCAACATGGATGGACCTAGAGATTTTCATGCTAAGTGAAGTAAGTCAGAGAAAGACAAATACCATATGATACAACTTATATGTGGAATCTAAAAAAAATGATACAAATGAATGTATTTACAAAACAGAAAAAGACTCACAAACATAGAAAACAAATCTATGGTTACCAAAGGGGAAAGGAGAGGGGAGGGATAAATTAGGAGTTTGGGATTAACAGATATACACTACTATATATAAAAAGATAAACAACAAGGACCTACTGTATACCACAGGGAACTATATTCAGTATCTTATAATAACCTATAATGGAAAAGAATCTGAAAAGGAATATATATAACTGAATCATTTTGCTGTACACCTGAAACTAACACCACATTGTAAATCAACTATATGTTTATTTTTTAAAAATCAAAGAAAAAAATACATTGAGCTCTATACTTAAGTTTGTGCATTTTGCTGCATACAGTAATTAATTCCAGCTTTTCTAGTTGGTTCTCAATGGTAGAGCTGACTCAAAATAACCTTCTTTTTATGTTAACACCTTACCTAACCATAGTATGATTATCAAAACCAGGAAATTAAAATCGTTAGTATGCTATTAACTAAAATGTAGACCTTATTCCAATATCATCAGTTTTTCAACTGTTGTCCTTTTTGTGTTCCAGGATCCTATCCAGGATCCCGAATTATATTTAGCAGTTATTTCTCCTTCATCCACTCCAATCTGTGACAGTTCTGACTGGAAGCTTCTCTTTCAGACACACAAATCCAATCACACCTGAAGTTTCATGATGTTTAACAGCTTCTTATAGATTGGACCCTAGATTTCCATCATTTCACTAAGTCTTCTCTTCAAGATCTACTTTGTGCCAATATAGTAACCCACTGTCACCAAGGACATGTGGCCTTGTCCCCAGGTCTAATTGCTTCTCTCAAGGAGTAGCTGTGTCAGGTCAGGCTGACTCTACTCACCTCCTGGAATTTTTGTAAAAATTGTCTCTGTCTCATGAGCTTAGAAATTCAAGAGACATCTTTACTGTCACTTCAAGGCTGGATTAATGGTGGCACTGATGGTGGTGCAGCTAGCTACACCACCACTTACCTTTATCAATTTCTTTGATGTGTGCCAGGATGTGATGAGCTTGGGGTGGCTTAGACATCATTATTGTAGCCAGAAATTGTCCAGTTGTGTATGGCCAGGTTAAATAGGATGGTGGAAAGAACATACAGGTGTGTGTGAGAGAGAATAGCAAATGTAGAGCAGGAAGGAGGGCTTTCACTCCAAAACAGTATTAGGATCTTAATGCTTGCTTCAGGCTCTATTCCCTAGAGAACCTTGTCTAACACAAGGGATTTATTTAAAATAATACTAGCTCATGTCTCAAAATGAACCTATGTTGTGCCTGGCCCTGAGTCAAGCCCTTTCACTGGATTATTTAATACAAACCTCCCAATAGTCCAATAAAATGGCATTATCTTGCAGATGAGGTAACCATCACCCAGAGAAGTTAGATAACTTTTTTAAGATCACACAGTAAGTAGGATGCTTTATTTTAGGAGCATGCTGTTATTCTAACCCACTTTATATAGAATTACCTGGAGAACTTGCTTCCCATAGCACCACAATATTAATGACTTGGACATGCAATGCCTGTTATTATTCATGCAAAAAGAATTCTCCCCAAGCAATTAAAGACAGAATACTTAATTGAAAAGGTTGAGAAGGTTTTGTCTGAATGAGGAGCTTATTAAAAATGTGTTTAAACATAAAAGAAACTCTCTTGTCTTTTTGTGGTAATGGTGTAGAAAATAAACCCATGAAAATTTAAGAGCTAATTTTGTTTTTGTTTTAGTTTTTGTTTTTGTTTTTATTTATGGCTGTGTTGGGTCTTCGTTTCTGTGCGAGGGCTTTCTCTAGTTGTGGCAAGCGGGGGCCACTCTTCATGGCGGTGCGCGGGTCTCTTACTATCGCGGCCTCTCTTGTTGCGGAGCACAGGCTCCAGACGCACAGGCTCAGTAATTATGGCTCACGGGCCCAGCCGCTCCGCGGCATGTGGGATCTTCCCAGACCAGGGCTCGAACCCGTGTCCCCTGCATTGGCAGGCGGATTCTCAACCACTGCGCCACCAGGGAAGCCCAAGAGCTAATTTTGGAAAAAAAATTGCTTGAAGCAGCTTGTGTAAGTGATGTAGGTAGGTTTTGATCCATCATTGGGTTGTGAAATATATTGAGTGGGTTGAAATCCGTGCCAAAAGAAAAGAATAGAAAAGAAAAATCTTAAAAAAAAGAATAGGATAGAATAGAAATGATCTATTTACACATAGTAAAAGTGTGTATTGTTTTGTGAAGCTTTTCTTTGTAAATGTGTGTTAGAGTGTATGTGTGTGTGATGTAATTTTTTTTCATTGCGGTGAAAAAGGTTTTTAAAACACTGATATATTTGGTGACAGTATCACACGGTTTAAAAAACAGAACAAAATGTTTCTGGAGTCAAAAACATGTAGGTTCAAATTATTTACCCAACTATAATTTTTGTAAGAATTTAAGTCTAATCTGCTTGCTTTCTTGCTGCTCTTCAATGGGAAAGTATTGTAGAAAACATTTAGAGAGTCTCCTGAATTTTCTTTTCATGAGTAAGACCATGTCTCTTAATGCTTACAAAACATCACTGAAATGCATTTCTTAGAGGCTGTGTTCCAAACATACTTCTACCCATGACGGGCTGTACCCCACAGACCTTTGCACCTGGTTCTTACATATCATCCATCATGGTATCTTTCTCACTCTCTCCACAACTGGGAGAATCTTAAGGTTGTTGAGGGACTTGGGCTAGTGCTTGACTCAGATTCTGACATATCTTTGATACAGAAAATGTTTATTCTCAGAATCATTTCTTTCCAGATGATTCATACCTGAGACTAGACAAAGCATCCAAGTTTTTAGGGACATTCCTGGGCAGGAGAAGACCAGGAGATCATCTAGTCATGGTGAAATGGAAAACAATTAAACTGGGGAGGAATCTGAACTCCCTTTTGGCAGTACCCTCCATTTTTCCAGGCTCGCTGCCCAAGCATAGATTCACTCAGCCTTTAGCAGCTGTCTCCATGACACAGTAGGAATCATTTCATGACAGAAGTGGGGGCTGGAAAAGACCTAGCTTAATATCAAACCAGATAGTCTGAGGATGGGAAGGAGGCTCAACTTCTTAATGTTTCCACAACGCTTGTGTTTGCAACTAGATTCCTCTTCCCTGGAATTTTAACTTCTACTCTTGGAGCAGAGAACATTTTTAAATGCTTTCAAACTAGAAAAGACCCACACACAAATTAAAAAAAAATAAAAATAACCTCTGTAAAAATTATAAAAGAAAGGCATAATAATTATAGAGAACATTAACAACAGAGAGAAACAAAAGAAGAGAATTTACATTATCTCATCACCACTCATGGAAAGCTGTGGTTTACACCTTGGTATATATTCTTCCAGACTTCTTTTTTAATGCATATAAAATTTAAACATCACATATAGCCATGATAATTCCTTAGGATAATTTCTACAAGTGTAATTACTGTATTTCCTGAGTCAAAGAGTACACACATTTTGAAGGTCTTCTCTCTCAGAACTAATTTTCATATATGTTCCTAGCCGTCCTCTCCCCTCTAACCTTCATATGCAACCTGTTGAGATTCACAGCACTGCTGTTGTTGTTCTGCTGTGGTCTATAATATCCCCTTTTGCTGAGGAATTATTTGGTGAAAGACAATGTCTGGTCATTTCCCTGAAGGGTAGCAGAATATGCCTTCCCCAAATATGCCACTTTGGTATAAAAGATTCTTTTGAACTGAAGGCAAATGAGAAGAAGCAGGTACAAGAAAAACTCTCTGCCTTTCCCTTATTTGCTTAAGAGCAGAATATAAATTTATAAAGGTGTCCCTCCCCGCTCCTCTCTTCCATAAAGGGCATAAGTTAATCACCAGAGACAACTCTCGTCCCTTATGAGCTTACAAGGTGGCACCATAGGAATCTGCCTAACAAACCTTGCTAAACTTACCATTTACCTACCGTAACTTAGTTGCCTCATATATTTCTCTTCCCACAGTTTGCCACCCCTAGAAGCTCAAAGTCTTTTTTCTTTGTTTTATCACTTCTCTAAAAATGTATTGTTCTTTTGGTAAGATGCTCTATAAGCCCAAGTTCTAACCATCCCTTTGAGTTACTCATCACTGGGTAGTCCCATGTGTATGCGCAATGCACATGTTAGTAAACTTCTGTTTGTTTTTTTCTTGTTAATCTGGTTTTTGTTGGAGCCCCAACTGGAGAACCTAAGATAGATAGCTGGTCTAGAGTCCTCCTCTAGTCCCCCAAAATGCAAAATTTTTAATCTGTATGTTATACAATTAAAATGAGCTCAGGAAACAATTTTGATACATCTTAGATATAAATATTGTGAACTGACATTAACTGGTACAACTGCTGAGACCTACAAGTATAACCAGAAAGCACAGG
This sequence comes from Balaenoptera musculus, assembly GCF_009873245.2. Lineage (NCBI taxonomy): Eukaryota > Metazoa > Chordata > Mammalia > Artiodactyla > Balaenopteridae > Balaenoptera > Balaenoptera musculus. The sequence goes on along the minus strand of NC_045801.1, from coordinate 19,129,700 downwards.
GCAGTTAGTTTTTTATGGATAACACGTGACCAATGGCAGTAGGGATACAGGGGAGCTTATCTTCTAAGAGGTATCTCTGTAAGGCAACATTGAAGGAAAAAAAAAAGTTACACGATAGGAGAGGCAATTGGTTTACATTTTCAAACTTATCAAATTTCACATGAGAAATCCAACTCATTATACCTTAAGGTTTAGTTCAAATGTTACTTCCTTAGTAGAGCCTTCTGTATCAGTCAGGGTGCAGAGAAGCAGAACCATTAGGAGATAAACATAGTTGGAAGAACGAAACAGTCTTTGTAACGCGATGTCTGGATAGAGAGTGTACCATTTTGCACACACTAGTATTCTTATACATTGGTCAGCAATGTATAAGAATACTAGTTACCCTGTAGCTTTGCCAACAGAATATATCATAATTATTAATTTTTGCCACTCTGATAAGAAATGGTGTTTCTCCTTTTAATTTGAATTTAATTATGAGTGACGCTGAAGAGCTTTTCATAAGTGTAAGGAACATTTATATCTTTTTAGGGGGCTACTTTCTGCTTCATGTTTTTTGCCCATTTATCTAATGGGGCTTGATCAATTTCACCTTGGTGTTAGGAGTTCTTTACACATTAGTGATACTAGTTCTTATCGGCAATATATGCCATTAAGTATTTTCTTCCACATTGTAATTTGCCTTTTGACTTTGCTTACAGAGTTCTGTGCCATGCAAAGCTTCTTTAAAAATATTTTTATTTTTATCTAGTTGAATTCATGAATCTTTTCTTTTGTTGTGAATTTTTAGAGGTGTTTAGAAAGTCTTTCTTTACAGGTTTCAAAGGAACCCACCTGTTTTCTTCTAGGATTTGCATGGCTTCATTTTTATAGTTGGAGTTCTTATCTAATTTGTTGTTGTCATTGTTGTTTTTTCCTTTTGTACAGTGTGAGTTGGGGATACAATTTTATCTCTTTCTAAATGGTTTTCCAGTTATTTTGGTCCAATTTTGTGCAGTGATCGGGGATGTCAACTTTATCACTCATTACATTTCCATATATATTTGTACTTTCTAGTCTACTTCTCTGATTCATGTGTCTATTCATGAATTATTCCCACATCCTTGCACTTAAAATGGCTTTCTGATATATTTGATGGTCTGATAGAGATTTCTGCCTCTCCCTGTCCCTCAGTGGTGCTTCTTTTTTGGTGTTTCCCTGGGTATTCTTGCATGTTTATTTTTCATGTGATTTTTAATTTTAAGATAAAAGCTTTTTGGTATTTTTACAGAGGCTTTATGAAACATTTATTAAATTAACTTATGAAAAACTGACAGCTTTATGATGTTGAGTCATTTTATTGAAGAACAAGGGATGCCTGCCCATTTAAGCTCATACGTCTTCCAAGAGTGTTTTAGCATTTCCTCATGTAGATTTTCCAAATTTCATGTTAAGTTTATTTCTAAGTATTTTATCTTGTTTTTTTTGCTATTGTAAATGGGATTCACTCTTCCATTATTTGGTGTATATGAAGGATATTAATTTTGTATGTTAATTTTATACCTTGCTATCTTTAAAACTGTATGTGCTTTAGTACTCATTCTTAATTACATCTTTTGCTTTTTAAGCATTTAAAAATAACTTAGCTTATTAGTTTCACTATCTAAAGTCTTTGCAGATCTAGTTCTATCATCTTCATTTTATTTCTGCTGGCTGTTGCTTGTGGTCTATTATTCCCTATGTGTTTCGTGATTTTTTTCAACCATGTATTCATATTCCTTGGAACTCTATCTGTGAAATTATTTGAGGCCTCCATTTAGAGTGAGTTCCTCCAGAAAGGACCCCATTTGCTTCTGCTAGAAGTTTAAGGACAATATCAACATATGATGAATTCAAAACAATTCTTAGCCTTGAGGCTTTTTTTTCAGTTTTAATATTTTTTTATTGAAGTGTAGCTGATTTACAATGTTGTGTTAATCTCTGCTGTACAGCAAAGTGATTCAGTTATATATAACAATATATATGACTGAATATATACATTTTTTAATATTCTTTTCTATTATGGTTTATCATAGGATATTGGATATAGTTCTCTGTGCTATACAGTAGGATCTTGTTGTTTATCCATCCTATATACAAAAGCTTACATCTGCTAACCCCAACCTCCCACTCCATCCCTCCCCCAACCTCCTTCCCCTTGGCAACTACCAGTCTGTTCTCTATGCTCGTGATTCTGTTTCTGTTTCACAGACAGGTTCATTTGTGTCATATTTTAGATTCCACATATAAGTGATATCATATGGCATTTGTCTTTCTCTTTCTGATTTACTTCACTTAGTATGATAATCTCTAGTTGCATCCATGTTGCTGCAAATGGCATTATTTCATCCTATTTCATGGCTGAGTAGTATTCCATTGTATATATGTACCACATCTTCTTTATCTATTCATCTGTCGATGGACCTTTAGGTTGTTTCCATGTCTTGGCTATTGTGAATAGTGCTGCTGTGAACATAGGGGTGCATGTATCTTTTTGAATTATAGTTTTGTCTGGATATATGCCCAGGAGTGGGATTGCTGGGTCATATGGTAATTCTATTTTTAGTTTTCTGAGGAACTTCCATACTGTTTTCCACAGTTAGCCTTGGGGCTTTTTAATTCACACAGATAGTGTGAATTCAGGCCATAAACCTGGATGAGGGCTGTCTTAGAGCAACAATTTCTCAGGCAATATCTCTCCCCACTCATTCACCCAGTTCCAAGATTAAAAAAAAAAAAAAGCCAAACAACCCTTTACTGTCTGCTTCTGAGAGTGGGTTTATTTCTGGATCTCCTTTTCCTTGATGATATAGCCATTTAGGTTCCCCGCTTTATGTGAGGGTCTCCTAGAAGAGTTCTCTCTTTGGGGGCTCTACCCTTGAGCTTGAAAGGCTGCCAAAATAGACCAGACTCCAGGGGTTGGCAGATGCTCGAGGACAAAGCATGCTTATGTGCTTACTCACCTCTGGATTCCTGCCTTTTTATTAATTTTTGCTTTCTAAGGATTAAAAAAATTTTCTTACTGGTTTAACAATGTATTTTAAGAGCTTTTATATAAATATGTTGTATAGTTTTGTTTTTTTTTTAATGGAAATTTGTTAAGAATATGTAGGCTGTCTCACCTCTATCGGCCTTGGAGGTTTAAGGTGATTTTTAAAACATTCAATACATTTAAAATTAACTAAAATTATGATATAGATAACTATTTATACACATGGAAAGATGGTGGTGTGACGGTCAGTAAGAAGAAAAAGTTACAAATTGTAAAAGGTATGAGCTCGTCATAAAATATTCACAGAGATCCCTAAATACAGAGGAAATAGTTTTAAACATAGTGGCTATTAACAGTGGCTGTTTCTAGGAGGTTGAATATTGGGTGATTCTTTTATTTTTCCTTTTGTAATTTTTCATAATGAACATGAATTATTTAGATAAAAATATTTTTTAAAACTATTTAAAAAATTATATAAATCTGAATGGAAATATTTCAAAACTAAGTAGGAATGGTGTTAGGTTTTTCAAAGCCTTTTGAGTATCTTTAATAATTTATCAGCTTTGATTTAAAGCCTTTCTCTTTCTCTCTCCCTCTCTCTTTCTCTACACACACACACACACACACACACATACACACACACGCACACTTTTTTTTGTCCTATGGGCAAAATCACTAGGGTATAGGCTTCTATCTTCTGTAGAGCTATTTGGTCTCTAGGAATGAAAGACTTTCCCCCAAATGAGGCTGTTGGTAGAAAGGGAGCAGAAGAGGGTAGTTCTCCTTCACTGGAATCTTCTAAAAGTTTGATGGAGTTTGAGGAGCTGAAATGACTTAGATAATGTCTTCCCTGGAAGCATAAAATAGAGGAGCTAATTCCCCAAACGCTTTCCAGCGATGAGTCTATCATTTTGTATGAATGTTTCCTGGCTGGAATGATTTACCATTTTTTTCCCCTACTACCTCATTTAACTAACTCCAGATGAAGACTCTTACAGCTTTCAACTCTTTTAGAATCTGTCTTGTTAATGGGTCTTTCTAGAACTGACTAGAAAAGTATATAGAGAGAAATTTAGTATGGAAATCAGTAGACCATGAGCTCCAGGGACACTGTAACAGACCCTTTTCTGGGCAAGCGTGCAAGAAAGTGCCATTCCAACAAGACCAACTGTACATAAAAGCAGCAGCTGTCATACAATGACAAAGTTTGGGAAAACAAAAAAAATACACTTGAAACTCCAGGAAAATTTCATTTGCATACATCATAAAATTAGGAAAAAAGGGAAAACTGTGGAAGGTCAGCCAAGTCAACTGTTTTCTTTCAGATAGCCCCGCAGACCTGGGGATGACCAACAGTCATTTTAATTGCGAAGTTCAAATGTGTAAAATATACTCATAAAATTTAAAGGGGAGCTTCCCTGGTGGTGCAGTGGTTAAGAATCCGCCTGCCAATGTAGGGGACACGGGTTCGAGCCCTGGTCCAGGAAGATCCCGCATGCCACGGAGCAACTAAGCCCGTGCGCCACGAGTACTGAGCCTGCGCTCTAGAGCCCGCGAGCCACAACTACTGAGCCTGCGTGCTACAACTACTGAAGCCCACGCGCCTAGAGCCCATGCTCCGCAACAAGAGAAGCCACCGCAATGAGAAGCCCGCGCACAGCAACGAAGAGTAGCCCCCGCTCTCCGCAACTAGAGAAAGCCCGTGTGCAGCCACGAAGACCCAACGCAGCCAAAAATAAATAAATAAATTTATTAAAAAAAAAATTTAAGGGAACTCCTTTCTGAAAAATATTTCGAGTTAACAGAATTTCAGAGCCTCACCAACAGAATTTTTACTTCCTCTCTATGTGGTTGAGTTTAAGTACTAAATTAAATTGCTGAAAGCTCTTACAGTGTTACAAATGAATATACATTGTATACCAGGAGTGAATCTACTTCTTTCAAAGATCAGATGGATAGTTTATTTTGATCATTGATTTGAAACCTCTTAGATGAAAATGCATTTTTGTCCTGTGTTGTAAGAAAAGATTTTGAAATCGTGTTCAATTCTATCATCACAGGTTGTCATAAATTACTTCATTATCACAAGTGCTGACAGATCAGACTTGGCAAGTTCACTGCACAGGAGGTTTGGAATAAACTGAAGGTTTGTCAGGATGTCTCCCCCACTTTAAGACAGGGTCCCTGTGCAGATACCTCCTCGAAGCAAGGAATATATCTAACCTTTATGTTCCTGGACCCTCCTCTGGGTTTCTAAATGGAAGTGTTTCATGGTGTTTGAGGAGATCAAGCGAATTAAATATGCAGCAAGTCAAACCCCATCCTGAAGAGGTAATGCTTCCTGGGAATCTGCCATGAACTACAAGAAACCTTTTTCTTATTTGATTTCTTCATGCTTCCATTTGCTTTTCTAAATGGATGATACTGTGTGTTCTTTCTATAACCAGAGTTGTGTGGTGAAGATCATGCATGATAGTTTATTTTAGGAAGCTTTGAAAGCAAAATGGCTATCCCATAAAAATTCTCTTCTTCTTCTCCCCCTCAAAAACAAGATTTTCACACAGTATTGTGAAGCACTTATACTCCAGTAAAGATCTATTAAAACAACAACAACAACAACAAGATTTTCAGATGAGGGAAGCAAATGAGAAAGACAGAACTGGATGTTTGAACGATTCTTCTGGAAGTGAAATCTGACCAGATCCCTCTTGTGTTTCGAACTCCCCTTCTCAAGCAGAGTAAAATCCAAAGCCTTTGCCTGAAGGCTTCACCATATCTGGACCCGGAGACCTCTCCGATCTCATCCCTCACTGTGCCCATCTTGCTCATTTCTCTTATGCCTCACAGGCCTCCTTGCAGTTCCTACGTCCTCACAGACTTTGCATTTTTGGTTCTCCCTGCCCTTCCTCCAGTGAGTTCCACCACTGGCTCTCTGCCCTCATTCAGTCTCTGCTCAAATGTCGTCTCCGGGGACTCATCCCTGGCCTCCCCATCTAAAACAGCAGTTCGTCCTCTTCCACCTCCTCGTCTTATTCTTCTTTCTATCACTTGCCAATGATGTTTTCTGTCTCTCTCTCTCCATGAGTAAGTTCCAAGAAGTTCCTGCTTCAATAAGTATTTGCTGACTGAATGAATATGGACTGCTGACTAAATGGATGGCTCTGGAGGTTCTGTCACCTTAATCACATAGCCAGCATGTGCTACACATATGGATTTAGGTGGATGACGTAAAACTGATGATAGCCACATGGGAAGAATTGAGGAGGCATAACTGATTAATTGTATTCAATTCAATGTAGCAAACACTTATCCAGCCCCTATTATGAGTAAGGCCATATGCAGGGGGTTGATATCGGCACATCTGCTTCTCTGAAGAAGCCTTATAATTGATTTTTACAAAGAAGAACCAAAGCACAAAGGCGTCCTCAGACAGTTGGGAACCCCGCTTCTGATTCTTTTTTTTTCTTTTTTAACTTGGTTGCCTGGGGTCTTAGTTGCGGCAGGTAGGCTCCTTAGTTGCGGCATGCATGTGGGATCTAGTTCCCTGACCAGGGATCAAACTCAGACCCCCTGCATTGGGAGCATGGAGTCTTAACCACTGTGCCACCAGGGAAGTCCCACCCCCTTCTGATTCTCGTTGAAATAAATTTAAATTGACAAGCCTTTGTCAAATCCCTACTACGATCAAGGCACTAGGCTGCTGATTAATCCCATTGATGGGCTTCATAAGGTGTTGATCCTTCACCTTCAAATAATGGCCAATCTGATACTCAGAAAAGAGAATTCAGGACAGCAATACAGCATAAGATTATAGACTTTGGAGAGCTGTATTAACCCGAGTACTTCTAGAAGTGCAAATGTTAAAGCTATTAAAATTCTACCAGAATCGTGCACCAACACGGCTCATTGATGTGCACTTTTGATTGAGACAAGAAAAAATATATATATTACAAATTAGCCAAAAAATCCTATCTTTTCCTCCTTATTTTCTGAACATTTAGGACTCACTTTTGTGCAAATACTTATATAGTTAATTTCTGGTATATTTTATCTATATCATTTTATATGAGTAAATTTTAAATGCACACATATATATTAGGACTTTGTTATACAAAGGATGGAATAAAAAGAGTGGAGGGTAAGAAGTAGTACCTGGCAGTTAACATCAGCTAACAGTGAGAACCTACTGGGTGCCTGATACTCTTCTAAGGGCTTAATGGGTTAATTAGATTGGATGAATTAATTCATTTAATAGTCACAACATGCCCATGAGGTAGGTACCCTTACCATTCCCATTTTACAAATTAGGAAACAGGAAAAAAGAGGTTCATTAACTTGTCCAAGGTTAGTAATCGTGCCAGAACTCTGTGCCAGAATCCATGCTCTTAACCACTATTATATTGCCTCCCAGGAAGCTTGCATTCTACCCTGGGCAGGTAGGAAAGAAATGTATCAAATATTAACCAGAGTTGACAGCAATAAAAGAGCCTTCTCAAAGTAACCTATGCTTTTTTTTTTTTTTTTTGGCAGAAGTAGACAATAATTACTGTAAGAGCTCAAAGGAGGGAAAGGCAATCCTGCCTGTGATGGACTTGACCAAAAATCAAGAATGGCTTCTTTATCACAAAAACCGTACTGGAGGTAAGAAATTAGGGAGCAATACCTTTAAATTTTTGAAGGAAAATAATTTCTAAGCTAGATTCTATGCACAGCCAAACTAGTAATGATATTTGAGCATAAAGACATACAAGGTCGCAAAAATGTATCGATTGCCCGCCCCCCATGCCCTTGTCTTAGGATACCACTAGAGGATGTCCTTCCTCAGAATGAGGGAATATTTATCATCATCTCATTATCTATATGAGATGGTGGATGTTCACTAAACTTATCGTGATAATCACTTCATGACGTATGTAAGTCAAATCATTATGCTTTAAACTTATACGGTGCTGTATGTCAGTTATATCTCAATAAAACTGAAAGAAAAAAATTAAAACAACAAAAAAGAGGGAGTAAAATTCAATCTGGGAAGATGTGCAAAATTGAGAACAGGGTATCCAGCAGAGGAGAGAACCCCCAGAATAATGACTGTGGTGTAGATAATTCATAATTTAGCTGTAAAGGGCAGCCATCCAGATGGAAGCAGCAAGACTCAGAAGACAAGCTGATTGGAGCTGTCAGCACCATGCCTGTTGCTGTTGAACCATCTTTTAACCAGAGAAAACTCCTGGAGAAAGTATCAACCCAAACACGGGAATATACTAAGAAAGAGGAAGGTATGATATCCAGGAAATAGGGAAGCCAATATTGGAGAAAGACAGAAGGAATTCCAAGTTTGGTAGAAAACAAAGGCCAGGATGACAACTGAGCAGCAGGTCTAAAGGAAAACCTGCCTGGAGAAGAAGGTATGTTTAAAAATATTTTGACCTGATATCAGTGACTTTTGGACATTGCACTGAGACGTTATTGGAAGTAGTTGGAAAGATTAGCAATAAGCAAAAAACAAATAAAGCAAAGGAAAAATCAAGACAATTATTAACTTCAGAGAAAACCTAAAAGTAGGAGGAAAAATGATCATAATACATTATGATGCTTTTATGTGAATATTTGCAAAGCATAGGAATGGAAACACTGAATATGGAGGTAAACATCATATTGGGAAGATAAAAGAGGAGAAAAGGGATGGCAGCCTGAAAGAGCTACATCCTCTTCTACCATAACAGGAAATACAGAAATGATGTTTAAAACTGATTATTAAACACAGAGCAGTACATACATTATATTGAGAAATATGGAGATTTGAAAATGTCAGAAAAAAACTGCTAAGAGAGTCAAAGGTGATTACTTCTGGTGAGCGGAAGTAATATTTTTTTAACAAGTTTTTAGTATTATTTAAATTTTAAAATTACATATATAAATTATTTTAGTAAAATAGTATAAAAAAAATTAAGTGTCCACGTGGGCTTTCTCAAAAGTTTGGTATCCAAACGACTCTCAGTAAAGATTCTTCTTCTATGGTATTATTATTATTATTATTATCAGAAAGAGTCTTGGCTTATTGTCAGATGACATTGAATCTAGTAATATCTGCCACTGATTCTTTCTGGGGATTTAATGCATGGGATCTCAGTTTCTTCATTTGTAAAGTGAAGGGGTTACCATATATATATATATATAAAATCTCTTAGGCCTGCTCCAGCCCTATTATGTTATGAACAGGACCTATTATGCAACATGCGTACACTGACAGGTTGCTGTCACACATGCGAAACTTGGCTGCTTTTAAAGTCCTGACTTTGATCTGCGCCATGGAGCCGAGAAGATGAGGAATGTCTTAATCACTGGTTCAAGAACATGAAAGGTGATTGTGAGACAAAGAGGGGATTCCAGCACCACGAAGGACATTATAAGACAATATGATTTTAACCTCTGGAATGAGTCTTACCTTGCAGAGCTGATATATTTAAAATGGGATGAGGTACCTGAATGCTCTTTGTAAAGTGAAAATCCTATACAAGCATAAGCTGTATCTCTAGTATTGTTTGGAAAGGGGTCAGTGCACTCTAGTGGGGAAAGCTCTGGCCTGGGAGTTAAAACATTTGAATTCTAGTGTTGACTTTGCCATTAATCCCCCAGGTAAGTTTGACAAACTCTCTCACGTCTTTTATCACAGCTTCAGGTTTGGTAAAATGAAGATGGACTTGGAGTTCTTCAGTTAGCAGAAAAAGAAATCAGATTTGGCAAAAATAGGGTAGCTCACAGAACTGAGACAAGAGCTTCAGGAAGGCCAGGAGCCAAAGATACTGTGGAACTCTGGGCAGGGCTGATATTCAAACGATAAAACAACAAGAGGGCACAGGCAAATCGAAATGGATGCCAGTAGCTACGCAGAGACCTAGCGGCACTCAGCTGATACACGGTGTCTCAGTCCATGCTGTGACAAAATTCCACAGTCTGGGTAGCTTATAAAGGACAGAAATGTATTTCTCACAGTTCTGGAGGCTGGAAGTCCAAGCTCAGGTTGCCAGCATGGCGGAGGGAAGGCTCGCTTGCAGGTCCCGGACTTCTCATTGTAGTGAGAAAGGGCGAGGGCTCTCTCTAGGCGAGAACGCTAATCCCATCCATGATAAGCGTTCCACCCTCAAGAATTGCAAGCAACTCCCAAGGCCCCGCCTCCTAAAACTATCACCTTTGAGAGTCAGGATTTCAACATGTGACTTTTAGGGAGACACAAACATTCAGACCATGGCACAGGGGTTACCTCTTGAGCTGCTGCATCAAAGGGAAAGCTGGCGTAGTGATCCCAGGAAGGGGATGGTGGGAGGACATACAGGGTTGTGGGGAGGCAGCTATTTACCAACTGGCAGGGAAGTATTTCAATATTTTAACAGCCGGTACAGCTGTATTGGTGTGTTTCTGCAGGATGTCTAGATTTAAGGAGCTATTTATTGTTACTGCAGGCCTCACTGCTAGGATGAATCAAGATAAAAATTTAGCACATTTTTTCTCCTCTTGTGTCCCACTGCGCTATACTCACATTTGAGGGAGAGGGTGTGTGGTTGGCCTAGTTGCGAGGTCCTGCCCACACTCGGCTAGAGGAGAACAGAGCACTCCGAACGACAGCCCAGCTACAGCTGCATCCAGTGGAGTGGAGGCACTTTCCTAACATAACTCAGGTCTTTGTTACTCTATGGCGAGAATAACGTATTTGACAGCTGGTATGGCAGGGACATCAATCAGTGAGAAGGTACATCAGCCCTTGACTAGGGGGCAGGATCCTGAAGGTTCTCTGATGCGTTGGGAGTTAACCTTTCGTTACCAGCTGTGGTGTTGCAAGATGAGGGCAAATACTAGGAGTCCCAGGGGTCAGCATGGAAGAGGGGGTGGGGACGTGGAGCCAGGAGCCTGGGCCATGGTTATTGCTTATAGGTGTAGCATATTATTATCAGTATGAACCTTCTGTAACCAAAAGAAGGGGGAATGGATAGGCTGAGGAAAAATCATAGCTGGCTATTACAGAGGGGTTGGAGTAGAACTGCAAACAGTTCATGGTTTGCCGCTGAGTGTATAAGGAAATGTGTGGTGGTATTTTTGATTTTCACAACGGCTAGGAGATGCGGAGGGTGCTACTGGAATTTGGTGATGGAATCAGGAATAATAAATGTTCTACAATGTCTGGGACAGTCACGCCGACCTATCCAAAATGTCAAAGCACCTCTGTTGAGACAGATTGCAAGAGTTATCAGTAAGGGGCTGCTGAAGAGAGGAGAGCCCTATGCCTTGGGCAGAAGGGAGATAAAGTCGTAATTTGGGTGATATAGTTGCCATTTATTATTTAGTACGGATTAGGTCCATAAACACATCTGTCATTTAATCTGCATGACTACCCCCTGAGATATAATTAGTTACTCCCTTCTTATTATACGCGAGGAGTTAGGCTCAGAGAGGCCACATAACTTCACCAAAGTGAGACAAGCAAGGGGCAGAGCCTCTTCAATTCAAGTGTGAGTTCAAAATCTTCCTGCAGGGTTTTAGGCGACAGGGAGGAGAGGGGCAACTGGGTGTGTATGGAGTCCTTCGAGAGAAAGAAAATCACATTCATGACACAAACTCAGGATGAAATCCTAGGAAGAGTTGTTGAGTCCTGGAATAAATTACTGTGGGAAGCTGGAATTTTTGGATATCTTTGAAAAGGCCCCCTCTATTTAAAAATCCTTCTGGAGGTATTTTTTTTTTAATTTTTAATTTTTTAGATTGAGAGAGGAGATCATTAGAGGGGTCTTCTGGGCTTGTTTCTATGATTCAGTTCTCAGTATTCTTCTAAACTCCGAGGGATGACCTTAAGATAAATGTTGAATAAACACTCCCTTGAAAGGGCTGGAAATTCACACACAACTGCAACTAAGTGGAAAACTAATTAAAACCAGCCATTCTGATTCAACATTAACTGAAATTTATCAGCCTATGTTGAAAGTGAAATAAATGCAAGAAGTTAAAAGTTTAAAAGATGAAAGAAGGATGACTTAGAATTTTTTTAAAATAACATTTTAAATCATAACAAAACCAATATACATTATCGTATAAGATTTTTATGGAATATTCTGCTTTCTATTTGCTGTATATGGATTTTTGCACGTATATTTCACATTTTAAAATCATCAGGGAATTCCTCATTTCCAATTATCTATAATTCCATCACAAGCACTTTTTCTCACCCTTTGCCTCAAACTTTATGCTAACACGCCACTACCTCCCCCAAGGGAATTACACGTAAAGCTAAGCTTACACTAGACATCTATATCTTGTTAAAAATGAAGAACACAAGAGTAGATTTTATTAGTGAAAAAGGGGGGGCAGAGTATGATGGTAGTAGGCACTCGTTTGGGGGTGGGCAGAGGAAAGGAGATCTAACTAAAGTGGTAGTTTTCTCCAGCTATAAGTACTGAATTTCAGGAATTCTGGTCCCTCCGTGTCAATCTAGGATGGATGGATAGCTTTCCAGTTCCCGCCCTATCTCGAACTCCCAGTCGCAGACACCAGGTGGCGCTCGCATGTTCGCAGCTCAGCGAAGGGAACCCTCGGAATTAGGCCCTGTCTGCTAAGAAGTCGCGCTGGCTGCCTGACCGGGGAGAATCACGTTCAGTGAAGCGCGGAAGCAAAACGGCGCCTAGCTCGGGCCCTGTCCTGTGGCAGACCTGCGGCCCGTTCGGAAAGGGACCGACAGACGCAGGGCGGCGGTGGGAGATGCAGAGGGCCCTTTGCACTCCAATCGCAGGACAAGCGGGGAAGTTCAGAGCGTGGACAAGGTGATGCGAATACCAGCAAATTCGGGGAAAGCAGAGGAGGTGGCTTGGGAAGGTTAGAATATCCGAAGGACCCCCTTGAAAGGGGGTGGATGGGTCACAGCCCCTCTTTCTGTATTCTGGGCTGAGCAGGGTGGTAGCAGGTTCGGGGACCTTTTAAGAGCACCGCCTGCCCTTTCTCTCTTCGCCATCACCAGCCTTTAACGGTGGTGAAATACCCTCTGCAGTTTTCCAAGGCGAGAGGGTATTTTCTCACAAAAGTGGCTTCTTGATAAACACTTAGTTTTTATACCTCCCAGCCCCCAACATTTGTGCGCACACAACAAGCTGGATTGTTAAGACGCCGCGGGAGGGGGTGGGAAGCTGTTCGTGAGGTTAAAAAATGAGTAACGAGGATGACTTTCCAAGGGGGCCCAGGGGATGACTGCGCAGGGCCGAGTCCCTGGAGACCTGGCGCGGGGCTCTGGCGCGCCTTGTGGGCTTCACAGCTCAAGCAGAGCCTCTTGGAGGGCGGCCTGCATGTATCAGAACCACCAGGGTGTTTGATAAATGCAGAGTCCCTGGCCTCAGCCCAGACCTGTTGAGACAGGATCTCTACGAGGGAGCATATGCAGTTTAAGAAGTCCAACCACCGGACACAGCCGACATTCGTCCTTTTAAACACCAAAAATGTCTATTTCAACATTCGCAGGTGATTCTCCTGCACATTAAAGTTTGAACATCTCTGCTTTGGCATTTTATAGCCCTCGTTCAGAAGAAGGAAGGAAGGAAGGGTACCCCTTGTTTTTGGGGGGGTTTTTTTGGTGGTATCTTAGTTCCCCGACCAGGGCTCGAACCCGCGCCCCCTGCAGTGGAAGCGCGGAGTCTTAACCACTGGCCCGCCAGGGAAGTCCCAAGGCAGGCTACCCCTTTATAGGGGGTACCGGCCCCCCGAGCGCGGGGTCCTTGACGAGGCTGGTCTTTGGGAATGGGGAAGCGGGCACGCAGCACCTGCGTCCGCGAGGGCTGCAGACCTCGCAAAGCAGCCAGCCGCACGCTAGCCTCGGTGCGAGTGGAGGGGCAAAAGCGGCTCTTTCCCGGCACCGTTCACCCGGCTGCGGCCCGCACCTGGGGCGGCCGCCAGGTCTGGGCTGGCGCGCCTTTGGCGCTGGGCGGGCCCCTCAGAGCATCTCTAGTGGGGCCGGGCTGGAGGAGAAGAGGAGGAGAGAAGTGGGGGGGGGTGCGTTAAGGACTTAGGCCTGCCTCCCACCTCCCCCCGCAGCCACCTTCCGCTCTATAATTGGCTGCCAGCGGGCCTTCCTTTCCTCTTATCTGATCCCGGGCGCCTAGCAGGAGGGAAGCTCTGGAGAGGAGGAGGCAGCTTTGAGCGGCCGGGGGTGGGAGCAGAAGCGGGTAGAGGAGAGGGAGAGGGAGAAAGGCTAATTGAAAGGGGCGCACGGCGGGAAGCGCGCGAGACCCGTGCGCCGCCAAGAACCAATTCGCGGCGGAACTTGGATCTTCCCTAGGCACGGAGAGGTCCCCTACCTGGGCTGGAATCTCATCCTGCACAGGTCAGTTCCAATCTTTCTCTGCTCTTCTTTCGGGTCGGCTTTGAAAAGTCTACTCTTGAGGAAGGGAAAGTGGAGAGGGCGAGCCACCTGCAGACGCCGTGCAATTCCATGAACCTTCTCTTCACGCGCGCCTGGGATGGCCCGGGGACGTTTGAGGTGCGATGGGAAGGTGCACCCGGGTGCCTCTTCGCAGGGGGTCACTGGGCAGAGAGATTGGAGGCACTGCGTGATGCAAATGTAGACAGTGAAGATGCCCTGGGTTGCTCTCAGGAGCTTTCCCCCTTGTACTTGGGCGCTGTCAGTGCTCGGCGGGAAGGAGCGGGTTTGGCTTCGAGACAGTGGAGACTCCAGAATTTCCAAGTAGAAGGGGCTTCGTAAAGGCGACCATTCCGTTGAGAAAGGGGCTTAGGGATTGTTTTGGAGAGCTATATGTAAACAGAAAGCACGCTGTTTTTATTTAGATTGTATTAAGTGTCGCTTGGGAAAACAGTCGATGGAGACTATGGGGTACGAAACTCACCTAGATCCCCGTGGGTGACCCGCGCTGGGGACCAGGTGCTAGCGAAAAGAGGAGGAAGCAAACGGAGTGCCTCGATGCAGGATGTTGGCAGTAGTCATAGCTCTTCCACGTAGTGATAGCTCGCCCACGCCAGGAAACCCGGATGCTTCGCGCGTTTTACTTTGGTGTCTGGACCCAGGAGGTTGCAGCTTTCAGATGCACCACCAGGCTGTGGTGCTGGAGGGTCTTCTCTGCCCTGGCTTTTCCAACCCCCCCATCCCCCCACCCGCCCCTTTCATCCCTCTGAACTGCTCGCGGCTTCAAGCGCTCTAGTACGCAGCGCCTGGGCGGAGGTGCATCTGGCCGAGCTTGGCTTTAGCGTGCACAGCGCACAGTCAAGACAGGGTTAGGGCCCGGCCAAGGGGAGCCGGCGTTGTGCCACTGGAGTGGCCTTAGTCCTAAGCAAGGGTCTGAACGCTGCCTGCAAGTGCAGGACACGGGCACTCTGATTCAGGAGCTGGGTTCTTGGGTCCTCTGTGGGAGGCTCCGCCCTGCGGCGCGCGAAGCTCAGCATTGACCCGGGGTCGCGCATTGTGCTTAGGCTTTCGGCTTGTCCTTAGGGCAACTGTGCAAATGGAGCTTGCGTGCAGCTCTCACAGTGGCCTGGATCTGCCCCTCCGCCTCCCCGAAAACTGCTTCTGGAGCTACAGCTGAGAGACTCATTCCCTCTGGAAGTTTTGGATTCCCTTCTGGAAATTTTGGAGAGTCAGCTGCCTGCAGCAGTAGAAGGGGGTGGGAGGGGGCAGAAACAAAGAAATATGAGGATAAGACATTGGTGGCTCTGTGGGGAGCAGAAATGAGAAAGAGTTTCCCCGAAACTCCCCTCTTACAGGCTCTGGGGCTCCTCAGCTACAGAGAGTCAAGGGGGGGCCCTTCCTGGTTGCGGCATGTGATAAAGAGGCCCTGCTCACATCCAGCAAACCGGCTTAAGCTGGATGCAGTGGGGAGAGCTGGTGGTGTGTTTCTGACAAGGTGGTCCAGTTCTGCCCACAGAGAACTTACTGGTAAATGTAAAATGAGTGAATGAATTAATGCATGGATAGCATTTGGATTTTGAGTTGTTTCAAAAGAGCAACTTGGATGGATTTCCTTTGAACCTGGTCCCAAGGGTGTGGTTACTGTAAGATAGACTTCAGGATAGTATTTTTTTGAAGAAACAGCTTTATTGAGATATAGATCATATACCACACACGTGTGCAATTCGGTGGTTTTTTAGTATATTCACGGAGCTGTGCAACCATCACCACAATCAATTTTAGAAGATTTTTATCACTCCCCCAAAAAAAAAATTCTGTACCTATTAGCAGAAACTCCCCATTTCTTCCCAACCTCGCCCCCCCAACACCCTTGGCAACCACTCATCTACTTTCTGCTGACATTTCATGTAAATGGAAGCATACAATATGTGTGTGATCCTTTGTGACTGGCTTCTTTCACCTAGTAAAATGTTTTCAAGGTTTATCCATTATGTACAGGATACTCTCTCACTAAGCATTGGGCATCACCTCCTTCTGCCTGGGGAGCCCTGAGCCAGGACAGACCTGAATCTCCACTACATCCCTGACCTCCTGGGGGTCCCTTTGAAAGGACAAGAACCACACCGGTGAGGCCTCTCAGTAATTCCCTGGGAAGGATTCCTTGGAACCCATCAGGATTCCTGGAGCGGTTTTGGGCAGGTCCCAGGCTTTAGGATTGATGGGAGGAGTCCTTTGGCATTTTTCCTGCTGCTAATGGTCCAGCTGTGGATTTCAGAGAACTCTGGGCCTTCCATGAAGCTCTTGGTTTTTGGAATCAGCCAGGGCTGGCCTTAAAGAAAGGGCTGAGCAAATTCGTATGATTTGAGGGGCACTGGAACAAGCCCCAGCCCAGCAAAAAAGGGCTCATTGGGGTACATTCCCTTTGACTCTTAAATACTTCCTAGTGTCACCTAGTAATACACAAAGATCTTTTGCCTGTTTTGAGCTGAGAGTCTTTGCAGTTATGTGACTCTAGAGCCACATTTGCTGTCGTTTTAATCCAAACTCAGCCAAATGACTGCTGTTTTCCAGGCCAGTCGAGTGTAACCCAAGGTTCCTTTAAAGGACAAGGGCCTTCCTGAATTGTTGCAGGCTGAGGTGGTGGTGTTTGGAGCTAACAAATTATCTGGGATTATGACAGTCTGTAGAGAACAAATGATAAATGACCAAGGGGAACAGTGGGATGGGTGGGGTGGGGGAGGGGAGAAGAGGAAAGTTTAAGGGAAAGGGACAAAAACAAACTTCCTCTTTGACAGATTTGCCTCTGATAGCGCTGGACAGCAGGAAAACAGTCTCTTCTTGTTTCTCCTTCTCTTTGGTAACTAACTAAATAAAAAGTGGCAGGGCCCCAGTTACTCTTCTATATAGAACAAGCCTTGTGAAGACCAAGCCTTATCCTGTTCTAGTGGGGAGATGGGTGTGTGTAGTCGAGGAAGTGCTGGCATGTGTTTCGAGTCCCTGTTGGGTACCTGCCCTTTTCTTTTTCAGAAACACGTTTAAGCCCCCCAGTTACCTGTGGAAGTAAATATTCTCCTTCTTTTAGAGATAGGATCACTGAGCTTCGGGGATGTAAACTACCTCGCCTGGGGTTGCAAAGCCAGCAAGTGCCAGATACATGACTAAGAAAAGTCTGTATGAGATTTGAACCCAGACCCCATTTCTCCGTCAGCTTCTTTGGTGGGGAAGGGTGAAGTGACCCTTTACTTCAAGGGTGTGTGACTGTAAATGGATGACATCAACTGAGGCCATACAAGTCTGGGAGCTGAAATGGAGGATGGAAGGCAGAGAGGTGTGGGTGAAATCTACACTTGCTTGTTCTGTGCCCCTACCCATGTTCCTTAACCTCTCTGGGCTTCAGTTTTCTCTTCTAGAAAACGGGGATAACATAGCCACCCTACATTTTAAGGCCTAAAATGATTTAGTACAGAGTCGGGAAGACAAAACTGGTTTCTCTTGTCTCCTGCTTCTTTTTTCTTCTTCTTCCCACATTTCCTCTTCTCTCTTTCTCTGCTCCACTTTTTGAGGGGATTGTGACTAGAAAGGAAATTCTCAGGAAATTCTGAGAACTGAGTGTCTATTTAAGTTGGGGCTTTGAGTCTAGACTCCACACATTTCTTCAAGGTAATTTTTTTTAATTTAATTTTTATTTTATACTTCAAGGTAATTTTTTAAAATCAGTGCTCTCGAAGAACTTTTCTACCAGTGGGCCTTTGTTGGAGCTCACCACCAAGGGTCCCTAACTTTTAATTTTAGGGAGCAGTGTTTAGTCTTTTTCCTCCTAGAGATAACCTGGGTTGTTTATGAAAATTGATCCAGAGGGAGGCCAGGCTTGGCTGAGTTCATCTGAGTTTCACAGGTGGTGTCTATAACTAGAGGTGCTCAGGGGATCTTTTACTGGATAAAGATTTCCTCCTCAATGGCTTTCTGTCTGCTTTTGCAAAGGGGAGCACACTGAATCGATATCAAAAAATGATGTTCTACTGTAGGTTTAGAATGGAAAATAAAGATTACTACTGTAGGAAACACAGAAGGAGCATCTGGCCCATACTCGGAAGATCAGGGAAGCCTTTCTAAAGGATGAGATGTCTACACTGAGATGTGCAGCTGCCCTTTATGCTGCTTGTAGATAGAGAGTTTATTTAAAAGCAACTCTCATTTCTTTGACCAAGAAGCTATGTCAGTCCTTAAAAAAAAAATGGCGGGTAATAGAACATTCCTGAGTCAAGGAGAGTCTCCAATTTGCCATACTTTTGGAGTGGTTCTGCCTTCTGCCATGTAGGACTTACAGCAACCTAGTTTAAGACTGAACAGCTACATTTCTGAGGGTGATCTGCAGACATATCCCTTGCATTTGAGCCATTCACTGGGCTGCTATGATCCTACATGGGGTCTTTCTGTGAACTAGTAAAAGGTACCTCTGGGCAGACCCATGCTATTGGGAGAAGAAAACAGTATCCTTTCCTCTGGAAAACAGTTTTGCATACAAGTTGGAGAGAATGTCTGCTAATTTCAAGCATTACTTGCCCTAGGCCAATTGCAAGTTGTGCGGTGCATCAACTGTGAACTGTACACATCAGCCCTGGTCATTCAATCATTGATCATTAAATCAATCAATATTTATTGATTGACTGTCATGCACTTTGAACTTTTTTGATTATGGGTTAAACTGCCCATCTAGATGTATTATGTTACCCAAGACAAAGGAAGTAAAGTTACTGGGGCCATGAAGTTAGCTGGAGAGTTATAATGGGATAAGAGGCCAATGCAGTCTGTTGGAGATTGATCACTCTTTCTAAAGATTTTTCAATTTTATTAATATTTTAAAGAAGCAAATTTTGGCCTTGTTAATTTTTACTAATATTTATTTTATGTATTTTTGGGTTTTATGCTTATCTTTATTAATCCCTTTTCCAACTTAATTAGGATTTTAATTTGCTCTTCTTTTTTTAGCTTCTTTAAGTAGAAAATTAGATCATTGATTTTTAAATTTCTTCTTTTTTTATGTAAATATTTCTCTCTAATCCTTTAGTTGCATCCCACAAATTTTCATGTGTTATCTTTTTATATTTTTTCCCTTCCAACTATTTTAAAAATTTGCATTGTGATTTCTCCTTTTACCCATGGATTAAATAGAAGCATGCTGTTTAATTTCCAAATATTTTGAATTTGTAAAGATATTTTATTATGATTGATATCTAATTTAATTCTGTTGTTGTCAGAAAACATACTCTGCAAACTTTGAGTCTTTTGGAATTTATTGTCTCATTTTAGGATGCAGAATATGACCTATTTTATAAGAAATTTTTTTAAAAAAGAATATTCTGCAGTTTTTGGATGTAGTGTTCAATAAATATCAATTACTAGTTGATAGAGTGGTTCACATCTTCTATATTCTTACTGCTATTTTGTCTAGTTGTTCAATCAGTTCCTGAGGGGATTGTTAACATCTCTAACTTTGCTTATTATTTATTTCTTTGGTTCTATCAGTTTTTGCTTTGTGTATTTTGAAACTCTATTATTAAGCGCGTACTCATTTATGATTGTTAACTTTTCTTGATTAATTGACCCTTTATTCTGAATTGTCCAGAACTTGAGGGACGTTTTTATTCTTTTTTTTAATATTTATTTATTTATTTACTTATTTATTTAGGCTGTGCCAGGTCTTAGTTGCAGCACATGGGATTTTCATTGCCAGGTGTGGGATCTTTTAGTTGTGGCATGCAGGCTTCCTGGTTGCAACATGTGGACTCTTAGTTGCCGTATGCATGTGGGATCTAGTTCCCCAACCAGGGATTGAACCCCAGGCCCCCTGCATTAGGAGCACAGAGTCTTACGCACTGGACCACCAGGGAAGTCCCAAGGGCCGTTTTTATGCAGAGCTGATTCCCCCTACTTGTGGCTCTCTCTTTTCTGACGCACTCCTTCTCAATTTCCAGTCTCTGGCATTCCTGAACTCTTCTACCCTTTGACACTTCATGCTAATAAGATTGTGGCTTTCCACTTGATTTCTAATCACAATGCCATGCACAGTGGGGAGTTCTTGCAGGGGGAAAAAGGCTAGTCACCAAGCTAATAGTAACACAACTAGGTCTTTATTTCTAAATTAGAGTTGTTTTCTCCTGTGTCCTGATGCTAACAGAGAAGAGTGATAACCACTGACTTCCTCTAGGGCTTGTTTTTACGTGGACCTCATGAACTAATCCTGAAAACCCTTTTGGTTATTCTGGGTGTAAGGAGGGTGGTATTTTCACTAGAGAGATGAAATAAGGAATACTAAACATGTCAACACACTGGGCTAAGACGTTAGCCCTGTTTTTAGTCTTTGCTTTCTTATCTGTAAATCCGTATGACCTAGATCATCAATTCACTGTAAAATTCTCCTATAAAATTGATATCAAAGTATTAATAATGTAGAGTCCAGAAAGAGTTCAGACTTAAAGGTCATTTTGTCCAGTTCCCCTGCCCACAAATCGAGGAATCTCTTCTATAACACCTCTCACGGGTAAAACTTAGCCAGCTTCTGCCTCAGAACTTCTAATAAAAGTGAAGAAGGCATTCTAGTTGTTAGAGAATTTTTATATCCAAATCCGCATCTCTGTGGCTCAGTCCATTGATTCGAGTTCTATTTGCAGAAGCTGCACAAAATAATCTTGTTTTGTCTTCTATGTGAAAGCCCTTCAAATATTTGAAGACATCCATTATGTGCCTCCGATTCTTTTTTTTCCTAGGCTTAAATCATGCTTAATCATTCCCATTTCTTTCAAATTTTCTTTGCATGGGCTTGTTAACTAAAACTGCTAAGTCTTCTTTTTAGTCAATGAATTGCTCTTAAGTCAAATCTTCCAGATCTTCAGATGTTTGATTATTTTGAACCTGTATAGAACTGTCATCTGGAAAATGATAAAAAATGGATAGGAATGTAATTAGAAAAGTTTAAAGTAGTTCACCCATGCAAATAATTGTGCCTCTGTCATTATTTGGATCTTCCGTTTTTGCCTAAACCTTTATGCCAAGTTAGTCCCACAACCTTCATTAGATGGTGGAGATAAAGTGTTCTTTTTTTTTAATATTTATTTTGGCTGCACTGGGTCTTAGTTATGGCACGTGGGATCTTCGTTGTGGCATGTTTAGTTGCGGCATGCAGGATCTTTTAGTTGTAGCATGTGGGCTCTTACTTGTGGCCTGAGGACTCTTAGTTGTGGCATGCAGACTCTTAGTTGTAGCATGTGGACTCAGTTGTGGCATGTGGACTCTTAGTTGTGGCATGCAGACTTCTTAGCTGCGGCATGCGGACTTCTTAGTTGCAGCATGCATGTGGGATCTAGTTCCCCGACCAGGGATCAAACCTGGGCCCCCTGCATTGGGAGTGCGGAGTCTTACCCACTGGACCACCAGAGAAGTCCTGATAAACACTTCTTGAGTCTTTTCCTCCTTTAGTATCTACCCAAGTAGTAAATTCATTGATGATTATCATTCCCTTTTCCTTTGTGTCCTTGCAACCTGTTCCTAACATGTTACTAGTTAGAACTTTTTGAGAGCTTCCTGTGTTTCTAAGTACATTATTTACATTATCACAATCATCCTATCAGGCAGATGTTCACTTGCACATTTTACTGATAAAGAAATCAAGTCATGGAGTGGTCAAACTAGTTAGTCAAGGACCCCTAGCAAATTATTGGCAGATCTGTCTTCCTAGCTCCCAGTTTTTTTATTCATATCTCCAGTTTGTGCTAACTCTTTGTTCTATTTCATACTTATTTCATTTAGCTTGGCAATATATTTGCTTGCAGTCTTCTTTTTCAATAAAACTGTAAGTGAGTTGACTGAAGGCAGGGATCATATAGTATGAAATTTTGTATCTCCCTTAGAGTAGAGAGCTTTGGTTACATAGTAGGACTCTCATTAGTGATTGTTGGAATGAAGATTCTGATATTACAAATAACAGTCTCTCTCAGGGCCTGGTGTGCCAGTTGGCTGGCAACAATTTTGTTTAAGTTTATGGTTTTTTGTATGTCAGCACTGACTGAGTAGAACATTATCCAAGGTTTGGGTATATATGTGTGCAAGTCTGTGTGTGTGTGTGTGTGTGTGTTTATATGAGTAGTTTACAAAAACTTTATGATAAATATTTTAAGGGATTTTGATAAAACTGGCTTGCACAGGGGCTTTGCTCCTTGTTAAACTTAGTTGTATAAATGCGATTAAATAAAACAAACATATGAAGTAGAAGAAGGGTCAATTAGTCCTAATGGGGATAGTTTTAAGTTACTGATTACATAATCCCGTGACAGTGTTCCGAGAAAACTTGTACTAAAGATTATCAACTTTCCCCAAATTGGGTTTATACCTTCCGAACTTAGAGCTAGATAGCCACTTCTAACATGATGTTTTTAAACCAAAAAAAAAAAAAAAAAAAAAAAATTAAGGCAGAGTTATTTGTTTTGTGCAAGGTTTTAGGCAAAGTTTCAACAAATTAGGCTTTGATATTTTGGTAAATGTTAAAATATCTCATGGCACTTTAATAGGAATTGGGATTTTTTTCTTGCCCTTATTTTACTGTCCAAAAAAGAGACTTGGCAGAAAACCTTGGGAAAACTAAAATTCCACTTCTCCCAATATGGTATTACTCATCCTAATTTAAAATAAACAACAAAAAAGGAAGAATTTAAAGATAAGCTAGGGCTACAGTTTTTTTTCCATATGAATAATACGCAGTTTTCAAAAAAGGTCGCCAAGATTAGGGTAGCACTAATTCATTGGTTTGTTTATTTATTTATTTAAATTGTGTGAAATGCAGATTAACTTCTAATGTGGCATGTTAAGTATTGCTTCAAAACACCTGGACACAGGAACTGCAGTGTTTTGATGAGAAAGAGAAAGACTATTGGACTGTGGCTTGTAAAAGGACTTTCTCTACTATGTTAACATAGTATTGTGTGATATCTGATAAAAGTCCCTGATCTTAAAGGGCATGCCAAAAAGACAAATTGTTTTCTTACCTCTCCTTCCCTTTGTCCTGTTCTGGATGAAACCTGTGGTTATGTTTGGGGAACAAAATCTTAGAAAGAATATTTCGTTTGAGTTGAGAGAGTGATTCTACTTCTGTGGTTTTCTTTGGGTATCACGGTCTTGATCATGATAGGGCTGACGCCTACTCCCCTATCCTTTCAAATCCCCTGTATTCAAGCCTTCTGTATACAAAAGAACAAAAGAGTGATTCACATTCCTTTGGATAACCCACCTGCTCTTGTTCTACTTGCCTGGGTGGGGTTAGGGTTCTCTAGATGCCTCAGGGCCTTTCCCCCTGTATTTTATCTAAATTCACTCTCCATTTGTCCCATTTCTTCTGTGCTCTGACAAATAGTTGGTTTATTAATCTGTAATAAATTAATAATAAATTCATCCAGACTAAAATGCCATATATATTACATACAAAGTAGTCACTCAAAGTGTTGCCTATTCCATTGAATTTTAAGGGGCTTCCAGTATGTGAAAGTCTTAATTTAAGAAAATATTCTTTAGTAATTAGCATTTTGGAAGTATGGTAGGCTGGTTGGGGGAGATGTTTTTTGGATCCCTAAATACAAATGAATACATTCTTTAATTTTTTTATAGGATCTTAACTTGATTATTTCTATGATTATCAAAGCATGTGGATCTTCCTTTAATTGGCAATACAAAAGAATTGCACACTAGACTGTCACTGGATATTATAAAAAGTGGTTGCCAAAAGATTTTTTTAATGAATGATTGCTTGAAGGAATATAATTAATTTATTCCTCTGGACATACTGTATCACTCTGGAATAAAACCAGAATAAGTTTAAGTACATGAATCATATTGAATCATATTGTTTTGAAGATTCATAGAATTATGCTTTGCTACCTTCACTGAAATAACTCTTGGGTTAAAAAGGAAATTAAAGTTTGTATGTTGCTGCCAAAGCATATTCAGAGAAAAATTATGGCCTCAAATAAAGAATATTACATTAATTAAGGATTAAATAAACAAAAAGAACAACAAAAATTAAAAACATAAGAGCAGGACTTCCCTGGTGGTCCAGCGGGTAAGACTACACTCCCAGTGCAGGGGGCCCGGGTTCCATCCCTTGTTGGGGAACTAGATCCCACATGCATGACGCAACTAAGAGTCCACATGCTGCAACTATGAGCCCGCGTGTTGCAACTAAAGGATCCCGCGTGCCAAAACAAAGACCCGGCTCAGCCAAAATAAATAAATAAATAAAATAAATATTTAAAAAAGGGCAGAAAAGCAAAGATAAATACAGAACTAAATAAATTAGAAATCAAAAAATAATACTGGCAAATAAAAAAAACTATTCTCAAAAAAATTACAATCTGGACAAATATATATAGCTTATCTATTTTGGAGAGAAAAGAGAAAGTCAGAAACACATCACTTTAATACTGATAATGGAGCTATAACAAGAAAAGATAGGTTGTAATTTGAGAGATCACACAACTCTGTGCTAATCAATTTGAAAATCAAAATTAAAAGAATAACTTTATGGGAAAATATCCAAACTAAAACCAAGAAATAAAAAAGCTAAGTAGATTTATAAATAAGGCAAAATATATTTTTAAAGTTGTGTAGGAATTAGCTTCAGAAAGGGAATAGGCCCATATGATTTTCTCACTCAAATTATTCATAGGCTATCATAGAGTAGATCATTCTCATGCTACTTAAACTATTACGGCACAATAAAAAAATGGAAACCTTTCTAACTTTTTTTTATGAAGCTAGAATAATCTTGACACCAAACCTTTTAAGAAAAGAAAACTCTTAGTCAATTTTGGTTATTAACATAGATCCAAAAAAGCAGCTATACAAAGTCAACATGATATAAAAACAATAATATACTGATACAACAAAGATCAGTTAGCCCGGGAGGAGGGTGCCCTGAGGAGTCTTTAGACTCTGGAAAATGTCTGATTGGCAGATGTTAAAGGGATTCTTTGGTAATCCAATGCATCAGTGAGCTGCACAGACTCAGTCCAGGACTGAAAGAATTCAAGCCTGGAAGTGCTCTGCAGAAGGCTTACATTGCAGACTGAAGGTGGACATAACCTTGGAATCCCTCAGACACTACATTGCTCAGCTCTTGCCTCAGAGAGATCTGGCTCTCACCTCTGAAGACTTCAGTATTGTCTCAGTGTTACAGGAACTTTGGAAAAGCAAGCAGCAGCAAAGGGTTGCACTCCCAAGTGAAGCCGCAGTGGTCTACAGGTCCATGTCATCCCCTAGACCTTCCTTTGTGAGTTATGTGACCCTCCCGGGGGGACACTGTTTTGGCAATTTTCAGTGCTGCTTAGGTAGAGCTGAGGCCTGATGGGATGCCGCTAAAGTTGTCCCAGTCAACTCCTTCTTCAGTGAGCTGCCCTTTAGAAGGATCACACCAAAGAATTCATTATGGAAAGTATTCAGGAAACAGTTGCGGCATCAGAGGCACGCTAGATGCACTGATGACTCCAGCATCTGCATCAAAGCCTATGACTCCATGTTAGTTAAACACTGGGACAACCATGTTTATTTCAAGAGCTGATGACCGTTTTCCAACTATTGCACTGGAAAGGAAGCCAAAAAGCCCTTTGTGAAACAAAGCATTCCTGACCGGAAGTCATCTACTATTTCCAGTATTCCCTGGATGAAAAGATGAACAGTCACATGGTGCTGGACTGGATCATGGAGGAACGAGGGTCCTTGAAAAAGGAATCCTTTCTCAAGAGCAGTGAATGGCCTTGGGGGAGTTAGAGGAAGCCAAGAAAGCGGGATAACTATGATTTTACATAGAAAAGAAAGAAATCACTATCTTAGCCTTGACTGAGATCTACAGTGGCCTTCACACTTCCTCACCCAGAGAAGATTGGCTGAGCCTCAGAGCCCGGTGTGGTATTGCTAGCAAGGCCAGGCCCCAGGTGCCCCCAAGGAAGGCAGAGACCAGATCCTAACATGTGAAAGCTCACTGAAGTAGGTCATCAGAGGTTTTAGCATCTATAGCTGCTACCTGAAGGCTGTACTAATCCTCCTACTCATTTTATTCACAGAATCTGAGAATAGTAGGACTCACTCTTATAGGACTCAGTACTCACTCAGTGCAGTTTTCTAATTAAACTCTTCAAACTGAAAGGGTGGAAGCAGGAATGTTTGAAAAATATTTCCCAAGACTGGCTCCAGCCTAAAGCCTGGCTGACATGCGCTTCACTAGATTACATATGTTGTTTCAAAGAACGTGCCAGTGTAGCATCTCTCAAAAGAACAGCAGCCAGGATTGGGAAAAAGTAACATGATAGCAATGTTACAAATACTTGGATTAAATAAGCAATATTGATTGCTTTAAAAAACATGCAAGGGTCAGAGTCTCCTCCCAAGCTTTGGAAACTAAAAGATAGCTCCACTAGATATAATCCAAAGCTACAGAAGGGGTTTTATCCAGATCTATCAAAGTTCTTGAAGAGGTAATAGTATGAAAATACTAGATAAATTTAATGTGGCATACAATATCACTGTAATAATAATTTTTTTAAAACCCATACTCTTCCATTTGGGGATAAATGTCACCTAGAATAGTACTCACTCTTGTTTCTCAAGAAGAATTAATATCCAATTTTTGAGTCCTGCAATCAATTATATTCATTTTTAATTTGCAAATAGGTAACTTGAATTCATTTACTTTTATTTTCTGCCACCACAGACATATATCTATAACAGAGAAAATTATAGGTATTTTAAAGTTTAAAACATTTGAAAAATCATTAACATTTAACAAAGAGTGCTTGCATTTGGTTAGTTCCTTAGGAGTTAGAGAGAAGGATTCTTTTGCTCTATTACTGTCTTTGTTATTTCAAACAATTCTGCTTCCATCCTTTCAGTTTGAAGAGTTTAATTAGACCATAAGCAACCAATAGCTCAAATGTTACAGAATCTTCTTGAAAGAAATAATATGACTCTGTCATCTATTTGAAAATGGCTTGGCTGAAAGCTAAAACATTATAATTACATTAAAGTTAAAAAAAACCCCCAGTAATTTCCATGAACAGGCAGGATTTATTTCTGTGTTTCAAGGATAGATTAATACTAGACACTACCAAAGTAATGAATTACACTAAGAGGTATAGATGAAAAACATGAACGTCTCCATAGATGAAACAGCAAAAAGGCAAGATTCAGCATTCATTCCTGGTTGAAAAAAAAATGCCCAGTAAAAAGTCAAGAATTTATTTTTTAACAGAAAGAGACAATATATCTCAATCTAACTACTAGCAATATACTTAATGATGAAATATTTGAGGCATTCCTTGTAAGATAATGGTTTTAAAACTCCTGGCCTATATAATTAAACACACACACACTCACAGACACACACACACACACACACACACACGGGGGTTGCAATTGTCAACCTGGAAAATACAAGAGATTAAATTGAAAAAATATAGAGTAAGAGTTCAGAATGGTGGCCTACTATAAAATAAACATAAAAATCACTATCTTTTCTGTATTAAAAAATAATCAGGTTTCCATTCACAACTGGAATTAAAAAATTAAGATAACTAGAAATATACCTTGAGATGGAAAAAACGATTTTACCCATGACACTGAATCAGAAACCATAAAGAAAAAGATCAAATCAGATGCCTTGATTAAAAAAAAAAATCTTGACCCAATAAAACAAAATTGAAAGGTCAAAAACAAACTTGAAAAATACTGCAGTATATATGTTAAAATTAATAATATATAAAGAGTTCTTACAAATCAATGAGAAAATGGGTGAAATATATGAACAGGTATTTTATAAAAAGTATAAGTAGCTAACAAACACAAAATGTTACATTTTACTGATTATAAAAAAAAACAAATTAAGATGATATTCTGATAATCACATTTTACCTGTCAAATCAGGATATGTTGAAAGCAATGAACCCCTGTGATGATGGAAGTGATGTGATTTGGTACTCATATAAGATGCTGATAGAAGTGGCAATCAGTATAAGACATTATGTACCTATGTTTTAAAAACCTTTAAAAAAAACATCTTGTTTTACCCAACAGTTCTACAATTGGGAATTTAGCCAAAGAAATCAATAGTCATGTATTCAAAGAGATGTGAATAAGGATTGTCATTGCAGTGTTACATGTTGTAGGGAAATTTAGAAACAATCTAAATTTCCAAATAAAGCTAGATAATAAATAAGTTGCGATATTGCCATGCATATTGTAACAGGACATTTATGTCATCAGCAAATATTCGCACATACTCTTTGCTGTGCTTTCTTGTATTTTCTAATTTTCTATGATTAAACTCATTATTTTTGTATTCAGAGTGAGAAAAGATATTTTAAAATGAAAAGAAAGCGATATGAAGTGTGATACTTTAGAAGCATTTTCCTAAGATGCTTCTACCATGTCTGATTGTCTGTGTGGGCTGAAATCCTGGATCCTGAACTCACTATCTATGTGACTTGGGGAAACTCTCTGTGCCTCATTTTCCTTATCTGTAAATCAATATTATAATCATACCTACTTCAAAAAATGCCCTGGATAGAAGAAAACTTTTGAGATGTCTTAATTTCTGAGGTAAAGACTCAGAATTTCTCCTCTGTAATGGCTTGCAATAGAATTGTAGTCAAGCACTTGTAGACTGGCCTTTTAAATTAACCCCAAACATTCACACTTTCCCCCCTCTTCTTTCCCTCCGTCCTTCCTACCCTCCCTCCTTCCTTCTTTTCCTTCCTTAATTTCCCCCTTTTTTATTTCTTTCACCTTTTCTTGGAGCTTTTCTTTTATTGATATTCTAATGAAAAGGATGATCTTGGAAGAGTTTTAGATTCACACATATGGAGAAAAAAATTATAAGAAAAGATGAAAAGATTAAGGGTTATTCAGCCCAATGAAGTGAAAGCTCAGTGGTGATTTAATAATCGCACAAAGTGGTTTTTCAAATGCTCCTTGATCACTAGAAGAATCGTCCTGTATATCTATACTTATGACTGGCAAGGGAGTTGTAACTGTCTGATTATAAGGCTCATTTCAGGCCAACTTTTGGAATTTATCCATCTGGGAAATTCATTGTGCTATTTTTGCCTTACAAAAGAGTCACAGAGCACCTTCTGAACTTCTCGCCCAGATATTTCTAATAATTCTCTTCATTTACAACATCTTCTCAAAAATCTTTCTTTTATCAGTGTACGTTTTAGAGTGAAATATACAATGCCCTAAGGAATGAGTTACTTCCTGACAATACTAATACATGTTGGCTTGTTTGTCTTAGATGACTGCATATAATTTATTTTAAGTCTTCTCAAAATATCTCTGTGTTCTCTGTTTCTAGGACTGATGTTACATCCCATGTGAAAAGCAGGAAATAAAATGAAGATCTTTCAGTGCAAGATGCAGCACTGGCTGTTTCCAGCTTTTTTGGCAATTGCTTATTTTTGCACCAATGTCCAGGGTCAAGGTAATGGAAAAGTTGAATATAATCATTAGGGTCTGGGAGTCTGGCCATATTGGTTCTGATTATCATTTTTTATTTTATTTACCTTAAGAGTGCTTCACTGGTTCAGCTGTGATTTTAGGCAGGGTCATATGTTGGCTTTTACTCAGTTTTACTAACTGTTTACATTGTAGAAGTGTGCCACAACTTTGATGAAGGTTACGACCTCACCAGTGACTGAGCATATTAATTTTGTGGCAGTTGGTTAAACAGTTCATTTTTAATGTGCTTCTGAATATGTCATACAAATTTAATCAGTAAAGTCAAATTTGCAAAATCAATTCTGTTAATAAGGGGCTATAAGGTGTGTATATATGTATCTCGATCATGCCTTGTCTCTTAAAAAGACTGTCAACAAAATATTTCTGCCACTTCATACCTGGGTAACAGGAAGTGGGCATCCTGGGAAGCATCGAGTGGAAAAGTATAAGAAGCAGAATGGAGGCTTCAGTCTAGTCAGTTCTAAGAGGGCCAACTGATTCTATCTGCACCCCAAGTGTCTTGACATTGCAAGGAGGGCAAAGAAGTTAACAACAATCAGGATTCCTAGGTTAAAGATTAGAAATCTTTGTAGCACCTTCTACCCAGGCTTTTGTTCTTTAAATGTGGCCTGAGTTTATAGCCCACAACGTCTTTTCAGTCAATAGGCCAACCTTCTGAACCTCCAGGAGAAGTAATGAGGATAACATTGACCATACCCAGATACCACAGATCATGCCCAGACAACACGGACGGTGCTTTAGAACCCATAGTGGCATTGGCTTCAACTGAACTACTTGAGGAAATAAAGTGTGTAGCAAAGGCAACAACCAAATCCATCAATATTCAACTTGTTTTTAAAACAATTTACAAATGGTTTATATGACTACAGTCCCATTACAACAACTAGCAAAAAACAATACCACCATTTTCTTTTATCAATGGACCCCCATCTATTGCCTAGATATGCATAAATATTCTATAATCATTAAAAGAAAATCTTGGTTAGACACAAAGTTTATATTTCCTTTAGGTTTTTGCTTTTAGGGGAAAAACATTGAAAAGAAGATATGTTACTTAAGAAAGAAACAGGCCTGAGGTCACAGGTTTGAACTTCAAAGTTAGCTCCTTTTTCCCTGTATGGAAGGCACTGGGACTTGTGCCAAAACAAAGGCAGCAAGATTGACAGAAACACTGTAAGTGCAGTGGAGAAATAATTATTCTTATCTCATGGAACAAAAATGTGTGTACATTTAATACCAGAACCATGATTTTTCTTTTTGCAAGCACAAAGGAGGTGCTTCAATACATATACTTAACTCTATAATAAATATAAATGCTTGCATGAACTTGACTCAAAAGTTAATTTGTGTCAGTTAAAATCTTTAAAGACAAAAATTAAGTGTAAAGCTTGATTTCTGGCACACACCAAGAACCCAGAGCGAGCCAACAAACTCATCTTTTCTATAGTGAAGTCAGGCTTCCTATGTGGGATACGGCCAATTACAACATTTGTGAATATATAAACATCCCAAACGGGGATTTCACGAGAAGACCAAGGAGGGTCGAGTTGTTATCTTCTTCGACTGCAGGGTTAGCCTTGTTACTGAAAGAACAGGGGTATTTTTATTTTGTTGTGCTGTATTTTTTGAGAGGGAAGATTCTCTTTAAGCTCAAATAATTTAAAGGATCATGAGAGATTACTACAAGCAACTATATGCCAATAAAATGGACAACCTGGAAGAAATGGACAAATTCTTAGAAAAGCACAACCTTCTGAGACTGAACCAGGAAGAAATAGAAAATATAAACAGACCAATCACAAGCACTGAAATTGAGACTGTGATTAAAAATCTTCCAACAAACAAAAGCCCAGGACCAGATGGCTTCACAGGCGAATTCTATCAAACATTTAGAGAAGAGCTAACACCTATCCTTCTCAAACTCTTCCAAAATATAGCAGAGGGAGGAACACTCCCAAACTCATTCTACGAGGCCACCATCACCCTGATACCAAAACCAGACAAAGATGCCACAAAAAAAGAAAACTACAGGCCAATATCACTGATGAACATAGATGCAAAAATCCTTAACAAAATACTAGCAAACAGAATCCAACAGCACATTAAAAGGATCATACACCATGATCAAGTGGGGTTTATCCCAGGGATGCAAGGATTCTTCAATATACGCAAATCAATCAATGTGATACACCATACTAACAAACTGAAGGATAAAAACCATATGATCATCTCAATAGATGCAGAAAAAGCTTTCGACAAAATTCCACACCCATTGATGATAAAAACCCTCCAGAAAGTGGACATAGAGGGAACGTACCTCAACATAATAAAGGCCATATATGACAAACCCACAGCATCGTTCTCAATGGTGAAAAACTGAAACCATTTCCACTAAGATCAGGAACAAGACAAGGTTGCCCACTCTCACCACTATTATTCAACATAGTTTGGGAAGTTTTAGCCACAGCAATCAGAGAAGAAAAAGAAATAAAAGGAATCCAAATCGGAAAAGAAGAAGTAAAACTGTCACTGTTTGCAGATGACATGATACTATATATAGAGAATCCTAAAGATGCATCAGAAAACTACTAGAGCTAATCAATGAATTTGGTAAAGTAGCAGGATACAAAAGTAATGCACAGAAATCTCTTGCATTCCTATACACTAATGATGAAAAATCTGAAAGAGAAATTAAGAAAACACTCCCATTTACCATTGCAACAAAAAGAATAAAATACCTAGGAATAAACCTACCTAAGGAGACAAAAGACCAGTATGCAGAAAATTATAAGACACTGATGAAAGAAAGTAAAGATGATACAAACAGATGGACAGATATACCATGTTCTTGGATTGGAAGAATCAACATTGTGAAAATGACTATACTACCCAAAGCAATCTACAGATTCCATGCAATCCCTATCAAACTACCAATGGCATTTTTCACAGAACTAGAACAAAAAATTTCACAATTTGTATGGAAACACAAAAGACCCTGAATTGCCAAAGCAATCTTGAGAAAGAAAAACGGAACTGTAGGAATCAGGCTCCCTGATTTCGGACAAAGCTACATTAATCAAGACAGTATGGTACTGCCACAAAACCAGAAATATAGATCAACGGAACAAGATAGAAAAGCCCAGAGATAAACCCACGTGCATATGGTCAACTTATCTTTGATAAAGGAGGCAAGAATATAAAATGGAGAAAAGACAGCCTCTTCAATAAGTGGTACTGGGAAAACCGGACAGCTACTTGTAAAAGAATGAAATTAGAACACTCCCTAACACCATACACAAAAATAAACTCAAAATGGATTAAAGACCTAAATATAAGGCCAGACACTATAAAACTGTTAGAAGGAAACATAGACAGAACACTCTATGACATAAATCACTGCAAGATCCTTTTGACCCACCTCTTAGAGAAATGGAAATAAAAACAAAAATAAACAAATGGGACTTACTGAAACTTAAAAGGTTTTGCACAGCAAAGGAAACCATAAAGCAGATGAAAAGACACCCCTCAGAATGGGAGAAAATATTTGCAAATGAAACAACAGACAAAGGATTAATCTCTAAAATTTATAAGCAGCTCATGCAGCTCAATATCAGAAAAACAAACAACCCAATCCAAAAATGGGCAGAAGACCTAAATAGACATTTCTCCAAAGAAGATATACAGATTGCCAACAAACACATGGAAACATGCTCAACATCAGTAATCATTAGAGAAATGCAAATCAAAACTACAATGAGGTATCACCTCACACCGGTCAGAATGGCCATCATCAAAAAATCTCCAAACAATAAATGCTGGAGAGGGTGTGGAGAAATGGGAACCCTCTTGCCCTGTTGGGGGGAATGTAAATTGATACAGCCACTATGGAGAACACTGTGGAGGTTCCTCAAAAAACAAAAAATAGAACTACCATACGACCCAACAATCCCACTACTGGGCATATACCCTGAGAAAACCATAATTCAAAAAGAATCATGTACCACAATGTTCATTGCAGCTCTATTTACAATAGCCAGGACATGGAAGCAATCTAAGTGTCCATTGACAGATGAATGGATAAAGAAGATGTGGCACATATATACAATGGAATATTACTCAGCCATAAAAAGAAACGAAACTGAGTTATTTGTAGTGAGGTGGA
Organism: Balaenoptera musculus; assembly: GCF_009873245.2. Lineage (NCBI taxonomy): Eukaryota > Metazoa > Chordata > Mammalia > Artiodactyla > Balaenopteridae > Balaenoptera > Balaenoptera musculus. Next base: position 19,095,587 of record NC_045801.1, on the reverse strand, counting down.
TGGACCTAGAGACTGTCATACAGAGTGAAGTAAGTTAGAAAGAGAAAAACAAATACCATATGCTAACACATATATATGGAATCTAAAAAAAAAACCAAAATGGTTCTGAGGAACCTAGGGGCAGGACAGGAATAAAGACGCAGACATAGAGAATGGACTTGAGGACACAGGGAGGGGGAAGGGTAAGCTGGGACGAAGTGAGAGAGTGGCATGTACATATATACACTACCAAATGTAAAATAGATCGCTAGTGGGAAGCAGCCGCATAGCACAGGGAGATCAGCTTGGTGCTTTGTGTCCACCTAGAGAGGTGGGCTAGGCAGGGTGGGAGGGAGAAGGAAGAGGGAAGAGATATGGGGATGTATGTGTATGTATAGCTGATTCACTTTGTTATACAGCAGAAACTAACACACCATTGTAAAGCAATTATACTCCAGTAAAGATATTAAAAAAATAAAATAAAAAAAACTCAGAGAATTTCACTGCAATCATTCTCATAGAAATCAAATCTTGTAGGCAGAAAAAGAATATTTATGTCATTCTGTCAGACTCACTGTTATCAGGTAGTTAAGAAATTTTATTTCATAATATGAATATGTATTAAAGGACTAATTTTCTGCCCTTCCTTCCTTCCTTTCTTTCACTTCAGTTCAACTCAACTCAACTGAAATCTTTCTAATGGAATACTCTCATTAATTTCTTGAAACACTACTTTTTACAAAGGAACACTGAAATGAAGATCTTCTGTTCTTCCCTACTCACGATCACCTCCCTTCTCACTTTTCTTTTTATAAATTTATTTATTTATTGGCTGAGTTGTGTCTTTGTTGCTGCACGCGGGCTTTCTGTAATTGCAGCAAGCAGGGGCTACTCTTCGTTGCAGTGCGCGGGCTTCTCATTGCGGTGGCTTCTCTTGTTGCGGAGAACGGGCTCTAGGCACATGGGCTTCAGTTGTTGTGGCTCATGAGCTCTAGAGTGCTGGCTCAGTAGTTGTGGCACATGGGCTTAGTTGCTCTGTGGCACGTGGGATCTCCCGGACCAGAGCTCGAACCCCTGTCCCCTGCATTGACAGGCAGATTCTTAACCACTGCACCACCAGGGAAGTCTGCCTCTTGCATCTCTAACAGTCTCTTGGTTTTCTTCCAAGGAACAACACTCCCTCCCACACCACACAGAGCCTTGGCTGCTGTATCCACCAGACTTCCTCTCTGGGCTAAGGGGTGAGAAAATGACTCAAACCAGTCAGGCCAATTCTCCCAAGAATCTGAAACTTGTGTCCAGTGATGGAAGGATGGAAAATAGCTCCAGTCATTTCATTCCAAAGACATGCCCTAAGAAAAAATGGTCACTAGTTCCTAGAAACTGTATCCAGAGTGTTCCCAGATTCCTATACTTTCAAAGCTTGTTTAACTTTTACTATAATTATATGACCTACTTCATTATCTACCAGTAAATACATTTTTTGCTTAAATTGGCCAGAGAAAGTTTCTTTTATTTGCAACCAAAAATCTCTGACTGTTAGAAATGGAGCAGTATGGGCACTGAGAGTGTTTTCCCCTTCAAAACATAGTTTAGGGTGCTATACTGGTGGAATAAACTATTATATTTATTAAGCAAAAAACCTTCAAACAGCAGAGAAGTATTTGTATTATATTTCCAAGTGGTCTTAAAAACCACAAACAAATAACAGAAGACCTTAACTTTTTATCTCAGTCATTTTTTAATTAAATGTATTGGTAAATGTATTAAAAGTATTGTTTTATAAATAGGAGAAATTAAAATTTGAGGGAAATTTACTCTGGGATATGCTAGAGAGTTCTTTTTATCTTGCTTAGAATCTAAAATGTTATAATCTCATGATCTATTACAAAGATGGTGAAAACAGCAGTAAAGAAAATATTCTCAAACTTCCAAATATATTTGACTACTAATAACAGCAAAAAGTATGGGTAAATGTGTTAACACAGAGGTCTTTATAAAGTGAAATCTAGCCCCTATGCAAAGTCTCAAATGTATATGCTTTGAAGTTTTTAAGTGACAGTTACTTTATCTTCAGTGGTTCCTTTTTGTAACCATCCAAAACAAACACTGCTAGAACCAAGTATAGATTTACTGTGAAGTTCTGAGACAGTATTGGTGCCACCATTCTGTCATGGTATACATATTTTTTCCCTACAGCCAACACACCATTACATTCTCTGTGTTCCAATTCATTTAATAACTTGTCTTGAAAAGAAAATACTGGAATAATCCAGATATAAACAGTTATTTGGGCCAGTGGAGGTTCACATTCTCTGTAGAGGGAAAGTTAAGAATTACATGGAGAGACTAAGAGGTAAAGTGCATTAGGTTGATTAGGAGGAGAGAGTTAGTTTCCTGTATACCTTTTAATACTGGCTGTATTAGTTCTCTATTGCTGCTGTAACAAATTATAACAAAGCCAGTGCTTAAAACAAGAGAGAATTTTTCTTCCCAACTGATCCCTATGTGTTGCAGGAAGTAGTTGGAAATATGGTCATTAACTCCAAGTGTTTTAAAACTATTTGACCATACAAAGAGTCAAGTTCCATTCCTTTCCAAACAAGTGAGCCTCAGTTTGAAGGGAGTGGTGGTTCTTGCATCTGACTTTTCTACAGCCTTAAATTCCAAACATTAGACATTAGCACTCTTTAAACACTTTATCACATTTAGACTTCCTTGCTCTACTGATGAATGACTATTTCAGCACCAACACTGCCATTTTTTCAGGATTACCATGTTTATCTAGTAATGTCACTTTGCACACTTTATATATATTGTGCACTTATTTCAGAGGTTAGCATACTTTTTCTGCAAAAGGCCAGATAATAAATATTCCAGTCATTGTGGGCTATACGGTATCTATCACAACTACTCAACTTTGCCACTGCAGTGTGAAATAAGCCACAGACAATATGTAAACAAATCAGCATGGCTGTCTTCCAATAAAACTTTATTTATAAAAGCAGGCAATGGACCAGATTTGGCCCATGAGTGGTAGTTTGCCAACCCCTGACATACTTTATAAGAATTAGCAGAAATCAAAAATAAAAGTGCAGATCCCAGACTTCCCTGGTGACCTACTGGTTAAGATTCTGGGCTTTCACTGTGGAGGCCTGGGTTCAATCCCTGGCCAGGGAAGATCCCACAAGCTGTAAGTGTGGCCAAAAAAAAGGAAAAAAAAAAATGCAGATCCCAGTAATACAAATACTAGATTTCAAAAACTAAGTTCAATTAAAACAAAGCTAGAAATCATTAGAAATGCTTAAAAATACACACCAGAAGCCTCTGTCAGGCCTTTAGTAAACTTTATACCGTGTACTCAGTTTTTAAAAAAAAAGAGCAAAAATGAGGACCTTACGATAAGCTTGGCCAAGGATGTCTACCAGCCCACTGGCAAGATTTGGCTCAGAAACTGGATGTGTTGTGTAACATTTAAAAACTTTTATTTTTAATCTTCTTCTATAAGTAATAAGAACCTATCTATAAATAGATTTTTCTCCCCAAGTTCCAGTCGAAGCCAAACAGTAATAGTTTCTCTGTTCATCCAAATGTTAGGTTTAGCCAACTTCCTTTTCTAGTTCAACATAGCAGTTCTTATGATAAATCCATATTTCCCCATAAGCCAGAGAAATGTAGACTCTTTCATTCATGTCAGATTGAGAATGGGAAGCCTGTGTTTCTGTTTTGCATGACTAGCATTCTCTACTAAGAGGTAGTAAAGGGCAAGTAGAGAGAGAATACTACTCTTACGATTGTGTCCTTCAGTTCTCGCTGATTTCAGATGAGCGGAGAGTTTGTAGTGTTAAATTACTCATTCTTCTAGCTAAGTGAAGGGTGACTTCTTAATATAAATCTTCTCCTGAAGAAACAGAGCATTTTGTTTGAGGTCAGAGATTGTCGTGCACCAGTATGTGAATTTGGATGAATCTCTTAGCTTCTCCTTCTATCCCTTATATATAAAATTGGGATAGCAATGTATTTTTGTGAATATTAAATAAGCTTTTGAGATCATCCATTAGATGAAGTAAAAGAGGAGGGGAACAAACATTTATTGGCCACCTATCATAATGCATTATATCCATTATCTTCTTTAACATTTTCACTTATCCTGTGCAGAAGGTATTGCTGTCACCTTTTCTAAAGATAAGGCTTTGGAAGAAACAATCACTTGCTCAAGCTTATTCATCTAATAAGTGACAGAACTGGGAATCAAACTAATGTCCAAACCCCATATTATGCTACATACCTATTAAAAAGAATGTTTGTTTTCTTCCCCAGACTCTGTGTCCTAAAGTGGGAAAGAAAGGCCAGGCGTAAAAGTGGGTAATAAGTGCTAACTTTTCTGTTAAGCATTAAATTTTCTTTTGTGACAAACTAATTTATATATTATATAGTAAAAATCTTCTTACGAAAATATTTCTTTAGAAATTCTGGAGCATTGCTGTAGAGTTCCAAAAATATGTTTTGAAGTTTGAATGACTTACACAAAAAGTAATATAGACTGATCTATTTTGTTAACTATCGGGAAAGATTAAATATGCTGGGATGATTCATGACCATGTGCTGTGTGTCTTTCTGAAAGGTATAAATCAGCTACACAGGAAGAATGAATCCAAGTTTATAAAGCAATTATCTTTTTTTATTATTATTATTTTTTATTTTGGTCCTTTACAATGTCTTTCTCAAAATGTTTTTAAATGAAGATCTTATTACTATACCATGTCTGTGATGACCTTAAATTATCATATCATAAAAAGTACTCAATTAATAAAGTGAAAAACCTAAAGGCATAAAACAGATCCCACTAGAGTAGATTACAAAAGTTTACGTATTCCAAGTAGAAAAATTCATCCTTGTAACATAATAAAATCATTTTACAAGGTTGGCTTCAATTATTAAACTGGGCTAAGGTATTAAATTCTAACCCTAAGTCATAGTTCTTTGTCACAAGATCGGTACTACTTGGCAAATGCTTATCTCCTGAGTAAGAAACAAATGCTTTTGGGTTTGTGTTATTTTGCAAACTGATCAATTCATTAATGCAGTTGTAGAAAGAAAATGAAGTCTTGCATATTGTGATTACATTACTTTGGCTTTTCAACTTAACAGTGGAAGCTTAAAAGTTTCAACATTTAAACAATTTTTGTTTTTCCTTTTCAGTGGCTCCACCCACAAGGTTAAGGTATAATGTATTATCTCATGATAGTATCCAGATTTCATGGAAGGCTCCGAGAGGGAAATTTGGTGGATACAAACTTCTTGTGACTCCAGCTTCAGGTAAAAACACTCAACTGTATTTTTTAGAGTATTAGCAATTTTTTGCACACAGGGAACTAAAAATGTATTGTGCTAAGTGCTACTTTAAGCTCATTTGAAAGATTTTGGTTTTATTTAATCTTTGGAGCTTGAAAACTTACCCTCTACTCAAGAAAATAATGTTCCCCAAATCTAAAGAATAACTATTGGACTCCCCATAATTTTCCTCAGGCAAAATTTTCAGACTAACAAGAATCCTCACTACCTCTGTTTCAACATGGATCAGTTCTTTTGGTCTACTGACAATTAAAAATTACCTCCAAAGTTTTAGCCTAGCCACAGCAATCAGAGAAGAAAAAGAAATAAAAGGAATCCAAGTTGGAAAACAAGAAGTAAAGCTGTCACTGTTTGCAGATGACATGATACTATACATAGAGAGTCCTAAAGATGCTACCAGAAAACTACTATAGCTAATCAATGAATTTGGTAGGGTAGCAGGATACAAAAGTAATGCACAGAAATCTCTTGCATTCTTATACACTCACTAATGATGAAATATCTGAAAGAGAAATTAAGGAAACACTCCCATTTACCACTGCAACAAAAAGAATAAAATACCTAGGAATACACCTACCTAAGGAGACAAAAGACCAGTATGCAGAAAATTATAAGACACTGATGAAAGAAAGTAAAGATGATACAAACAGATGGACAGATATACCATGTTCTTGGACTGGAAGAATCAACATTGTGAAAATGACTATACTACCCAAAGCAATCTACAGATTCCATGCAATCCCTACCAAACCACCAATGGCATTTTTCACAGAACTGGAACAAAAAATTTTACAATTTGTATGAAAACACAAAAGACCCCAAATAGCCAAAGCAATCTTGAGAAAGAAAAACGGAGCTGTAGGAATCAGGCTCCCTAACTTCAGACTATACTACAAAGCTACATTAATCAAGACAGTATGGTACTGCCACAAAACCAGAAATATAGATCAATGGAACAGGATAGAAAGCCCAGACATAAACCAACGCACATATGGTCACCTTATTTTTGCTAAAGGAGGCAAGAATATACAGTGGAGAAAAGGCAGCCTCTTCAATAAGTGGTACTGGGAAAACTGGACAGCTACATGTAAAAGAATGAAATTAGAACACTCCCTAACACCATACACAAAAATAAACTCTAAATGGATTAAAGACCTAAATGTAAGGCCAGACACTATAAAACTGTTAGAAGAAAACATAGGCAGAACACTCTATGACATAAATCACAGCAAGATCCTTTTTGACCCACCTCCTAGGGAAATAGAAATAAAAACAAAAATAAACAAATGGGACCTGATGAAACTTAAAAGCTTTCACACAGCAAAGGAAACCATAAACAAGATGAAGAGACACCCCTCAGAATGGGAGAAAATATTTGCAAATGAATCAATGGACAAAGGATTAACCTCTAAAATATATAAACAGGTCATGCAGCTCAATATTAAAAAAAACAAACAATCCAATCCAAAAATGGGCAGAAGACCTAAATAGACATTGCTCCAAAGAAGACATACAGATGGCCAAGAAGCACATGAAAAGCTGCTCCACATCACTAATTATTAGAGAAATGCAAATCAAAACTACAATGAGGTATCACCTCACACCAGTTAGAATGGGCATCATCAGAAAATCTACAAACAGCAAATGCTGGAGAGGGTGTGGAGAAAAGGGAACCTTCTTGCACTGTTGGTGGGAATGTGAATTGATACAGCCACTATGGAGAACAGTATGGAGGTTCCTTAAAAAATTAAAAATAGAATTACCATATAACCCAGCAATCCCAGTTCTGGGCATATACCCAGAGAAAACCAGAATTCAAAAAGACACATGCACCCCAATGTTCACTGCAGCATTTTTTACAGTAGCCAGATCATGGAAGCAACCTAAATGCCCATCGACAGACGAATGGATAAAGAAGATGTGGTACATATATAGAATGGAATATTACTCAGCCATAAAAAGGAACGAAATGGAGTCATTTGTAGAGACGTGGATGAATCTAGAGACTGTCATACAGAGTGAAGTAAGTCAGAAAGAGAAAAACAAATATCGTATATTAACGCATGTATGTGGAACCTAGAAAAATGGTACAGATGAACCAGTTTGCAGTGCAGAAATTGAGACACAGATGTAGAGAACAAATGTATGGACACCAGTGGGGAAAGTGGCTGGGGTGGAGGTGGTGATGGGATGAACTGGAAGACTGGGATTGACATATATACACTAATATGTATAAAATGAATAACTAATAAGAACCTGCTGTACAAAAAGATAAATAAAATAAAATTCAAAAATTCAAAAAAAATAAAATAAAATAAGCCATCATGGGAAATTTAAGAGGTTTTTGAACATTATTGTGATGCTAAAGGTCAAAATATAAGTTAGTAATTTGTGCTACCTCTAAGAATTCCCTATGTCTTGAAGGTAATTATTTTCCCTCCAGGTAATTAGTGTGTTAACTTTTTTGGATTATTTGCTGATAACACCAAACTTTTAAGTACCCCAAGCAGGTGTCACTGAGGGATTAGAACCTTAGAAGTGACTTGTGTGATCTTTGAACCAAACCTCGGCCTCATCCTTCAATCTTCTCTGCTACAGCACCCCTCAAAAGTAGACATCCAGCTCTTGTTTAAACACCTCCAATGACAAATAAAAATTGAGGATGAAAGCAGATGATTTCTCCATGAAAACTGGGTTTATTCTGTGGTGACCCAATGTCCTTACTGCAGTGGCCAAAGCCAATAAAACATTCTTGACACTCTGGTATCATCATGATCAAACATAAAATAAATAAAGTAAATAAAAGGAGTAGTAAATAATGTTTACTAGACACAAATAATGTCTAGACACAATATTTGTAGATGGTTTTGCACTACGAGATGTGTTTCAAGTACTGTTTATACCAGTCTTTGCCAAAGCGTTTTCCATGGTGTTCAACAGGATGCTAATAGCTATTATGCAATCAAATGGTTTAATGGTCAAATAAATTTGAGGAGTGCTGTTTTAAGCAGAGTTTAAAGCTTGTTTTTTTATTACAGGATTCTCAAAGCCTTTAAAATAATACATTCTCTGACTCTCAGTGAGGAATTCTAATACACAGAGTTTTTCTAAGGAATTTTTTTTTAAGTGAAACACACATTATGAATGATTCATTTTGTGCACTTTGTAGTAGTTGAGCTTTAAATGATACAAGTTTCTGAAACCAAACTTAGCATCTTGGACATAAATGCATTTAAGGAGGTGGGTTTTGGCTAGAGAAAGGCTCAGTTCTGCCTTCCAGTAGCTGGTAGTGTAGATGATAGGAGCATCATTTTTCAGACTTAATCAATTTTACTAGAATATGTTTAAAGTATTGGATTGGCCAAAAAGTTCGTTCGGGATTTTCCATAAGCTCGCACGGAAAAACCCGAACGAACTTTTGGGCCAACCCAGTATGTTGTAATCTGTGTTATGCTTGATTATTTCAGCAAATATCAGAACTTACTTGCTGTTCCTGCTAGAGGGACAGAAGTTTTAAATTAATTTCCCTTTTCTCAGACACAGTGATTACTGCCAGAAATTAGAGAAGAAAGGTATATTTGGAATTTTGCATACAAGTTGAGTATTGAATCAAATAGCATTTTCAGCAAAGATTTAGATGTCTGTCTAATTTGATGGAGAGACAGTGGGGGTTTGAAATTTTTTCCAGAGCCAAGCTAACTTTTAAGTAGCCAGGCAATGAGTGGTTCCTTTAACATCCCAAGCCAGTGATGCTCAGTTTTAAGATAATTAAATTGCTAATGCTTCAAGGATGCTTTGACTCACTTTAGAGAGGCCATAGGAAGAATTTCGGTGTAGATAATTACATTCAGTCTACCCATACCTTTTCCTTCACTTTTAAGTGACGCTCTTTCCTTGAAGAGTATATCTGATGTTGAGAACTTACTGTCTTCTAATCTCATGCTATGGCTTTCCCTAGTGTATAAAAGCAACAGTGTGAGTTAAACATAGGCAGAACACTCTATGACATAAATCACAGCAAGATCCTTTTTGACCCACCTCCTAGAGAAATGGAAATAAACACAAAAATAAACAAATGGGACTTAATGAAACTTAAAACTTTGCACAGCAAAGGAAAACATAAACTAGACGAAAAGACAACCCCCAGAATGGGAGAAAATATTTGCAAATGTAGCAACTGACAAAGGATTAATCTCCAAAATTTACAAGCAGCTCATGCAGCTCAATATCAAAAAAACAAACAACCCAATCCAAAAATGGGCAGAAGACCTAAATAGACATTTCTCCAAAGAAGATATACAGATTGCCAACAAACACATGAAAGGATGCTCAACATCATTAATCATTAGAGAAATGCAAATCAAAACTACAATGAGATATCATCTCACACCGGTCAGAATGGCCATCATCAAAAAATCTACAAACAATAAATGCTGGAGAGGGTGTGGAGAAAAGGGAACCCTCTTGCACTGTTGGTGGGAATGTAAATTGATACAGCCACTATGGAGAACAGTATGGAGGTTCCTTAAAAAACTAAAAATAGAACTACCATATGACCCAGCAATCCCACTACTGGGCATATACCCTGAGAAAACCATAAATCAAAAAGAGTCATGTACCACAATGTTCACTGCAGCTCTATTTACAATAGCCAGGACATGGAGGCAACCTAAGTGTCCATCAACAGATGAATGGATAAAGAAGATGTGGCACATATATACAATGGAATATTACTCAGCCATAAAAAGAAACGAAATTGAGTTATTTATAGTGAGGTGGATGGACCTAGAGTCTGTCATACAGAGTGAAGTAAGTCAGAAAGAGAAAAACAAATACCGTATGCTAACACATATATATGGAATCTAAAAAAAAAAAAATGGTCATGAAGAACATAGGAGTAGGATGGGAATAAAGACGCAGACCTACTAGAGAATGGACTTGAGGACACGGGGAGGCAGAAGGGTAAGCTGGGATGAAGTGAGAGAGTGGCATGGACATATATACACTACCAAATGTAAAACCGATAGCTAGTGGGAAGCAGTCGCATAGCACCGGGAGATCAGCTTGGTGATTTGTGACCACCTAGAGGGGTGGGATAGGGAGGGTGGGAGGGAGGGAGATGCAAGAGGGAAGAGTTATGGGGTATATGTATATGTATAGCTGATTCACTTCATTATAAAGCAGAAACTAACACACCATTGTAAAGCAATTATACTCCAATAAAGATGTTAAAAAAAAAATAAAGCAACAGTGTGTTATGATGAAAGATATTTGCAAATGTGTTTGTATCTAATTTAGATGACTGTCTAATGCAAAGAGTATAACTGAAAATGAGAATGAAAAGTGTACTGAAATTAGTATATGTAATAACATTATACATATTTTTGAATGTCTTCACCTTTAAAATCTTGATTTCTGGTTAATAAAATTTCTTAATGTACACAGTTAACCCACTTCTTAGAACTGATTTATCTTTCTGTTTTATTATAGGTGGAAAAACCAATCAATTGAATCTCCAGAACACTGCAACTAAAGCGATTATTCAAGGTCTTATGCCAGACCAGAATTACACAGTTCAAATTATTGCATACAATAAAGACAGAGAAAGCAAGCCAGCCCAAGGTCAATTCAGAAGTACGTATTTACAGATCATAAAGTGCTGCCATGGGACTCTGTCCCAGCTCTGAGTTTGAGTCTGTGGTAAATATTGTATTGATAACAGGTTAAAATTCTAGATTGTTTAGATTTGAAAAGATCTTAAAAGACATTTAGTATAATCTTCTGTGAGTTCCTTCTGTCTCTAATATTCTCTGTCCCTTCCTTTACCCATTTCATGGTGCTCCTGCTTAACCTTTAAAAAGGTTTTAGTTCTTAAATAACTCCCTGACACTGTCCACTGAGCCTTATGCGGACATCTCATCTACCCAGCACATAATAGCTGCTCAATAAATACTTTCAGGAGTCTGTGAAGGGAGGTACTCTGTCTGCCCCCATAATGATCTAGGAAGAGAATGGATGGGAGTGTCTTCATTTTTGAGCCAGTTCTCAAATAGTAAGTTGGGCAAAGACTTGACATATAGAGACATTCTAAGCAGGAGAGAAAGCTCTGAGGCAGCCCCATCCATGTCTGTGCTGTTCCATTAGAAAGCTTTTCCTTATGTTGAATTTAAAAGTTGTCCACAAAGACCCTGATTCTTTTGCCTTTCAGGAAATATTCATTCATTCACTCATTCTTTTTTTTTTTTTCACTTAACAAGTGTATATTGCATGGCTACTAAGTGTGAGGCCCTATTCTAGGCCCTGGGAACATGACAAATCCCTGCCCCCATGGACCTTATATTCTAGTGACCAGAGACTACAGCAACTCCCTCTTCCTGGAGGTGACCTATCTAATTGGAGGGCAGTTTTGTGTATCAGGAATACAAACAGAAGAGGTCTGTCCTGGTTAACTTTCTGTGTTACTTCATTGTTAAGGTAGACTCTTTAAAAAACCCAACTCATTATTAAGGACAATTTTAAACATAACTTAAAAAATCAGCAGATTCATAAAATTAACCCCTAAATATCCATCAGTTGCTTCAACAATTAACCATTCATGGTCACTCTTGTTTCATTTATACCCCCATACTCCCCTCTCTCATATTATTTTGAAGTAGATCCTACACATCATTTCAAATAACAATAGCTTTTTAAAGGGTTAATCCACAAATCGAGAAGGCTGTGGGTTCTAGAACTCTATATACAGCAATGTTCTATTTGGATTTTTCTATCCCTCCCTTCCTTTTTATCTTTCTCTTCTAGGTAATGTTTTATGAGACACATTTTGTGATTTTTCTTAAATTAAAAAAAAAAACTTTGTTAACCCACTGCCTCTTGAAACTTCTGAACAAAGAAACATTTGGTGAATCCACCTGTCAGCAGGACATACAGATGTTTTAAATGTTGCATTCTTTTGAGATTCACAGTGTCTGGAAGCTCTGGGAAAGGGTTTTATGTTATTTTCAATATAAATCAGCCTTCTGTCTCATTTTATTGGCACTGTGCTTCAGTTTCTGGCCTCTGACATTCCTACATGAGTAAGGGAAATAACTTTCCTTAAAGTTTGTGAGAAGCAGTAAAAAGGACAAGGAGAAACAATTCATTTCACTTTAGTCTTAAGCTTTTGTGTGATTGATTATTGCAAATATTCCATGACTAGCAGCATAAGAAACACAGGTAGCCTTAAAACTTTGCCAATAGCTATTTACTCAAAACATTTAAAAAGAAATGCTTTTGTTTTCAGTTTGCTTAGCTCTGCTGAAATAATCTTAGTGAAACAGTCCAACTTGTTAGATAAATTATATGGATGCATATATATTTTTTAGCTATGTTATTTTCATTGGCAGGATAGAGGTCTTAGTTCTTCCCAAATAACAATTTATAAGAATGAAATTAAAATAACTTTGTTTGGATGGTTTCCTTTTCCATTTTGCATTTCAGTTATGTTTTTGCTCCCTGTGAGATGGAGCTAAAGCCTGGTCTTCCCTCCATGGAAACCTTTCATGCTTGGATCCAGGAAAATAATGATCTAGACAAATCCTGTGGATATAGGTTTGCAGTTAGTGTAGGGATTTGAATTTTTCAAAAGTCCATCTTCTGATACACAGGGAAACATAAGGAACAGTCTTTGGATTTTGAAGACAGAAAGGCATGTCTGAACTGTTATGATTCCAACCCTGGTGTGTGTATTTGGCCAAGCAACTTAACAACTTCTAGCCTCAGTTTCCTCATGGGCAAATGGGGGGATGGTTTGTGCCTATTATTGTGTGGGTTAACTCACGTCAGCACATAGTAGGGGCATGGTTGCTTTTGTTGTTACGATTAATACCACTTTACTCTTGACAGTCTGTTTTCTAATTGATTTTGCCTCCTGCGAGAGGAGGACAGAAGCTTGGCATGGCACGTGTTACATCTTGTATGTGACCTAGAGGCCCAATTCAAAGTGACTGTTTTGTTTTTTTCTTGTTCATCTGTAGAATGGATTTTGGCCCTATTTTGGCAAACTTTATTTTTGGTCACTATTTTTCTCTTTGGAACTATATTTTGCTCATCTCTGCCTGCAAAATCTTGCTCCTTTTTTAAAGTTTGGCCCAAATGTCACCTTCCTGATGAAGTTTCCCAGTGTCTCCACCTCTGCGATTATTCTTTCCCAGATCTATTTCTACTTTTAGCACAACTTTCCTCACACTAGAGTTGCAGACTTATTTTCTTTTACAGAATGAAAGCAATTTGAGGCCGTGGCCTATGTGTGGGTGGGGTTGAAGATGTAGATTTGGAAATTATCCACGGAAGGGTGAGAATTAAAACTGTGGGATGATAAAATTGTAGGTGGGGTGTACAGGGATGCAAGGCAAATGTAGTTTATGACTGTGTTTCAGGAATGGAAGCAGAAAAATGATCCAAAGAATGAGAATGTAAAGGAGGGGTCAGAGGAATATGAGAACACCCAAGATAATGCTTTTTTAAAAACTGAGAAAGAAAAGAATTTAAAGGAAGAGGTGTTCCAAAGTGGCCAAGCCTTATAAAGAAGTCAGAAGATGTGGTCTAAAAAATGGATTTAGAAAATGAGAAGATCAGTGGAAACAGCAGGATTAAGGCATCTTGTATTTAATTATTATTTTTAATCATGGAATTTAATCTCTAAGTACCAGAAAGCCAAGGAAGGTTTCTATAAAGGAATCATAGAACTAGAGCAACCCGGCCTTGGCAGATGGCAAGTCTCAAACCCTTTTAGCAAAGGGATGGAAGCCAGTAAAAAGAAGAGGAGGGAGGAGAAGAGATGCTAAAGACAGGATTCATGGAATAATACCCTAAGAAGACAAGAAGGATGGTTCAAAGGAAATCATTGCTTACCCTACAGAGCCAACCCTCCAATAAGTTTGCAGATTTCCATGAAGTGAATGCAATAATTAAATGAAAGATTTTGCCATGGGATCACTTCCTCCTTTTCACAGGGTATATGTGCAGATACCGCTGCCATTTAGCGATGACTCAGGACAACTCCAGGTGCCAAGCAATAGCAGGGCAGCTGCTGTGGAGTGAAAAGTAAAACTATTGGAGTACATAGGAATGACTGTATTAAAGGACCGAGGGTCATTCTGGGTCCCTGAATATTTCATAATGAAAGTAAGGAAGAAATACTACTATTTATATTAGTAGGGAAACATTTTTTTTTTAAGTTTGAAAGGAAATTATTATAGAGTTCCCTATCTTCTATTGCAGATAGACCAACTCCAAATGAGTATATTCATGGCTAAGATCTTTCTAGAACAGGGGCCAACTCACAGGCCTTCCAGAAATCTGAAGACGTGGCTTGAATCCTGTGCCAACACTTTCTGGTTTTATGAGATAAGTCTTAGCTCCTTAGCCTGTTGGTCCTTCATTCCCTCATGTCTGAAATGGGGCTAATCTTGTGATTTTATAACAATTATGAAGGGTTAAATTTATTTGATACATCTGCCCATAGTGAATACTCTGCCAAAGTAATTCTGTGATTTCCACACATTCCCATGACAAAATTGAAAAAAATAGCAGCTCCAATCTTCTGAAATGAGATTCTACCATGGAGCTAATTTCTACTTAAAACTTTCAATACTTGCAAGGGTTTTAGTAAAAATTCATTGAATATTTTCTTTTAGGTTTTAACCTAACATGTTGTTGTATTTTTCCTTTTTTTCCAGTTAAAGATTTAGAAAAAAGAAAGGAACCAAAACCCAGAGTCAAGGTTTTGGACAAAGGAAATGAGAATAAACCATCTGTACCAGAAGAAGGTCAGATTTTTTTTTTAATTTAATTTGCTTATTTGGGGGATTGAGTTGTCTTAAGAACACAGACAATACGTACATCCTTGGCCGCTGGTCCCATCAGAGGAGTACAGACCTAATACGAAAATCTCCCTCAGCCCCACCTCATTCCCTCCTTCCTTCCTCACACACAGTAACTGTCAACACTTCCCTCTCCCTTACTTTTCCATATTTAATACATCACTAAGTTCTAGTGAATTTATTTTCTATTGAAATACTGACAGAATCTGTTCGTTTCTTTCCATGTCTATTGCCAACACTCCACTAAGCTCCCCTTTCTTTCCTGGTGTGCAGTATTATTTAGCAAGATCTCAATTTGTTCTCTGCCCAGAAGTTAGAGTGATCTTTGCAAAACAAATCCGACTCTACGCTCCACATACCACCACCACCCCCCCACCCCCCCGCCGACCCCCGCACATCTTAAAACCCCTTCAATGGCTTTCCACTGCCCTTAGGGTGGAAGCCAGATCCTTATCAAGACTTTCAAGGCCCCCCATAGTCTCGTGACCTACCTACCTTTCTTCCTTCTTCATCTCGCTGTTTAATTTTAAAACTTTACGAACACATTGCAAAAACTAAATACTTCTAAAAATGAAATTGCAGGGTTAAAGGATATGCAAATTTTACAATTTTGATAGTCTACCAAACTGACACAATTTTTTCAATAATTTATTCTTAAAATGTACACTCTTTCCAATATTTGAAATTCTCAGTTTCAAAGTTTTCCTATTTCTTCTAATAATTTATAATTTTATATTTATATTAACTATATTATTATGATTTATTGTTACATATATCAGGTATATAAAAAGTATAAAAATAAGTAATAAACAACTTTATCCAGTTAAGAAGATAAATATAAACAGCACAGTCAGAACTCCCTATATATCCCTGTATATTCCTTTTCCTCCCCTTCTAAGAGGCTGCCAGTATTTGAATTCAGTGTTTATCATTCCAATATGTGTCTTTATCAGTTTACTACATAAATGTATGAATCCTGAAACCATATTTTAATTATGAATTCATATCTTAAATTTTGTATACATTTAATCAAAATCTATGTATACTTTGCAACTTGCTTTTTTTCACAAATATTAGATTTTTTGAATTATCCATGTTGACTTATGTGAGGCAATTTATTCATCTTTGTTGTGTATAATTCCATTGGATAAATATAACCCAATATATTTAACTCTTCTACTTTTGATGTTCCCAGTATTTTGCTATTACAAAATTGCTGTAAGTATTCTTATTTATGTTGCCTTCTGTACATGTGGTAGAATTTCTCTAGCATATACACCTACATATTGAAGTTTTCAATTATAATGTGTGCATATCTTCAACCTTGTTCATCTTGTCTATGATATCTTATTATTTTGTATGTTTTTATATATAATATTCTTTCCTTATTATGTTTTTCTTTTTCTAACTTCCTGAATTGAATGCTTATCTCATTAATTTTCAGTATTTCTCCTTTTCTATTACATGCATTTTTTAAGGCTACAAATATCCAAGTACTGCTTTAGCTGTATCACATAGATTTTGATATGTAGTATTATTTTTATGTAGCTCATGCTATATAATTTCTAATTTCTACTACGCTTTCTATTTTGATCCACAAGTTATTTAGAAATATATTATTTAATTTCTAAACATACAGATTTTTTTTAAAGATATGTATTTGTTGTTGGTGTCTAACAATTGCATTGTGGTACCAATATTTTTTAAAAATTTGTTCAGACATTGTTTAAATGTGGTCAATTTTTTTTGAACCATCGCATGTGTTCTTGAGAAAAATTTTAATCTCTGTGTCTGGGAGATTTGTCCATTTCTCTTTGTAACTCTGGCAATTTTGCTTTAATTAGAGGCTAAGTTCATGTAAAATAAGAGTTGTTATATTGTCCTAGTGAATAATTCTTTTTATTTTGTAAAAATTTTCTTTATTCTTAGTAATTCAATATTTGACTTAGACACTATTTTGTTTAATAGTCACATAACATATTGATTCTCTGCCCTTTAAGTTTCACCCTCTTTGTGTTCTCAGGTTCAAGGTGAGTAAATCTTTTTTTTTTTAATTATTTATTTATTATTTATTTGTTTTTATGATCAACTTTATTTATTTATTTATTTTTATTAATTTATTTATTTATGGCTGTGTAGGGTGTTCGTTTCTGTGCGAGGGCTTTCTCCAGTTGTGGCGAGCGGGGGCCACTCTTCATTCTCACTATCGCCGCCTCTCCCGTTGCGGAGCACAGGCTCCAGACGCGCAGGCTCAGTAGTTGTGGCTCACGGGCCCAGTTGCTGCGTGGCATGTGGGATCCTCCCAGACCAGGGCTCGAACCCGTGTCCCCTGCACTGGCAGGCAGACTCTCAACCACTGCGCCACCAGAGAAGCCCGAGTAAATCTTTTAAAGAGCATTTAGTTGGATTTTAAAAAAATCATCTCTTACAACCTCTGTATTTTAATTGGTGTCTGTAGTCCACTTACATTTTGGATTTGCCATTTATTTTATGCTTCCTATTATGCTACATTTTCCCCTTGTATGCCTTATTTACTTAAAATTGATCACTTTTTTTTAAAAAATACATTTTCCCCTCTACTGAACTAGCAGGTATTTAATCCTTTTGTGTTTTTTGTATGATTATAATTAAATTTTTAGTGTGCATACAAAACCAAACTCTAAAACTAATCAGTATATTTACCATTTCCCAACCAATACAAACTTTTATAGTACTTTAACTCCAATTATCTACCCTCTGTATTTTACATAATTCATAACAAATACATTAATTTTAATGTTTTTGCCTCATGAAGGTATAATATTTATGGTAATTATAATTTTAACAGTCATTGTTTGTCCAGAACTTCCCATGTATATAAATTTCTTTGCTCATTATTCCATCTTGCATCTCAGATTTTCTGCATGTGTTCAGTTTCCTTTAGAGAAGATCTGTAGTGGTAAACTTAACTTTATTCACACAAAAATATCTGCAGCCCATCCTCATTTTTGAAAGACTAGCTGGGTACCAGGTTGAAAGTTGTTGTCTCTAATCATTTAGAAGATATTTCACTCTCTTTTGGCTCTTGTTTAAGACAAGTCTGTTGACAGTCTAAACGTTTTTCCTTTTCAGGTAATCTCTCTTTTCTCTCCAGATGCTTTTCAGGCTTTCTGTTCTTTTTCTTTGGTGTTCTGTTGTTTCACTACAATAAGTCTTGTTATAGACCTCTTTGTGCTCTCAGAATCAGGATTTATAACTTTCACTGATTCTCAACCTTTAGCTCTTCAAATATTCTTTTTCTCAGTTACCTATTTCTTTCTCTATTCTCTCTTTCTCTGTATTCAAATTATATTTATCATAGATAGTCATAGTCTTTTTTGATGATCTATGTCTCTTAACTTTCACATTTTCTACCTCTTTGATTTTATCAATGACATTTTGGGTAATTTCCTTTATCTTTCTATTAGTATACTAATTACCCTTTTATCTCTTTCTAATCTGCTTTTTAGCCTGTCCTTTTTAATGAGTAAATCTTTTATTTCTAGAAATTATATTTGATTTTTTGAAAATTTTGCTAGAAATTTATATGGTACATTGTTCCATTTTAGTGTCTTTTAAAAAATTATTCTGCTGTCTTAATCATGTTTATTTTATATTCTGAACCCAATAATTATATTATCTGAAGTATTTTAGGGTTAAATTTTTCTTTTCTTTTCTTTACTGGTTTTCATTCATGGTGCTTGTTTTCTTGTTTGACATGTCACTTTGATTTGTGAGCTCTTTTGTGGGAATTCTTCACAGCATGGTTTAGGAGTGAGCACCTCCAGAGAGGTGCCCCTTGGTTGCTACCAAATTGGAACCATTTTATGTTAATTTCTTTTGGGGGATGCTCAAGCTTGTCAATGTTACAAATTCATAAGACACTATGTAAATATTGTTTTTCTTATTACCATTTTACCCACTTATTTTAACATCCATTGATGATTCTTGCCTGAGTCAGTTACTACTATAATGTTTCTGAAATGATAATTTTCCTAACTTCATTGTTCATTCTACATTTTTTAGGTGGCATTCTACTGTAAGGGAGATCTTTCCCTTCTCCCATATTTATTTATTTATATAATTTTTATTTCATGTGATGGATTATAATCCATTACTATCATGTATGTTGATGGCTCAAATTCTTCCAGAACTGCTCAGTGGGAGCTATTTCAAGGTGTCTCCTATGCCCTTTTAATATATCCCCATCATTCTTGAAGCTTTTCCTTACTTTCTGGCACAAACCTTGCATTCCAGGCTCCTCTTGTAGTTTTTGTGCCCTGTCCTGAAATCAACCACTTCTTCAAGGAGTTGGGATTTTTTCATGGAGAATGGTATTTAGATACCAAAATGTGGTTACTAGATGTGTTTATGCTTCTGGGTTGTCATTGCTTCTAGGCCCTCTTATCTGAGAATACACACACACACACACACACACACACACACACACACACACACACAGAGTCCGTTATCTATTTATCTATCTATCTTTCTATCCTCTATCTTATTGTACCTTGTATCTATCATCTATCCATACCACAGGGTTTATTCTAGCATTTCTTTTTCCATATTTACAACTCTCTCTTCAAAAGAGTTGGGTAACATGGCTCCCAATATCTTAAATGCATCTACTTATATGCTCAATCATAAAAATAGTTTCAAACTTGCTAATTTATACACTTAGCAAAAAGTCTGTCAACTAGAGTTTGATGTTTGCCTTTAGTGTGGGGTATATAATAAAATATCTGTGTTCAAAAGGATCTTGGGTTAGTTCTTTTCTTCCCTGTTCATGGTGGTTTTGTTATTCATTTTTAATACAGTCAGGGTAATTTGTGAGGACATAAAACATTAATGTGGTTCCAAAAGTAAAAAAGTATACAAAAGGGTAATACTCAAAAGAGGTATGACTTCCCCTATTTCTTCCACCCAGCTTTACTCACCATCTTTAAATAACCAAACTCATTAATTTCTGATTTACTTGCCCTGTGGTTTTTTTTTTTTTTTAATTTCTAAATACTTTTATGGAGGATTTTACGTGGAAGTTCTCGGCTGAGTTTTGGCTTAGCATTCTTTGCCAGGCAGTGCTTAAAGAATGGCACTCAAGGTGAAACCTATCTTCCATCCATGGATTAGAGTTTGATCCCAGAATTTAGCTATAACTAGATATTCCTAAAATGTCCTCAGTTCTCCTTTCTTTTCCCTGATGCACCTTCCTCTTGCTCTTCTAAAACATAGGTTTGAGTGAAGTGAATTGAACACAGGGAAAAGAACAGTGAAAAGTGAGAGTAACGTTAATATATGTTCTGATAAATCCTCACCGACACCTGCAGAAGGACCTTTCATTCAGCAGTTCATTTGCTTTACACACTAAACACATGTTTATGGAGAGGCCTTTCCTGAGCCCACTTTCACTAGGGACTGTTTCAGCATATTTATTGCAGTGATGAAGACCTGGCTTAGGGCAAAAACTTTCAGGAATTTTGTAGATAAAAGGTGGCTTCCTCTTTTAGGTGAGGGTTCCCATGAGGTATATAAAGGGGCAGAGAGGATTCTGAGGGCACTGGTGATATGAGTGAATAGTCTTAAGAAGTAAGTTGTAAACAATGGTGAGAATTCAGGTCAGAATTAGGGCTCCCAGGACAGTGAGGGGGAGGGTTAATGGGGTCCACTGGAGATTTTAAAAAGGTCTTCCCCACCCAAACCTTGATGTACTTCTTTTTTTTTTTAATTTTTAAATTTTATTTTATTTATTTTTTATACAGCAGGTTCTTATTAGTTATCCATTTTATACATATTGGTGTATATATGTCAATCCCAATCTTCCAGTTCATACCACCACCACCACCACCCCCCGCCGCTTTCCCCCCTTGGTGTCCATATGTTTGTTCTCTACATCTGTGTCTCTATTTCTGCCCTGCAAACCGATTCACTTGATGTACTTCTTTCAAGATGTGATAGTTCCATGATTCACATTGAACTCTGCTCTTTGTTTTCCCTACAATCTACAGTCTTTTGGTATAAGAGTCTACATTGGTAGTGGCTCAGATACAATTGGACATAGTTCAAATATTTTAGAATTTTAGTTTAGATGTAAAGAGCTAAGATCGTTAACAAAAGTTGCTGTGTAGTTAGTTCCTTGTTTGCTGTCTACTGTACGTGTTTCTTCAATAATCCAAATCCAACTCCCAAACAAAAGTGGTATTGGCCTTGGAGCCATAATACTGGCACGTCTGCAGCAACTGCTATTTCTTGTGTGTTGTCCAAACAGCTTTCTCCAGTCATTTTGGGTGTTTTGCACAAGAATACAGGACTTGATTGAAAAAGATAATGAGATAGAAAGAAAAAGTAACATAGGGTTTCCTTGTTTTTTCCTCTTAATGGTTTTTAAATTAAGATCTCTGACCCTCTTTGCGTTTTTTTAAATGAATTATTTTTCTCTGCAGGGAGAAGGTAAGGGGAGGGTCCCAATGCTCTGATTTTTAGGAGGAAAAAATAAGATGAGCTTAAGTTATTCTTTCCAAGAAAACTTTCCATTCTTTCCATGGGCAAACTATGGCCCATGGGCCAATCCAGTCCTCTGTTTTCTTAAATGGGTAAATGGGTTTTATTGGAACACAGCTATGCTTATTTCTTTATATACCATTTATAGCTGCTTTCCCACAATATCAGAGTTGAGCAGATACAACAGAGATCAGATGGCCTACAAAGACTGAAATATTTTCTGTTTTGCCCTTTTCAGAAGAAGTTTGCCAATCCTTGCTTGAGAATGTTTAAAACTTTTGAATATGTTGGAACAGAATTACTCACTGGACCGAGTAACTCACTGCTTTTCTAAGGACAGCTGTCCATTTTGGTATTTCCAATAAGAATTACATAGGATGTACTCTCATATATATACCTTCAAAGGACCCTACTTCTCATGCTCTCACATTTGTTTTTTTTTCCCTACCTGAAACACGAATTCTCCTAATTAACATTAAATGTGTTAATACATATAGTGTCTAGAACATAGTCAGTGCTACAGTTATTTTCTATTAATATTAGAATGTATAGTTTGCATGAATTAATATCATCAAAGACCAATCTTTTGTGTTAGTGACTTAACAGTAAATGCATAGAAGAGATTTGGTGATTACCCTCCAGTGCTGAACACTGAATCAGGCACTGGGAATTAATTGGTGATCATGGTAGGCAGGATTCTACCCTCATGAAACTTACATAGTCTAGCAGGGACTCAACGTGTTTACCCAGTGCCTTCTCCTGGGGAAGAGTCAGGTTTGAATTATATGTAGTTACGGTTGAGCATAGCCAGGGCACATGATTATTCTCCAGGTGTATTTTCACTTACTGGAATTGCTTACTTCCTATAATACTTTTACAGTTCTTGGCTTGCAATTAAGAGATCAATTTGAAAGTTTACTGCTTTTTCCACTAGTTATTCTGGGCCTTAAATCTGCTGAACCCAGCACTGTGAGCTTAGTTTGACCAGGGTGGGACTGGAGAAAATTTTAATTCTGGTGATGCAGGAGTCAGAATATTGGCTAAAGCACAGGTGAGTGGGTGGGTTTTGTAGGTTAATTCTGGCTAGATCTTGACTTTTAGACACAAGGGGGAAGGGATTGAGTCCAGACATAAACTGGACTTTGAGGTTAGGTTGTGGGTGGAATTCATGCATTAAAGGATCTAGAAGGATGCCTGGCCCATAGAGTATGCTCTGTTAAGTGTTCCTGTTCCTCCTCTTTTTTTTTCTTCATCATCTTCTCCTTCTATTTCATTCTCCTCTTCTTCCTCATTATTCTCATAATAATAATTATTATCATTACCTAGACAGTTGAAATAGTGTACCAGCAACACTAGGGTGAACTAGAAAATCTCTGCTCATAAGCATAAGGAGAATTTTTGGAAGCCCCTCTGTCTGTGCCTGTGTCCTGAGTGGAAAAATGTCTCCTTGAGAATTTATAACCATGGGCCTGTACCACATACAGATTAGGCATTCACATTTATACTCTTCACATGTTCTGGGGTCCTAATATTCAAGAAATTAATTTTAAACTTGCTCAAAGCTGGTATAAATAGGGTCCCTGGCAGAAGAAAACACAAAATCACCTTTGAGGCACACATGCTCAGCCCTAATTCTAAAGATTACCGCAGATAAAGCAATGCCAGAAAGAGTTTATAATCCCAAATTTTGAAACACAGAAGTAAAACCATGAGTATGCGTCATAAGACACAAATATGGTGGTCTCAGAATCCCATGATTTCCAATTATGAAATGATTACATAAATACTATAAAATAAACAACAATATTATTGAAGTCATAGAAATAGTCAAAACAAGGGAAGGATGAGAGACCATGAAAACAAGAGTAGGTAAGATTTGAAAAGGGACTGAATAGAGCATAAAGTGTTCTGAAGAGTGCAAATGAAAAATTAAGCCGCACCCAGAACCGTGTTGGTGAAACTGTAAAACACCAAAGTAAAAGATAAGATTTAACAGACAAAACAGAAAGAAGGAGGAATAAAAAGATCTGTAGAAGCCATTTCTAAGTGATGGAGATCTAGCTATGGGTAGTTGTCTGTTCTTCAATGCTCTGGCATATTAAGTAAAATCGCTGCTTTAAATAAGTAATGTTAATTCAAGTTATTAATTTAGTAAAAAAGGTTGAGAAACCCTGATCCAACAGAAGTGGTGATGTAATTTTGGCCCTGTTTCTCCTCACTTCTGCTCTCCAATCGTTCCGTAACACTTCTTAGAAGCACAGAGCAACTGCAGAGGTGGTCTGTCAAGCCCATGGCATTAGCCATATGGTAGGTTTGAGTCTGAGTAGCCACGCTCAGAGGAGAAATCAGAAGATCATATGACTGGCTTTTCAGTCCAAGCTTTAAGAGGATAAACAGTAACATTTTCGTTAGAATATTCTTTTTTCTTCCCCTATTGAACTTTCCTTTTTCTCCCTTAATTTTCTTGTTACTTCTTGAGGTCAGTGTGGCTCAGTATATAGCACAGAGGTTTTGTGGTCATACAAATGAAATCTTCCCTTGCTTCCTACCTACCTAGGCAACCTTAGGCGTAGAAACCTCTCTAAGCTCCAGTTTCTTCATTGGCAAAATGAGCATAATAGCCATAACGAGTATGCAGGCTTGGGAAGATTAAATGCTATCAGGTTTGTGACATACCTGGAACATAGCAGGTATGGGATGAATGTCAGTTTGCACCCCTTTTTCTATTTCCTTTTTTCTAGTGTCTTCTTTTCAAAGAGAAAACATTAGCCTACCAAATGCAGCAGAGTCTCTTACATTGTCAGTAAATATTTGTTGAATATTTGGATTTGGCTTGTTTTAGACTCAAGGAGAGAGGTTCACATTCCCTTAGAGAAGATTAAGAAAGACTGTTTTCATGAAAAGAATGTTATTATTATAAAAAAGCAGAAAGCAGATTTCTGTTTTTGCTGTGATGTAAAGCATTAAAATTCATGTTTTCAGGAACTCAGAAAAGCATGAAACAGAATCAGTCATTCAGAAAATAATCATTGAACACCTGCAAAGTACATGATACTGTGCGTAAAATTATAAGGTTTCCCTGAGGGCAAGGGGCTGAGATTCTCCTAGCAATAGACCGCCTGTTTTCTTGGACTTTCTGCTACCCCTGACCACTCTTGATAAGATATTTTTAAAGGAATTTTGACACCTCTTCTGTTGGCCTCCAAAAATTTTATCATTCTTAACCCATGAATTTTCCAGTGGTAAAAAAAATATAGCTCTTCCTTAAGTAAGTTTTCAAATGTCCTCATTTTAGTTTTTTTTAAATTTTTTTTCAGAGATATCTGAAGTTATCATTTTATTTTATTTATATATTTTTTAAGTTTTATAAGCCTATATGGGTTTTTTTTAACATCTTTATTGGAGTATAATTGCTTTAAAATGGTGTGTTAGTTTCTGCTGTATAACAAAGTGAGTCAGCTGTACGTATACACATATCCCCATATTTCCTCCCTCTTGCGTCTCCCTCCCACGCTCCCCATCCCACCCCTCTAGGTGGTCACAAAGCACTGAGCTGATCTCCCTGTGCTATGCAGCTGCTTCCCAATAGCTATCTATTTTACATTTGGTAGTGTATATATGTCCATGCCACTCTCTCACTTCGTCCCAGCTTACCCTTCTGCCTCCCTGTGTCCTCAAGTCCATTCTCTATGTCTGCGTCTTTATTCCTGTCCTGCCCCTAGCTTCTTCAGAAACAGTTTTTTTTTTTTTTTTTTTTTTTAGATTCCATATATATGTGTTAGCATACGGTATTTGTGTTTTTCTCTTTCTGACTTACTTCACTCTGTATGACAGGCTCTATACCATCCATCTCACTACAAATAACTCAATTTCGTTTCTTTTTATGGCTGAGTAATATTCCATTGTATATATGTGCCACATCTTCTTTATCCATTCATCTGTCAATGGACACTTAGGTTGCTTCCATGTCCTGGCTATTGTAAATAGAGCTGCAGTGAACATTGTGGTACATGACTCCTTTTGAATTATGGTTTTCTCAGGGTATATGCCCAGTAGTGGGATTGCTGGGTTGTATGGTAGTTTTTTTTTAGTTTTTTAAGGAAGCTCCATACTGTTCTCCATAGTGGCTGTATCAATTTACATTCCCACCAACAGTGCAAGAGGGTTCCCTTTTCTCCACTACCCTCTCCAGCATTTATTGTTTGTAGATTTTTTGATGATGGCCATTCTAACTGGTGTGAGGTGATACCTCATTGTAGTTTTGATTTGGATTTCTCTAATGATTAGGGAGGTTGAGCAGCTTTTCATGTGTTTGTTGGCAATCTGTATACCTTCTTTGGAGAAATGTCTATTTAGGTCTTCTGCCCACTTTTGGATTGGGTTGTTTGTTTTTTTGATATTGAGCTGCATGAGCTGCTTGTATATTTTGGAGATTAATCCTTTGTCACTTGCTTTGTTTGCAAATAGTTTCTCCGATTTGAAGGTTGTCTTTTCGTCTTGTTTATGGTTTCCTTTGCTGTGCAAAAGCTTTTAAGTTTCATCAGGTCCCATTTGTATATTTTTGTTTTTATTTCCATTACTCTAGGAGGTGAGTCAAAAAGGATCTTGCTGTGATTTATGTCATAGAGTGTTCTGCCTATGTTTTCCTCTAAGAGTTTTATAGTATCTGGCCTTACATTTAGGTCTTTAATCCATTTAGAGTTTATTTTTGTGTATGGTGTTAGGAAGTGTTCTAATTTCACTGTTTAGAAATTAATTTAGCTGTCCAGTTTTCCCAGCACCACTTATTGAAGAGGCTGCCTTTTCTCCATTGTGTATTCTTGCCTCCTTTATCAAAGATAAGGTGACCACATGCACATGGGTTTATCTCTGGCCTTTCTATCCTGTTGCATTGATCTATATTTCTGTTTTCTTGTGACAGTACCATACTGTCTTGATTACTGTAGCTTTGTAGTTAGTCTGAAGTCAGGGAGCCTGATTCCTCCAGCTCCGTTTTTCTTCCTCAAGATTACTTTGGATATTCGGGGTCTTTTGTGTTTCCATACAAATTGTGAAATTTTTTGTTCTAGTTCTGTGAAAAATGCCATTGGTAGTTTGATAAGGATTGCATGGAATCTGTAGGTTGCTTTGGGTAGTATAGTCATTTTCACAATGTTGATTCTTCCAATCCAAGAACATGGTATATCTCTCAATGTGTTTGTATTATCTTTAATTTCTTTAATCAGTGTCTTATAGTTTTATGAATACAGGTCTTTTGTCTCTTTAGGTAGGTTTATTCCTAGGTATTTTATTCTTTTTGTTGCAGTTGTAAATGGGAGTGTTTCCTTAATTTCTCTTTCAGATTTTTCATCATTAGTGTATAGGAATGCAAGAGATTTCTGTGCATTACTTTTGTATCCTGCTACTCTACCAAATTCATTGATTAGCTCTAGTAGTTTTCTGGTAGCATCTTTAGGATTCTCTATGTAGAGTATCATGTCATCTGCAAACAGTGACAGTTTTACTCCTTCTTTTCAGTTTTGAATTCCTTTTATTTCTTTATCTTCTCTGATTGCTGTGGCTAAAACTTCCAAAACTATGTTGAATAATAGTGGTGAGAATGGGCAACCTTGTCTTGTTCCTGATCTTAGTGGAAATGGTTTCAGTTTTTCACCATTGAGAATGATGTTGTTTGTCATATATGGCCTTTATTATGTTGATGTAAGTTCCCTCTATGCCCACTTTCTGGAGGGTTTTTATAATAAATGGGTGTTGAATTTTGTCAAAAGCTTTTTCTGCATCTATTGAGATGATCATATGGTTTTTCTCCTTCAATTTGTTAATATAGTTTATCACATTGATTGATTTGTGTATATTGAAGAAACCTTTCATTCCTGGGATAAACCCCACCTGATGATAGTGTATGTGCTGTTGGATTCTGTTTGCTAGTGTTTTTTTGAGGATTTTTGCATCTATGTTCATCAGTGATATTGGCCTGTAGTTTTCTTTTTTGTGACATCTTTGTCTGATTTTAGTATCAAGGTGATGGTGGCCTCATAGAATGAGTTTGGGAGTGTTCCTCCCTCTGCTATATTTTGGAAGAGCTTGGGAAGGATAGGTTTTAGCTCTTCTCTAAATGTTTGATAGAATTGGCCTGTGAAGCCATCTGGTCCTGGGCTTTTGTTTGTTGTAAGATTTTTAATCACAGTTTCAATTTCAGTGCTTGTGATTGGTCTGTTCATATTTGCTATTTCTTCCTGGTTAAGTCTTGGAAGGTTGTGCTTTTCTAAGAATTTGTCCATTTTTTCCAGGTTGTTCATTTTATTGGCATATAGTTGCTTGTAGTAATCTCTCATGATTCTTTGTATTTCTGCAGTGTTAGTTGTTACTTCTCCTTTTTCATTTCTAATTCTGTTGATTTGAGTCTTCTTTTTTTTCTTGATGAGTCTGGCTAACGGTTTATCAATTTTGTTTATCTTCTCAAAGAACCAGCTTTTAGTTTTATTGATCTTTGCTATCGTTTCCTTCATTTCTTTTTCATTTATTTCTGATCTGATATTTATGATTTCTTTCCTTCTGCTAACTTTGGGAGTTTTTTGTTTTTCTTTCTGTAATTGCTTTAGATGTAAGGTTAGGTTGTTTATTTTAGATGTTTCTTGTTACTTGAGGTAGGATTGTATTGCTGTAAACTTCCCTCTTACAACTGCTTTTGCTGCATCCCATAGATTTTGGGTCGTCGTGTTTTCATTGTCATTTTGTTTCTAGGTATTTTTTGATTTCTTCTTTGATTTCTTCAGTGATCTCTTGGTTATTTAGTAGTGTATTGTTTAACATCCATGTGTTTGTATTTTTTACAGATTTTTTCCTGTAATTGATATCTAGTCTCATAGCATTGTGTTTGGAAAAGATACTTGATATGATTTCAATTTTCTTAAATTTACCAAGGCTTGATTTGTGACCCAAGATATGATCTATCCTGGGGAATGTTCCATGAGCACTTGAGAAGAAAGTGTATTCTGTTGGTTTTGGATGGAATGTCCTATAAGTATCAGTTAAGTCCATCTTGTTTAATGTATCATTTAAAGCTTGTGTTTCCTTATTTATATTCATTTTGGATGATCGGTCCATTGGTGAAAGTGGGGTGTTAAAGTCCCCTAGTATTATTGTGTTGCTGTCAATTTCCCCTTTTATGGCTGTTCGCGTTTGCCTTATGTATTGAGGTGCTCCTATGTTTGGTGCATAAATATTTACAATTTTTATATCTTCTTCTTTGATTGATCCCTTGATCATTATGTAGTGTCCTTCTTTGTCTCTTGTAATAGTCTTTATTTTAAAGTCTATTTTGTCTGATATGAGAATTGCTACTCCAGCTTTCTTTTGATTGCCATTTGCATGGAATATCTTGTTCCATCCCCTCACTTTCAGTTTGTATGTGTCCCTAGGTCTGAAGTGGGTCTCTTGTAGACAGCATATATATAGGTCTTGTTTTTGTATCCATTCAGCCAGTCTATGTCTTTTGGTTAGAACATTTAGTCCATTTACATTTAAGGTAGTTATTGATATGTATGTTCCTATTACCATTTTCTTAATTGTTTTGGGTTTGCTATTGTAGGTCTTTTCCTTCTCTGTGTCTCCTGCCTAGAGAAGTTCCTTTAGCATTTGTTGTAGAGCTGGTTTGGTGATGCTGAATTCTCTTAGCTTTTCCTTGTCTGTAGAGGTTTTAATTTCTCCATTGAATCTGAATGAGATCCTTGCTGGATAGAGTAATCTTGGTTGTAAGTTGGTTGTAAGTTTTTCCCTTTCATCACTTTAAATATGTCCTGCCACTCCCTTCTGGCTTGCAGAATTTCTGCTGAGAAATCAGCTGTTAACCTTATGGGAATTCCATTGTATGTTATTTGTTGCTTTTCCCTTGCTGCTTTTAATATTGTTTCTTTGTATTTAATTTTTGATCGTTTGGTTAATATGTGTCTTGGTGTGTTTCTCCTTGGATTTATCCTGTATGGGACTCTCTGAGCTTCCTGAACTTGACTGACTATTTCCTTACCCATATTAGGGAAGTCTTCAAATATTTTCTCAGTCCCTTTTTTTTTCTCTTCTTCTTCTGGGACCCCTATAATTCGAATGTTGGTACGTTTAATGTTGTCCCAGAGGTTTTCATTCTTTTTTCTTTATTCTGCTCTGCAGTAGTTATTGCCACTATTTTATCTTCCGGGTCACTTATCTGTTCTTCTGCCTCATTTATTCTGCTACTGATTGCTTCTAGAGAATTTTTAATTTCATTTATTATCTTGTTCATCATTATTTGTTTGCTCTTTAGTTCTTCTAGGTCCTTGTTAAATGTTTCTTGTATTTTCTCCATTCTATTTCCAAAATTTTGGATCTTTACTATCATTACTCAGAATTCTTTTTCAGGTAGACTGCCTATTACCTCTTCATTTGTTTGGTCTGGTGCATTTTTACCTTGCTCCTTCATCTGCTGTGTTTTTTCTCTGTCTTCTCATTTTTCTTAACTTTCTGTGTTTGGGGTCTCCTTTTCACAGACTGCAGGTTCGTAGTTCCCGTTGTTTTTGGTGTCTGCCCCCAGTGGCTAAGGTTGGTTCAGTGGGTTGTGTAGGCTTCCTGATGGAGGGGACTGGTGCCTGTGTTCTGGTGGATGAGGCTAGATCTTTTCTTTCTGGTGGGCAGGACTGTGTCCTGTGGTGTGTTTTGTGGTGTCTGTGAACTTATTAAGATTTTAGGCAGCCTCTCTGCTAATGGGTGTTGTTGTATTCTTGTCTTGTTAGTTGTTTGGCACGGGGTGTCCAGCACTGTAGGTTGCTGGTCATTGAGTGGAGCTGGGTCTTAGCATTGAGGTTGAGATCTGTGGGAGAGCTTTCGCCGTTTGATATTACAAGGGGCCGGGAAGTCTCTGGTGGTCCAATATCCTGAACTCAGCTCTCCCACCTAAGAGGCTCAGGCCTGACCCCCGGCAGAGCATCAAGACCCTGTCATCCACACGGCTCAGAATAAACGGGAGGAAAAAAAAGAACAAAAAGAAAAAAAAAAATAAGGGTATTAAAATAAAATAAAGTTAATTAAAATAAAGTTATTAAAATAAAAATATATATATTATTAAAAATTTAAAAATTAAAAGTAATTTAAATAAAAGAAAGAAAGAAAGAAGAGAGCAACCAAACCAATAAACAAATCCACCAATGATAAGTGCTAAAACTGTACTACAAAAAACAACAAAAAGAAAAATAACAAATGGACAGACAGAATCCTAGGACACATGGTAAAAGCAAATGTGTACAGACAAAATCACACAAAGAAGCATACACATACACACTCACAAAAGTGAAAAAGGAAAATATATATATATATATGAAAAAAAAGCAAGAGACCAACCAAATGAATAAACAAATCTACCGATGATAGTAAACTCTAAATACTAAACTAAGATAAACATAAAACCAGGAACAAATTAGATGCAGATATCAAACCCCAAGTCTACAGTTGCTCCCAAAGTCCACCGCCTCAATTTTGGGGTGATTCATTGTCTATTCAGGTATTCCACAGATGCAGGGTACATCAAGTTGATTGTGGAGATTTAATCTGCTGCTCCTGAGGCTGCTGGGAGAAATTTCCCTTCCTCTTCTTTGTTCTCACAGCTCCTGGGGTTCAGCTTTGGATTTCGCCCCGCCTCTGTGTGTAGGTCACCTGAGAGCGTCTGTTCCCCGCTCAGACAGGACGGGGTTAAAGTAGCAGCTGCTTCGGGGGCTCTGGCTCACTCAGGCTGTGGCAAATGTCCTCATTTTAAAAAAAGCTTATAATATATCTTTCTGTTAAATCAGGTATTTTACAGCTATGAGCACTGTTTATAGATCTTGGCAGAGGCTGTTTCCGGTAGCAATGCTTGGGCTCATCTGATTGATACCTTCCTTCTTGTCTAAGAATTTTTTATTAAACATCTTGTTTCTATACCTGCAGGGCTGACAGTATCAAATAAAGCAGGTGTTTCAGCCTTAGAAACTTCAAAATGTCAGGTTCTGTTTGTTATTGATGAATTGGAATAACAGGGATGATTGAGTTATTGCATGTTTTCAGAAAATCACCATGGACAACTAAAGTAAACATAAAGCCAAATCACGTAATACTATATACAGAGCTGAGAATACATGTGAATGTAATATACCGGCTCCTGAATAAGCTTTGTGTCTAAATAGAGGTGGTCAGGCAAAATAGCCTCTCTTGGGTCAGCATGAACTTATGAAAGTCAGGAAATAACAACCAGGTCATTGTACAAATAAAATTTTAGGACAGACTTTCTCTACAAGTATTTTAAAAGGACTGTATATTTTCAAAGGAAATAAAACCTGTTTTCGGTGTCTGGCGTTGTGGTAGGTAGAGTACGGAGAGGTTAGATAGGAAGAAATGGCGGTGGGCAGAGAGGATAAAAATTGAGTCAAAGGTCTCAGAGATGAGAATGTTGTTGGGGGAAAGAAAAGTAATTGTACTGGGATGAAGTGAGAAATCAATATGGACAGGTCAAGTGGAGTTGAATTATGGAGAGCTTTGAAGAACCCAATGAATAGTTTAGGCTCAGTTTGGTAGGTGGGGGAGGGAAGAAATAATCTTAAAATTTGGAGTTGGAAGGTAACTTTGAGGTCCATGTAGTTCGACTAGTTGAGAGGTTGAGGCTTTTCAGCCACATCATCAAAGGTTGACGAGCATCTGCTTTCATCGACAGAGCTCTCACTATTTCTCAAGGCAGCGGTCTCTGGAAATCTTGACTGTTAGAAAGTTCTTTCTTGAGTTGAGTTGAAATCTGTCTCCTTGTGGGCATACAGAACACTCCTAATCCCCCTTCTGTATGACAGCCCTTTAAATATTTGAAGACAGCTATCATGTCTTCTCCCAGTCTCTTACAGTTTATGAGCAGAGGAGAAATGTAATGAATGTCACGTTTACAGGATTGTCGGTTAATTTTAAGATGCAGAGCTCTGAGTGACAGAAGAAATGTTCCTTTGACTATGGTTCAGAGATTGGGCTTCATGTGCCTCCAAGTTGTCACGGTGTTATTCACCCCAAGTTGGATATAAGACAAGTATGTCTTTGATTTCATGCTTTCTTTAATGACAAGGCTTAGCAATCTTTCCTTTCTTCCTCCCTCCCTCCCTCCCTTCCTTCCTTTCTTCATTCCCTCCCTCCTTCCCTCCTTCTTCCTGCCTTCCTCTTTTCCTTCCCTTCTTTCTTTCTCTCCCTCCCTCCTTCTCCTTCTTTCCCCATCCCTTCTTCCCTTCCTTTCTCGCTTCCTTCCTTTCAAATACTTTTCTTCTCTTCTGTCATAGGAGTTGAATAGCACAATAGCTAAATGGTTCAGGCTTTGGAGTCAGTCCTGGATTTGAATTCCAGCTTTTCTACCTGCTTAGTGTGTGATGATAGGCAAGTTATTAATCCTATAAGATAGGTGTCCTTTTCACTCCATTGAAAAAGAAAGGTTCTAGTTACTTAACCTTTCTTTTTCAATGGAGTGAAAAGGACACCTATCTTATAGGATTAATATCAGGCTTAAATGGAAAAGACATATGCAAAGCATCTGATAAAAGCAGTCACTAAATGGGAGATCTTTTTATTATTTAAAAAAAAAGGAAACAATGAAAAGTATCTGCTGCAGTCAATAAATAAATAACTATATGTGTTAGTCAGGGTCCTCCAGAGAAGCAGAACCAATAGGATATATATAAATATAGAAAAAGATTTATTATAAGGAATTGGCTCACATGATTATGGGGGCTAAGAAGTCCCAAGATCTGCAGTCAGCAAGCTGGAGACCCAGGAGAGCCGGTGGGGTGAGTTCCCATCTGAGAACTGGCAGGCTCAAGACCCAAGAAGAGCCAGTGTGTCAGTTTTGAGTCCGACGTTCCAATCAAGGCAGTCAGGTAGGAGCAGTTCCCTTTTTGTTCTATTCAGGTCTTCAATCAATTGAATGAGGACTAACTACATTAGAGAAGGCAACCTGCTTTACTCAGTCTGTGGATTCATATGTTCATCTCATCCAGAAGCACCCTCCCAAACAAAGAATAATATTTGATCAAATGTCCAAGAACCCCATGAACCAATCAAGTTGACATATAAAATTAAGCATCACACTATATAGTATATTTCTAGGAAGTAAGAAGCTCTACAAAGAAAAATAAAACAGAATAAGGGAAGAGGGTGATGGGGAGTGCTGTTTTAGATAGGATAGTCATCTGTCAGGGATGCTTTAAAATGTACGTCTCCAGCAAGAGTGGGCTAAATGAGCGCTAAGCGCCCTCTGATTAATGTCGACTCTGAACACGACTGAAATGAACCCCCTGCTCCCCTTCCTTTAAAAAAAAAAAAATTATTTATTTATTTTTGGCTGAGTTGGGTCTTTGTTGCTGCGCGCGGGCTTTCTCTAGTTTCAACGAGCGGGGGCTGCTCTTCGTTGCTGTGTGGTGGCTCCGTGTTGCAGAGCACGGGCTCTAGGCGTGTGGGCTTCAGTAGTTGTGGCTCGTGGGCTCTAGAACGCAGGCTCAGTAGTTGTGGCGTACGGGCTTAGTTGCTCCGCAGCATGTGGGATCTTCCCAGACCAGGGCTCGAACCCATGTCCCCTGCATTGGCAGGCGGATTCTTAACCACTGAGCCACCAGGGACGCCCTCCCCTTCTGATCGATGGACAGCTTGTAACATTAATATGACAGATAACTAGTGGCCACCCATGTTGCATTATGTGAGGAGGTCTTCTACGGTGCTAGTAGCATGGTATGATGGAAGAGGCAACCAAACCTTTACAAGACCTGGTGTCCAGTCCTGGCTCTGCCTGAACTGTTCACTTGTCTCTCTGAAGCTCAATTTCATTTTCTGAAAATTGAGGACAATCGTGACTCCCCACAAGAATGTTGTAAGCATCAGAATATGCCAATGTATTGAAAAATCCTTTTAGAACCACTGAGCTCTTTGCAAATGTAAAATGATGTTAACTCTTAAAAAACAAAAAATCCTCAGGGATGTGTCTGAAGCCAGTCTTGGAAGCAAGCTCTTAGTTTAGAAACTTGAACTCAACCTTACCAGAGACTTAAGTGAGAAATTGTTCTGTGACCACAGTTTTCCTTCAAATGTCATGGTTAATGAGTGGCCTAGCTGGATATTTTGCTAGTGGCACTGAGAAAAATAATTCAGAGCCACTAAATGTATCAGACAAGTTGTGGTGAAAATGATCACGAGATTTTCTGAGTGCATATTAAGATAATGTGAGTAAAAATATTATGTGCTCCCCTTTCATTTAGCTTTGCCTCTGGCATTGGGAAAATATCAAGGAAGACAGGCAAACCTGATACAATCTCCCTGATCCCTAAATAACCGTAATCCACTTTTCCAGTGTGGTAGGGTGGCAGGGCAAGAGGAGAGACCACATTTAATTGAGCCAACATGGTTCATTTTTCTAGTGCCGTGCTGTAGGTATGAATTATGTGAAAGGAGGGAGTCTTTTTTAACAAGACAAGTCAGTGTACTTTATATTTATTGATGTACTATGTGCCGAGATCTCAGCCAAAGGGGATAAAAACATAAGACACAAATCCCTCACTTCTCAAAGAGTTCTGTCTAGTCAGGGAGATAGAAATGGAAACAAATTATAATAGTCCAGTGTTCTGAGTACAATAAACCATGTACAAATGCAGAGACAGTAAAGAGGAGCAGGTAATGAGTCCCATCTGAGGACTGTTGGAAGAGCTTCTTGGAGTTGGTGGAGTGTAACCTGGGTTTTGAAGGATGAATAGGAGTTTACCTGGCAGAAAAAGGCTGCTTCTGTCAATTCTCCCTTTTCTATTTTAATTAACTAAGTTGGTGAATACCCTTCTCCATAAATACATTGTAAATATTTCTATATTAACTATAATTACATCTTTAATTTGAATGTCATTAGAACAAAAGGAATACTATGATATAAAAAGGAGACTTTAAATGGTAATTTCATACCATTCTAACTAAAGTAGCACCTCCAAAGTCCCCCCACACCACTACTCTTTATATCACTCTGTTTATTTCTATAAAGCTCTTTTAAAAATCTGAAATTATGTTGTTTTGTTAATCTGTTTCCTCTCACTAAGAATTTAAGCTGCTGGAAGGTAGGAACTTAATTGTATTCTCGGTTGCCCAGAAGAGTGCTTGGGATATAGTAAATATTAAATAGACACATTTTTAATAAGTAAATTTCATACAGGAAATTAGTTAATATGAAATTAATATACATAGGTTTAGTGTAGACTGATTTATACTAATTCAGATTCCTTGAATTAACTTGTATTTTCAACATAAAATTTTCTCATGATGTCAGTAACACAGTAAAATTGGTGTAAAACTATAGTAAAAGGGACACTTGTCATGTGGGCTACTTAAGTGCTAAGTGCATACATTTGGGAGGGAAAAAAGTTATCTAGACAGTGATGCTTGCAAATGGCATATACTACCTGTGGACACAGCAGGGGCAAGTGCTGGGGTGACACTGCCTCATATTAGAGACTTTTCCCCCTGCTTTCTAAATTGATGTAATGTAGGGACCTTATTGAAGTCAGTATATCCTGTGGTTAAGAGCATAGATTTTGGAGATGTATTACCTGGGTTCAAATCAAAGCTTTGCCTCTTCACTGGGTGGCACTCTGGGCAAATCACACAGCACATGTATATCATATTTTTCGGCTGCAAATGGAACTGATAATGATACCTGTCTTATAGAGCTGTTATGAGGACTAAGTCAGTAGGTAAGTGTAGAGGGCATAATGTTTAATCTAACGATGTACATAACTTTCAGATATGAAATTGTTAGTTTCTTTGGACCTCCTTATCTTGTACCTACAGTTGGTGTACTGCATAATGGGAATTGTTCCTTCTGATTCAATCTGTGACATTCAGAGTGTTGTTTTTATTTGTGATGTAGCCCATGTATTGGGTGCTTTCCTTCAATTGTGGTCAGCTGCCTAGCTTTTTTTTTTTTTTTTGGTACTACCTATATTTTCAGAATTGCATTTTAGATAAAGTTCATGTTAAGCCAAGAGCTGAATTAAAATACAGTTCAAGAATTCATTTCCTCTGCTCCTTTGGTTTAACTTTAAATACAATATTGACGGCAAAAAGAATTTATTTCATTTAAAATAATTAATTGGACTAATTTCAGTGTTTGGCTGTTATGAATCAAATTGCTATGAACATTTGTGTGCAGTTTTTGTCTGAATGTAAGTTTTCACTTCTCTGGAATGTGTCCAAGAGTGTAATAGCTGGATTGTATGGTAATTTTTTGTATACTTTTTAAGGAAGCTGCCAAACTGTTTTCAAAGTGGTTGTACCATTTTATATTCCCATGAGCAAAGTGTGAGTGATACCGTTTCTATACATACATGCCAGCATTTGTTGTCACTATGTTCTATTTTAGCCATTTTGATAGGTGTGTACAGTGAAATCTCATTGTGCTTTTAATTTGCATTTTCCTGATGGTTAATGATGTTGAATATCTTTTCATGTGATTATTTGCCATCTGTGTACCTTCTTTGATGAAATATTTGTTCAGGTTTTACCCATTTTCTAGTTGGATTGTTTGGTTTTATTTACCTGTGAGTTTTGAGAGTTCTTTATGTAACCTAGATACTAATCCTTTGCTGAGTGTGTGGTTTGCAAATACTTTCTCCCAGTCTATAGCTTGTCTTTTCATCTTCTTCATATGAGCTTTCACATAGCAAAAGTATTTTATTTTGATGAAGTCCAGTTTATCAAACTTTCTTTTTATGTGTTTGTACTTTTGGTGTCGATTCCAAGAACTCTTCTTCTAGCCGTACATTCCAAAGATTTTCTTCTACTTTTTTCCTAAAAGCTTTATAATTTTACTTTTCACATTTAAGTTGATGATCCACTTTGAATTAATTTTGGTATAAAGTATAGGGTTTAGGTCAAGTTTCTTTCTTTCTTTTTTTCTTTCTTCCTTCCTCCCTTCCTTCCTTCCTCCCTCCCTCCCTTCCTTCCTTCCTCCCTCCCTCCCTCTCTTTCTTTCTTTCTATCTTTCTTTCTTTCTTTCTTTCTTCCTTTCTTTCCTTCCTTTCTTTCTTCTTTCTTTCATGGATATCCAGTTGCTCTCGCACCATCTGTTGAAGTACTTTTGAACATTTGTCTAAAATCATATTTAGTTATAAAATCATATAGTTGAGCATATTTGTATGGGTCTATTTTGGCTTTTCTATTCTTTTTCATTGATGTGTGTGTCTAACCCTCTGAAATACCCATTACTTATTTACAGTAAGTAGGGTGAATACCCAGTAAAATGATTCCTTCCATGTTATTCTTCTTTGTCATGACTTCTAAAAAAACTATTCTGGGGTCTATGCCTTCCCATATAAATTTTAGAATAAGCTTGTCTATGTCTTAAGAAAGCCTTTCTGGGATTTTGATAGGAATTGCATTAAACCTATAAATCAATTTGGGGATAATTGACATCTGTACTATGTTCCGTCTTCCTGTCCATGAATATGGTAGACTTCTCCATTGGTTTATGTCTTCTTTGACTTCTATCAGTAGTGTAATTTGCAGCACACAGATCTTGCACATGTTTTAAATATATACCTAAATATTTCATTATCTTTAGAGTAATCATAAATGCTATTAAATTTATTTTTTTCCAGTTGAATGAGTACAAATTGTACCTCATCGTGATCTTGATTTTTTTATTATTGTGATCACCAATGTAGTTAAACATTCTTTTCATTCATTTGTTAACCATATTATATATTTCCTATTCTCTGAAGTATCTATTCATGGTTTTTTATGGATTTATGTATTCTTTTTTTTTTTTTTTTGGATTTATGTATTCTTGATGCTGATTCTTTTTCAATTTTTTACATTGTACATGTCTACTTCCAGTCATAACTTATCTTTTTATTTTATTTAAGGTGTCTTTTGATGAACAACTTAAAAAAATTTAATATCACTAAATTTATCAGTATTCTAATTTCTATTCAATTAATTTTCTATCTTACTTTGGAGATATCTAGAATTTTTATCTCCAAGTCAAAATGACTTGAAAGAGCTAAGTTAACAGAATATTTTTATTGGAAACAATTTTAAAATGGAAAATATCAGTTTTCATAGCCCTCTTCTAAGTAAGCAAAGAGAAACTGCTCCCTTTCTAAGATCCTGTCTGCAGTGTACCCAAACAATTAAAAAAATTTTAAATTAAAAAGTGAAATAATATCCCCAATAGTTTTGGAAGAAAAAGAAAACTACTTTTCATTTCAGGTCAGTTTCCCCATAAAAATTGAGAGAAATAGATTCTTAAAGCTTCTTAAGACTTTAATTTTCCCTGAGTATTTCCAAAGCACAAACTAATTTCTACCCCATGACTTCTTGCATTGTTCTGTTTTAGAACTTTTTAGTGTGGTACAGAGGGCTGACTCCTAAGTTAGTGGTGGCTTTGTATTTGGTCATTAAAGAAGGGAGATTTGGTGCCCAAAAATGTAATATATAAACTTCGGATTGAGCTGTATTGTTTAGCTTACATAATGAGTATCTGAGTATTTCCTTGACAAATACATTTTTTCCCCATCTGGTAAAAGGATCTAGGTATTCCACGAATGTGAAAAAAACCAAGATCCAAGATCGTTTTAACTAAATGTGGCCAGTAGGTACAGAGATATATATTAAATTGAGATATATATTAAACATAGTAGTTCAACTATTTCCCCCCCAGGAAAAAATATATTCAATTTATTTATGAACACTTCTTTATTTTGCTTTTCACTACATAAATTATATTTTAAATTCTGTTTTTTTGTCATTTTAATGTTAGAAAGCAAAGTAGGGATTTGCTGGGCATTTCAAGAAGTTGACATGGACACATATACACACACAATATTCCTGATCTCCAGTCCTAATATGAAAATTCAGCAAAGTTAAGCCATCCTTTGGGAAGGACAAACTGCAGTAAAAAGCACTGCTGGTAAAGATACTGACAATACTGTGACATTTTTAAGGATTCTTAAACCCATTAAGAATACTCTAGTATTCTGGCTCTGTGTGAATGTAAGTGGTGGTTTTCACCTCATCCAGCACAGACCTACCCCCTTTATTGCAAGGACAGCTGTTTGCCCTTCGCCTCTTGCCCGCAATCACTGTGGGCTAAGACTTTCCCTGAGGGCAAAGCTTAAGGGAGTGCCACTCCAGTCACCAGGCATCCTTTTCTAGATCCTTATTCTGAAACTTAATTTAAAAAATCAATTACTTAAATGACTTTTAGGGATAAAATCTTACTGTCAGATAGACACAATATGTAAAAATATTTGAATTGGGGGAAATTCTTGGGCTCTTTTCCAATTTTCTTCTTCCACAAACCCTTCCTATTTTAGCAAAGGTCTGTGTACCTTTCTTAGATTAAATGCACGGCCCTGCCTTTTCCTTGAATTCAGGAAGCCCATGTTTTCTTCTCTTATGACTGACTTCCTCTAGCATAGACTTATCAGAATGGGAGAGCTGCCTCTCTGCTTCCTGGCTATCTTCCCATCCCTGTTGACTCTCCTACACGGGTGTTGCTAAGACCTTTCCTGGAAAGAAGCTACAGACTAAAACCCAAAACTGGATGCTTTTGCACAGACACTACTTTTTAAAATACGCAGAAGGCTTGAGTTGCCAAGATGCTGTGAACCTGCCAGTGTTTTGCTATTTCCAGAACGTTGGCTCCGCTGCCAGCTGTTACCACATTTTTATTTCCTGGTAAAAATGCATTGAAAAGAACGGTTATAAAAATATGGTTGCTTTAATGGAAACTTTATTGTATTCTTAGCACCAAATTATCTGAAAGACTTAAAATAAACTCACTCTTTTAAAAGTTCCAACAGTAACACAGATACTTTTTTGGTCTGTACTTTGCAGAAGTGAAGTTTTTCTGTCAAACTCCAGCTATTGCTGATATTGTAATCCTGGTTGATGGTTCATGGAGTATTGGAAGATTCAACTTCAGACTGGTTCGGTCTTTTTTGGAAAACCTGGTTACAGCATTCGACGTGGGCTCTGAGAAGACACGAATTGGTACATCTTCTACCATTAACAGCAGTCTGCTGCCAGTGTAAAACCACCAGGAAGCTTCTTAAGAAATTTCAAAGATTCTTTACCAAATGGTTTTCAGAATTACAGGTTTAACAATAGTGATATTCCTAAAAGGGCAAGTTTGCGTCAATAAATATTTATTTCTACTAATTTTTGCAATGACAGTGTCACTCAATTAACTATTGAACACATTTCAATTTTCTAGAAAGCCAAAATCTTCTCTGCCTAATAATAA
This sequence comes from Balaenoptera musculus, assembly GCF_009873245.2. Classification (NCBI taxonomy): domain Eukaryota; kingdom Metazoa; phylum Chordata; class Mammalia; order Artiodactyla; family Balaenopteridae; genus Balaenoptera; species Balaenoptera musculus. The sequence goes on along the minus strand of NC_045801.1, from coordinate 19,054,568 downwards.
TAATAATAATTTTAAAGTTGCCATTTGTTTAAGAATTTATTGGGTAAAAGTTTTCTTTTTATTTAAAAAAAACACAGCTGAATCCAGTGAAATGTTTAACAATTGGAAAATGTTTTATAGTACAAGGTAATCTTTGCCAAATTAATTCTAGCTGAGATAAAAAGCAAAAAAAAAGGTGTAAATCATTGAGCAACATACCCATTTTATTATATAAAGTCTCCTAGTTTCCCTTCTAAATAGCCATAAAGAAAGCTCATTCCTTTGGGAATAAAAACAAACACTATAATGTATACAGAAGTCAAAATATAATGTACACATGAAGCTGGTATAATGTTATATACCAATGTTACCTCAATGAAAAATATTAAATAAATCTAGACCTTTTCTCTACAAACATGATCAGACTTTAAAAAAAAAATGCTAAGTACCTGATTGGGTACTCGCTTCTAGATGGCTAGAAAATATATACATTCCTTCAGCCCCCAGCTATGTTGAAAATTCCTTAAATTGATGTCAAGAACTCATTTTGGAAGTACCTAGCGAGGCAGAGAAAAAAATGTTGCGAAGATTAGGCCCTTCGTCATTCTAGTTTCTTGAATGGTCCACTAGATCTTTGAGTAACCCATCATTTCTGGGTGGGCTTTCTCATCTTTCTTTTCCAGGTCTTGCACAGTATAGCGGCGACCCCAGAATAGAATGGCACTTGAATGCTTTTAGCACAAAAGATGAGGTGATTGAAGCTGTCCGAAATCTACCATACAAGGGAGGAAATACACTAACAGGTATGTTTTTGTTTAGTCCACATTTTTAGCAACATATCTTGCTGAAGAATAGTTTTATTACTTCGTTTTGCCACTTTGCATGTCTTAGCATAGTATTTTTAAACCAAACTAGCATATAAAGTTCTTAGATGGCTCTTTTCTCAAACCTAGCATTAAGAGTTAAAACCTAGACATCTCATGCCTCTTGCTATATGAATATAATGTCCCAGGAAGGGCTTGGTTGAACTAGAAGAGAACCGAGCAGTCCCTGACGCTGACAGGCTTTAGTAGCTGTCTTAACCTTTGTCAGTTCATTTTTCTTCCTCTTCACCTGTTTTTCCTCCAGTCACGCTGTCAATCCAATAAGATCAAATTTCTACCTATTTTCAAGGAAGATATTTTCTTTACCCTTATTCTTCAATCAGTAGTTATCATGGAAATATTTATGGAGCTTTGGTTCACCAATATTTTTGATAAATGAGTACAATCGGCCCTTAGCATCTGCAGATTCGACCAACCAGGGATCAGAAATATTTGGAAAAAAATTCCAGGAATTTCCCAAAAGCAAAACTTAAATTTGTCGCATGCTGGTAACTATTTACAGACAATTTACATTGTATTAGGTATTATAAGTAATCTAGGGATGACTTAAAGTATCCGGGAGGGTGCACGTTGGTTGTATGCAAATACTACTCCATTTTATATGAGGGACTTGAGTATCCATGGATTTGGGTGTCACAGGGGGTCCTAGAACCAATCCCCCTGTGGATACCAAGGAACAACTGTAATGTAAGAATATTTAGATTACAGTTATCCATGACCCAACCACAAAAAGTTATCACAGGTTTTAACCCTAATACATGCAGTTTCCTTCTGTGGGCCCACAATGTGGATGCTCAGTTTAAATAATAGAGATGCTGTCATTGAATTTTAAGTAAACCACTGAAATCCTGATAATTGCTTTGCCAGTTGGAGGTTTAATCTAACAAGTTTTTTGTTAATACAACAAAAATTTATTAAGCACAAATCCTATAACAATATTTGGTATTTATTTTTTCTGGGTGAAAAGTGTCACACTCAAAAGGCAGGAGTTCAACTATCATCTTAGATCTGCCCCTTCTACCTCTATAAAACAGAGAAAGAGAATTTGTGGGTTTTTTTAGATCATCATGAACAAAATTGAAAATGTAGTGATGATATTTGGGACATTTGCTTCTGTGTGGGTATTCTTGCTTCATCCTTAATTATAAAGGTTTAGATTTTCTTGTACACAGATCTGTCAATATACATTTGATATGAATTCAATGTTCTTTATGAATGTTAGTTTCTGAAATGATGCACTATTCAGCTATTTTTTATTACCTCTGTTTTGGTGGGTTTTAGTTTTTCATCAGATCTGTCAAAGAATAGTTTATTGTAAAAATGAAGATGAAAGTTCACATCTAATAAAAACTCTTTTAACTTTCTAAGTTACTCATCTTGTGGTTACATTTTGCAGAATTGGAAGGCTTTTTATTAGAGATGATTGGTTTGTATTTATTTTTCTTGTTTTCTCCTAGGTCTTGCTTTGAACTACGTCTTTGAAAACAGCTTTAAACCAGAAGCGGGAGCAAGGACTGGAGTGTCCAAAATTGGCATTTTAATCACAGATGGAAAATCCCAAGATGATATTATTCCACCATCCAGAAACCTTCGTGAATCTGGTGTAGAACTGTTTGCCATAGGTATTTGTTAATTATGGTCCTGTTTCAACAATGGACACAGACACACAACCACTTAAAACTATATATGATGCAAAGTACACTCCACTGAAAGCCAGGAGACCTGAACACTTTCAAGTCTTTTTTTTTTTTATTGGAGTATAGTTGATTTACAATGTTGTGTTAGTTTATGCTGTACAGCAAAGTGAATCAGTTATACATGTACATATATCCACTCTTTTTTAGATTCTTTTCCCATATAGGTCATTACAGAGTATTGAGTAGAGTTCCCTGTGCTCTACAGTAGGTCCTTATTAATTACCAATATTATAGATAGTAGTGAGTATATGTCAATCCCGATCTCCCAATTTATCCCTCTGCCTCCCCCTGGCCTTTTCCCCCCTTGGCTCTAGTCATAGCCAGTCATTTGATCTGAGCCCAACTTCCTTACATTAAAAATGGAAGTGATGGAACTGATGGATCTTATGGTGTGAGGATCTCTAGGTGAGGTACCACACACAAAATGTTGTGAAAAGCATAAAGTGCAAAGGTTAGGTACATATTCGTTACCATTTAGTTAGTCAAGACTTTTCTCTTTAGTATCACTTTATAGTTATCTCTTCTCTGATAGTGTAGAGAGAAACCAATTTATCATTTTCAAGGAATTAAGGTCTTGTAGTTAAGAAAGCAAAGAATTGTAGATATGCAGTATTATTTCCTTGAATATAACCCTTTATAAGGTATCGGTTTGTGGGAAGAATATGTATGGCACACACTCAGAATAACTGCAAAATATTTAGTTGATGCAATTTTGCTCTTGATTAAGTTGTTTACATTTTCTTTGGTGATAGGAAGGCCTTCTATTTAGTAGAGACTGACCAAAAAAAAAAAAAAAAAAATAGAGACAATTCCTCTAACTGATTTCTAGATTTGTTACTCAAAATGTGGTTTATAGAATGTTTCATTCGAGAAGTATTTGCTTCTTTGCTGGGTGGCAGGCATTTTGGTGGGTGCTGGAGCATAAATATGAACAAGGTAAAAATCCTTACAGAACAAATTCCATCCAAGTCATGATTACCATTTCCTCACTTTTCCGTGCTCTTTACAACAGACTGTTTTGTTTGGAAAGGTGAGAGAGAAAGAGAGATTTGGGGCTTATCTTCTCTAGAATATTCTTAAATGATCCAAACTTGTTGGTTTTAACTAAATGCCATGAAAAGTATTATTGACATTAAGCTCATTGCTTCAGCATGCACTGTTATTTTGCTATCGTGGACACAGATCCAACTATGCATTTTAAAAGCTATTGTAGAGGTCCGTCAGACAAGGAACATTAGAGAGATTGATTTAATTTTTATTTTTTATTTTGCTATCCTTTTGTTCAACAAAGAAAATCCCTACAGAAGACTTACGCTAATAAGGGATTAATTTATGTGTTTACTCTCCATTCTGTGGTCTCGTTAATGATGAATGGATGAGTTTAAGTGAACTCATTCAGATGTGATTTGGACTTTTTCTCTGGGAATTACCTGGAAATCAGTAGTATTTATTATCTTATAACCCCCTAAAGCAAATAGTTCAGAAACAACTGATGCTTTGTTACTCAGTCTGTTGAGGTTGGCAGATAACTTAAATGGCACAGCTGGGCACCTAAGAAGTAATTAATGTTGCCCCAGGTAATCTCTCTTCCTTGCTTCCATAGTACCTCTTTTTAACATCCTTAGATAATTGCAATGACTGGGATTTTTAAAGAAATGCTTCTTGTTTACTGAAGCCTGGGGAAGAGAAATCTACCTTTACACCCATGAAACCCAATCCTGTGCCTCCCTTTTTCTATTTCTAATTTCACTGGTAAATATTTACTCATTTTAATGTGTAATCTTCTGAGAGGCAGCTTGAGATAGCATAAGAGCATATGACTTTGGATCTAGACTGCCTGGGTGAAACCCCAGCTGTATACTTACTGGTTGTGCTTCCTTGAGCAAGTGAATCAACCTCTCTGTGCATCAGCTTACTCATCTGTAAAATGGGAGAAACAGTAATGCCAAACTCTTAGGACTGGTTGTGAAGATTAAATGTGTTAATATATAGAAAACACTGAAGTGCTTGGGGCATAGTAAGCACACTCTAATTGGTAGCATCCATGGCTAAGATAGACTAGAAAATTCCAAGAGGGCCAAGGATTTTCTGTCTCAATTTAAGTAAACTAATTTTATAAAAATTTAAACCTGAAGTTCGGATAGTGTAGAGTACTGGTTTAATTACTATTGCTTCTGCAATATTTATGAAAGACAGAAGTTAGTTTCATCAATACATCTTCCTGTTAAGATGTACTGAACAAAATTAAGACTTAATCATTTAAAAATGATTTTGAGGGAATTCCCTGGTGGTCCAGTGGTTAGGACGAGCCCTTCCACGGCAGGGAGTGCAGGTTCGATCCTTCGTTGGGGAACTAAGATCCCACATGCCGAGCGGTGAGGCCAAAAAATAATAAAAATTTAAAAATAAAATAAAAATGACTTTGAAAGTGAATTTAAAAAACAATCTGACATGAGATGTGCCTCTTTAAAGTACAGGTGCTTTGGTTGCGGTGGAGACTGACGGGTACAGGTCGGGCTCACTGCAGTTGCTTTTTCAAATGGGGCACGACCGTCATGACCCTCCCTGTTGTCCTCAATGCCAGGGGTGAAAAACGCGGATGAGAATGAATTGCAGGAGATCGCCTCTGAACCAGACAGCACTCATGTGTACAATGTCGCCGAATTTGACCTGATGCACACAGTTGTGGAGAGTCTGACGAGGACTGTCTGCTCCAGAGTGGAAGAACAGGACAGGGAGATCAAAGGTACAATGAGTGACAGAGCACAGTTGCTCTGCTCGTGTGGGTATTACTCTGTGCAAAAGTCTATCATGGATTATGAAAATTCTTATCATTTTTCACATTGACTTACTAAACAGTCCTTTGTGCTCTCAAGACAGGGATCATCAGAATAGAAAAGGGAGTATATTGGTAGGTTCCATGGGCTTGTGGGAGGGATACTTTAAATTACTAGATAATATCTCCATGGTGTTGCATTTAGACCATCCTGTTTGTTTTTTAAATAAATGTTGGATTTTGAGATCATTGAGCATTCACATGAATCTGTAAGAAATAATGTAGAAAGAGATCATGTATATTTTACCTGTTTCCCTCAATGGTAACATATTACAAAACTACAGTACGATATCACAGTCAGGAAAGTGACGTTCATACAGACAAGGTACAGAACATTCACGTCACCACGAGGACCATTTCTGTTTTCCTTCTATAGCCACATTCCTTCCCTCCCCCAGCATCTTCCTAACCCCTGGCAACCACTAATCTGTTCTCCATCTCTAAATACTTTTCATTTTGGAAATATTATATAAGTGGAATTATACAGCATGTAACTTATGAGGACTGGCTTTTTTCACTCAGGGTTATTCCCTGGAGATTCGTCAAAGTAGTTGCATATATCAGTAGCTCTTTCCTTTTTGTTGCTGCGTTGTATTCCATGGTATGGATGTACCACACTTTAACAATTCACGCATTGAAAAACATCTGCGTTCTTTCCATTTTTTGGCTGTTACCAAAAAAGGCTGCTGTGAACATTCATGTATAGGTTCTTCTGTGAACATAAGTTTTCATTTCTCTGAGATAATGCCCAGGAGTGCAACTGCTTCATCATATTGTAATTGCATGTGTAGCTTAGTTTTAATTAAGAGGCTGCCAAACAATTTTCCAGGGTGGCTGTAGCATTCTACATTCCCACCAGTAACATATGTGATCCAGTTTCTATGCATTGTCACTAACATTTGTTGTTACTATATTTTATTTTGGTCATTCTGATAGGTGTGGAGTGCTATCTCATTGTGGTATTAATTTTCATTTTCCTGATAGCTAATGAAGTTGAGCACCTTTTCACATGCTTATTTGCATTTGTATATCCTCTTTGATGAAACATCTGTTCATATCTTTTGCCCATTTTCTTTTTTTTTTATTTTTATTTTATTTATTTATTTTTTTAACATCTTTATTGGGGTATAACGGCTTTACCATGGTGTGTTACTTTCTGCTTTATAACAAAGTGAATCAGCTATACATATACATATATCCCCATATCTCCTCCCTCTTGCATCTCCCTCCCTCCCACCCTCCCTATCCCACCCCTCTAGGTGGTCACAAAGCACGGAGCTGATCTCCCTGTGCTATGCGGCTGCTTCCCACTAGCTATCTATTTTACATTTGGTAATGTATATAAGTCCATGCCACTCTCTCACTTCGTCCCAGCTTACCTTTCTGCCTCCCCATGTCCTCAAGTCCATTCTCTACGTCAGCATCTTTATTCCTGTCCTACCCCTAGGTTCTTCAGAACCTTTTTGGGTTTTTTTTAGATTCCATATATGTGTGTTAGCATACGGTATTTATTTTGCTCTTTCTGACTTACTTCACTCTGTATGACAGACTCTAGGTCCATCCACCTCACTACAAATACCTCAATTTCACTACTTTTTATGGCCAAGTAATACTCCATTGTATATATGTGCCACATCTTCTTTATCCATTCATCTGTTGATGGACACTTAGATTGCTGTCACGTCCTGGCTATTGTAAATAGTGCTTCAATGAACATTGTGGTACATGACCCTTTTTGAATTACGGTTTTCTCGGGGTATATGCCCAGTAGTGGGATTGCTGGGTCGTATGGTAGTTCTAGTTTTAGTTTTTTGAGGAACCTCCATACTGTTCTCCATAGTGGCTGTATCAATTTACATTCCCACCAACAGTGCAAGAGGGTTCCCTTTTCTCCACACCATCTCCAGCATTTATTGTTTGTAGATTTTTTGAAGATGGCCATTCTGACTGGTGTGAGGTAATACCGCTTGTGGTTTTAATTTACATTTCTCTAATGATTAGTGATGTTGAGGATCCTTTAATGTGTTTCTTGGCAGTCTGTATATCTTCTTTGGAGTAATGTCTATTTAGGTCTTCTGCCCATTTTTGGATTGGGTTGTTTGTTTTTTTGATATTGAGCTGCATGAGCTGCTTGTATATTTTGGAGATTAATCCTTTGTCACTTGCTTCGTTTGCAAATATTTTCTCCCATTCTGAAGGTTGTCTTTTCGTCTTGTTTATGGTTTCCTTTGCTGTGCAAAAGCTTTTAAGTTAAATCAGGTCCCATTTGTTTATTTTTGTTTTTATTTCCATTACTCTAGGAGGTCAAAAAGGATCTTGCTGTGATTTATGTCATAGAGTGTTCTGCCTATGTTTTCCTCTAAGAGTATTATAGTGTCTGGCCTTACATTTAGGTCTTTAATACATTTTGAGTTTATTTTTGTGTATGGTGTTAGGGAGTGTTCTAATTTCACTGTTTAGAAATTAATTTAGCTGTCCAGTTTTCCCAGCACCACTTATTGAAGAGGCTGTCTTTTCTCCATTGTATATTCTTGCCTCCTTTATCAAAGATAAGGTGACCACATGCACGTCTGTTTATCTCTGGCCTTTCTATCCTGTTCCATTGATCTATATTTCTGTTTTTTTGTGGCAGTACCGTACTGTCTTGATTACTGTAGCTTTGTAGTATAGTCCGAATTCAGGGAGCCTGATTCCTCCAGCTCTGTTTTTCTTCTCAAGATTGTTTTGGATATTCGGGGTCTTTTGTGTTTCCATACAAATTGTGAAATTTATTGTTCTAGTTCTGTGAAAAATGCCATTGGTGGTTTGGTAGGGATTGCATGGAATCTGTAGATTGCTTTGGGTAGTATAGTCATTTTCACAATGTTGATTCTTCCAATCCAAGAACATGATATATCTCTCCATGTGTTTGTATTGTCTTTAATTTCTTTAATCAGTGTCTTATAGTTTTATGCATACAGGTCTTTTGTCTCCTTAGGTAGGTTTATTCCTCGATATTTTATTCTTTTTGTTGCAGTGGTAAATGGGAGTGTTTCCTTAATTTCTCTTTCAGATTTTTCATCATTAGTGTATAGGAATGCAAGAGATTTCTGTGCATTAATTTTGTATCCTGCTACTTTACCAGATTCATTGATTAGCTCTAGTAGTTTTCTGGTGCATCTTTAGGATTCTCTATGTATAGTATCATGTCATCTGCAAACAGTAACAGTTTTACTTCTTCTTTTTCGGTTTGGATTTCTTTCATTTCTTTTTCTTCTCTGATTGCTTTGGTTAAAACTTCCAAGAGTATGTTGAATAATAGTAGTGAGAGTGGGCAACCTTGTCTTGCTCGTGATCTTAGTGTAATTGGTTTCAGTTTTTCACCATTGAGAATGATGTTGGCTGTGGGTTTGTCATATATAGCCTTTATTATGTTGAGGTAAGTTCCCTCTATGCCTACTTTCTGGAGGGTTTTTATCATAAATGGGTGTTGAATTTTGTCTAAAGCTTTTTCTGCATCTATTGAGATGATCATATGGTTTTTATCCTCAATAATCACATTGATTATTGGCTTATGTTGAAGAATCCTCGCATTCCTGGGGTAAACCCCACTTAATCATGGTGTGTGATCCTTTTAATGTGCTGTTGGGTTCTGTTTGCTAGTATTTTGTTGAGGATTTTTGCATCCATGTTCATCAGTGATATTGGCCTGTAGTTTTCTTTTTTTTGTGGCATCTTTGTCTGCTTTTGGTATCAGGGTGATGGTGGCCTTGTAGAATGAGTTTGGGAGTGTTCCTCCCTCTGCTATATTTTGGAAGAATTTGAGAAGGATAGGCGTTAGCTCTTCTCTAAATGTTGATAGAATTTGGCCTGGTGAAGCCATCTGGTCCTGGGCTTTTGTTTGTTGGAAGATTTTTAAACACCAGTCTCAATTTCAGTGCTTGTGATTGGTCTGTTTATATTTTCTATTTCTTCCTGGTTCAGTCTCGGAAGGTTGTGCTTTCTAAGAATTTGTCCATTTCTTCCAGGTTGTCCATATTATTGGCATGTAGTTGCTTGTAGTAATCTCTCATGATCCTTTGTATTTCTGCAGTGTCATTGTTACTTCTCCTTTTTCATTTCTAATTCTATTGATTGAGTCTTCTCCCTTTTTCTTGATGAATCTGGCTAACGGTTTATCAGTTTTGTTTATCTTCTCAAAGAACCAGCTTTTAGTTTTATTGATCTTTGCTATCGTTTCCTTCATTTCTTTTCCTTTCGGATCTGATCTTTATGATTTTCTTTCCTTCTTCTGACTTGGGGGTTTTTGTTCTTCTTTCTATAATTGCTTTAGGTATAAGGTTAGGTTGTTTATTTGAGATGTTTCTTGTTTCTTGAGGTAGGATTGTATTGCTATAAACTTCCCTCTTAGAACCGCTTTTGCTGCATCCTGTAGGTTTTGGGTAGTCGTATTTTCATTATCATTTATTTCTAGGTATTTTTTTGATTTATTCTTTGATTTCTTCAGTGGTCTCTTGGTTATTTAGTAGTGTATTGTTTAGCCTACATGTGTTTGTATTTTTTTCAGATTTTTTCCCTTTAATTGATATCTAATCTCATAACATTGTGGTCAGAAAAGATACTTGATATGATTTCAATTTTCTTAAATTTACCAAGGCTTGATTTGTGGCCCGAGATATGATCTATCCTGGAGAATGTTCCATGAGTAATTGAAAAGAAATTGTATTCTGTTGTTTTTGAGTGGGATGACCTATAAATATCAATTAAGTCCATCTTGTTTAACGTATCATTTAAAGCTTGTGTTTCCTTATTTATTTTCAATTTGGATGATCAGTCCATTGGTGAAAGTGGGGTGTTAATGTCCCCTGCTATGGTTGTGTTCTGTTAGTCTCCCCTTTTATGGCTGTTAGCATTTGCCTTATGTATTGAGTTGCTCCTATGTTGCGTGCATAAATATTTACAGTTGTTGTATCTTCTTCTTGGATTGATTCCTTGATCATTATTTAGTGTCCTTCTTTGTCTCTTGTAATAGTCTTTATTTTAAAGTCTATTTTGTCTGATATGAGAATTGCTACTCCAGCTTTCTTTTGATTGCCATTTGCATGGAATATCTTGTTCCATCCCCTCACTTTCAGTCTGTATGTGTCGCTAGGTCGGAAGTGGGTCTCTTGTAGACAGCATATATATAGGTCTTGTTTTTGTATCCATTCAACCAGTCTATGTCTTTTGGTTGGAGCATTTAATCCATTTACATTTAAGGTAGTTATCGATATGTATGTCTCTATTACCATTTTCTTAATTTTTTGGGTTTGTTATCATAGGTCTTTTCCTTCTCTTGTTTTTCCTGCCTAGAGAAGTTTCTTTAGCATTTGTTTTAAAGCTGGTTTGGTGGTGCTGAATTCTCTTAGCTTTTGCTTGTGTGTAAAGGTTTTAATTTCTCCGTCTAATCTGAAAGAAATCCTTGCTGGGTAGTGTAATCTTGGTTGTAGCATTTTCCCTTTCATCACTTTAAATATGTCCTGCCACTCCCTTCTGGCTTGCAGAGTTTCTGATGAACGATCAGCTGTTAACCTTATGGGGATTCCCTTGTATGTTAATTGTTGCTTTTCCCTTGCTGCTTTTAAGATTTATTCTTTGTATTTAAATTTGGATAGTTTGATTAATATGTGTCTTGTCGTGTTTCTCCTAGGATTTATTGACTGTTTTCCATGTTAGGGAAGTTTTCAACTATAATCTCTTCAAATATTTTCTCAGTCCCTTTTTTTTTCTCTTCTTCTTCTGGGACCCCTATAATTCGAATGTTGGTGCATTTCATATTTTCCCAGAGGTCTCTGACATTGTTCTCAATTCTTTTCATTCTTTTTTCTTTATTCTGCTCTGTGGTAGTTATTTCCACTCTTTTATCCTCCAGGTCACTTATCCCTTCTTCTGCCTCAGTTATTCTGCTATTAATTCCTTCTAGAAAAATTTTAGTTTCATTTATTGTGTTGTTCATCACTGTCTGTTTGCTCTTTAGTTCTTCTAGGTCCTTGTTAAACGTTTCTTGTATTTTCTCCATTCTATTTTCAAGATTTTGGATCATCTTTACTATCATTACTCAGAATTATTTTTCAGGTACACTGCCTATTACCTCTTCATTTGATTGGTCTGGTGGGTTTTTGCCTTGCTCCTTCATCTGCTGTGTATTTCTCTGTCTTCTCATTTTGCTTAACTTACTGTTTTTGGGGTCTCCATTGTGCAAGTGGCAGGTTTGTAGTTCCTGTTGTTTTTGGTGTCTGCTCCCCTTGGTACGGTTGGTTCAGTGGGTTGTGTAGGCTTCCTGGTGGAGGGGACTGGTCCCTGTGTTCTGGTGGATGAGGCTGGACCTTGTCTTTCTGATGGGCAGGACCTCTTCCGGTTGTGTGTTTTGAGGTGTCTGTGAACTTATTGTTATTTTAGGCAGCCTCTCTGCTAATGGGTGGGATTGTGTTCCTGTCTTGCTAGTTGTTTGGCATAGGGTGTCCAGAACTGTAGCTTGTTGGTCGTTGAATGGAGCTAGGTCTTAGTGTTGAGATGGAGATCTCTGGGAGAGCTTTCGCCGTTTGATATTACAGGGGGGTGGGAGGTCTCTGCTGGACCAATGTCCTGAACTTAGCCCTCCCACCTCAGAGGCTCAGGCCTGACATCCGGCCAGAGCGCCAAGACCCTGTCAGCCACACGGCTCAGAGGAAAAGGGAGAAAAAGAAAGATAGAAAGAAAGAATAAATAAATAAATAAAATAAAATAAGGTTAATAAAACAGAAAAACTTTATTAAAAATAAAAAAATAAAAAATAATTAAAAAAAGAGAGGAAGAATTAAGAGATCAAATGAACCAAAAAACAAATCCACCGATGATAACAAGTGCTAAAGACTATACTGAAAAAAAAAGAAAAAAGGACAGTCAGAACCCTGGGACAAATGGCAAAAGCAAAGGTATACAGAGAAAATCACAGAAAGAAGCATATACATACACACTCACAAAAGGAGAAAAAGGGAAATAAAAAATATATATATGTAACAAAATAAAAAAGGAAGAGAGCAACCAAATCATTAAACAAATCTGCTGTTGATAATAAGCTGTAAATACTAAACTAAGATAAACATAAAACCAGAAACAAATTAGATGCAGAAAGCAAACCCCAAGTCTACAGTTGCTCCGAAAGTCCACCACCTCAATTTTCGGATGATTCATTGTCTATTCAGGTATTCCCCAGATACATGGTACATCAAGTTGATTGTGGAGATTTTATCCACTGCTCCTGAGGCTGCTGGGGGAAATTTCCCTTTCTCTTCTTTGTTTGCACAGCTCCTGGGGTTGAGCTTTGGATTTGGCCCCGCCTCTGTGTGTAGGTCACCTGAGGGCATCTGATACCTTTTGGGAAATCTGAGGTCTTCTGCCAGCGTTCAGTAGGTGTTCTGTAGGAGTTGTTCCATGTGTAGATGTAGTTTTGATGTATTTGTGGGGAGGAAGATGATCTCCACGTCTTACTCCTCTACCATCTTGAAGGTGCCCCCCCTCCCCGCCCATTTTCTAACTGGACTTTTTTGGGGGTTGTTTTTTGTGTTAGTTTTTAACTGTTGAGCTTTGAGAATTCTTTATATTCTAGGTAATAATCCTTTGTTGGACATGTGGTTTGTTAATATTTTCTCTCAATCTATAGCTTATCTTTTTATCTTTTTAACAAGGTCTTTTGCAGAACAAAAGTTTTAAAGTTTGATGAAGTCCAGTTTATCTGTTTTCCATTTTATGATTAGTGCTTTTTCGTGTCAAGTCTAAGAACTCTTTACCTGGTCTTAGATTCCCAAATATTTTCCTTTTTATTTTTTTCCCAGAAGTTTTATATTTTACATTTAAATCTATGATGTGAGTTAATTTTTTTGTAAAGGATTTGAAGTTTAGTTTAAGGTTCCAGCACTACTTGCTTAAAAGGCTGTATTTCTGCCATTGAAATTACCTTGCAACTTTGTTGAGTATCTGTTGGAGACATTTGTGTGTGTTTATATCTTGGTTCTCTTTTCTGTTCCATTTGATCTATGTGTCTAACCCCCTTCCAATGTCATACAGTCTTGATTTACTGTAGCTATATAGTAAGTCTTAAGATTGGATAGACTGAGTTCTCCTGTTTGATTATTTTTTTCAAAATTGTTTTTGCTATTATACTTCCTTATAGTCCATGTAAGTGTTAGAATAACATTTATATAATATTCTATATTTAATTTATATAATAATCTAATATAAATATTAGAATAGTTTTATTCTACAAAAAGTCTTATTGGAATTTTGTTAGGAATTGCATTAAATCAATTTTCAATTATCAAATATCAACTTAGGAATAATTGACATCTTTAATCTGTTGATTCTTCTAATCCATGGACATGGCACATCCCTCCATTTGTTTAGATATTCTTTGAGTTCTCCATCAGCATTTTTTAATTTTCAGGATGCAAGTTCTATATAGGTTTTGTTCTACTTACATTTAGTATTTAATTTTATTTTGAGAAATTTTAGTTGTATTTTTAATTTTGGTGTTCACATTTTCATTGCTAGTATATACAGATATAATTATATTTTTGTATGTTTACCTTGTAGCCGATGACCCTATTATTTGAAATTATTAATTATTTCTAGGAGTTTTTCTCTAGATTTTTGGAGATTTTCTATGTAGAAAGTCATATTATTTGCAAATAGTGATAGTTTTATTTCTTTCCTTTTGATTTGTGTGGTTTTTATTTCCTTTGTTTCCTTATTTCACTGGCTAAAACTTCTAGTATTGTGTTAAATGTGATGAGAATGAATATTGTTGCCTTATTCCCCATATTAAAGGGAAAGCTTCTGCTTTTCAAGGGATTGGTCCATTTCATAGAACTTGTAGAATTCATGTGTGTAGAGTGGTTTATTAGCGTTCCCTTATTCTTTTGATGTCTGCAGGGTCTATAGTGATAGCTCCTGTTTCCTCCAAGATATTGGTAATTTTTATCTTCTCTTTTTTTATCTTTCTTCAGGCTTGCTAGACGTTGCATTTTTTTAAAGAACTGGCTCTTGGTTTCATAGAACTTCTTTATTTTTCTTCTGTTTTTTATTTCATTAATTTCTGCTCTTACTTTCATTTTCTTCACTTTGCTTGTTTTGGGTTTATTTTGCTTTCACTTTTCTAGATTCTTTAGATGGACTCTTAGATTATTGATTTGAGATGTTTTCTCTTTTATAGTGTAATTATTTAATGCTTTAAATTTCCTTCTCAGCACTGCTTTAGCAATGCCCCTAAATTTTGATATGTTGTATTTTCATTTAATTCAGTTTAAAATATTTTTTGGTCTTGACATGTCCTCTCTGACCCATTGATTATTTAGAAGTGTGTTATTTATAGTTTCCAAGTGCTTGGGCTATTTTCTGTTATCTTTCTGTTATTGGTTTCTAATTTTATTTCATTGTCATCAGAGAACACACTCTGTATGATTTCAATTGTTTTAAATTTGCTGAGGTTTGTTTTTTGGCCCAGGATATGGTTTATCTTGGTATATGTTCTGTAGGTGCTTGAAATGGATGTGTATTCTGCTGTTGTCATATGCAATGTTCTATAAGCTTTGACTAGATCCTGTTTGTTGATGGCCTTGTTGAGTTTTATATCCTTGCTGATTGTTTTGTTTCATTGTCTTATCAGTAGTTGAGAGAGAGAGATGTTAAATATCCATCTAAAATTGTGGATTTGTCTGTTTTTTCTTTCAGTTCTATCAGCTTTTACTTTATATGTTTTGCAGCTCTTTTTTTGGTGCATATACATTTAGAATGCTAGGATTTCTGGGTTGATTAACCATTTATCATTATGTAATGTCTTTCTCTGTCTCAGGTAATTTTCTTTGTTCTGAAGTCTACTTTATCTTATATTAATACAGCCATTTCTACTCCCTTTTGATTAATGTTTACATAATATAATTTTTAAAATCTATTTACTTTCAACCTTCCTATATCATATTTGAAGTGGATTTCATGTAGACAGCATATAGTTGATCACGTTTTTAAATCCACTCTGATAATTGCTTCCTTTTAATTGGTATGCTTAGGCCATTTTTATTTAATGTAATTATTGATATGTTTGAGGTTAAACCTGCTTTTTAATTTTTATTTATTTATTTTTTCAGTTTGTTGTCTCTGGTTTTCACATCTCAGTTTTCTTTATCTTTTTTTCCCGTGGGTTACTTAAACATTTTTAGAACTACATTTTGATTTATTTATAATGTTTTTGATGGAATCTCTTTGTATATCTTTTAGTTGTTGCTGTAGTTATTATATTATATATACATGACTTATCCCAGCCTGCTGATCTTGATATTTTACCAGTTTGAGTGAAGTGATGAAACCTTACCTCCCTCAAGTCCCTTCACCATATCTGTGTGTAATACAATTGTCTTAAATATTTCCTCTCTAAAAATGTTGAACCACATCAGAAATTGTTATAATTCTTCAACCATAAAACATAATTTAGGAAACTTGAGAGGAGAAGTAAACTGTATTATATTTTCCCATATTTTAATGCTTTCTGTCATTCTTTCTTCCTTTCTGTAGTCCCAGAAATCCTTCTTTTTGTTATTCTGTTTAAAGAACCTCCTTTAGTCCTTCTTTTGGGATAGGTCCATTGGTGAAAAATTCTTATTTAATTTTACTTTATCTGAGAATGAATTGATTTTCCCATCATTCCTAAAAGATGTTTTTTGCTAGATAGAGTTTTGGTTGACAGCTTTTTTCTTTGAATATTTGAAAAATGTTATGCCACTTTCTTGGCTCCATGGTTTCTGATGAGAAATCTGCTGTCATTAAAAAATTTCTCCCTAAAAATAAGGTGTCATTTCTTCCCCATTCCTTTTACGTTTTCTTCTTTGAGTTTAGTTTTAGGAAGTCTGACTACGGTATATTTTGGGGTGAGTTTCTGTTGGCCTATCTATTTGGGGTACACTCATTTTCTTGAATCTATAGTTTGTACCTTTTGTCAAATTTGAGAATTTTTCAGGCCTTATTTCTTCAAGTACTGACTTAGCACTAGATCTACTGTGATACCATCCCAGAGGGAAAGGGGAGTGGTGCCTCAGTACTACCAGGTGGGGATGGAAGTCCCAGCTCTTCATGTGGTTTCCCCATATATCACAGATGGAAGTGAGGTGGAAGGATTTGTTACTACTTGTCAGGGATGATTGTCTCTTTTCCCTATTTGGTATTTTCTCCTACCACCCGGGTTGCATGATAGGATGAGGGTAAATGTTGGGGCACTCCGTTACAGTCAGGAAAGGTAGACGTCTTGGCTCCCCACTTGACCTTTGCTGGTATGAGTGGGGATGGGGCCACAGTTGGGATTTTTTTTCTGTGGTTTTTGTCTAGACTAGAGCAGTTATTGCCTAAAAGTTTTCTGTCTTGGCAGGCTGCTCCTTTCCTGGTCCTTTGGCTGGAGAGAGCAGGCTTCATTGGATTGTTTTTGTCTGTATTTGTTTGTGTTTCTGGTGGCTGGATTCTTTAGCTCTACGTCTAGGATACATGAAGCAAAAGGAAACTCAGGGAACTCACCACTGTACCATTCCCTGGGTCCAACAGTCCCTTTCCCATCTACCTTCTTCTCTTTACTTTTCAGGGTCTTATGCTTGTCGTATACATAATTTCCAGAAATTTTGGTTGTACTTGAGGGGATGAGTAGGGAAAAGCGCATCTGCTCTATCTTCCTGGATGCTCAGCCATCATGGAATTTTTAACCCTTGTTCCTCATGATATCATTGGTCTACAGGTTACACCTGGTTAATAGGGATGTGATCTGAGAAGAAGGTAATATCCAGATCTTGCTTTAAGAGTTTGGTTTTATTTTCTGCCTTTACTGTACCCAGGGTGTGGAATGATTCTATTTGGCTACATGTCCTTCTCTCTTCCATCATTCCTCTTTCCCTGGGCTAGAACTCTTGGGACTAGGTTGGGCAGCCAAGTAGTGGTTTCCTGAATAAATTTCTCTGAGGTGCTTGATGAGATGACTTTAGAGCCCATTTTTACCCACAAAAAATTCTACATGTGGTTGCTGATAAAACATGTAATAAAGTACCTGGCCATAGTTATTGTTCCATAACTATGTTTTTTTCCCCATTGTTATGGCTACTAAAGTCCCTATAAGTAAGTGCCCCTAGCAGATAATAAATCCTAAAGTTCAAGGACTTTAAACTTTACATGTCCCAAATCTTTTACAGACTCATTGTTTTAACATGTATATAACACACACAAAGTGCTTACATGATGTTTAGCTTATAGTGGACATTCAGTATATATTAGTTGCTTTTTCTTCTCTTTTTACTTTTAAATATTGGCCATTTGTTGAAGTCTTCAGTATAGAGGCAGTACCCTCTGTTGCATAAAAACACAGGCTCTTGTGTCAAGAAGCTTGGGTATCAATCTCAGCTCTGGTACTCACTAACAGTGTGACTTGGGCAAGTTATTTCACATCATTCTGACTTGGTTTTCTCACCTACAACATGGGAACAATAATAGCAACTATTGAGAATTAAATGAGGTAATACTTCTAAAGAGCTCAGAAGAGTACCTTTAGATACAAACTCAATTAATGTTGTATTTTTGTTTCTGTTTTTTTACTATTCTATAGCAAGAAAGTTCCTTAGAGTCAAGGGCTATGTCTTATTTAAGGTTGTATCCTCAGAACCTAGCATAGTGATTGGTACCTAATAGACAAATGTTTCAATAAACAAAATGTTGTACAGGCATACCTTGTTTTATTGTGCTTCGCTTTATTGCGCTTTGCAGATATTGCGTTTTTTACAGACTGAAAGTTTGTGGCAACCCTGTGTCGAGCAAGTCTATTGGTGCCATTTTTTCAAAAGCATTATTTTTAAATTAAGGTATGTATATATATTTTTTAGACATAATGCAGTTGCACACTTAATAGACTACAGTATAAGGTAAACATAACTTTTATATGAATTGGGAAACCAAAAAAAATTGAGTGACTTGCTTTATTGCCAGAGGTCTGGAACTGAACCCACAATATCTCTGAGTATGCCCTATAATGAATTACTGAATTAATTTATTTAGAAATGAAAATCTTAGAGGCAGCATAAAATCAACAATCATTTCTGACTAGTGGAGTTTCCTAGGTTCATAAGAAATAACTATGGGAAAGAGGTTCATTTTATGTGTTTCTTTAAAATTTAGCCTCAGCCATTGCCACCATTGGGCCACCTACAGAACTGATTACTTCTGAAGTCACTGCCAGGAGCTTTATGGTAAACTGGACTCATGCCCCAGGAAAAGTGGAAAATTACAGAGTCGTGTATTATCCTGCCAGGGGTGGAAAACCAGAAGAGGTAATAAGGAGACAGTATTTTCTAACCATTATTTTCATTCTCTCAATTCTTGTACGGTAGTGAAGACAAGACAGAAATGTGTATATAAGGAGATTATTCTGTCACAAGCATTTAAAATTATTTGACTGAAATACATTTCCATGTGTCTATGTTGTTCTTCTATTTCTCTAGGTTATGGTATTTACATCTTCTCTTCTTACCTCCATCAAGGAACCTTCAGAACTGGTCATGTGCCCATTTTTAACACAACTTATTTTGACTTTACTTTTTTGTGATTTTAAAAATTAATGAGTTCTAAGGCAAAAGGAATCAGTCGTTAATTATCTGGCCAGAATCCCATTTTGCTACTGATATTTTCTTTCTACTTGGGGAGTGGTCTGAACTTTCTGCCTTAAGGAAGTCTGTGTGTTCCAAATAATGTGGTCATATAGTCCTCCAGGGTTTGGGATTTCCTGGTTGTTTGCGGAGATTCGTGCAAAGGAGAAGCCATAATAAAGTACCTGTGGCTGACCTTTCTTGTGGGTTGGCCATCACAGGAGAGAACATCTATTGCCAGATGATTAGATGGTTCCCATTTCATGCCTTTGATAGAGGGAATATGTTAAAATGTGATGAAATCTCCCTTTTTTTGTTTTTAATTATTAATTAATTAATGAATTAATTAAGGCTGTGCTGGGTCTTCGTTGCTGCGCACGGGCTTTCTCTAGCTGCGTTGAGTGGGGGCTACTCTTCGTTGCGGTGCGCGGGCTTCTCATTGCGGTGGCTTCTCTTGTTGCCGAGCACAGGCTCTAGGTGCGCGGGCTTCAGTAGTTGTGGTGCATGGGCTTGGTAGTTGTGGCTTGCAGGCTCTAGAGCGCAGGCTCAGTAGTTGGCATACAGGCTTAGTTGCTCCGTGGCATGTGGGATCTTCCTGGACCAGGGATCAAACCTGTGTCCCCTGCATTGGCAGGTGGATTCTTAGCCACCCCGCCACCAGGGAAGTCCCTCCCTCTCTTCTTTTGAAGTGCTAACCTTTTGTTGTTCTAACCTCTGATTGACCTCAGCATGTTTCACAATTTTCTTCTGCATTATGGCAGGATTTATGTTTTTTGGTTTTTGTTTTTTTTAAGTGTTTGAGTAGATTCTAGAGGTTTAAATCATCTGGACTTAAAAAAAGAATCAGAGTGCTTCCAATAGCTCTATCTTTTTCATTACTAATAAACCTTTTAAATGCTTCCTAAGGCTCCATGGAAAAATATCACATGTCAACTGTTACTAAGTGGATATGATTAGGATAACAATTAGCTTGGGAATGACACAGTTTCCATTAGATGTGAATTAGTAAGGGACTTTTGGACATATTCCTAAAAGGTGGGTCACTTCATGTGAGAATTCAAGGGGAATTGACTGCCACAGTGGAAAAGAGAATGTGGTGCAAATAAGAAAATATTTAACGAAAGGTTCTTGCTAGAGATATTTTTGCTTTTGGATTTCCAGTCTGCATGTGAGATATTCCATTTTCTCATTCCTCAAACTGTTCTTTCAACAGGTGGTGGTGGATGGAAGCGTATCTTCCACGGTATTGAAAAACTTGATGTCTTTAACTGAATATCAGATAGCAGTCTTTGCAATATATGCTCATACTGCTAGTGAAGGCCTTCGGGGAACTGAAACCACAGGTGTGTATTGAATTGTACCCACTTCTGATTCTGTGTGACATTGATCTGGTGGCTTAGTTGTGCTGTATGTAGTACTGGTCCATGCTATATTTGCAGTTTGCAGGTGCCATATATTGGGAGGGATCTTATAAAACTCTGGTATGTTTAGGAGAGAGAAATCTTAGCGATGAAGGGTGCAAAATACATTTATTCATTTAATAAACAAATATTTAGTGAATTCTTATTAAAAACTAAGCAGTGGGCTTGAATTTGTCATTAGAAGTAGAGAAGGAGCTCTGTAGCTCTCCTGCCTAGTAGAATATTAGGGAAAGTACATTACATCTGTTTTCTTTATGAGTATCACTGTAATTAAAACTTACGAATACTAGTCAGTCATTCCTTAACTGAGCAAGATCTTGATCGCACACACATATATACACGCACACATGTTCAGAGAATCCTGGGAAGAGATAATCTTAAGAAACTTGATCACCCACTCATTTAGTTATTTCAAACATTAATTGAGTTCCTGTTACATGCCAGGTAGTATATAAAGTTGATCTAAAAACTCTGCCTCTGATAGACCAATGACAAGGTGCCAGGCTTTATGATAATCATACTTCCTGTCCAACACATTATTGGATTTATCCCTGAAAGCAATTTGTAAGGCAGGTGTTAATACTCCTGCTTTACAGAAATATTTTTAGCAATAATCCCTGCCCTTAAGAAAGTTTTAGACTAGCAAGGGAGAAAATGCAACCCAAAGATACACAAACAAATTAGTGCAGTGAAGTACTACGGGCACGCCAGTAGAAGTATGATAAGGAACTGCACCTGTAAGCAAAGTCCTGAACTTGACATTGTGGTTGGGAGTGCAAGCAGGACCTGGAATTATATTTGAAAACAACATTTCATAGTTTTTATTGACATTGTTTAAGCCAGGAACTTGCAATTTATTCTTAGTCCCTTTTTCCCTACCTCTCCAATATGGCAAATCTTATTGCTTGATTATTTTATTTTTCTCAAACCCTATTTTTACTGACAGTCATGTCTCCTCACTGTCTCTGATTGCATGTGCTGATGAGTGTCTGTTTATTCATGTATTTGTTCACCCAGCCCCCATTCTGTCACTTATTAAGTGACCCAACAACTATTTTTAATGGCTGCTGCAGATCAGACACTATGCTTGGTAATGAACATAAGACAACGGTCAGAAGAGCCTCCCTCCTCTTGACTGGCTCCCAGACAGACGTGCCCATCACTGTAATGAGATATAAGAAGCTAAAAGGTGTCATTCCTGCTCTTAAACATTCATTATGTGTACCTTCCCCAAAGGGGCTTATAGGGCCACGTGCACAGATTCAAGGACAAAAATTACCTGAAAAATATGTTTGGTTTTAGATCCTAACATATAGATAGATACCTTGAAATAAGCAAGCACACTGATAAATGGCTGACCATTAAAAAAAAAACTCCTCTTGCAGTTTCTTTACCTATACCTTCCGACCTTGAACTGTACGATGTGACTGAGAACAGTCTGAGGGCGAGATGGAACCCAGTGGCTGGAGCGTCAGGGTACCTGATCCTTTACGCTCCTCTCACGGAAGGCCTGGCTGGGGATGAAAAAGAGGTAACTGCATGCTGCCTACCAGGGTCCTAGAATTTTTGACTTCTTTAACATAATTTGGTTTGTTTTTGCTACAAAAATGTATAAAATTTATAAAAGTCACATTAGCAAAAGAAAAAAAGCACTTGTAATCCCACCACCTAGAGGTAGCCATTGTTAACATTTAGTTAAGAGTCTTTTCCAGTGCATTTTAAACACAACCAATGGGAATGGTTTTGTAGTTTTCCTTGTAGTTTTCCTTTTGCTTACTGTGAATATCTTTCCATTACCATTAAATAATATTTTATATAATCATTTAAACAGCTTTATAATATTCCACTGTTGGTTTGTACCAGGTCACGTTTAATTAATCTCATGCTATTGGACATTTGCATAATTTGCTATATAGGGGAGTTCCCTGGTAGTCCAGTGGTTAGGACTCACACTTTCACTGCCAGGGCCCGGTCGGGGAACTAAGATCCTGCAGGCCGCACAGGGGCCCGGCCAAAAAAAAGAGAGATAATTTGCTATATAAATATACTTTTGGGACCATTCTTAACATATAACTTTGCATGGTTATCTGATTATTTCCTTAGGATAAATTCCTAGAAGTGAAGTTTCTTTCTCAAAGAGTATGCAAATTATTAAGGCTTATACTAGGTATTACCCCCTTACTCTAGAGAAATTTTATACAATTTATATTGCTCTATGCAGTTCACAAATGACAGTGATTACCCTATGTACACGGACTTTGAAAAATTTGTTTTACTAATTTGCGAGGTAGATAAATGTATCTCACGGAGGTGGATTGTTTTGCATTTTTTTCCATTTTAAATGATGAATCTTTGGCTTTCGAATCATTTATTTTAGTCCTTCTTTTTAATTTATAGTTAACAATTACTACAGTGTGGATGTTCCAGGAAGAAAGCAGAGATGTCTGTGACCGTTGGGAGGGTTGACCAGGCAGGTGGAGTGGATATGAGAGGGAGTATAGCACTCGATCCTTTCACATTATCTAAAACCTGCCTCTTTTGACAAGAATCTTTAGGGCCAATAATATGGTGATTCTAGTGTCAAGAACAGAACATTGGTGACATGTGTTCTTTTATTACCAAGGCTTAGACAGTTTTTGCCCACTTGGATTTAATGTCGATCTGAATTATTTTGGTGGAAGGGAGACTTTAAAATGATGCTAAAAAGACACTAAGCTTTACCAGGAAAGAGAAAAATAAAAAAGACAGGCATACCCGTTCACACCCAAAAGATTAGCAAAGTTTTTAAAGTCTGATAATACTGCATATTAGTGAGCATGTGGG
This sequence comes from Balaenoptera musculus, assembly GCF_009873245.2. Lineage (NCBI taxonomy): Eukaryota > Metazoa > Chordata > Mammalia > Artiodactyla > Balaenopteridae > Balaenoptera > Balaenoptera musculus. Next base: position 19,031,270 of record NC_045801.1, on the reverse strand, counting down.
GAGACAGAAACATTCGTGTAAACTGGTGTGTCGATTGGTACAGCTGCCTTGGAGAATAATTTGAAATATTTCAGCAAGTTAAAGATATATACAATTTTTTAGGTATATATCGTAGAGAAACATCCTTCCAGGACTTTTCAGTGCAGGCACTTGGTCAGAACAAAATATTGCAAACAACTGCCATGTTCATCAACAGAATGGAAAATAATGGCATATTTATACAAAAGAATCTCATAAGGGAATTAAATAATATGAACTATGTCCCTGTGTTTCAACATGGCTAAATCTTGAAACCTAATATTGCCAGGGAAAAAACTGTAAAAATATTACACTGAATGGTCCATTTATGCACATTGTTAAACATACTGAACCATATACTATTTATAGATATATTCGTAAAAAAATGTATCAGTGAGATACACTTCAACATTAGGGTAGAGGTGGTGAGAAAGAGTTTGTTTTATTTGACTATATAGTGCTTTTTAAAATAAGATCTGATGTGCATATGACAAAATGTTGATATTTATTAAATTTGGGTGGTGGGTGCATCAGGGAATATTACGTTGTTTTCTCTACCTTTATATTATATACACTGAGATATTTCAAAATTAAATGTTTTAATTTGACCATACCACTGACAGTTGTATGACAGGGGACAGTCTATGGAGATATTTTTCCCTCTTTCCAAAACAAAAATAAAACCATTCCTGTCACACACTGATAATGTTGGCTAGTTTGACTGACCCCCAGGGTCAGAAAAATCATCCCCAAATCAAGAAGCAAATTGCCGATTTGAGCATCAAGGTGGGTTGATCTCTTTGGACTCCTGGAAGGGACTTGCAATCCAAGTGGACAGGCCCCTCTGTTGAATGGGGCAACACTGGTCTGGCTCCATAGGGTTTGCAGCAAAAACTGGGCATCCAGTCAGAGGACTGGTGAGAATTAGCCAAGCGGCGAAAGATGTCCACTTGGCATCCCCCTCTCAGCATGCTGCCTGGAACTTACTCTCTTCGTAGAGAACGTTTCTGATTCATCTCCACCCACGCTCTTCTGGGGACCAAATATTTGACACTGTTATTCTGGCTGCAGCTGCCACTTGTCCAGATGTAAAGCGTTATCCTAAAAGAGCACGCACGGCGCATTCAGTTTTATATGGTTTCATAGCTTCTGGTTCTAATATAAAATAACATGAGACAATGAAAAAAATTACGGCTTGAAACCTGTTTGATGAAGAAGGGTTTGTGAGGAGGCAAAGTCTTGTTACATAAAGTCTCACCTGTATTCAGCTGCGCTCTGATCAGCGTGAATAACATACACTGGCGAACGATCTGATAACGTGTGTTCTTTTCAGATGAAAATTGGAGAGACCCACACAGATATTGAGCTGAGTGGGTTGTTGCCCAATACGGAATACACAGTCACAGTTTATGCTATGTTTGGAGAAGAGGCCAGCGACCCTGTTACAGGACAAGAAACAACATGTGAGTGGTTCAGTCACTCAGATGAAATGCTGTAATAAAAGCCCAAACAAACATGGGGATTCTGAATTAGAAATACTGGTTTAGGTTGAAACCTCTTAAGAGCTAACTGTAATGTAGGAAAATGTCTAATTTATTTAGGGGAAGGAAGTGTATTTCTTCTCGTCTTGTTGTTATTTTTTTTTTTAATTTATTTTATTTACTTATTTTTGGCTGCATTGGGCCTTCGTTGCTGTGCGTGGGCTTTCTCTAGTTGCGGAGAGCGGGGGCTACTCTTCGTTGTGGTGCGCGAGCTTCTCATTGCGGTGGCTCTTGTTGCGGAGCATGGGCTCTAGAGCGCAGGCTTAGTAGTTGTGGCACACGGGCTCAGTAGTTGTGGCTTGCGGGCTCTAGAGCGCAGGCTCGGTAGTTGTGGCACATGGGCTTAGTTGCTCCGTGGCATGTGGGATCTTCCCGGACCAGGGCTCGAACCTGTGTGCCCTGCATTGGCAGGCAGATTCTTAACCACTGCGCCACCAGGGAAGCCCTCGTCTTGTTGTTATTGAGTCACATGGATTCTAGAACTGAACTGTGGCATCCTCTAGATGATGCCACCAGTGTCCTTGTCTAAATCCAAATGCTAGAGCAGAATATGGGGGGAAAATATGGGCTTTGGAATCAGAGCAGCCAAGATGTGAATCCCAGCTAAAGTCATATTTTGGGTGGGTGACAATGGGCAAGTGATGGAGCATTATTGAGCCTGTGAAAGGAGGAACAATAACCTGATAGCATGTGGTTGATAGAAGATTAAATACAGTAATACAAATTAAAGTTATTAACACATAGTTACTCAATATTTTTTTTTTACTCCCACTCATACCAAAATTCACACTTTTTTCTGAAAATCTTTGATGTCCTCCTGATCTCAGACTATTATTATTATAATTAGTTTTTAAAAATTGAGTAAAAATTGTATTGGCAAGTCCAATTTGGGTAAATATAGGGAGTTCATAATATTTTTAAGAGTTGTAATTATCTATTTGAAAATATGACATAGAGAAAATGCTACCCTGCCAAACTAACAATGTTTTGTCACCTACGATTAAAAATAGGGGTCTATTAGTTGTGTTTTGAATAAGAAAGGGCAAGGAGATGGGGTCTCTCACATCACTCTGAGCCTGGAAGGAGGTGAATAGCACAATTTCTACTGTGCTTTTGTCTTGAAGATTCTACTTGAGAAACATACAAAGAAATTTAATGATAAGGAAGTTTTCTCCCACATCCATTCTTTGTTAGTCGAGGCTATGTTGTCTTGCTCTTCAGAGGAAGACCGGTGTAATTAAAACAACAAACAACAAAACTCGGAGAGCCCAAGAAAGAAGGGGAAAAGAAATAAGTCAGAAAGCATCTAATATATCACCTAAGTCAATTTTGGAACTCTGTAGATTTGGAAGGAAAACTTTTCCCAACCACCCATCTCTCTTTTTCACTCAGAATACTCATTTGTTTATTCAGGATAACTCATTTGTTATCCACTCTTTGAAAGTAGTGTTCCCATGAAACCTTTCGCAAGCCGAATGACATAAAGCAAAGAAGCAATTAATTTTAGGACACATCTTGCTAATGGATGCACAAAATAAATCAAGATAAAGCACAGATGCTCACAGACAGAGTTCAAAGCTGTGGCGGCTTGATGCTGAGATGCTGAGTGTAATTTCCAGGGGAAGGAGCTGGGCGGGGCCGCTCTTGCTGCCTGGGGTGCACGCTGTCTCCGTAATGGTTTGCTGCAAAGCCAAGCCTGAATGCTATTTTTGCTTTCGCCTTTTTTTATAAAAGCAAAAATCCCCTTTAGATTTCTTTCAGTTAGTGAAACCTTCAGTTAGGTACTAATGTTGGTCCTTTGCAAGAGCAAAGTGGCCTAAATTGAACTTCCAAAAAGCAGATACTTGTAGTTTTAAAAAGTGTCCGTGACTCTGTCCCATTAGTAGTTGATTTTTTAAAAAGTCCTAAAAATGATATCCTGGCTACCTGTTCCTGAAACTGACACTTTTATGCACTGAGGAAACTAGACATTGTTCCACTATACTGCCAAGAGTAACTGAACTCCAGAAGAATTTAGAGCTAAGTGTGCACAGCACTTGAAGTTAATTACATTGCTTTTCTCTCTCCTACACTTTCTTTCTAGCCCTTTAAGTATAGAGAGTCACCAAGTCCTATAGGTTCTTTATTACCATATAATCGGTACATATTGAATTAATGAAAGGGTTAGCTTTTGGGGTGAGGAAACGTCATGCTTACGGCTACAGCTGACAATTGTCATGATTTATCTCCTAAGTTGTTATTCTGCTGGTTCTATCAGCACAGGCTCTCAAATCAATTGATCAATTGCCTGGGTTAAATTCAAACTGCTCTTCTGCTTCTACTAACTGTGACCTTGGCCAAGTTACCTCAGTTTCATTATCTGTATAATGGGGCTAATTGTAACTCTATCCTTGCTGTCTAAAGTAAGGATTTAATGAGATAACGTGTTACATCTTCAGGCTCATAGAAAGCCTGCAGTCAATCTTAACAATTGTTTTTTACTGTAAGCCTGTAAAAGCTCACGAAGCCCTCAAAGATTATTGACAAATTTTATCTGTTGACTCAGAAAGGGGTCCTTCAAGAAGTACAAAAAGCTTTGGAATTGGTAGTCAGGAATCTGCAGAAATATTAACACCTCTTTAAATATTTTTAAAGCCACAGCAAAGTGTTTATTTTTATCTAGTCTCACAAAGCCAGTGGGATGTATCCAGGGCAAGACTCCTACTCGTTGATTCAAGAAATATTTATTGAGAACTTGCAATACTGGGGATAAAGAGGGGAACAAAATTAAACCAAATTCTGCAATCCCCTGATATTATAGTATATTCGAAGAGAGACACAAGAGACCAATAAATGTGCAATAAAAAAAAAATGAATCCAGGAAGGGAGTTAGGTAGTATTGAGGTGGAAGGATTATTTTACATAAGGTGATCATGGAAAGCTTCACTGAGAAGGGGACACATGTTCAGAAACCTGAATCTTGGATGACTCCAAGGTTTTTGGCCTGAGCAATGGGAGGCATGGAGTTTTCATTTGTTCAGAGGAAGAGACTGAGAGAGAAGACTGGGAGAGGTGGCAGGAGTCAGTGGTTCGGGTTTGGACATGTTAAGGTGGAAATGCCTAATAGATACTCATGTGGAGACGGCAGATGGGAAACCATTTCACATATGGGAAACTGGGGATCGGAGGAGTAGAGTGACTTTGCCAGGATCCGATGATAGTTGAATGCAATAGCTAAGGTCTAATTTCAGGTGTCCTGGTTTTTGATCCATTAGGTTTTTTATTTGTATCAGCCTATAATAATAGCTTTGACTAGAAAAGAAAGGCACAGAAGATTTACCTAAACCTCATTTATTTCTAAGAATGTGTAATTGGTTGCTGCTATTCATTCTCTACAAGGAAAACTTTTTTTCTTTGTTGATGTGTTAATGTTCTTTGTTATCAGTTATTATCTGGGTGAAATTTTTCATATGTAAGTAGTTCAGAAGTCAGAGGTGCTGTGTTTTGGGAGTCTTTTTTACATGTATGTTATTTAAAATTTTATTTATTTTCTATTCCGTTTACTGCAAAGTGCCCTTAAGTCCACCCAGAAACCTGAGAATCTCCAGTGTTGGCTCTAACAGTGCTCGGTTAGCCTGGGACCCAACTTCAAGAAAGATCAGTGGTTATCGGATCGTATATAACAACGCCGATGGGACTGAAATCAATGAGGTAAGCTGTGGACCAGGATGTGCGTTTTTCCGGTGGTTGGGTCTTAGTTTTTTATGGCTATGTAACTGATCATCCCAAAACACAGTGGCTCAAAGCAATACTAATTATTTATTTTCTCTTGCTGTTTCTGTGGGTCAGGAATTGGAGTTGCGTGTGTAGTTCTGGCTTGGGGTCACTCTTGAGACTGTAGCCAGGTAGTGGCTGGAGCTGATGTCATCACAGCAGCTTCCATGTTCATGTCTGGTACCTGGTCTGGAAAGGCTGGACCAGCTGGGTGTTGGAGTGGCTCTCTGTATCTCTAAGTAGATTCTTCACGTGATCCCTTCAGCCTGACAGCTTTAAGAGAGCTGGACTTTTTACCTGCTGGCTCAGGAGTCCCCAGGCATGTATCCAGAGAGACAGAGAGAGTGCTGGGTGAAAGCTGTATCACCTTTTGTTACCTAGCATCAAAAGTCACAGAAATATCACCTCCACCACACTCCGTAGGTAGGAGATACCACAAGTCCCTGCATGGATTCAAGATGGGTAGAAGCACAGTGCCAACCTATGGTGGGAGGCAAGTGGGGTGGGAGATAGATATTGACACAGCCATCTTTGGAAAATACAATCTGCCCCAGCGAATAAGGATGAGGAAGTATGTATCTTCACACAAGTAGTAAACTAGAAATATCAGTGTTTTTCAGGTTATCCCTCTGCTTTTTAGTAAACCGGCATCTGAAAGACCCTAGTTCAATGAGCTTACATTGAAAACTGAATCATTCAGGTTTTGTGTAGGAAGATACTTTCAAATAATAGAACTTATTGAAACCCATGAAGATACAGTATTTTGCACTCAGTGACGAATACTCTTCAGAAATTCTTTCCTTGGAAATACATTTTAGCAGGCTAGATAGCAAAGTTATTTTTTTTTTTTCTTATCTTGGTCCAAGAAGCTAAGACAACAAGGGAAATATGTTGGATTACATGATTTCTATTTTCTGACCAAATAAAGCAAATATTTTCATATGCAGAGACAAACTATTTCCTACAAGTAAATCCAAGCAATATTTTGTGGAATGTGCCATCATACGGGACACTAGGTAATGAGTGGGCAATAACTGCACATTTGCTAACAGTACAGAAGTACTGTTCAACATCTTTCATTAAATCTTCAAAAATCCTGAGGGCAAATAATTCTGACGAAGCTGGAATCTTTAGACTAGCTGCTTTGCTTTTGAAGATGAGATCCTGGAGTAGTAAAAGAAGGAAGTCAAAAGCACCGAGCTATCAGTGTCTCTTTGCTATCACCGATAAATAAACCACTTTCCCAAGGGTTGCAAATTCAGCTATGTAGGAAGGTTATGCAGATAATGTAAATGAGTGCAGAAATTGTCACACCTGCAAAGAAATACAGTCTCACCTGTTTTTCTTGAAATATGAAGCTACCTTAGGTTATATTTCATATTCCCATTTTGGGGACATGCATGTGGAAGAAATTCTCTACTGAAAGACAACAATAAATGACAACGGACAATGGGTTACAGTGACACAGATGCTGGGTGTAGTGGGGACTACCCTGCCGGGGAGTTTGTACATGTTCATCCAAGAAGCAGCCGGTGTCAGCTCCTGAAGACGGTTGCTGTACAGAAATGTAGCCGGGGGCTGCCAGGTCTTGTTCCCCTTGACTCTGTGACCAAGGATTTTTATTTCTATGTGAAACTTACCAATTTTAAAATGTTGACTCATTGAACAATTAAAATAACATAACAACCGTATTCACTAGCATATCTTTTCACTGCAAAATATTCTTATTTGGTGATAATTTTTCATGAAACAAAAATAAACTGTCATATATATGTAAATATGAGTTATATAAATATATTTATATATTTTTATTGAGGTGTAATTGACATATAACATTATATTAGTTTCAGGTATACAACATGATTTAATATTTGTATTCATTGTGAAATGATTATAATAGGTCTAGTTAACATCCAGTTAAAAAAAATTATAGCTATTCTGGCCTCTCATGGAATTTTACGTTATTTGCCTTTATAAATAATGACCCCAGACTAATAATATATTTGTAGAGAAATACATGTGATTTTTTGCAGTGGTTTTCAGTCTTGGGAGTGCCTTTGGCACTTGCTATTTCTAATTTGTATTGTGCTGGGAAATTAGAAAACTATGTTTGATAAAACTGAATTTAAAATATGAGTAAATAGACCATGAATAAAAATCTGAGAACATTTTATTTGAGTAAAATGCATAACAATGCATAAACAATGTGTAGATTTTGTAACATTTCCATTTTGACTGGTGTGTGTGTTCTTAATTCTTAATTGTTAACCATGCAATTGAGACTAAAGGTTGCTGGATAAGTGTCTTATATAAGACAAATATTACTTTACCTAGTTTTGGAATATGTGATTTTTAAGGGTGAATATTCCTACCATATTTTGCTTTACTTCTATTAATTTAAGCTTTTATTTAGAGATAATGCTACAATTGGATTTTTAGGAAATTCCCAAAATATTCTGGAATGAATTTCAAAATGTCCCAACTAAAATCTACGTACTACGTAACATGTAATTGATTGTAAAATCTTTGTTTTCAACTCAATTCCTATTTCTCTGCTTCACTTCCTCCCATCTTCCCTCCTTCACTTCCTCTTCCTCCTCTGTCTTTTCTGCATGACCCCTCTCCCTAACTTTTGGAGACCAAAAAAGAAAAACAAAACAGAGCACTTAAACAAATGCTGCTGCTACTGATGATGGTGATGGTGATGATTATGATGATGATGGTGATGGTGATGATGATGGTGGTGGTGATGATGATGGTGGTAATGATGATAGTGATGATGATTATGGTGATGATGGTGATGGTGATGAGGATTATGGTGATGATGGTGATGGTGATGTGGTGATCATGATGATGGTGATGGTGATGATGGTGATGGTGATGAGGATGATGGTGATGATGGTGATCGTGATGAGGATGATGGTGATGGTGATGGTGATCGTGATGAGGATGATGATGGAGGGGATGATGGTGATGATGGTGATGATGGTGATGGTGATGATGGTGATGGTGATGGTGATGATGATGGCAGCTAACACACATTGAGTGCTAATCCTGAGACAGCCTCTGAGGTTTTTACAGAGAGCACCTTGTGCAAATTTTATAGAAAAAAATGTTGCCAAAGCCTGACCTGTCAAATTGCAGAAAGAAGTCATCTCAGATAGCATGTACTGTGAAAAGATTTGGGGAAATGTGCAAACATGATGGAGAACTAAAGTGCTGCCATTTGAGTTTTATAAATGAAAGGCCACAGTTTTTAGACTCTGAGAGACAAGTCCAGTCCCCTACAGCAGTGACTCAACAGCAGAGCCCAGAGCAGAGCCCAAGTCCCTCGTTCCTCATCAAGGATTCTGTTCATCCATCCTAGAATAGGCTGAGGTGAAGTTTTTGCTAGATAGTTTGAAAAATTTTACTCAAAAATCGTTGCATAACAATGAATCATAGTCATTTGTTACCATTTTCCCAAATTCTTCTCTTACATCTTAAAAGTACTACCAATAAAATGAGTTCCAGAACTTAACCTAAAACATAATATGATAACAAGTAAAAATAAATGATACCTAGAAGTTTTCATTTGATGAAATAAAATGATCAATAATTAATGCATAAAATATGGTCTGTTCAGCAGCAAATAAAATGCTTTTAATAAACTAGATCTTTTCAACAGATATATATATATATATATATATATATATCTGTTGAAAATATATATAAATATATATATTCAATATATAATGTTCAAAATACATATGCTTTTACATATATATATGTGTGTGTGTGTATATATATGTGTATATATATGTGTGTGTGTATATATATATATATATATAAATAAAAATATACACTTATATATAAGTATACCAAGGCCTAACTATTCATTCCAGTTAATAGTTTTATGTCTCCAGGAAAGTTGGTTAAGGTCTTAGGGCCTCAGCTTCCTCATTTGTAAAACAGTCATTATAAATACCTAGTGTTTGATGGGGGATACGGAGGCTAAATAAAACAATGAATGTAAGGTCCTTGACACATTATAAGTGCTCAGTAAATCTTAGCCATTACAATTCAAAACAACAGAAAGCAATAGGAAATATAGTTTAGAAGAACATCTTGAACTCATATTTTAAGTATTTGTCTTTTCTGTGAGTTTAAATAATGGAGCCATACTGTAAATAGTATTTACAAACAGAGAATTTAGAGTGTGAAACACTTGTGATTAAGTTTTAGGAACTAGCTGGCTTTCCCTTGGGCAAGTTCCTTAACTTTTCGGAGTCTCATTTTTCCCATCTTCCACTTAGGGGTAATAATGAGCTACCTGACAATGTTGTGGTAAGGATGTAAGTACAACTAATGCATGTAAAGCATGAGATAATACCCAGACCAGAGTAAATATTAAATGCTAAGAATTACCCATAATATTATCAGGCCTAGATTCAGAAGAAGATAATACATATTTTCAATTAACTATTGCTGTGTAACCAACACCCTGGCTTAAAATAACAACCCATGATTATATAACTTGGGCAGGCTCAGCAGGGTCAGCTTGTCTCTGCTCCATGTGGTGTCAGCTGAGGTGACCCTTACATTCATCTGGGAACTTGACTGGGCTGGAACTTCCGAGATGACTTCAATCCATGTCTGGGGTGGCTGAAAAGGCTGGGGTTGGCTGGTCCTCTCTAGCAGAGTGGCTCAGAGTTCCAAAAACGTGAAAAGGGAAACTCCTTCCCCCAGGGCTGGCAATCTTTTTTTTGACCTGAGGTCAATTCCTTCAAGATGTCTATGGTTTCTGGATTAACTCTTTGCTCAGATGAGCACCACCACCCCTTTTTTTTAATCTCTTGTAAAATGGATCTTTGGTGCTTCCATCTCAGTTTTCATTTACGTATTCTATTCACTCAAAACATATATATAATTCAACATACAGTAGCAAAGAAGCTAAACAAGGTCCTGACCTCAAGGGGCTTACACTCTGTGCAGGAAATAATAAACATCTTCTACTAGGAAACAAAATAATTTCCGGCTGGGATGGGTGCTAGGGAGAAAACAAACAAGGGCAATGTTAGAGAATCACCCTACTGAGATACGTAGAAAAATGAACACCCCCGTGAGAAGGTGAAATATAAGCACAGTCCTGACAGACGGTGAAGCCCTAATTTTGAAAAGAGCCAAGGAAATAGGGCCTCAGACAGAATGAATTGCATGTGCAAAGGCCCTGAGGTGGGAAAGACATGGAAAGAAAGTTGGTGTGTCTGACCAGGGATTTCTCTTTGTATGTGAAACTTACCAATTAAAAAATGTTGACTCTGGGAGGGAGATGCAAGAGGGAGGAGATATGGGAATATAAGTATATGTATAGCTGATTCACTTTGTTATAAAGCAGAAACTAACACACCATTGTAAAGCAATTATACTCCAATAAAGATGTTAAAAAAAAAAATGTTGACACATTGAAGAACCAAAATAACAGCAACTGTGCTCACCTTCTCCTCAATGGTTGCTCATCTATTTCACTCCTACAGAAGTTATTGTGCATGACTGGCTACTCCTAGCAAATCCGGCTGTTAACATTACATTTATTTGTATTAGCATTGCAAACTTTGTGTACTTCACTTTCTATATCTTTAATGAATGGAAATAATATTGGTTGCAACTATGTCATGAGAATTTACTGATAGATATTCTATTTAAGGTTGTAAGATTAGAAATGTGAATATCTAAATGGTTTTATAATTCAGTATCTCTTTTGCAGTACTTAACAGCTCTGCTGCCAGCCAAGTGAACTGCAGAGAATAAAATGGCTTCTGCTTCCTGTATTTAGAGAGTATCTGATATAGCTATTATGACTTCTTTCTTTTGCAGGTTGAGGTTGATCCTATTACTATGTTCCCTCTGAAGGGCTTGACACCCCTCACCGAGTATACTGTTGCCATTTTCTCCATCTATGATGAAGGACAGTCGGAGCCTCTGACTGGAATTTTTACCACAGGTAAGCCTTATTACGGTTTGAAAAGTTTCCAAGAGTAGCTGTATGGAAACCAGGAGCTGGAGCAGCTTCTTCAATTGTGATTTTGAAGAGATTGCATTTTAATATTTGTTTACTTTATAGTATTATTACCCAATGAACAATTAGGTGAGTAGAATGCCTACTGGCTAATTATTTTCTATCAAAGCAAGGGAAAGAGGGACAGGACCATCTAAGTTCAAAGGTCTCAGTTAAATAAAAGTGTGCATTGTTCTCTTCCTGATCTCACACTGTTTCTTTTGTTCTAGCGACATAAAATTTTCACATTTCTTCCATTGATATATGTGTATATTAAGTTGAACTTCCAAAATTACAGCTCTCCAACAGTTTTTGACCTACAAAAAATGATGGTTTCATACCATTTAACCTAATACGTCAATCTATAGCCAATAATGTATTTTCATGCAGCTTGCAATATTAATACAACAATATGGGATATTTTAAATACTAAAATAAAAAATAAAGCATGAATGCATTTTTTTTCTTTTCTATGTATACCCTGTAGTCAATAAATATAACTTCTTTCTGCCTCCTGGTGGGAAAATTCTATTGTTTGCTTTCTGGACCTATCATGAATTACACTTGGAAACAAATTTAGCGCTGTATTGAGGAGATGAGAAGGTAATTTGGAGAGAGATGAGAAATAAGCTGGACTGAGAAATAATATTCACAGAAAAAAGTTCAGTAATTTTGCAAAATCTCACAAGGGCTAACTGTAGTTGGAATTCTTACGGTATCCTGTTAAAGAGTTTTAAAATCTCTGATTTCATATAATAAAAATCAATGACTGACAATTCATTTTGGTTGTAATTAGATGTTATGGTCTCTGTCATACATCCCAGAAGTGTGTAAGCAGTGAAATAATGGATGTCTGATAAATTATACTTCACTTCTGATGGCAGCCACATGTACAAGATTAAAAGGATGAACGTTCTTCTATAGGATTTAACTTATTACTAGAGAGTGATTTAGGCACGAAAGTGAATAAAGCTAAAAGTGACATTTCTCAGGCCTCTAGGGCATCATTTTGTTAACTTCTTCAAAATACTTGGAAAATAGTATCTTTGTAAAATAATGAATATGGCACTCTTATTTTTTATAGTTAATGAAAAGAGCCAAATAGAGAATCTAAGAGTTCTGGAAATTACTGGAAAACTGTAAAAATCTGCTGTGTCCCTGGTCTTCCTAACTTATACTGTGGGTAAATGCTGGAAACAGAAACATAAGCCCACACTGGACTAATTGGCATTGCTTTCCCTGCTTCCATGTGCTTTCCAAAAACAAGAGATTCGCCAGAGAGTCTTCTCTACCTGTGACCCTGGGGAGCTGCTTGAGTTATGGTTTTCTTACCTCCTCAGTTCCCTAACAAAATCTCCCTCCTTGGCTTACAGAGGAAGTTCCAGCCCAGCAATACTTGGAAATTGATGAGGTGACAACAGATAGTTTTAGAGTAACCTGGCATCCCCTCTCGGTTGATGAAGGGCAACACAAGTTGATGTGGATTCCAGTCTACGGTGGGAAGACTGAAGAAGTGAGTTGTCTGAGACTGAAAATTAATCCAGGGCATTTTATCTGGAAGTGAATGCCCACTGCTGCATTTGAGTTGGTCTTTGTTTTAAGACAGATTGAGAATCCCAGAAGTAATTAATATTTTCCATGACCTGGAGTTTTATAAATGTCAAATCATATGACTTTTGTAAAATTAAAATGCATTTTTGCTAGGGCTTTAGTTATATATGTTATGTATTTCCAGATTCTTTGATAGTCATAAATGAAATTTTTAAAAACTTCAAAAAAGGTCCCTTTTGCAATATTAATCGTTTATTTGCTGAGAGATTTGGAAAGAAAAAAGTCTCTGGTTTGACTTTAAAATTGAATTCAACGGCCCTGGAGTTGTTTATGCTTAGTCACTTCTTGCTTACACTTGGGATAACATCTTTCCTTTTTATTATTTTTTCTTAACTTTTTCCTATGTTATTCAAGTAAACCCAGTTACTAGGCACCAAATACTTTTCAGGTTGTCCTAAAAGAAGACCAAGACTCATATGTTATTGAAGGCCTGGACCCTGGCACTGAATATGAAGTTTCCCTGTTGGCTGTACTGGATGGTGGAAGTGAGACTGAGGTGGTGACCGCCGTTGGGACCACACGTAAGTCTTGGTCAGGCCAAGATGGACTTCACAAGCTCCGACCATTTATTCTGACACACTCTTCACGCCAGCAGGTTCCCTGCACATCAGCCTTATTCCTGGCTACAGAGGCTTTGTCCCTAGAACTCTTCATACATCTTTACCTTTAATGAAAGCAATATGCAGAGCATCTTATTAGACTCCTATTCTATCATCACCTAAAGGCAGGGACCATATCTGTCTTGTTCACCATTATGTCCCCAACACTTAGCACAGTTCTTGGCATATTTTAACTGTGCAATGAATATTTGTTGAATGGAGGAATGGATGGATGGATGGATGGATGGATGGATGGATGGATGAAATAAGTTATAAATGAGCAAACAAATAAATGTAGGGCAAAAATGTTCAAGAGTTTCTGGAATTTCCCAAGTTGATCTTGGTTCCAAGAAACCACAAAATTCACTTGCTGATTCATTTATCCCTTCATTTTTTAAATATGAGGTATTAACCACATATTAAATTGTCTTTGATTGGGTTCCCTGGAACCAGATTCTGAAGTAGAAAATTGCATCCAGAAGGTTTATTGAAGAGTGTAGTTGGGAGATACATCTGTAAGGAAATAGGACCTAGGGAGAAGCTAAAACAGAGCCCTCAGCTAATTCTATTAGAAATTCTGGACCTGGTATGACCCTTCTGAGTGATCCCAAGCTGAGTCAAAGGGGCTGGGCCTTTCTATCCCTGCATCCCCAGTGATTGGAGGCAGGCCGTCCCCTGACAGAGTCTGCAACTCCAGGCAAAGCAATTCCCAGAGCTCTGAGCCATTGGCAACCTGTACTCCAGAAGCTGCTGGATGAGTATGCTGATGAAGAGGGCATCTAGGCGGAGCACCACACAGCAGCTCCATCCACTGGTTGCCCAGGGTGGATACGAGAAATAGCAGATGCACTTCCTATTGTCTTCCTTGCTGGTCCTATTTGGCAGCCCCTTTACAACTTGATCTACAGCACTGTTTAATTTCCTTTCATCACCATGGTTATGCCTCATTTCAAAGTAACTGGGAGGTTTCACAATTTTATAGATGTAATTCAAATGTGTATATGAAGGCTGGTATCTGTGATTAGAAACTAACTTCTTTGGGTTTGTTTCCTTATCTGTGGAATAGATACAATGTCTGCCTTACAACTCACTTCTCTCTTGCAACCATGGTCAAGGTTGTTGTGAGAAACAGGTGACATGATATAGGTGAACTTTTCCTTGAAAACTACAAAATGCTATACACTAATGTATACAGTCATCATCATTACAGAATTTTAAACTGAGGAATATATTTTTAGTTGACAGTGTTTGGACAGAACCGCCTACGACCGAAGCGCCTACCAGGCCTGTGACATCAGGTAAGGACAAATAGAAGCCTGTTTACCCATAAGAAAAGTTTGATTTAAACAGAAGTTATATTATCCCAGTTTTATTTGATTTATATGATTGATTAGGAACAGGGCATACCAGTTCAAATTTCACTCCCCTCGGAGCTCTCAACCTCTTCTTATCCCTAAATGCTAATTGGTCTTCTAGTCTACTAATCAATATCACTGTGGTACTCTCTATTTTTCCCATCTTTGTTTTGAATTCCCATCTAATCTTTTAGAGGACGTTAGTATCCAGCCCCAGGAGTCTCTGCCCTACTCTTGATCTCAGTGCCTTCTCCTACTGCGCTCTGTTGAGAATTATTCATATCATAGTTTCCATGCATTTCTGTGGGTAACTGAGCCATGGCTGGTGTATTGGTCTTCCTACATCAGCTATTTTCTCTCTCAGCTTAACTCTCCCCTCCGTTATAATATACCTCGCAACTAGCTGTCACAGTCAACTAGATAAAACAAGTTTGATGATATTTATTTCTTGACCTAAAACCTTTCAGTGAATCTCCAATACCATTCATTTATTCATGCGTTCACTGATTCATTCATTCTTCAGTTAACCTTTACTGAGCCCTTCTTTATGACCCCACATCTCTTTATCATAACATACAAGATGCTTCCTGACTGGGTTCTGCTTCCCTTCCTGGCCTCAGCCATACGTTTCATGCTTTCCCCATATCCTCCTACCATCTAGAACTCCTAACCCTGAAGGTGAGATGTTGCATTTTGTACCTACAGCCCAGTAGGTAAAGTTTTGCCTGGTAAATGTCACTCTCCTGTCTCCTCTGTGACACTTTCACTATTTTTGTCGACTGTAAATCATTGTATGTCTTAAAGGCCTAACCAGTCTGACATACAGAAAAAGCTCAAAGAACGTTTGCTGAATGAATGAATAAATGAATGAAGAGGAGAAAGAGTCCATGGAGATGGGCAGAATGAAAGGAAGTTGGCACAAGAGGGAGAAGAAAAAATGGGACAAATGAGAGAGCAGTCACTTTGGGAGATGAAAAGGAACATGTCAGAGAAAACGAGTGAAGGAGTGTGGACAGATCTCAGAAAAAGGAAGAAATCCGTGTGGCCTGAGTGGGTAGAGGCAGCCCTGGTGGGAGATTTGTGCTTTGAGTGACAAGTGTGAAAACAGAAATGGGGGAGCAGGTGATGGGACGTGTGTTGGATGCTGGATTGCACGCCGAGGTTGACCACATTTGGTCCCTCATGCCCACTTCCAGCTCAGCCCTAATGTGACGTTCTCACAGTCGTGCCCCTCTTTGGGCTCCCCTTCTGGTTTCCTAGTCCAAGGGCTGCTCCCCAGTTCCCCTTCCTAGTGTATATACAGAGCTGGTGGTTTGAGGGATCCATGATCTCACCTTGAAAGCATCTCTTAAGCCCATTTTTGTTTGCTACCAGTAGGTATCATGGCTCTCTATTAACTACAGCCGAGTTGTTCTCGCTTCCCCTGGGTCTACATGGTAGAGATACATTAAATGATACTTGTTGTCATGTCCACAAATCACCTCTGTAGCTCATTTTGAAATATGATGGATGAAAAGTTCCTTAAATACTTGGTTGTGTTTATTCCAGTTTTCCGCACAGGAGTCAGAAACCTGGTTGTAGATGATGAAACCACTTCTAGCCTGCGGGTAGAATGGGACATTTCAGACAGCAGTGTGCAGCAGTTCAGGGTGACCTACCTGACTGCTCAAGGGGACCCTGCCGAAGAAGTGGTAGGAACGGTCTGTATAAATACAGCTGACTAGCAACTCCACAAGTTTCCTGACTAACCAGGCTAACGAGACTTTCCCGAGATTAATGCAAGCTTTACTGCTCATTTCTTCATTTCTCTGGAAACTAATGTTTTTGCTTGATCCAAACTTAACAACTGGTTTCCTGATGACTTTCTGTCTCTGAAACGTGCTCCACATACAACCTGCTTTAAATTGATAAAGCATCTCAACCTTCTTTACCGCTTTGCTTCTGTTGCCTTGACAACTTGTTAGAGCACAAAAATTGGGTCATAAGTAGTCCATTATACACTTGTCTGTATGTGTGGGTATATGTGTGTGTGTGTGTGAGTGTGTGTATACTTTTGATATGTAAATTTTTAATATATAAACTTCTTTTATTTATTTATTTATTTTGGTTTTGTTGCATCTTCGTTGCTGCGCGTGGGCTTTCTCTAGTTGTGGTGAGCAGCGGCTACTCTTCGTTGCAGTGCACAGGGCTTCTCATTGCGGTGGTTTCTCTTGCTGTGGAGCACGGGCTCTAGGCATGCGGGCTTAGTAGTTGTGGCTCGTGGGCTCTAGAGCGCAGGCTCAGTAGTTGTGGCATTTGGGCTTAGTTGCTCCGTGGCATGTGGGGTCTTCCCGGACCAGGGATCGCACCCGTTTCCCCTGCATTGGCAGGCAGATTCTTAACCACTGCAGCACCAGGGAAGTCCAATATATAAAATTCTATATATATATATACACATATATAACTTTTTTGCCCTTGGGAATCTGATTAAAAGTTTTTAAATGAAGCGTAACTCAAGGGTCTTCATTATGCAGTTGAAGTGTGCCGCCCATTAACAAATAGTTGTATTTTTCACTGACATTGACTCTCTTTGAGCAGATTTATAGTCATTTCTAATGTATTCTTAATCACGAGTGTCTCCCTGTGGGATTTAGATTTTTATGTGTTGAGTTTTCTTTGTTTCATCTATATTTGTTTTTCTCTATTGAAAACCTGGGTAGACTCTTTTTTATTAAGAAATAAAGTTTTTATTTTTTAAAATTAAAAAAATTTTATACAGTTTTTAAAGGTTAGTTTCCATTTACAGCTATTACAAAATATTGGCTATATTCCCCATTTTGTATAATATATCCTTGAGCCTATCTTACACCCAATAGTTTGTGCCTCTAACTCCCCACCTCCCCACCTCTCCCCACTGGTAACTACCAGTTTGTTCTCTATATCAGTGAGTCTGCTTCTTTTTTGTTTTATTCACTAGTTTGTTGTATTTTTTAGATTCCACATATAAGTAATATCATACAGTATTTGTCTTTCTCTGTCTGACTTATTTCACTTAGCATAATGCCCTCCAAGTCCATCCAAGTTGTCACAAATGGCAAGATTTCATTCTTTTTTATGGCTGAGTAATATTCCATTGTGTATATGTACCACATTTTATTTATCCATTCATTTGTTGATGGACGCTTAGGTTGTTTCCATATCTTGGCAATTGTAGGTAGTGCTGCTCTCACATTGTGGTGCATGTATCTTTTTGAATTAGTGTTTTTGGAAGACTTGGGTACACTCTTAATCATGGCCTTCCCATGTTTTCTTTATTTACACCATACCATTCCTTTTACTCTAGAACCTGAAAATTGTTTCCTAGGCACACTTCCCATCAGACCCAATAACTCTGGTTTGTATCCAAAAGAAATTTTTCCTTTTAGTTATGAAATATGCTTTATTTAGCTTCATTAGTTGTATTTCTTTCCTTCTGCTGCATTATATTTGTGACACTCTAGGAAAGAAATCTCCAAATACATTATTGCTCAAGAATAGCATTATTATCCTTTCTTCCTTTTCCTTACTTATAAAGCCTTTGGTGGCAAATTATTTGTATCTGTATGATATCAATACATAAACAATGGTTTGAGCTCAAGAGTCTCTCAGGAAAGTACTTAATTTCAAGCTGATGGATGAATCATCGTAGAACACAATGATAACAAAATGGGCAATAACCATGTCCACTGTGAATAACCAGAAGGTCCATGAAATTGGTCTGGGAGTACTTTTGGAAAATTAATGGACACTTGAACAAAATAGGTTGAATTATAAATTTACTCGGATCATAGATTTCAAATAATCCATGACTGGAAAATTCAAAAAAATTAAAATTGTGCTTAGCCGTGGTAACTAAAGATATAATTTGGATGTTTTATTTTCCCTGTTATTGCCCTCATATTTTAACTTAGTCCCTAAAATGAAACCCATAAAAACTTCCCAGAGTGAGAGTTTTGTTTTGGTTTTTGTTTCTACTCTTACCAAGAAACACATTAAGCTTCTTGCTAAATTATTCCCGCTAATTTGGAATGAGTCACAGTTTAATCTTGTGCACGCACTTATAAACTATGCAAGGTAAAATAATAATAATATTTACTTTGGATTATCTCTAGATAATTTTCCCTTTGCTAGTTTCTTTCATTTCACACTGTTTATTTTGAAACAAACTTGGACACCTAGATGAAGGAAAAAAGATCAAAAGTCTTCAACACACATGTGCCCCAGTTAAACAAACCCTTAATAAAAATGAAAAATATTGATAACTTTGATGGTGATTATTTACTGTGCAGAAATATTTTTGCTACACAGAGAAAATACTTTAGAATTCTTTAACTCTCAAACCCCTATAGTGAATTCCAATGAAATTGGACTTGTGCACTCTTAATTTACAGGCTATTTTCAGGGACTCAGCTGAGGAGTAATTGAGAATTTATATCTCAGTGTTTTATGAAATGTTACTCTTATGTAAATGTAATGTATTATTATTACTGGAGACAGAAAGTGCATGCATCTAGATTTAGATTATAGAACCAACATAGGTCAGGAACATGAAGAGCTATATTCACTCCCACACAGCAAATGCATATCTTAAATATTTTCTTTTTTTTTGTTTTTTTATTGAAGTATAATTGATTTACAATGTGTTAATTTCTGCTGTACAGCAAAGTGATTCAGTTATACATATATATATATACTATATATACATTCTTTTTTTAAATATTCTTATCCATTATGGTTTATCATCACAGTGCTATACAGTAGGACCTTGTTGTTTATCCATTATGTATATAATAACTTCATCTGCTAACCCCAATCCCCAACTTGACTCCTCCCCCAACCCCTTCCCCTTGGCAACCACCAGTCTGTTCTCAATGTCCGTGACTCTGTTTCTGTTTTGTAGACAGGTTCAACCAAATGAATATCTTAAAATAATGATGCAGGCAGGGAAAGACAGATGGCTAAAACATATTACAAAAGTGAGAAAGGAAATGTGTCTGGATAAGAGAAATGCCTCTTACCATCGTTCCAAATTTTCCTTAACTATAAAAGCTGATTAAATTTACCTGAGGAAATGATAAGCTAGAGTATTGAAGTTGGAGAATAGTATAGGTATATTGTAAACCAAAGTCAGGCTTTAATATATATAAAGCAAGGGGAATTAAATTTACTTTTCCAATTGAGGTTAAGTGAAGTATTTCTGTATTTTCTAAGCATAATCAAACCTACCAAATATTCCCAATAAAAAGCTTTTGAACTCTTAGAAAGTAAAACCCCCTGTCAAATATTTCATAAAGATTGACTTTCAACTCTGCTCAGAAATATGGAGACGTAGTAATGACGTTGCCCTGAATTTTGTTGTCAGGGGAGGGAGGTCTCACATATCTTTATTTGTGAAAGGCCGATCAGGATTCCAGGCTTTTCTAGAACCTACATGTAAAAATCTAAAACCATGTCCTGAATTCTGAGTTGCAAGAAATGTTCTAGAGTAGGGAAACTCAGAATGTGGCTCAGTCTCTGACAAGATAAGTTCAGGTATTAAGATTAAGCTTAGAAACGTTTACAGCAATCTGACATTGCTGGAACATCCAAGAATATGACCGTATTTTCTGGCGATTTTGTTTTATTGTATTTTATAAAAATATTGGTCGTCAGGGACTGGGATTAAAACATAACAGCACTAACCCTACCTAATCTTTCACCATAGAAGGCATGAAAATCACTGTGTAGAAACAGAACTTGCTAAGACAGGAACAAACTGAGATGTGGGGAATCCTCTTTCTACTGTGGAAACAGCTTGCTGGATGGGATCCAGGCTGCTCTGAAGAGCTCTGGGCAATAATGGAGCCAGACATGAAGTTGCATTTCTGAAAAAATTAAAAACATGAAGTTCACTGGTTAGATTTGCACGTCATTTACCCATGAGCATCTTTTATAGAATTGTTTTCTCAACAAAACCACCATCTGCTATGACCTGTAGCATCTGTTTTTAGTGGACACCCATCTTTTTTTTTTTTTTAAATTTTATTTGAGTATAGTTGATTTACACTGTTGTGTTAGTTTCAGGTGTACAGCAAAGTGATTCAGTTATACATATATATATATTCATTCTTTTTTAGATTCTTTTCCCATATAGGTTATTATAGAATATTAAGTAGAGTTCCCTGTGCTATACAGTAAGTCCTTGCTGGTTATCTATTTTATATATAGTAGTGTGTGTATGTTAACCTCAAGCTCCTAATTTATCCCTTCCCCCCTGCCATGTTTCCCCTTTGGTAACCGTAAGTTTGTTTTCGAAATCTGTGAGTCTTTCTATTTTGTAAATAGGTTCATTTATATCATTTTTAAAAGTTAGATTCCACATGTGAGTTATGTCATATAATATTTGTCTTTCTCTGTCTGACTTAACTTCACTTAGTATGATAATCTCTAGGTCCATCCATGTTGCTGCAAATGGCATTATTTCGTTCTTTTTTATGGCTGAGTAATATTCCATTATATACGTACCACATCCTCTTTATCCATTCTTCTGTCGATGGACATTTAGGTTGCTTCCATGTCCTTGCTATTGTAAATAGTGCTGCAATGAACATTGGAGTGCATGTATCTTTTTGAATTATGGTTTTATCTGGATATATGCCAAGGAGTGGGATTGCTGGATCATATGGTAGCTTTACTTTTAGTTTTTTAAGAAACCTCCATACTGTTCTCCATAGTGGTTGAACCAATTTACATTCCCAATAACACTTTGGGAGGGTTCCCTTTTCTCCTCACCCTCTCCAGCACTTATTATTTGTAGACTTCTTGATGATGGCCATTCTGACAGGTGTGAGGTGATACCTTATTGTAGTTTTGATTTGCATTTCTCTGATAATTAGTGATGTTGAGCATCTTTTTATGTGCTATTTGGCCATCTGTATGTCTTTTTTTGGAGAAGTGTATATTTAGATCTTCTGAGTGGGCACCTATCTTTACCTTGCTTTGTGCAAACAAGCAGAGGTCAAGTAGAAGGAACTTTGCATGCCCAAGAGGAGGTTTACATTTTATTCTTGGGAATGAGTATCATCAGGATAAAGAGGTTTGCGGAGAGCAGTCAGGTGGAGTAGAGGGCAGTGATTTAAAAAAGGCTCAGGCCAGATATTCAGGATTTCAATATGGCTTTTTTTTTTTTTTAACCCAATAGCTATGTGGGTCTCAGTTTCCCCATCTGTAAAATGAGTGTAATCATACTTCTTATCTCAAAAGGTTGTGGTGAAGAGTAACTGAATTACTACATTAGAATACTTAGAGTAGTACTTGGCAGATAATAACAGCTAGCTAAATGAGGGCTATTATTATAAACCACAGCAACTACTACCTGGCAAGCTAAAAATGAGCCCTCCATAATGGTCCCATTGCTTTTCAGTACCCTACAGGCTAAATTTGATTGGTTCCAAGGCCGTGTGCTTCTCAGTTTGAGGGATGACCTTATTTAAGGAACATCATCGTGGGTGGTTTGCTAGGCAGACAGCTTGGAACAAATGCCCAGGCTCTGGGCTCCAGAGGGTTATATTGAAAAGAAATGCCCTAAAGGAAGCTGCATGGATAGGCTAAGACAAGACAGGGCAACCACAGTTCTTTCTTTACAAGTTCTTAATGCCAGGGTTATCTAACTCATTTTAGAATAAAACAGAGCTCCTTTTATAAAATCTCCCTCCCAGGACTACATCAATACCATCCTGTGTATTTCAGTGTCATTTCACATGAGGAGCAAAATCATATTAATCTAATATAAATCACTTAATTCAGACTTCCTTTTTCATATTAAAAAAAAAAACCCTGCTTTTAGAGCTTAGCAATATCTTAGCAACAGCTGCTTCTGAGTTCAACTCGAGGCTTTCGAGGGCTTATTCCATGATTTATAGGTTCCTTCCCTCATCCAGAAGTAGACAGCATGCCCTTTGCCTGCTGGCATTTTACCCAGCTCTTGAATCCAAAAGCATCTACAGCTGTCCCAGTCTTGTGACTCCCTTAAATGCATTTGGGTCAGTTCTTACAACGTAACATTTTTTCCAGCCATGATTAAGTCTTTTAAATGGCCCAGAGATGTGCCAGCATCTAACTGCTGAAACCTAGGCAGAAAGTTTTGTGGTTTTAGTATTGAGAACATGTGGCTTTTCTGGTCCACATATTCTTTTAGAGATGCCAGGATTTGCACTGCTGAGCCACATGGAACATTACACTGATGCTTGAGTGGTGTCCACCCCATCGCTGCATTTTATTTTTTGCAGCCTTTAGAGTCAGAGGAATGGTGATTTCAGATTGAGGAAGACATCTCCTTTCAGAAATAAAAAAGCTGCGACATTTTTTAGTGTCATTGGTAAATATCTTTCAACTCGGAAATCTTGGATTTAATGTGTGGTAATGTTGTTCTTGGCTAGCATCCAACCTTTTCTAAAATACTGGGATTAGATGATCTCTGAAAGGGAAAGAATGGAAGGCTGAATTTTCAAAATGATTTTAAGTAGAATCAAATGTGATATGCAGGCTAGATTATAGAATGAACACTCCTAAGCCATAAACACCTGCTTTCCAAAAGGAAGATTATTCTCTCTTCTGGCTGCTTTACAAATACTGAAAAGATGTTGAGAGAAGACTACCCCTTAGGGCTTAAGAGCTTCAAATTTAAGCCTTCCGTATTAGTGATTAGAAACTAAGGGGTGTTCCGAGGGGAATTTCAGAGAGAAATGCTTTTGCATGGATGCCCTTCTTTCTTATCATCACCCTCCAAGCGCATCTCCTTGCTTCTAATTATTTCAACGTGCCTACAGTCCCACCGCGTTAGTAGAGCAGCAGGAATGAAAGTCTTACTAAGACCACGTCCTTTGCTTTTCTCTTCAGGTTATGGTGCCTGGAAGCCAGAACAATCTCCTTCTGAAGAATCTGCTTTCCGATACTGAATACAAAGTCACAGTGACTCCCATTTACGATGATGGAGAAGGGGTCAGTGTCTCTGCCCCTGGAAAAACCTGTGAGTGAAGCTTTCCCCCTGTGGTCACTAGCTGACTAATTAGGTGAAAATGCTTGTCCTGTGTAATGCAACCCGCCCGGGTAGCCGCAGTGCAGCGGGGTGAAAAGAGCAAAAATGGTTTGGAGAGAGAAAATCCGTTTGAATTCTGTCTTCACACATTCAAGCTGCGTGACTTTGAGCAAGTTGTTTCACTGCTCAGGGCTTCCGTTTTCTTGTCTCTAAAACCTAAGACTTAAAAAACAACTACATCTTACTCCTCCAGCATCGAATTCATCCCAAGTCCTGCTGAGTCTCTAAGATACATTCTACGTGCCTGTCCACTTTCTCTTCGTCTAACTGCTCCACCCCAATCCAAGCCACACTCTCCCACTCGAATGAGTCTTCCTGCTTCCATTCTTGGATCCTTTATTCTCCTCACAGCAGCCTGAGAAGCTTTTTAAAATATAAATGATCTCATGTCACACCTCCATTCCAAGCCACCCAACAGCTTCCCATTGTACTCGGGATAAAATCTAATGTCCTGTCATACAGAGTGAAGTAAGTCAGAAAGAGAAAAACAAATACAGTATGCTAACACATATATATGGAATCTAAGGAAAAAAAAAAAAAGGTCATGAAGAACCTAGTGGCAAGACGGGAATAAAGACACAGACCTACTAGAGAATGGACTTGAGGATATGGGGAGGGGGAAGGGTAAGATGTGACAAAGTGAGAGCGTGGCATGGACATATATACACTACCAAACGTAAAATAGATAGCTAGTGGGAAGCAGCCGCATAGCACAGGGAGGTCAGCTCTGTGCTTTGTGATCACCTAGAGGGGTGGGATAGGGAGGGTGGGAGGGAGGGAGATGCAAGAGGGAAGAGATATGGGAACATATGTATATGTATAACTGATTCACTTTGTTATAAAGCAGAAACTAACACACCACTGTAAAGCAATTATACTTATATATATAAATGATCTCATGTCACACTTCCATTTCAAGCCACCCAACAGCTTCCCATTGTATGCGGGATAAAATCTAATGTCCTTCCCATGGCCCTACAAGGGCGTCACCCTCCTAGGTGACCTGGACCCTGCTCTTTGATCCCCTCTCCTGACAGTTCCCTCAGCCATGCCTCCTTTCCTCCTCTTCACTGGACTTTTTAAGCTTGTTTCTGCCTTAGAACCTATGCACCAGCCATTCCTTCCATAGGAAATATCCTTTCCCAGATGTTTGCTTTTCTGGCTTTTTCTTGTCATTTTGGTCTCAGCTCAATGTCACCTGCTCAGGCTTTTCTGACCACCCATGCAAAGTAGCTCCCACCCTTTCTGATATCATCCTGGGTTGTTTTTGTTTTTGTTTTGTTTTTTGGTTTTGGTCATGTCATGGCCCTATTTGCTCTCTGATATTTTCTTGTTTGCTCATGTATTTGTTCACTGTCTGTCTCCCATCCCTGGAGAGCAGCATCATGAGTGGCCAGGACCTCGCCTGTACTGTCATCTCTGCATACCAAGCTCCCACAGTGCTGTGTGGTACAGAGAAGGCAGCACAGAATGTGGGTTGTAGATGTCTTGGCCATGATGATCAAGTGAGAAGCATGCATGAAAACACCTGGTCAGAGCACCACAGAGTCTAAGTTGTCTTCATTACTGTTGTGATTGTACTTGCATGAAGATGACCCCAGAACCTGGTGGCTTAAAACAGCAACCATTTTATTGTATTGCTTGATTTTGTGGGTCAGGAAATTAGGCAAGCCTTGCTGGAAAATCCTTCTGTTTCATGTAGTATTGACCACAGTTACCTGGTGGCTGGGTTGGTCTGGAGGGTCCAAAACAACTTTACCCACATGCTCGGCATCTTGGTGGAGATGCCCAGAAGCTGGGCCCCTTCATGTCATTTTAGCATGTTTCCATGTGGTCTTTCCAGCAGGATAGTCATGGTTTTTACATGATGACTCAGGACGGTAAGAGCAAGAGTTCCAAGAGGTGGAAAGTGGAAACTGTCAGGACAGTTAAGGGCTACGCTTGGAACTAGTACAATGTCATTTCTGCTGTCGTCTGTTGGTCAAGGTGGTCATAGAACCCAGTTCAAAGAGAGCATCATACCTTCCACCTCTCAATGGGAGGAAGGTCAAAAAACCTGTGCTGATCTTCAATCTACCACAATTACTAAGCTGTTATGTGTGATTAGGTGCAGAATGGTATCAAGGGCTGAATTCTCTATCTGGGCACCTAAGTATGGATTTTTTAATTAAGTATAAAAGTTATTAAAATTCTGTAGCTGCAAAACCCGAAGTCCTGACTCTGCTCAGCTGAGCAGATGGGTATTAGCTCCTCCTTCGACAGGATTAGCATCTCCCCCCTCTCCCCGGGCCCATGCTATAAGGGCCTCCACCCACGCTCACACCAAGCCTGCACAGTTTGCTAAATACCGTCCAGATCAGAGTATTAGGAGCCACATGAGCTGCTACGGTTATTTCCTTAGGGGTCATGTAGAAGGAGAGAAGGAAAGGGAAGAGCAGTGCAGTGGGAGAGCACCAAGCTCTTCATTTCGCTTTTACCCACATGTTGGCATCTTGATTTGATCAGCATATTGGCATTTCTAGCATCTTTTGGTATTTTGCTGCTAAATAAATGGTTGAGAACCACAGACTTAAACAGCAATTTAAGAAGAAAAGAAGTAGTATTCACCTAACATTTATGAAGCATCTACCATGTGCTTTTTTTTTTTTAACATCTTTATTGGAGTATAATTGCTTTACAGTGGTGTGTTAGTTTCTGCTTTATAACAAAGTGAATCAGTTGTACATATACATATATCCCCATATCTCCTCCCTCTTGCGTCTCCCTCCCTCCCACCCTCCCTATCCCACCCCTCTAGGTGGTCACAAAGCACCGAGCTGATCTCCCTGTGCTATGCGGCTGCTTCCCACTAGCTATCTATTTTACATTTGGTAGTATGTCCATGCCACTCTCTCACTTTGTCCCAGCTTACCCTTCCCCTTCCCTGTGTCCTCAAGTCCATTCTCTACGTCTGCGTCTTTATCCCTGTCCTGCGCCTAGGTTCTTCAGAACCATTTTTCTTTTTTTAGATTCCATATATATGTGTTAGCATACGGTATTTATTTTTCTCTTTCTGACTTACTTCACTCTGTATGACAGACTCTAGGTCCATCCACCTCACTAAAAATAACTCAATTTCGTTTCTTTTTATGGCTGAGAAATATTCCACTGTATATATGTGCTACATCTTCTTTATCCATTCATCTGCCGATGGACACTTAGGTTGCTTCCATGTCCTGGCTATTGTAAATAGAGCTGCAATGAACATTGTGGTACATGACTCCTCTTGAATTATGGTTTTCTCAGGGTATATGCCCAGTAGTGGGATTGCTGGGTCATATGGTAGTTCTATTTTTAGTTTTTTAAGGAACCTCCATACTGTTCTCCATAGTGGCTGTATCAATTTACATTCCCACCAACAGTGCAAGAGGGTTCCCTTTTCTCCACACCCTCTCCAGCATTTATTGTTTGTAGATTTTTTGATGATGGCCATTCTGACTGGTGTGAGGTGATACCTCATTGTAGTTTTGATTTGCATTTCTCGAATGATTAGTGATGTGGAGCATCCTTTCATGTGTTTGTTGGCAATCTGTATATCTTCTTTGAGAAATGTCTGTTTAGGTCTTCTGCCCATTTTTAGATTGGGTTGTTTGTTTTTTTTGATATTGAGCTGCATGAGCTGCTTGTAAATTTTGGAGATTAATCCTTTGTCAGTTGCTTCATTTGCAAATATTTTCTCCCATTCTGAAGGTTGTCTTTTCGTCTTGTTTATGTTTTCCTTTGCTATGCAAAAGGTTTTAAGTTTCCTTAGGTCCCATTTGTTTATTCTTGTTTTTATTTCCATTTCTCTAGGAGGTGGGTCAAAAAGGATCTTGCTGTGATTTATGTCATAGAGTGTTCTGCCTATGTTTTCCTCTAAGAGTTTTATAGTGTCTGGCCTTACATTTAGGTCTTTAATCCATTTTGAGTTTATTTTTGTGTATGGTGTTAGGGAGTGTTCTAATTTCACTGTTTAAAAATTAATTTAGCTGTCCAGTTTTCCCAACACCACTTATTGAAGAGGCTGTCTTTTCTCCATTGTATATTCTTGCCTCCTTTATCAAAGATAAGGTGACCATACGTGCGTGAGTTTATCTCTTGGATTTCTCTCCTGTTCCATTGATCTATATTTATGTTTTGTGCCCGTACCATATTGTCTTGATTACTGTCACTTTGTAGTATAGTCTGAAGTCCGGGAGCCTGATTCCTCCAGCTCTGTTTTTCTTTCTCAAGATTGCTTTGGCTATTCAAGGTCTTTTGTGTTTCCGTACAAATGCTACCAGAAAACTACTAGAGCTAATCAATGAATTTGGTAAAGTAGCAGGATACAAAATTAATGCACAGAAACCTCTTGCATTCCTATACACTATTGATGAAAAATCTGAAAGAGAAATTAAGGAAGCACTCCCATTTACCACTGCAACAAAAAGAATAAAATACCTAGGAATAAACCTACCTAAGGAGACAAAAGATCTGTATACAGAAAACTATAAGACACTGATGAAAGAAATTAAAGATGATACAAACAGATAGATATACCATGTTCTTGGATTGGAAGAATCAACATTTTGAAAATGACTATACTACCCAAAGCCATCTACCATGTGCTTTTAAATCTAAATTAAAAAAAAAAAAGCAGGCAAGAGTGGTTTAAAAGTAGCATAGTAAATTCTGCTCTTCAGAGTTGGTTTTGGATTGTGTTATTTAACACTCTAAAGTTCCATAAAATTACCTTAAATCCACCACTGCTGGGGGGAGGGGAGGAAGGCAGTGGGAAGGTAAAGGGGCTCCATCATGGCTGATGACCTGGACTCGAAGATCTACTTTTAACTTTCACGTGTTAAAAATTAGCATAATTTGTATATGTGGGTTCTAACAAATACAACAAAGTAGTGAATATAACATAAAACAAGCAGTCTCACAGGTATAGAGAACAAACTAGTGGTTACCAGTGGTGCAGGGGGGGAAATGTAGGGGTGAGGGGGTGGGAGGTACAAACTATTGGGTGTAAGATAGGCTTAAGGATGTCTTGTAGAACACGGGGAATACAGCCACTATTTTGTAATAACTGTAAATGAAAAGTAACCTTTAAAAATTGTATAAAAATTTAAAAAGTTTAAAATAGCATAATTTGTAAGAGAGTTCCATGATACACTCACACAAATAAAAACTATTTAAAGACTATTACTATAGAAATATGACTTAAACTTCATTACGGAAATACTATCACATTTAACAGTATCTTTACAGTAAAATTATTTCAAAGTGTGTTCTTTGAAATAAGTTTGGATGGTCCACTTTTTTTAAGCAGTGGTCAACACAACTAAATTCTGTCAACAACAAAGTGGTAATGATAATGATAATATCCATCAATATTCACAATATTTTACAAAGGTCCTTCATATAAATGGCTTTAATGTTTTGATAAAAAATTGATGGATGATGATATAAAGTTTAAAAAAATATAGGTAATGTGAAGATGAAAGCAAACAAAATCATCAGAATCTTACCTCTGAGAATTACCATCATTACTATTATCTAATCATCCTTGATACGGCTGTACAAACATCCTTTGACAGTGAAACAGAGCGGTGTGTCGACAGAAATTTTCTAATAAACACTACTGAATTCAGTTTTACTTAAAAGTAACTGAAGAAGAAGGAACCCAAATTTCATTGAATGAACCGCTGATCTTCAGAAAAAAGTGTTTTACCACAAGAACAATTATTTTCTATTATTTAATATTTAACACAACCATGGATTCTCAAAGGCTTCTTACCATGTGTTTTAGTACATTTCCCTTGTAAGTATTTTTAACATTGTGGGAAGATATCTTAGATTTTGTTAACCACAGTGTAGGTTGTAAAGATGGAAACCACACTAAACCCCCTTTTTTCATTTTCCTTCCTGCCCAGTGCCACCCTCTGGTCCCCAGAACTTACAGGTTTCAGAAGAATGGTATAACAGATTGCGCATTACATGGGATCCCCCATCTTCCCCTGTAAAGGGCTATAGGATTGTCTACAAACCTGTCAGTGGTAAGTCATGCTTTTTAAAAAATATTGTCTTTCAAGATAGGTTATTTTTGTTTTTACTTTCTATCTTTGGTTTCATCTTTGGCTTTAAGAAATGTGAAGAGTCTCTTACCTTTTTTGAAAAAAAAAATGCTTTGAACTTATGACCTTACCTAAAAATAACTGATACGTTAACAAGCAGAATATATACTTAGTTTACACCTGACCTAGACACACCCCAGACAAGGAGCTGCCTAAGGAGACCTTGACTTCATAGCAGTAGGAAGCTTCTAAGTCTTGATGATTATTTGGAATCTGTAATCTCTAATTCCTCTTCTACCTCTTCTTGAATTAGTTGGAAAAAGTCCATTTACCAACTTCTCAGTCTCCTTATTTTGGAAACTACGTTAAGGTATAAAATTCATCAGAGCCCTAAGATTGTGGTAGTAAAAGGCTTTTTCATAAACCTCTCAGCCACCTTGATCACCTCTGTCCTTACTTCCCACATCATTATATCCTGAAGACAGGAGAATGACCCAGATGGGGGAGATTGTACCCTTGGTCCATCTGCCCGTGGAGAACATGTGCAACTTCACCTGTTACAGTATCATCTCCTGACACTGAGCACTTTCATGAAGTTTAAACAGGAGACTAAAAATAGATATTATAAGAGTCTTCTCAGTTTTCTGGACCTGGGCCTTCAGTACTCCAAATGTTCAGCAGGAAACGGTTCTCCTATTATTTTTCTTGATTTGGCAGGAAAATTTAAAAATTATCCTCTGGGTCATTAAAAAGCTCTTTCTGCCCTCAAAAGCTCTGTGAGTCTCAATCTGGCATCTGAGATGTAGCTCTTGCTTCTAAAACACTTTCCAGACTTTTCTATTGTGTCCCATTATCTAGGTCCATACAGTTAAAATACTCCACCTCCAATTTCTCCAGACAAACATATCTATGAACCATAAAAATGAAAGAGCAAGAATATACCATGGATGCACTAGCCTGCTCAAGACTGATGCCTTGGGATCCATCACCAACTTTTTTGTTTCTTTTCTTTAGGCCTGAGGCATGTGTTTATTTGCAAAACAGCCCTGCTGAATTTATTCTTTGGACCATTCTATAAATACTTACCAGATTTTCTGAGGGAAAATAGCTTTGTTTTAGGCCAGTGGTTCTTAACTGGTACAATTTTGCTGCCCAACAGAGATATTTTGGTTGTCTACATTCTGTCACAACTTGGGGGGTAGGGGGTTGCTATTGGCCTCTAGCAGGGACAGTTAAGCATCTTACAAGTCACTGTAGGCAACTTGCTCCCCCATTGCTCCAGAATAAAAAGTTATCTAGCCCAAAATGTCAACAGTGCTGAGGTTGAAAAAATCCAATTCTAGGTAAAGTGCAAGAACTGTATGATGTCATTTGCACTGAGAGTTGGGGGTGTGGGAAAACCTCTACTGAGATAACACATACATACAGAAAAATATAAATATATTGTTGGAAGGAGGGGGCTCTGGAGTAAAGTGATGAGTATTTAGGAACTTATTAAGTCAAAGTGCTCAAAGAATGAGCACATAGGGGAAGAGGCAGGAGGTAAATACACTTGTATAGGACATAGCATGGAGTGTTTTTAATGATCAGAGATTCTGCTGGGTTGAAACAGAGATGAAAATGTAGAAGCCCAAAGAAGCCAGATAGTCAAGGGCCTTGGAGTAAAATTGTCATCTGTCTGGTCTTAAAAAGCATAAGAGGAGTGGATAAAGCCCATAATGGTAACATATATGCTGGTCCCCCAAGTGGCAAGGTATGGCATAGTGTCCATGATAAAATTTGCTGCTAAGGCCACTTGCATGCTGTCTGGGGACAAAGCTGGGTGTCTGAGGTGGGGTAACTGAAAATGACTTCTGTTTAGCACATGCCCCAAAGCCTACGACAACATAGGAGCTCCACTGTGAAGGCCTCACAGTAGGATGGGTGGTGGATTGTGGGGTGGACCAGCTTCTTCAAGTACTAGGGGAAGAACTAGTTGCCTAAAAAGAGCCTTAGGCTGGGAGTCAGGTGTGTAAGTCTTGGAGCTAAATGGGGCCAAACCTCAGCTCTGCTGTTTGCCTTTTGGGCAACGTGAAACACAGTGGAATAAGTACTGTTACTTCAGGAGTGTGTCCATTTTTCCACATTCTGTTATAACTGAAATGCACTCTTTCTTGTTAGTTGCTGGCCCAACGCTGGAGACGTTCGTAGGGGCCAACATTAACACCATCCTTATCACAAACCTCCTCAGTGGAACGGACTACAACGTGAAAATATTTGCTTCCCAGGCCTCAGGTTTCAGCGACGCTCTAACAGGCGTGGTGAAAACACGTAAGACTGATGTCCTGTCACTTCAGCCCCTCCATGTGGTTTTGCTGCTTTGTTTTCCCTGTAACTCAACCCCTGCTTCAACTTGGCAGTTGGTTTTTCTTTTCCTCAGCCTTGCCCTTTCTGGATGGTGTTTCATGGAAAGAAAGGTGTGCTCCTTACTCAGGGCTATAGTTCAGAGTCCTAGTTGGCAGGCGGAACGTCAGAACCTGGCGTTCCAATATATTTGATGGTGGTGGATGGGATTTCCTTCTGGAAAGTCTTTGTTGGTATTTTTCAAATTAGATGAAATTTTCCAACCAACCTGTATAGCCTGATGTGGCCAAAACCCATCAAAGTTGAGCCAGGGAGAAATTTGCCTTTTCTCAAAGCCTTTGCCCCTCCTCTCTCTCTGTCTCTCTGTCTCTCTCTGTCTCTCTGTCTCTCTCTCACTCTCTCTCTCTCACACACACACACACACACACACACACATATATACACCCCATCCATAAAAGATACTTGCACCACTCAAAAGACTTCCTTCTCTATCTTTTAAGGGTTTACATGCTGTCTGCTCACCATCTGGGACTTCTCCTTGGCAGGCACCACTCGCAGACACCCATGGCATAATACAGTGTTTTCCAACTCCAGCACATATGTTCCATATTCCTGATGTTTGTTATGCTTCCACACCATCTGTTTAATATATCTTTAAATGGACTACAGTTTCTGGTTTTTTTTTTTTTTTTTTTAACTAAAATGCTTTTAAAACCCACAAATTACTCTAAACAGAAAACCAGTATTTTCAATACACATTAAAGATAATACATAAATGACCAAAATAAAAATGGTTTGGCTGTGTGATCACTGAAATTATCCTGAGTGCTATCAACAGTACATGCCCCACACTCGAGAATGATCATCATGGTATAATCAGAAGTATAAACCTTAAATCTTCTACTTATTAGCTAAGGCCTTGAGCAAATTACTGAACTTCTCTGAGCCTAAATTTTCTCAACTCCAAGATGAAGATAATCATAACTGTTTACAGGCTGCTCGGCAGGATTAAAGAGGTAATGTATAAAAAGCGTCTACCATATGGCAAGCACTCAATGAATAGCCACTATTATTATTGTAATAATTGTGCTTTATGCATTTGGGCCATATCTCACTCTGACTGCTAATCAAAAAATTAATCCAATAAAAGGAATTTTGTAAGGATGAGGCATATATTAGACCAAACCCCAAGCCACCTATATCTGGCAACTATGTTTTATATAAGGCCTATCCTTTCATTAGAGAAAGCTCCCTGAATTCTCTTTTATGGAATATCTTTAGATTTTAAAGGCTAGATATGGAATCAATTTAATCTCAAAAGAAATAGTCTCCGTCTTCAACAGATCTAGGAAGGCTTTGGCCTGTGGTTCTGATCTCGTACTTGGCTGTTGAAATGATACTGTTTTAGGTACTACTGTAAACTGCAAGTAATTTCCCTGTGTTATGCCATTATAGCAACCCCTCAGTCCCTCCTTAGGAACAGCTTGGAGTCCCCTGTGCATTTCCCTACCCTTTCTTACCTCTCTCCTCTGGTTTATCTTCATTTTCCTCTCCAGATTACCCTTTCTGTTTGTGCCATGTTTTATGTCCATGATTTTCTATTGGTCTTTCTTCTCCTTACTCTTTCTTGTCTCTTTTTATCCTCCTTTCTCTGCTCCCCTCTTTCTTCTGTTTCATCCCTCTTCTCCCCTTTAATAAATGTGGTGATTATTCCAAATATATTTTAAAAGACTGAGGGTATTGAACTGTTTTATAGTCTACCCTTAAAGTAAAAATTAGATTGGCTTATTATTTGTTTTCTCTCTTTCTCCCAAGCAAGATAAAACCCCACGCAATGGCAAATAAATTAATTCAAGGTGTTTTTTAAATTTAGTGTGGTTATATAAATCGTTATTGATTTCCTTTTTTGTTGGGGGGAGAGGGTTGTTTAATTGGCCTTAGGGAAGAAGGTTTTCCCTTGCTGATCTAACAGAAAGGAATAATGTCAAGATGCAAACTGTGATTAGTCCAGATTATCTCTACTGTCTTGAAAAGTAATTATAAGCTATTTTTAAACTTTATGAAGTAGCTAAAAGAGAGGGGAAGTATGAGGAAATGATGTGGATGAAGTCAGGGGTCATTAGAGAAAGTAAACATTATTAATTTTCTGCTTTTTCTGCTTGGATCTAAGTGATAAACACTGAATGTTTAGTCCTCTATTGTATGGGAGAAACAATATTTTTACTGATTCCCCAAATAAACTCCCTGTGAATCATTTTTGAATATCACAGTGTTTGCTCTAAGAGTATAAGAATCTGTGTATTTCTTTTGATTATTTTTTATCTGTGTAAAATCTTTCCTTTTTAAATTTTCAAAAATGTATCCATTCTCATTCAATCATGTTTTGAAGGCCAGTCCGTGTGAACTGCTCCTGTCTGAATAAGACTTCCACTTTGTCTGCTTTGCTCTTCCCTTTCATTTAAACCATGACTATCTTTCAGTGGTTGATAGGTGCATATTGTATTAAACTTTTTTATTATAAAAGTATTATATATTAATTGTGGAATATTTTAAAAGCACACATAAATAAAGAGGAAAGATTTAAAATCACCCATAAGTTTACTACTCTTGCTTCTGGTCTCTTCCAGAATATATATTTTCTTTTGTGTTTACAAATAGCAGACAGACCCTATCATACATCATGTTTTGCAACTGCTTTTTTAAGTCATAAAATAGTTAATCTTTTGCGCACTAATTTATTGTGACTTGACGAATTTCCCACCACTGGCTGTGGAACTTTGAATTCGAATTTTACCATGTTAATTCAGACTTGGGGACATTTGTGGCATTGTCTGCAATGTGACATAGTTATGTTTCTATTTCACTATAGTGTTTTTGGGTGTGACCAATCTTCAGGCAGACCAGATGCAAACGACCAGCTTATGTGCTCGTTGGCAGGTGCAACGTCATGCCACTGCCTACAGGATAGTTATAGAATCCCGCCAGGGTAAGTGCAATCCATCACATATGTTTTTGTCAAGCACTCATGTACTCTGTGCCAATCACTGTGGACGACACACAAGGAACATTAGACAAAAGCATTCTTCTTGAGGAGGCGATATTATGTTATGTTATGGATCATGCAGGGTTTGGAATCAGGACGGCTGGTTAAGCCAATTTTTTAACCTCTCCAAACCTCCATTTTCCCATCTGTAGTTAATGGGTAGAACCATGGTGCTGATCTTGTGGCATTCTGCTAGGATTAAGCTGAGAGAATACGTGTAAAACATTTGCAGCAGTGCTTTGCACATATTAAGCACCCAGGAAATGTAAGCTACTATTGGTGATAGGAGCTGAATAGGCAGGACTGATAACTTATGTTAAAATTCTATGGTGCTGTTATGTTGGTCTTTACTCCATGGGGATCTAGGTTTGACTTTAATGTTTTTCTCAGTGATTTTTTTTTTTTTTTTTTTTTTACTTTTGGGGATAATTGATGAGCAGCAAACTCTCATTCAGGAGATGATATGATGTATCTATGCTATCATGGACAGGTTCTTCCGCATCACAGCTCTCAAGTACATCTACAATTTGGGACTTGGCTTCAAAGTTGAAACACTAAAAATGTCTGCTTATTTTCACTAAAAGTATCAAGAACAATGACGAAAGACTGATTCCCCAAAAATGAGTTTCTAAGGACCATTAATCCTCTTTTCACATTATCAGCATGAGTAATATTCAGAAGATGAGATCCAATAATGAAAATTACTATAATCAGATTTGTATTATCAGTAGAAGAGATGCGTCTTGTTATTTTGGGGGAGGACATAGACACTAGAGAATCCCAGATGATTTTTTTTAATCTTTCAAACTTGCTAATAAGACCGTTAAATTTTTTTCTTTCTGGGTAAATGATCATGGTTTCCCCATTTGAAAAAGCAGAAGGAGCTAATTTTTCGGGTCTGGATAGGACTGAGTTTAGTTCGCAGCCCACATCCCTGGCTGTAACTACATTCAACATGCAGAAATCCCACTTTTGATCCAATCCAGAAAGTGGAAAGCACAGTTTAGTAGAGTGCTGAGAGTGTTTGGAAATGTGCTGAAAATACGAGAACAGGAGATGAGGAACACGAGAAGAGATTCCTGCCAACACCAACCAAGGCATTGTCTCCGCAGGCGTGCTTAAGTCATTAATTCCTTGATTCCGGGCATGTGATCCTGTAAGGGTCCCTTTAGCCAGACACTGGCTAAGCTTATGGGAGTGGCTCTAGTCTGGAAAAAACATTGAATAAGGGAAAGTCAGGACAAATCATATGGGTTCTGTGGTGGTTTTATGTGATTTATGGGATACTTAAGCAGAATTAGACGAAAGATATGCAACTGTTTGAGAAACAACTATAAATCTTGAGGAGTTATGTTTCATTTATCTTTTTAAGACTAGCTAAGTCACACTTTAATATAGAAGGGTTGACATTTATCACATTTGGTGGTATTTGTTAAGCTTTAACAAAATAGTAGCTATAAAAATCACACTTCCAAACTACTCCAGAATATTTTAATCTTTTATATCATTTAAGAAGTTGGCACTGAGACAGAGGTTCCTGTAGATATTCACTGGCTTGCATTAAAAATTATAATTATATCGATTGACATAAAGATATCAAAACTGTCTATCATGGGATTAGTGAAATCCATCAGTTTTTTTGTTTTTTGGGGGTTTTTTTAATGCTTTTACTTGAGCATATTTGCAAAATGGCACTGGGATTCTTATCAGAGGATGTGATTGATGGGTCTGATAACATTGATCTGGTAATTTAAAATCTCAGTACGCTCTTTCTGAAGCCAAGATTTTTACTAGCAAAAAATGCAAGTCCCTGTTTCCTTCTTCCAGTTGAGTTAATTTGTACTCTCCCAGGATTGTTTTCAGGCTGCCGAGAACCTCTTTGACAGCCTCAACCGTCTCAGTTCAACAGGAATGAACAAAAGTGTTGCTCCATTTATTTTTCATCAGCACTTATAGCTGAGAGATTTATAAGCCCAATTAGCCTACATCTTATTCACTCAGGTGTCCAACTGAATATTATTAACCAACTAGACAGCAACAGATTCTAATTGATGTTTGGAGTGGGGAGTTAATGTGGGGAGAGCAGTAGGGAATATGTTTAGATATTTTAACTTTCACAGTTTAGGTCAGGGAATAGTCTTTCCACATTGGAGTGGGGAAGAATTAGGTTGAGTTTCTTTATCTCACAGAGAAATG
This sequence comes from Balaenoptera musculus, assembly GCF_009873245.2. NCBI lineage: Eukaryota > Metazoa > Chordata > Mammalia > Artiodactyla > Balaenopteridae > Balaenoptera > Balaenoptera musculus. Next base: position 18,993,606 of record NC_045801.1, on the reverse strand, counting down.
TGATCATTATCCTATTCACTGCCTTCGAAGGACTTGTGATCAGATGCCCCTTCTTCCATGGGCACACGAGTCCCAGGGCTCCCGCTGTTTTAACTCTGTAATATCTCCCACTGGCTACATATGCTGCCTCTGCAGAAATTTTAGCCCTTCCCCTTCAATCAGAGGAGAAACTAGAGAGAAGTGGGACCCAATTCCTCCATGTGATGGAGAAAAGCCTCATCCCGGGCTGGCTTATTTATGAATGTCTCTGCCAAACTCCTACTGTTTGACAGGTAGTTTTCTCAGTGTGTGTGTGTGTGTATTTCCCATGGTCTGGTCGGTGCACTTTTATGCTGAGATGAAGTCAGTGGTTTTGCGTCTGCTCTGACCACAGCTGCTGGTCAGTTTTCTTCTCTGGGCTTCAGTTTCTCCTAAATGACTTCTTTTGAGGCTTTCACCTGAGGTAATACCTATAAATTTCTAAGGTTTTGTGAATAAAGCAGCAAGGCTGTATCATTCAGGTTTGCTTGTTTGGTTTGGGAATGGTAGAAACACGAATAAAAGGGACTTAAGCGCAAGGGTCAATTTCTTGGCTAACATACTGAGAAGTTCAACAGTATCTGGCTTTAGGCACGTCTAAATCTAGGTGTTCAAACAATTTCATCGTGATGAAGCCTTGCTCCATCCCGCTGCTCTGCTCTCCTCTGCCTTCATTCTCAGCCAGATTGTGAGTTGGCCCCAATCTAATCCAAATTACATACTCCTAGCTTCCAGCTTAATAGTTTTAGTGAAAAGAGAACTCCTCTTTCTCAACTATTCCTACAAAAGTCCAGGAACTGAGTCGTGTTGGCCTGGTTTGGGGTCACATGCTCCTAAATCTGTCACTGAGTTCAAGGGCATGAAATAAAAGACGGGTGAAACCTGGTTACTTTCCAGCCCTGTGTCTGGAGGGGGAGGTGAGTGTTCTTATTCAGTCCTTTCCAAATCAAAAAGACTAAGAGTGGGGAGGAATGGATTCAAAGAAAGAAAGATTAGATGCAAGACAGGCAAAAACAACAGCTGTCCTCTACCCGTGTAAATATTTTGACATTTTTTAATTGCCAATAAGGAGAAAAAGAAAGATTACCAGAAGAATCAAGTCCTCTCAAGAGAGATTGAATTCACATCTGCTTTTGAGTCAGTCATCCACTTTCCAAATTAAATTGTAGGCTTTTGGTTAATCGTAGGACAGACCAAAGTCAGAGACTTTGGGGTGGTTTTGAGTAACTCAGAACCCCATGAGAACCTCCGTTAGTTCTGCAGATGCTCAAGAGTTCTGTCTCTCTGTCCAGCTGTTTCTGAGTTGACGTGACACCCGAGGTTGGATGTAGTGTTTCCCTTCAAGTTCACGTATTTATACACCACATGGACCACTATACTGTATTCCCTCCCAAATCGCATTAATTTGGTGACTTTCTTTTTAGCCTGATTTTTTAAAGTTTCAAAGGATGCTCAACTTGTCTTCTACCTTTAGACACCAAAATGTCAATTTTGCTGTGTCATCCATTAACAAGAATAGAGGATTGCAGCATAGTGGAGAGCCTACCTTATCAGGGACCAGATCCCCCCCAAAATGATCATATGAAACAAAAACCTATTCTCAAGATTAAACTTTTTTTTGAAGCAGTGATATTATGCTTGGGGGTCAGGGTATTTGAAAGACCTGGAGAGTGGAAGCATATATCATCAAATTCCAGCTGACTATCCTGGCTCCTGGGTATTCTTTGCTTGTGGATCTCAGTAACCACTCATAGGACATTCTGGGGAGTCAAGTTGGTATCATAGTGATCACTATGACAGTGACTCAGAGAGTGTATTTAGCCTTGCTTCATAAGAATGAATGCACAATGACAGATTTTTTCCCCCGTTCCAAAAAAATAAATTTAACTCCTGGCTCTTGGCACAAGGGGTTGAGGAAATCAATCATCAGATGATCGCGTTAAATGTTGTTCTTTAAGGCAAAGCCATTAGACCTGAATCACACATGCCAAAAGCAACATGGATACATCCCCATTCATGTAACCCTTCTTCATTAGCACTGGGATCAAACTGATACTGTTTCCCATTAACTTTACTGTATCTGTTCCAGTTTTCCAATGATTTATAGATTTTTTGTTTTTGTTTTTGTAGTAGTAGTGAAGCCTATTTATATTCTGTTGTCAAGGGTCTGTGACATGCATATTCATGAGAAATAGAGGAAATGACAGAAAAGTGCATTTCTAGAATTGATTCCTGGAGAGTCCTGGAAGCTTTTGTGGAGATAGATAAAGATGATCCATGCATGGATTTGGGAAATGTTTGTATTACAGGTGGCTCACGGAAGCTTGCAGGAGGCTCCAAAGAGGGGTTAATGGTCAGAAAGAAACAGCTATTATGGGGTTCTGAGCCTGGGAACCCCAGACTGAACTTGGACATCAGCAAAGCAGAGGGCAGGGTTTACTAGTATTTTCTTACTATTAAACTCCTTTCACAGCAATACATAATCTCACAAACACCTTAACAATTTTTTTATTTCATTATTTTGTATAATATATGATAAAGAAAATATTGAGGTAGACCTTAAGTCATTCCACACAAATATATTACTAGAGATTATGTTATGTTCACTTTTGAAACTCTTTAATATTCACAATTATAAAAATAAATTTCAAATTGCTTTCAACAAATGGCCTTAATTTAATTATATTTTAAAAAATCAGGATTTGTCCATAGACAAAATTTTAAATGACATATATCATGTTTGTTCTGACATGTATGTTATAATAAATATATTTTTGTTTATATATGTATTTAAGATATGAATTGACATTTAATAGGTATTATACTTTCAAAATAGACCAAAATCACTTTTTAGCATTTTCATGTTTGATGCTTAAAAAAGGAATTTTTTTTTTGCTCTATCTTTTTAAAAATGTATTTATTTTTTATTGAAGTATAGTTGATTTACACTGTTGTGTTAGTTTCAGGCGTACAGCAAAGTGATTCATTTATATATATGTGTGTATACATATATACACATGTATACACACATATATACATATGTATATATGTTCTTTTTCAGATTCTTTTCCCATATAGGTTATTACACAATATTGAATATAGTTCCCTGCAACTGGTATTTTTTAATATTTTCTATATTTTGTTCATATTTAATAAACTATAAATAACATTTTGCAGGAGTTCTCAGAAATATGTATAATATTTAATCAATGTAGTTTTTAAACACTGGTTTTTAAATTCCTAGAAATAAAACTATATAAGGCTTTGACTAGGATGCAATTTGTGGATCAGATGAAAATCAATCTAGAGGGAAATTTGCATGGTAGTTTTTTTCATGGTAGCAGGGATTCTTCTTCTTAACCAATTATCCATGTAGTTAAAAAATAAATAAATAAACACTCTATGCCTATGAAAAAAACGCATTTTAAATTCTTCAGTAATGGAAGCCACCAAGGTAGGCAGCTGTGTTCAGTGGAGCTATAAAGCACGGAGCCACGAGGACTCATCTGATCTCCATACTATACATGCTTACTAATTTCATATGCACTCAGCAGCTCTCCAACTCTTTCATTTTGAAAAAAATTGTATATTTAACTATTTTATGGTATATTAATGGAAATTAAAGCAACGTCCTCTGAGACTGGGCTTCAAGTTCTGAATTTACATTTCACTTCTGCTACTTAGTGTATGGACTTGGGTAAGCTACTAACTTTCCTAGCCTTCAGTTTCTTGTCTTTAAATTGGGGATAATTATAAATATTATAAGGATCCAATGAATTAATACACATAAAATCCTACAAATAGTGCCTGGTACATGGTATGTACTCACTAAATGTTGGCCATTACTACCTTTGCTCTTATTTTTATCATTAAATACCAAGCACTGAACCAGGTACCATAGTAAGCTCTCAGGAAGTGACTAATATAATTAATCCAACTTCTCCCAGTCTCCAAACCTGAGGGCAAGCACTAATTCTTCTAGGAAGGCAAAGCAATTTTGCTGTGGATATGGGAATGAAGAAATTAGCCAACAATTAATCAGGCCTCCTAAATTCTTTGTCATGCCTCTGCCATGGTGGAGCCAGGACAGAGAAGGTGGCAGTGGAAATGGCTGTGTGTGGCATGTCTCCTTGGTAGAACAAAAAGAATACTGGAACCAGGAGTTGGGAGACCAAGATGTATGGGATGATTTATGGTCGTAAGCCACTTAAGCACCACGTCCTATTTCCTCAAGTATGATTTTAAAAGAATAAAAAAGGATCTTTAAAGTGAATCCAAGGAATTTGGAGAGCCTCCTCCGAGCTTCCTAGGAGTCTCCTTTGCTATCGAAAGAAATCCTGAGTGTCAGTGAAAAATCAAGACTGAGAGGTATGAATTGGACAGTCCGGGGACACCCTGGCTGTCCCAGTGCTGTTCCAAGCTCTTGCCTGCATTTGTGGCAACTGTGCAAACCGCCTGGACCCATAGATGAAGCTTCTGAGATCCTGGAAGCCCACTTCTTAGCCCACAGGCATGAGACCTGCTTAGCACCCGACAATTTCTAACTCCATACTTATATCTTTAGGCCATTGGCAAGAAGGGCATCCTATTGTATGGTAATAAGTTGTATGGGGCCAAAAGGATGTATCTTTTTATGTCAATTTTTAATTGTTTGACTGTGTTCTGGAGAATCATATTGAATAAAAGGGAATTCTAATTTTTAAAAAATAAATATACTCACCTTGACACCTGTTCAAAAGGTCAATTAAGATGTGTACATATAATTATAAACATTAACAGTTTTCCGTTTGTTAAAGGATTGACCTCAGCAGCCTTTTACTAATCAGTCTCATTTCTGAACATATAAAATGTGATTTTCAATTATATAAAAGCAACAGTGGATATGTTAACTCTTTAAAAAAAGATACACCCCCCTCAAACAAGTTTAATTCATTCTGGAGTTATCTGAATAGGCCATGCATATTAAGCATTTTAGAAGCAAATCATCTACTGATGGCTGTTTTTAAAAAGTTTTTTAAAAGTTCATGTATGTATGTTTTGTTTTGTTTTTATTATAGATACACAAAAGCAAGAATCCACTCTAGGTGGAGGGACAAACAGACATTGCTTCTATGGACTTCAGCCTGATTCAGAATATAAAATCAGTGTTTACACAAAGCTCCACGAGATTGAGGGACCCAGTGTGAGCATAACGGAAAAAACACGTAAGTCAAGCGTGTTCTCTCCTGATCCCTGTCTTCATGAACAAACAATGTTTTAGGCGTCCTGTTTTGGTTCAAAAATCTTATTCCATTTTGAAAAATATTAGCCATTGCTGTGTGGGAATATCTGTAATACAAATTTTGTGTGTCTTATTCAGTCCCAGAATTCCCTGCTGTGGCCCACTAATGTCATCTGTATGGTTTTTTTCCATCCTCCATATGTTGTCACAGGGACTATAAGGCCATAGGATGGCAAAGTGCTTGAAACAATGACCTATATTGTGATCTATTTCCATTAGGAACATCTGTGGAATGTGGAGTGTGAAATGAAGTGTAAGGACTGGGTCCCAACATTAAAACAATGGCACATTACTACAGCCATGAGGGTGGGAATGGGGCCAAGACGTTCCAACTGGCTGACCCTAGACTTGCCTACTTAAGAGGCTCTCGCTCTTTTTCCATGCTGGCTGGAAATCTGACGCACTGAAGGGAAAGGCAAAGTATAAAATGAAAACAAAGCACTTTTTACATGTTCTAAACAGCAAGGAGGGTATCAACTTCTTGGTATGTCAACTTCTTGGTATCCTTTTAATCAAGGATTCCTGACCTAGAGGCCACAAACATTAAAATGGTTTGAATGGTAGTGAATTCCAGGGGACATTTGTGTGTCCCCAACTCAATATCTTGAACTTAAACTTTAAATCCCCAAAGATTGGTATCGGAATAGGTGGTGGGCGATGGGCTTTCTTGGTAGCCCCTCTATCATGCATTTGATGTTTAGAAAGTTCTACTACCCATGTATATAGGTCTTTCAGTTGCTCTGAACATGCAGAAAGAAATCATCATCAATATATAATCTTCAAACAGAGAAGGTGAAAGTATAGTTAATGGAATCATCTACTTTCCAACACAGAGACTTTATTTCATAACACTGAAATATTCAACATTTTACATGACACATGTATTTTTAAGGTATAATTTACATTCCATAAAATTCACCCACTTTAAGTGTACAATTCAATGATCTTTGGTACATTTAAAAGGTTGTGCAGCCATCGCTACAATCCAATGTTAGGACATCCCCATCAATCCAGAGAGCTTTCAAGCTCATCCCCAGTGAGTCTTCTTTCCTACTGTCTGCTCCAGGCAGTCTACTTTCTTTTCTTGTACATTTCTAGACATTTCATAGAAATGGAAATATGTAATATGTAGTCTTTTGCATCTGACATCTTTCACTTAGCCTATGTTTTTGAGGTTTATCCACATTGGAGAATGTATCAGTTGTTTGTTGCTTCTGATTGCTCATTAGAATTTGTTTTATGGATAGAGGATTATATAATTTCAAAATTATTAGAGGCCTGGTAGTGCATGAGATTTAGAGTCAAATAGGCTTGGTCGGGGTCCTTTTTTAGCATTGTGGCCTTGGGCAATTTAACATCTCTGAGCTGCTTTTGGCTTCCCAATAAAATTAAATACCTACTCTCTTACCTCCTTTGGTGGTGGTAAAGATCCAATGCAAAGAGCCTGCTGAGGAACTTTTCAACCTGTATCTTATTGAACAAGTACTTTTATTATCACCCTTGCTGTCTTCCTGGAAGTCACAAACCGATGGCCATGGGGTTAGATCTCACTGTCAGCTATGTTTTTCTCTGGGCTATTTTTTTTTTTTAAGTTTTAAAGTATTCTTGAAAATTCAAAAGAGCTGACAACACAGGGCACACAAATCCTTATGGTGCTAAATCTACAGAAACTCAGTAACTGCTGTCTCTTTTAGACAGTGTATGTGCCCTTAAGTTTGTTATTCCTTAATGTTTAGGCTATGTTCTTTGCTCCCATTCATTACTTGACTGACCTCTAAAAATATTTGAGTTTGGGGACTCTGGTCTCCTTCAAGTGCCCCTAACCTTAACCTCACAACTGTTAATTACCAGTCCAGGGTTATTTTGGAAAGCTCTGTTTGGTATAAATGTTTTCCTTCTGTTGGGGACATCTGTCATCTTATAGCTTCTACCCACTGGCTCTAGTTCAGCCTTCTGAAGCAAATGCACATTAAGACTGTTTCCTCTTCTATGTGACAGCTTCTCTCAGACTTGAACACAGGGACCATCTGTGTGCCACATAGAGAATATAAACACAGGTTCCCAGTTCATTGTGGTTCTTCTTACCCAAGAGACTCTTAGGCCAGGTGTTCTGACCAAACGTATTGATCTGGCTTCCAGAGCCACTCACTGATTTTGTTCTCGATTTATTGACTAAAGTTAGGATATGCCTCAGTTTTTCACATTAAAGAAAATGCACCATTATAAAGCTGACCCACTGCTTCCACAAATTTTAAGATAAATACATCTGGCTCTAGAAGGGTTTGATGGTGCTTTCAAAAAAGTTTTGCAGTCCTAGTTTTAATATTAAAATGTCTCAAATGTTTTTAATTTTGAAACTTTTTAGTTTCCAAAAAATTGCCTTTAAAAGATAAAAGTGATATTCTATATCTGTAATAATGCAACAGAAGTTATATATTGTGTTGTCACCTTCCCTCTTTCCTCATTCTTTCCTCCCAGAAATACCCATTTGTACCAGCTTGGTCTCCTTCAAGAAATTCTACCTGTTACCTGTTTTGTGTGTGTGTGTGTGTGTCTGTGTGTCTGTGTGTCTGTGTGTGTATAACCATATAGACATGTATAGATAAATCAATATTATATTTATCAGTTAAATAGAATTTTTTCATTTTTCACAGATGGGATCATACCATGGTTTTCTGCTTCATTTCACACAAGGATTAATCTCAAACACTTTTCCATTTTTCCATATCAGTAATATACCTCATTCCTTTAAATGTTGAATCACTTTACTCAAATAATATTATTTTATTGGCTCCTAGAATTGGAAGAGACCTTAAAATTTGTCTCTTCCAACCTTCCTGGCAGTGAAGGAATTCCTTTTACAACATTCCCAGCAAACAGTCTGCTTGAGCTCAAATCCTTCCAGCTAGTTGGCGCTTACTGTCTGCAGAGGCTGAACATTCCTCTGTGTGAATGGCTATGATTCGTTGAGGGTTTTCCCTCATATTAAACTGGAATAATAAAAATAATTTTCTCAATTTTTCTTAAATCTTTAGTGTCAAATAAGAATAAAAAAAAAAGAGTGTGTAAAAAAATAATATTAGGATGTTTACCTAATGATGCCATAACTTCCTGGTGCTTTACCATGTGAATTGGTAAGAAAGTCACTGCTCTAATGTGACTATACCTGTGACCTTTCACCAAACCACACCTCCACGTATTACGCAGATTTCTCATCCCTCGTCATCCAGGTTAAATTGATCAGGACACACCATAGCCTCCCAAGGTCCTGCCATTTTGTTCTCAGAACTGAAAGTTTCCCAGACACAGTCTGAATGTAATAGAGAGTAAATCAGATTCCCTTGGCGACCACATCCTGGGGATGCAGGGTAAAAAGGGAGAAAGTGCTATTGAACATGGATTGATGGTCAATCCTTAGGCAGAATGGAAATAAAGTTTATTATATGTGTGAAAGCAACCAGAGACTAATGTGAAATAGGTTGGCAGGGTTCCGGCCTTAAATCAGCATTAAAACCACTTTGTAGTTGACAGTTTGATTGCATTGACTCCCACTGGGTAAACTGAATTGTGGCAAAATGACATTTCAAACCTTCTGTCTGATGTTGAGAGGATGTTTGGAACCAGTTTTCACAGGCTTTGGCTGATTTATAGTGGGTACTAAATTCACTAAATTCTCAAAGAAGACAGTTGTCAAAATCATTGACTCCCCTGAAGAATTATGACTCCATGACCTCCCTCTCTTCGCCACAGATGAGATGGTTAATTGATGTTCTTTCTCCCTCTCCTTTACAGAATCACTTCCTACTCGGCCACCTACTTTTCCTCCAACGATTCCACCAGCAAAAGAAGGTAAAAGAATTATACAATCATGATGTGATTTTAGGTTTTGGATTTCTGTTGGTATTGTTTGCTTGTTCATTTAAAAACCAAGGTATTAATGGAAGATATTTTCTCCTTAATACAAATGCTTATCAAACCCTTATGGGGTACAACTTTGCAATGAGTAGTAAATAAGACATAGAGATCTAATATGCAGTGTAATGAATACAGGCAGCAATATTTTACTATAATTATGTGATGCAATAGAGATGCTAAATGTCACTACATCAACAATATTACAGTATATAAATGTATCAAATTAATAGGTTGTACACTTTAACTTTATGCAGTGTATATGTCAAATATATTCAACAAAAATTCATCTAATAGTAGACTCTGTACACACAGAATAAATTTTCTGACAGAATTTCTTCATATTTATTTCATCAAAAATAGAGTAGTACATGTTTACCAAGGAAGAGTAGTTACATAATTTATGAGTGAGAATGTAGTTTATAATTCTGTAGACAAGGGTAACAGTGTTCCAGTTTACCTCCAAATGCCTCTCCCAGTTGTTTCTTTCTATCTTCATCACAAGAGTTTCTCATCACCTCTTACTTGAGCCATTAAGGTAACTTTCTAAAAACCTTTCAAACACAGTAGTGATCATTAATTTTTTTTATTCCATTAATGAACATTTATTAACCCTACTGTTCATTCTCAAAGCTCTTATGCCAGGTACTTGGAGTACAATAACAATCTATGATTACTGCTCTCTGCTTATTTTCAGTATTGCAAGAGACATAGGTGTTTGCCTAGGTAATTACCAGCCAAGAAAATGAGTTAAAAAGTGGAGATTATACTATGGTGGCCCAGAAATGAAAACAGTTAATGCTGCTGCAGGTTAATTACCTGTAAAGGAGGAGGAGGAATTTGATTTACATTTTGAAGAATGAGTTTTACAAGTAAATAATGGAGAGACAAGCACTCGAAGTCATGGAGTGATCTAAGCACGTAATGTGTTTGGGGAACCATAAGCACTTTAGTGTGACCCATAGAGAAAGGTGAAGATAGAGTGATGAAGTGGTTTGTGTGCCTGAATAAGGAGGCTGGGCTTTATCCTGTAAGACATGGTATGCCATGAGGAGTTTTATGAAGGGAGGGTGACCTGCAGAAATCTATGTTTAAGAAAGATAACCTTGGTGAAATGGGGAGGAGGGATTAGGGCAGGAGAGGATAAAGCTAGAACACATAGTTGGAAGGTTGTTTTGGAAGACTTCTTCCATTTACCATGCATTTTAAAGTACCTAGTACGTACCAGAGATACAAAGAAAAATAAGTTGTTCCCACCTTTCAGAGTGTTAGCAGACATATGGTCCATGCCAAAAGTTCCTTCATATTTGGTCCTGTCCAAAACAATTTGGCATGGACCAAATATGCTCATAACATTTTGGATAGGATCAAATTTCAAGAACCTGTTGGTGTAGACCAAATGTCTTATCAACGTTTCGGACAGGACCAAATGTCCTGCAAGGGACAGGAACATAGTCAGAGGGATCTGATGCTGGAGAGTGTAAGGATCAAGGAAACAAAGAGGTAATGAGAAACTGTACAAAAATAAAGCTCGACATCCTTCCTAGCATACCAGGCAAAGTCTTCAATGGTCAACCTATGTTGTGGTATCATGTCCCAGACTATATTAGTTAACAGCACAGTTGTATAACTCCGGGTTCCGCATACATGCCTTATGCTATCCTGCATCTTTTAATGCTATTTGTTCTACCTGGAATGCCAGACTCTTTCTTCTTCCATCTTTATATCTAGCTTTTTCTAGTCTAACTATTTATGATGATTTTCACTATTGGAACTGGAAACAGAATCCTAATTGATGAATTTCTCAGACATTCCTGATACAGATATTACAGGACTCTCTGAGGTCAGAATATTTTTATTTATAGCAGAACATGAGTATCATGCAGTCAACATTCATGAATGCTCATGGGAGACGTGATTTGGAAGGGTCTATGAGGGTGAGGATTGACAATGTAGGAACATTTTTCCTGTAGTTTTCATCATGATGGTTTTAGAGAGTGGGGCTTCTGCAACTTGAATGCATTATTCATCTTAGTTTCTATTTGTCCTGGCTGTATTTAATTTAAAAGCTTGTAAATTTTTATTATTCAAGTGATATTGAGTATTTATTAAAGAAACATTAAGAAACAGAAAAGAGAATGAGGTTGCTGGTGGGGGTTGAGGAAAGAGAAACCAAGGGAGAGAGTGTAAGCCAGAGAGGGGAGAGGGACAGAGCAGGGGAGAGAAAGAGAGAGAAAGAGAGAGAGAGGGAGAGAGAGAGAGAAGTGCTGCAAGCTTCATCTTTGAGAGGAGGGGGAAAAAAAAAACCTCAGCGGCAGTTTTGTGTTACTGTGTCTGGCTTAAAGAAGAAAATTCTGGACATCCAGGCTGAAAAAAATCAAAGCTCAGTGGAGACTACTTCTATCAAGAGAATTCTATGATCTGAGAATGGGTTGGATCAGTACAGGTGGTTTGAGAAGACACTGATGAGGACCATGGAAACATAGGAGAGGACGAGCGGCTTCTCTGCTTCCTTTCAACAGAGCTCTAGGCACCACAGGGCCACATAAGGAGGGTGAGGTTCCTGGAGTGGACTATATTTTCATCACTGTTGAAGATTTTATGGAATTGGAGAAAAGTGGTGCTCTCCTACAGAGTGGGACTTATGAAGACAGACCTTCAAGATGACGGAGGAATAAGATGTGGAGATCAACTTCCTCCCCACAAATACATCAGAAATACAGCTACATGTGGAACAACTCCTACAGAACACCTACTAAACGCTGGCAGAAGGCCTCAGATTTCCCAAAAGGGAACAGATGCCCTCAGGAGACCTACACGCAGAGGCGGGGCCAAATCCAAAGCTGAACCCCGGGAGCTGTGTGATCAAAGAAGAGAAAGGGAGATCTCTCCCAGCAGCCTCAGGAGCAACGGATTAAATCTCCATGATGAACTTGATGTACCCTGCATCTCTGGAATACCTGAATAAACAATGAATCATCCCTAAATTGAGGCGGTGAACTATGGGAGCAACTGTAGACGTGGGGTTTGCTTTCTGCATCTAATTTGTTTCTGGTTGTATGTTTATCTTAGTTTAGTATTTAGAGTTTATTATCACTGGTAGATTTGTTTATTGATTTGGTTGCTCTCTTCCTTTTTTTTTTAATATAATAATGTATATATTTTTTTCCTTTTTTCCCTTTTTGTGAGTGTGTATGTGTATGCTTCTTTCTGTGATTTTGTCTGTATAGCACTGCTTTTACCATTTGTCCTAGGGTTCTGTCTGTCCGTTTTTTTTTTTATTTATATAAATTTATTTATTTATTTTTGGCTGCTTTGGGTCTTCGTTACTGTGCGCAGGCTTTCTCTAGTGTGGCGAGCAGGGGCTACTCTTCGTTGTGATGCGTGGGCTTCTCATTGCAGTGGCTTCTCTTGTTGCAGAGCATGGTCTCCAGGCACACAGGCCTGGCGCACATGCTTCAGTAGTTGTGGCTCGTGGGCTGTAGAGCGCAGGCTTAGTAGTTGTGGCGCACGGGATTAGTTGCTCCGCGGCATGTGGGATCTTCCCAGAGCAGGGATCAAACCCGTGCCCCTGCATTGGCAGGTGGATTCTTAACCACTGCACCACCAGGGAAGTCCTGTCTGTCCGTTTTTTTTGTTTGTTTTGTTTTGTTTTTTAGTATACTTTTTAGCGCTTGTTAGAATTGGTGGATTTGTTTTTTGGTTTGGTTGCTCGCTTCTTTCTTTCTTTATTACTTTTGATTTTTATTTAAATAACTATTTTATTTTATTTTATTGTTTTTTTCTCCCTTTTCTTCTGAGCCGTGTGGCTGACAGGGTCTTGGTGCTCTGGCCGGGTGTCAGGCCTGTGCCTCTGAGGTGGGAGACCTGAGTGCAGGACATTGGTCCACCAGAGACCTCCCAAATCCACATAATATCAAATGGAGAAAGGTCTCCCAGAGATCTCCATCTCAACACTAAGACCCAGCTCCCCTCAACGAACAGCAAGCTACAATTCTGGACAGCCTATGCAAACAACTCGCAAGACAGGAACACAACCCCACCCATTAACAGAGAGGCTGCATAAAATCATAATAAGGTCACAGACACCCCAAAACACAACACCAGATGCAGTCCTGCCCACCAGGAAGACAAGATCCAGCCTCATCCACCAGAACACAGGGACAAGTCCCCACCATCAGGAAGCCTACACAACCCACTAAACCAATCTTAGTCCCTCGGGGCAAACACCAAAAACAACAGGAATTACGAACCTGCAGCCTGCAAAAAAGGACACTCCAAACACAGTAAGTTAAGCAAAATGAGAAGACAGAGAAACACAGGGCAGGTGAAGGTGCAAGGTAAAAACCCACCAGACCAAACAAATGAAGAGGAAATAGACAGTATACCTGAAAAAGAATTCAGAGTAATGATAGTAAAGATGATCCAAAATCTTGAAAATAGAATAGAGGAAATATAAGAAATGTTTAACAAGGACCTAGAAGAACTAAAGAGCAAACAAACAATGATGAACAACACAATAAATGAAATTAAAAATTTTCTAGAAGGAATCAATAGCAGAATAACTGAGGGAGAAGAACAGATAAGTGACCTGGAAGATAAAATAGTGGAAATAACTACCACAGAGCAGAATAAAGAAAAAAAATGAAAAGAATTGAGGACAGTTTCAGAGACCTCTGGGACAACATTAAACACACCAACATTCGAATTATAGGAGTCCCACAAGAAGAAGAGAAAAAGAAAGGGACTGAGAATGCATTAGAAGAGATTATAGTTGAAAGTTTCCCTAATATGGGAAAGGAAATAGTCAATCAAGTCCAGGAAGCGCAGAGAGTCCCATACAGGATATATCCAAGGAGAAACACGCCAAGACACATATTAATCAAACTATCAAAAATTAAATACAAAAAAAAAATTTTTAAAGCAGGAAGGGAAAAACAACAACTAACATAAAAGGGAATCCCCATAAGGTTAACAGCTAATATTTCAGCAGAAACTCTGCAAGCCAGAGGGAGTGGCAGGACATATTTAAAGTGATGAAAGGGAAAAACCTACAGCCAAGATTACTCTACCCAGCAAGGATCTCGTTCAGATTTGACGGAGAAATTAAAACCTTTACAGACAAGCAAAAGCTAAGATAATTCAGCACCACCAATCCAGCTTTACTACAAATGCTAAAGGAACTTCTCTAGGCAGGAAACACAAGAGAAGGAAAACACCTACAAAAACAAACCCAAAACAATTAAGAAAATGGGAATAGGAACATGCATATCGATAATTACCTTAAATGTAAATGGATTAAATGCTCCAACCAAAAGACATAGACTGGCTGAATGGATACAAAAACAAGACCTGCATATCTGTCTACAAGAGACCCACTTCCGACCTAGGGATACATACAGACTGAAAGTGAGGGGATGGAAAAAGATATTCCATGCAAATGGGAATCAAAAGAAAGCTGGAGTGGCAATTCTCATATCAGACAAAATAGACTTTAAAAAAAAGACCATTACAAGAGACCAAGAAGGACAATACATAATGATCAAGGGATCAATCCAAGACGAACATAAAACAATAGTAAGTATTTATGCAGCCAACACAGGAGCACCTCAATACATAAGGCAAATGTTAACGGCCGTAAAAGGGGAAATTGACAGTAACACAATAATAGTAGGGGAGTTAAACACCCCACTTTCACCAATGGACAGATCATCCAAAATGAAAATAATTAAGGAAACAGAAGCATTAAATGATACATAAAACAAGATGGACTTAATTGATATTTATAGGACATTCCATCCCAAAACAACAGAATACACTTTCCTCTCAAGTGCTCATGGAACATTCTCCATGATAGATCATATCTCGGGTAAAAAATGAAGCCTTGGTAAATTTAAGAAAACTGAAATCATATCAAGTATCTTTTCCGACCACAATGCTCTGAGACTAGATATCAATTACAGGAAAATAATCTGTTAAAAATGCAAACACATGGAGGCTAAACAATACACTACTGAATAAGCAAGAGATCACTGAAGAAATCAAAAAATACCTAGAAACAAATGACAATGAAATCACGACAACCCAAAACCTATGGGATGCAGCAAAAGCAGTTCTAAGAGGGAAGTTTATAGCAATACAATCCTACCTCAAGAAACAAGAAACATCTCAAATAAACAACCTAACCTTACACCTAAAGCAATTAGAGAAAGAAGAACAAAAAAACCCCAAAGTTAGCAGAAGGAAAGAAATCATAAAGATCAGATCAGAAATAAATGAAACAGAAATGAAGGAAACGAAGCAAAGATCAATAAAACTAAAAGCTGGTTCTTTGAGAAGATAAACAAAATTGATAAAACATTAGCCAGACTCATCAAGAAAAAAAGGGAGAAGACTCAAATCAACAGAATTAAAAATGAAAAAGGAGAAGTAACAACTGACACTGCAGAAGTACAAAGGATCATGAGAGAGTATCACAAACAACTATATGCCAATAAAATGGACAACCTGGAAGAAATGGAAAATTCTTAGAAAAGCACAACCTTCCGAGACTGAACCAGGAAGAAATAGAAAATATAAACAGACCAATCACAAGTACTGAAATTGAAACTGTGATTAAAAATCTACCAACAAACAAAAGCCCAGGACCAGATGGCTTCACAGGCGAATTCTATCAAACATTTACAGAAGAGCTAAAACCTATCCTTGTCAAACACTTCCAAAATATAGCAGAGGGAGGAACACTCCCAAACTCATTCTACGAGGCCACCATCACCCTGATGCCAAAACCAGACAAAGATGTCACAAAGAAAGAAAACTACAGGCCAATATCACTGATGAACATACATGCAAAAATCCTCAACAAAATACTAGCAAACAGAATCCAACAGCGCATACACCATGATCAAGTGGGGTTTATCCCAGGAATGCAGGGATTCTTCAATATAAGGAAATCAATCAGTGTGATAAACCATATTAACAAACTAAAGGAGAGAAACCATATGATCATCTCAGTAGATGCAGAAAAAGCTTTCGACAAAATTCAACACCCATTTATGATAAAAACCCTCCAGAAAGTAGGCATAGAGGGAACTTACCTCAACATAATAAAGGCCATGTATGACAAACCCACAGCCAACATCATCCTCAATGGTGAAAAACTGAAACCATTTCCTCTAAGATCAGGAACAAGACAAGGTTGTCCACTCTCACCACTATTATTCAACATATTTATGGAAGTTTTAGTCACAGCAATCAGAGAAGAAAAAGAAATAAAAGGAATCCAAATTGGAAAAGAAGAAGTAAAGCTGTCATTGTTTGCAGATGACATGATAGTATACATAGAGAATCCTAAAGATGCTACCAGAAAACTACCAGAGCTAATCAATGAATTTGGTAAAGTAGCAGGATACAAAATTGGTGCACAGAAATCTCTTGCATTCCTATACACTAATGATGAAAAATCGGAAAGAGAAATTAATGAAACACTCCCATTTACCACTGCAGCAAAAAGAATAAAATACCTAGGAATAAACCTACCTAAGGAGACAAAAACCTGTGTGCAGAAAACTATAAGACACTGATCAAAGAAATTAAAGATGATACAAACAGATGGAGAGATATACCATGTTCTTGGATTGGAAGAATCAACATTGTAAAAATGACTATACTACCCAAAGCAATCTACAGATTCCATGCAATCCCTATCAAGCTACCAGTGGCATTTTTCACAGAACTAGAACAAAAAATTTCACAATTTGTATGGAAACACAAAAGACCCTGAATAGCCAAAGCAATCTTGAGAAAGAAAAACGGAGCTGGAGGAATCAGGCTCCTGGACTTCAGACTCTACTACAAAGCTACAGTAATCAAGACAGTATGGTACTGGCCAAAAACAGAAATATAGATCAGTGGAACAGGATAGAAAGGCCAGAGATAAACCCATGCACATATGGTCACCTTATTTTTGATAAAGGAGGCAAGAATATACAATGGAGAAAAGGCAGCCTCTTCAGTAAGTGGTGCTGGGAAAACTGGACAGCTACATGTAAAAGAATGAAACTAGAACATTCCCTAACACTATACACAAAAATAAACTCTAAATGGATTAAAGACCTAAATGTAAGGCCAGACACTATAAAACTCTCAGAGGAAAACATAGGCAGAACACTCTATGACATAAATCACAGCAAGAACCTTTTTGACCCATCTCCTAGCAAAATGGAAATAAAAACAAAACTAAACAAATGGGAACTAATGAAACTTAAAAGCTTTTGCACAGCAAAGGAAACTTAAACAAGACGAAAAGACAACCCTCGGAACAGGAGAAAATATTTGCAAATGAAGCAACTGACAAAGGATTAATCTCCAAAATTTACAAGCAGCTCATGCAGCTCAATTATCAGAAAAACAACAACCCAATCTAAAAATGGGCAGAAGACCTAAATAGACATTTCTCCAAAGAAGATATACAGATTCCCAACAAACACATGAAAGGATGCTCCACATCACTAATCATTCAAGAAATGCAAATCAAAACTACAATGAGGTATCACCTCACACCAGGCAGAATGGCCATCATCAAGAAATCTACAGGGGCTTCCCTGGTGGCGCAGTGGTTGAGAATCTGCCTGCTAATGCAGGGGACACGGGTTCGAGCCCTGGTCTGGGAAGATCCCACATGCCGCGGAGCAACTGGGCCCGTGAGCCACAACTACTGAGCCTGCGCGTCTGGAGCCTATGCTCCGCAACAAGAGAGGCCGCGATAGTGAAGAGGCCCGTGCACCGCGATGAAGAGTGGCTCCCGCTTGCCGCAACTAGAGGAAGCCCTCGCACAGAAACGAAGACCCAACACAGCCAAAAATAAATATAAAAATAAATAAATAAATAAAAGCCTTCCCTAAATTAAAAAAAAAAAAAAAATTAAAAAAAAAAAGAAATCTACAAACAATAAATGCTGGAGAGGGTGTGGAGAAAAGGGAACCCTCTTGCACTGTTGGTGGGAATGTAAATTGATACAGCCACTATGGAGAACTGTATGGAGGTTCCTTAAAAAACTAAAAATAGAACTACTGTACAACCCAGCACTACCACTACTGGGCATACATATATCCTGAGAAAACCATAATTCAGCAAGAGTCATGTACCACAATGTTCTTTGCAGCTCTATTTACAATAGCCAGGACATGGAAGCAACCTAAGTGTCCATCGACAGATGAATGGATAAAGAAGATGTGGCACATATATACAGTGGAATATTTCTCAGCCTTAAGAAGAAATGAAATTGAGTTATTTTTAGTGAGGTGGATGGACCTAGAGTCTGTCATACAGAGTGAAGTAAGTCAGAAAGAGAAAAATAAATATCGTATGCTAACACATATATATGGAATCTAAAAAAAGAAAAATGGTTCTGAAGAACCTAGGCCCAAGACAGGGATAAAGACGCAGACGTAGAGAATGGACTTGAGGATATGGGGAGGGGGAAGGGTAAGCTGAAATGAAGTGAGAGAGTGGCACGGACTTATATATACTAACAAATGTAAAATAGATAGCTAGTGGGAAGCAGCCGCATAGCACAAGGAGATCAGCTTGGTGCTTTGTGACCACCTAGAGGGGTGGGATAGGGAGGGTGGAAGGGAGATGCAAGGGGGAGGAGATATGGGGATATATTCATATGTATAGCTGATTCACTTTTTTATAAAGCAGAAACTAACACACCATTGTAAAGCAATTATACTCCAATAAAGATGTTTAAAAAAAAAGAAACAGAAAAGAGTACAAAGAAGAAAATTAAAAACACAATTTCATATCCCAGGGGTAATTCCTTCCTGTATTTTGATGTATGTTCTTTTTTTTTCTTTGTTGTATTAAGTAAGTTTTTCAATTTGTGTATATTTTCAAATAGATTTTGCTCTCATTTCAAAGGTAAAACCTAATCTAGATTTTATCTTTCCTTGAAAACAGAGCACCAGGTTTTCTTTTGTAAGCTTATAATTATCAGATCTTGTGGTCCCTTTCAGCTTTAAATTCAAACCATAAATATGTAAAATTTTATACATCATGGAACTCATGAGAACAACCTCACCAAATCCTTATTGTCCCTGGAGTCCTAACTGAGAGATGATTTATTTTACATCGTAAATAGCTTTAAGGGAATAAAGTCAAGTAAATTTTTTTTTTCTAAAGAAAGGTGAAAGGTACATTAGCTCACAGAATATTTGTGTGCAAATGGCCCAAGATGAAAAGATTCAGATTATTAAAGACTAAATTGTTTTTTCATCATAAAACAGAGTTAACCACTGTGGTCTACACTAATGAAGGGGAAGAGAGGCATAGATAATCTGAAACAGCACGTGATACAAGACTATTAAAAAATGCTTTCAGTGGAATAGGTTTTTGTTAATGTGTTTTTTGCTTGTTTTTTAACACTGATACCAGTATTACCTAGTGATAAAAGTTTCCCTGAGCTAGCATAATGTGCATTTCTTGATATGCATCACTGGGTGTCAGAAGGGCATAGACAGGATTTTTGAGCAAGGCTGGAATTAAAGTTTGCTTATGGCCTCAGTCCAAATGCATATCAAGTTTTAGATTAATCTGCTTTCATTGTGTGGTATGCCTTCCTCCTGGAAGCTGAATCTCTCTCACATTGTTAATTCAATAAGCAGAGGGCAGGGTGCACAGAGTGGTAGCTTGGATTTCCTTCTAATCAGTAGGCACTAGAGTGTTTGCTGATGCTTCTGTCTCTAAATCACTTTAGTTCTACATTTTTCATTCTTCCCATTTCTCTTCTTTGGGGCTGAGATTGGTAGATTTTTTTCTCTTTAATTCCACACATTTGATTAAAGCTTCTTTGTCATGACTAGGAAACTTGGGTATAGGAGAGCCATGATGGTCAGGGGCAAGAGGTTGGAGTAAGATGTATATCTTTCCTTTGGGCTGTAGCTACCAGAGGGAAACCATTATCTGCTTTGTTGGTGTCATAACTACTGTGTTTTCCCCTTCTCCCTGATTCAAAATTCATTCTTGGTCTCCAGTATGTAAAGCTGCCAAAGCCGACCTGGTGTTTATGGTGGATGGATCCTGGAGTATTGGTGATGAAAATTTCAATAAGATCATTAACTTCCTGTATAGCACTGTTGGAGCTCTGGACAAGATAGGTGCAGATGGAACTCAAGTAAGGCTGATAGATCAATCATTAATTCATTCTATGCATAAAAAATTATTCCAAGCTGTTATTATGGCTACTTGTGAGGGAATATGGGTAAAGAACTATCCTGATTGGATCCAACCCTAAATGAGAGTATAGACAAGTCTGAGTTTAGAAGCAGCTTACTGGTGTGTGACAGAGCTTGAGAAGATGCTAATCCTTAAAAGCGCTTGAGTTCAGCAAACTAAGACAGGTTAGAATGGCCATGTCAGCAGATGTGTCTTCTATATACTAGGATAGAGTATCTCTCTAAAGGAACATCCAATATTTTCTTTGCCCTCGAGGATGTTAAAATCTTGAAAGAGAGAGGTCATCATCACAAATTACTACAGAACAAGTAGAACATAGAAAACTAATTTATTCATTCAACAAACATTTATTGAGAATTTATTTTGGTTAAGTACAGTACTGTCATAATGGGTATGACAGACATGTCCCTAATTTCATGTTGCTCATATTCTTAAAGGTAGGGAGAGGAGGAGGATGAGAGACAGATACAAATTGGCAAACAAATAAATTCACAAGGTAGGGATGCGAGCTTTCAAACTGAGATTTAAATTTACCAAAGTTTATTTTAAATTGCGTGATCCACAGTCTTCTTTGAGGAGGTGGCTTCTGAACTGAGATGTGAATGATGCTGAGAAGATTTGAAAGTAGAATTTCCAGACAGGGAAAGTAGTAAGTGCAGAGGGCCTAAGTCGAGAATGAGTTTTGAGGCTTCAGGTGCTAAAACTTGGGGCTGGAATATAGTGGATGAGCATGTGGGGGGCTGGGGGGAGAAGAAGAGGTGGAAGAAGTAGACAGAGCTAGATCACCTTGAGTCTTATGACCCACTGAAGAAGTTGGGTATCATCCTAAATACAATGGGAAGCCACTGGGAAGTTTTAAGGAGAGAAGATCTGATATGCTTTTTTAAAAAGATCATTCTGACTGCTTCGTGGAGTGTGAGTACTAATAAAGGTGAGAGTGGAAGTGGAGAGACCACCTGGGCTGCTGCTCTCATGGTCCAACACAGAGGTGATGGAGGCCTGGGCTAGGGTGGTAGCAATGAGATGCACCAAAGTGAACAGATTGCAAATATGTCTTGGAAGAATGGCTGAGAAAACTTGGATGTAAGAGGAACCAGAAGAGAAGAATAGATAAAATGCTCAGGCATTTCAGGGAGGGAGAAATTTGTTTTGAATAGAGGTTTCCTAAAGATGACGACATTTGCAATAGACCTTGATAAGCTGGTAGCAATTGAAGGCTCATAAAGCCAAAAAGAAGCCCTTTCATAATTCTGAAAAACAAACAAAAAATATAATAAATTTAAAATGTCCCCAAAGTTGCACAGGAATAGAAGCAAATTGTAGGAAATGAAGCCAGGATGGTTTATATTGCAGTGATTAAGAACACAGATTTTGAAGTAGAATTACCTGGCTTCAGCTGTTGGTTCTGCCAGTGGCTACTCTAGTAATCTTGGGTACATTACTTGGCTTTTTGTCCCTCAGTTTCCTGATCTGTAAAATGGTAGAATAGTAGTAATTATTTCATAAGTTTATTTCATAAAGAAATCCTTGTAAAGAGTCCAACTTCGATTCTTTCTCTGAACTTTGTCAAGATAGAAGATCTAGGTTGCCATTTTCCCATCTGTCAAATGAGATGGCAAAAGGTCTTCATGCTTTAGGGAGAGATTTTTAAAATAAACTACTTCCTGAAAAGTACTTAGTTAAGATGTCGTCAGATTTGGTATGTAACTTGTATGGTTTAAACCAAGGAAATTGTGGACTGGGTTAAAAAAGAAATTAAAACTGTAGTTGTAGGACTTCCTGGTGGTGCAGTAGTTAAGAATCCGCCTGCCAATGCAGGGGACACGGGTTTGAGCCCTGGTCTGGGAAGATCCCACGTACCACAGAGCAACTAAGCCCGTGTGCCACAACTACTGAGCCTGCGCTCTAGAGCCCTCGAGCCACAACAACTGAAGCCCGCGTGCCTAGAGCCCGTGCTCCGCAACAAGAGAAGCCACTGCAGTGAGAAGCCCACACACCATAACAAAGAGTAGCCCCCGAATACCGCAACTAGAGAAAGCCCGCACGCAGCAACAAAGACCCAACACAGCCAAAAATAAAAAATATAAATAAATTAATTAATTTTTTAAAAAACTGTAGTTGTAATCATGCTATAGTGTGTGCTCTCTGGCAGAGAGGAAGTCTACAATATACAAAAAAATGAACACACCTTCTCTCTCTAGGTTGCAATGGTTCAGTTCACTGATGACCCCAGGACAGAATTTAAACTTAACTCTTACAAAACCAAAGAGACTGTTCTTGATGCAATTAAACATATCTCGTACAAAGGAGGAAATACAAAAACAGGTAAGACCACAAGAAGCCCAGGTAAGACCACAAGAAGCTCAGCTAAGACCCAAAATAATTATTACTAATTACTGAAATGACTTCTTTTTGAAGCATAGCAATATAGATTTTTTTAAAAAAAGATTTTTCATTGACTTAAGAACTTTGTTCCCACTCTCCCATCTCTATCAAGGGAGGGAATGAAATTGAATTGTTGCCTTCCTTTGTTTCAGGAAAAGCAATTAAGCATGTCCGAGATACCTTGTTTACTGCAGAGTCAGGGACCAGAAGAGGCATCCCGAAGGTCATCGTGGTTATAACTGATGGACGATCACAAGATGATGTGAACAAGATCTCCAGGGATATGCAATCAGATGGTAAGTTTTACATAGATAAGCAATAGTGGCTACCAATAATACCGTTAGCCTTGTTTTCTGAATACACATTTATAGGCTACATCAGCATGACTTAAATGTTTCTAAATCTTTCTTAATATTAACTGGGCAATGTGATTTTTAAAAGTTTCCAGGTTACAAATCTATTATTTTGCTGTATTTTCTCCAGTACTTTTGTTACATACAGGATGCCCTATATAAGAAACTCCATCAATTAAATGCACTACAGGACTTCCCTGGCGATCCATTGGTTAAGATTCCATGCTTCCACTGCAGGGGGCATGGGTTCGATCCCTGTCATGCTGTGTGGTCAAAAAGAAAAAAAAAAAAAGAAAAAAAAAGAAAATTAAGTGCAATACTATGAAAAGGACCAGGGGAGGGAAACTGATCACAGAAACTCCTCAGCCTCAGCCTCCTCATTTGTAAAATGGAGAACACAAAATGTGAAGATTACATTCTATAAGATCTGTATAAGCAAAGACTAGCTTAATATGTATTTGCCAAGCATTGAACTGTGACCCACCTCAGGCTTCTAAGCCTGTAATATCTCAGTTCCTACTTCTGAAAATGAAACAAAAACAAAAAACAAAAAAGAACTTTTTTTGTTTCAATTGCACTTTTTCTCATAAATACTAAAATCATTATTAAAAATATGCAAAAATAAAGATGTTACTCAAATGGTAACTATTTTCTCTCAAACACTGACTCTCTTAAACCTCTTTAAAGTGGAAACTTTTTTTAGGGGATGATGGGTTAATTATCGTATAGTGAATTATGTGCATGCAGAATTCTGATGAACTGTAAAGAATGAATTATCCACCCCCACTGGCCCTCCTAAATAAACGTGTTTTAAACATTTGGACGTGTCTTATATTGCATTATTTGTTTTTGCTGTGATTTAAAGTCATCAGAAATCTGTTCCCCTTTTACCACAGGCTACAGCATTTTTGCAGTCGGCGTGGCTGATGCAGATTACTCAGAGTTGGTTAACATTGGCAGTAAGCCCAGCGCTCGGCATGTCTTCTTTGTGGATGACTTCGACGCCTTTAAGAAAATTGAAGATGAGTTGATTACTTTTGTCTGTGAAACCGCGTCAGCAAGTTAGTTCTTTGGAATTTGCACTTACATTGCTTAAAGGCTGAGATATTTGTACCCGTTAAATAATGAGTGCCGTCCTGATCCAAAGAAAGAAAATTGACTTGGAGAGCTATTTGTTATGCAGACATTAAGTTTTGTGGTTTTGAGCATAAGGGAAGTAAACCTCACCTCTCCCTGGTTCAGGGTTTTAGGTTGATAAAGACTTTCCCTAAAAAGACAAGGGTCTGTATTTAAAAGCAGCTCTCTTAAACAGCTATAGCAGATAGTTTTCAAAAATGTGTTAAGTCTACTCATCAGGGTAACACATTAGAAGTGGGACTTCTCCCAAGACATGCTGTCAAGTGACCACCATCGATTTTAATGGACCCAGGAGAGGAGAAGGAAGTTGGGACCCTTTGGTTTTAAAAGAAGAAGTGAGAGTGTTTCAATCTTTAGGAATCCACAGAAAATTGTAGCCACATGTGGTTTGGATTCCCTCCACAACTGACTTCCGTAAAGATTATGTTAGCTTCCTGTTCTCAGGACAAGGAAAGAATATGTTTGGGAAATATCTAAATTAGGGTTTTATCTTGTTTGTTTTGTCTTCCAGCCTGCCCACTGGTGCATAAGGATGACATTGATCTTGCAGGTATGCAGTTTTGCAAATTTTCCAAATACAAATATATTAAATAACTCCCATTTTGGGTCCAGATTTTTTCACTTAATAGACTAATTTTGAAATTTAAAATCCTAAAGTGCCTGTTTATTCTTTTTCTCTATCTCTGTTTTTTTTCTTTTTCTTTCTTTCTTTTTTTTTTTTTAAAGGATTTAAGATGATGGAAATGTTTGGTTTGGTTGAAAAGGAATTTTCATCGGTGGAAGGGGTTTCTATGGAGCCTGGTACCTTCAATGTGTATCCTTGTTATCAACTTCATAAAGATGCCCTGGTTTCCCAGCCAACCAAGTATGTTTCCATTGCAAGATACTAAAGTCAATTATTGTTTATTATATCTCAATGTGGAAATGATATCAACCAGAAATATGCTGTAATAATTCCCAGCACGATTTTCCATGATGGATAGAGCAGATGATGTTTAGATTTCTTTAAAAACGTTAGACCTACACATAATGCTGGTTGAACTTTCATATTTGTTCATCTCAGAAAAATATAAAGATAGTTAGTACTTACATAGCACTACTACAGACCAGGCATTGTTCTAAATGCTAGTAACTCACTCAAACCTCCCAATAACTCTATGAAGTAGAGTCATTTATTATCTTGGTTTTATAAATAACAAAACTAAAGCATAAAGAAGCTAAATAACTTGAATGAGATCACATAGTTTGTTGAAGACCATGCTGGGATTTGCACCTGAAGATCCCAGAATCCACACCCTGAACCATTTTAAGCTAGTGCCATGAATTCAGATGGTTTTTATCCTGGAGAAGTCACAACAGCAACTCCATATAGTTGATGTAAAAATCACATTATTGGGGGGACCTTCAAGATGGTGGAGGAGTAAGACATGGAGATCACCATCCTCCCCACAAATACATCAGAAATACATTTACCTGTGGAACAGCTCCTACAGAACACCTACTGAGCGCTGCAGAAGACTTCAGACTTCCCAAAAGGCAAGAAAATCCCCATGTACCTGGGAAGGGCAAAAGAAAAAAGGGGTGCAGAGGGCAAAGTGGAGAGATTCCCGCACAGAGGATTGGTGCCGACCAGCACTCACCAGCCCAAGAGGCTTGTCTGCTCACCCGCCGGGGTGGGCGGGGGCTGGGAGCTGAGGCTCGGGCTTCAGTCGGATCCCAGGGAGAGGACTGGGGTTGGTGGCGTGAACACAGCCTGAAGGGGGCTAGTGCACCACAGCTAGCCAGGAGGAAGTCCGGGAAAAAGTCTGGACCTGCCGAAGAGGCAAGAGACCATTGTTTCAGGGTGTGCGAGGGGAGGGGATTCAGAGCACCGCCTAAACGAGCTCCAGAGACGGGCACGAGCTGTGGCTATCAACGCGGACACCAGAGACGGGCATGAAATGCTAAGGCTGCTGCTGCAGCCACCAAGAATCCTGTGTGCAAGCACAGGTCACTATCCACACATCCACTCCCAGGGGCCTGTACAGCCCACCACTGCCAGGGTCCCGTGATCCAGGGACAACTTCCCCAGGATAAAACACAGCCCACCTCAGGCTGTTGCAAAGTCATATTGGCCTCTGCCGCCTCAGGCTTGCCCCACATTCCGTACCCCTCCCAACCTTGGCCTGAGTGAGCCAGAGCCCCCTAATCAGCTGCTGTTTTACTCACTCCTGTCTGTGTGGAAACAGACGCTCTCAGGCAACCTACACGCAGAGGCGGGTCCAAATCCAAAGCTGAACCCCAGGAGCTGTGTGAACAAAGAAGAGAAAGGGAAATCTCTCCCAGCAGCCTCAGGAGCAGTGGATTAAATCCCCACAATCAACTTTATGTACCCTGCATCTCTGGAACACCTGAATAGACAACAAATCATCCCAAAATTGAGGCAGTGGACGTTGGGAGCAGCTATAGACTTGGGGTTTGCTGTCTGCAGCTGATTTGTTTCTGATTTCTATGTTTATCTTAGTATAGTTTTTAGCGCTTGTTATCATTGGTGTATTTGTTTTTTGGTTTGGTTGCTCTCTTCTTTTTTTAATTATTATTATTATTTTTTTAAATTTATTATTATTATTTTTTCTTTCTCTTTTTCTCCCTTTTCTTCTGAGCTGTGTGGCTGACAGGGTCTTGGTGCTCTGGCCTGGTGTCAGGCCTGAGCCTATGAGGTGGGAGAGATGAGTTCAGGACATTGGACCACCAGAGAGCCCCCGGCCCCATGTAATATCAATCGCTGAGAGCTCTCCCAGAGATCTCTGTCTTAACGCTAAGACCCAGCTCCACTCAACGACCAGCAAGCTCCAGTGCTGTATGCCCCATGCCAATCAACTAGCAAGAAAGGAACACAACCCCACCCATTAGCAGAGACGCGGCCTAAAATCATAATAAGGTTTTACTATGTGTGTTTTGTTTACCCCAAAACACACCACCGGAAGAGGTCCTGCCCACCAGCAAGACAAGATCCAGCCCCACCCACCAGAACACAGGCACCAGTCCCCTCCATCTGGAAGCCTACACAAGCCACTGAACAAACCTCACCCACTGGGGCAGACACCAAAAACAATGGGAACTATGAACCTGCAGCCTGTGAAAAGGACCCCAAACACAGGAAGTTAAACAAAATGTGAAGACAAAGAAATATTCAGCAGATGAAGAAGCAAAGTAAAAACCCACCAGATTAAACAACTGAAGAGGAAATAGTCTACCTGAAAAAGAATTCAGAATAATGATAGTAAACATGATCCAAAATCTTGGAAATAGAAGGGAGAAAATAGAAGAAACATTTAACAAGGACCTAGAAGAACTAAAGAGAAAACAAACAGTGATGAACAATACAAAAAATGAAATAAAAATTTCTCTAGAAGGAATCTATAGCAGAATAACTGAGGCAGAAGAACAGATAAGTGACCTGGAAGATAAAATAGTGGAAATAACTACCACAGAGCAGAATAAAGAAAAAAAAATGAAAAGAATTGAGGACAGTCTCAGAGACCTCTGGGACAACACTAAAAGCACCAACATTCGAATTATAGGAGTCCCAGAAGAAGAAGAGAAAAAGAAAGTGACTGAGAATATATTTGAAGAGATTATAGTTGAAAACTTCCCTAATATGGGAAAGGAAATAGTCAAGTCCAGGAAACACAGAGAGTCCCATACAGGATAAATCCAAGGAGAAACACGCCAAGACACATATTAATCAAACTATCAAAAATTAAATACAAAGAAAAAATATTAAAAGCAGCAAGGGAAAAACAACAAGTAACACACAAGGGAATCCCCGTAAGGTTAACAGCTGATCTTTCAGCAGAAACTCTGCAAGGCAGAAGGGAGTGGCAGGACATATTTAAAGTGATGAAAGGGAAAAACCTACAACCAAGATTACTCTACCCAGCAAAGATCTCATTCAGATTCGATGGAGAAATTAAAACCTTTACAGACAAGCAAAAGCTAAGATAATTCAGCACCACCAAACCAGCTTTACAACAAATGCTAAAGGAACTTCTCTAGGCAGGAAACACAAGAGAAGGAAGAGACCTACAATAACAAACCCAAAACAATTAAGAAAATGGTAATAGGAACTTACATACTGATAATTACCTTAAATGTAAATGGATTAAATGCTCCAACCAAACGACATAGACCGGCTGAATAGATACAAAAACAAGACCTATATGCTGTCTACAAGAGACCCACTTCTGACCTAGGGACACATACAGACGGAAAGTGAAGGGATGGAAAAAGATATTCCATGCAAATGGAAATCAAAAGAAAGCTGGATTAGCAATTCTTATATCAGACAAAATAGACGTTAAAATAAAGACTATTACAAGAGACAAAGAAGGACAATACATAATGATCAAGGGATCAATCCAAGAAGAAGATATAACAATTGTAAATATTTATGCACCCAACGCAGGAACCCCTCAATACATAAGGCAAAGGCTAACAGCCATAAATGGGGAAATTGACAGTAACACAATAATAGTAGGGGACTTAAACACCTCACTTTCACCAATGGACTGATCATCCAAAATGAAAATAAATAAGGAAACAGAAGCATTAAATGATACATAAAACAAGATGGACTTACTGATATTTATAGGACATTCCATCCAAAAACAGCAGAATGCACTTTCTTCTCAAGTGCTCATGGAACATTCTCCAGGATAGATCATATCTTGGCTCACAAATAAAGCCTTGGTAAATTTAAGAAAATTGAAATAGTATCAAGTATCTTTTCTGACCACAATGCTACAAGACTAGATATCAATGACAGGAAAAAAACTGTAAAAAAAAAAAAAAAAAAAAAACTGAAAAAAAAAAGGAGGCTAATCAATAGGCTACTAAATAACCAAGAGATCACTGAAGAAATCAAACAGGAAATCAAAAGCCTAGACAAATGACAATGAAAACACGATGAACCAAAACCTATGGGATTCAGCAAAAACAGTTCTAAGAGGGAAGTTTATAGCAATACAATCCTACCTCAAGAAACAAGGAACATCTCAAATAAACAACCTAA
The DNA here is from genome assembly GCF_009873245.2 of Balaenoptera musculus. NCBI lineage: Eukaryota > Metazoa > Chordata > Mammalia > Artiodactyla > Balaenopteridae > Balaenoptera > Balaenoptera musculus. Next base: position 18,964,229 of record NC_045801.1, on the reverse strand, counting down.
CCTTACACTTAAAGCAATTAGAGAAAGGAGAACAAAAAAACCCCAAAGTTAGCAGAAGGAAAGAAATCATAAAGATCAGATGAGAAATAAATGAAAAAGAAATGAAGGAAACGAAGCAAAGATCAATAAAACTAAAAGCTGGTTCTTTGAGAAGATAAACAAAATTGATAAACCATTAGCCAGACTCATCAAGAAAAAAAAGGAGAAGACTCAAATCAACAGAATTAGATATGGAAAAGGAGAAGAAACAACTGACATTGCAGAAATACAAGGGATCATGAGAGATTACTGCAAGCAACTATATGCCAATAAAATGGACAACCTGGAACAAATGGACAAATTCTTAGAAAAGCACAACCTTCCAAGACTGAACCAGGAAGAAATAGAAAATATGAACAGACCAATCACAAGCACTGAAATTGAAACTGTGATTAAAAGTCTTCTAACAAACAAAAGCCCAGGACCAGATGGCTTCACAGGCGAATTCTATCAAACATTTACAGAAGACCTAACACTTATCCTTCTCAAATTCTTCCGAATATATAGCAGAGGGAGGAACACTCCCAAACTCATTCTACAAGGCCACCATCCCCCTGGTACCAAAACCAGACAAAGATGTTCACCAAAAAAAGAAAACTACAGGCCAATATCACTGATGAACACAGATGCAAAAATCCTCAACAAAATATTAGCAAACAGAATCCAACAGCACATTAAAAGGATCATACACCATGATCAAGTGGGGTTTATCCCAGGAATGCAAGGGTTCTTCAGTATATGCAAATCAATCAATGTGATACACCATATTAAAAAATTGAAGGATAAAAACCATATGATAATCTCAATAGATGCAGAAAAAGCTTTGGACCAAATTCAACACCCATTTATGATAAAAACTCTCCAGAAAGTAGGCATAGAGAGAACCTACCTCAACATAATAAAGGCCATATATGACAAACCCACAGCCAACATCATTCTCAATGGTGAAAAACTGAAACCATTTCCTCTAAGATTAGGAACAAGACAAGGTTGCCCACTCTCACTGCTATTATTCAACATAGTTTTGGAAGTTTTAGTCACAGCAATCAGAGAAGAAAAAGAAATAAAAGGAATCCAAATCGGAAAAGAAGAAGTAAAACTGTCATTGTTTGCAGATGACATGATACTATACATAGAGAATCCTAAAGATGCTTCCAGAAAACTACCAGAGCTAATCAATGAATTTGGTAAAGTAGCAGGATACAAAATTCATGCACAGAAATCTCTTGCATTCCTATACATTAATGATGAAAAATCTGAAAGAGAAATTAAGGAAACACTCCCATTTACCACTGCAACAAAAAGAATAAAATACCTAGGAATAAACCTACCTAAGGAGACAAAAACCTGTATGCAGAAAACTATAAGACACTGATGAAAGAAATTAAAGATGGCACAAACAGAGAGATATACCATGTTCTTGGATTGGAAGAATCAACATTGTGAAAATAACTATACTACCCACAGGTATCTACAGATTCAATGCAATCCCTATCAAACTACCAATGGCGTTTTTCACAGAACTAGAACAAAAAATTTCACAATTTGTATGGAAACACAAAAGACCCCGAATAGCCAAAGCAATCTTGAGAAAGAAAAACAGTGCTGGAGGGATCAGGCGACCTGACTTCAGACTATACTACAAAGCTACAGTAAGCAAGACAGTATTGTACTGGGTAAGAACAGAAATATAGATCAATGGAACATTGTAGAAAGCCCAGAGATAAACCCACACATATACGGTTACCTTATCTTTGATAAAGGAGGCAAGAATATACAGTGGAGAAAAGACAGCCTCTTCAGTAAGTGGTTCTCAGAAAACTGGACAACTACATGTAAAAGAATGAAGTTAGAACACTCCCTAACACCATACACAAAAATAAACTCACAGTGGATTAAAGACCTAAATATAAGGCCAAACACTATAAAACTCTTAGAGGAAAACATAGGCAGAACACTCTGTGATGTAAATCACAGCAAGATCCTTTTTGACCCACCTCCTAGAGAAATGGAAATAAAAACAAAAATAAACAAATGGGACCTAATGAAACTTAAAAGCTTTTGCACAGCAAAGGAAACCATAAACAAGACGAAAAGACAACCCTCAGAATGGGAGAAAATATTTGCAAATGAATCATCAGACAAAGGATTAATCTCCAAAATTTACAAGCAGCTCATGCAGCTCAATATCAAAAAAACACCCCAATTGAAAAATGGGCAGAAGACCTAAACAGACATTTCTCAAAGAAGATACACTGATTGCCAACAAACACATGAAAGGATCCTCAACATCACTAATCATTAGAGAAATGCAAATCAAAACCACAATGAGGTATCACCTCACACCGCTCAGAATGGTTGTCATCAAAAAATCTACAAACAATAAATGCTGGAGAAGGTGTGGAGAAAAGGGAACCCTCTTGCACTGTTGGTGGGAATGTAAATTGATACAGCCACTATGGAGAACAGTATGGAGGTTCCTTAAAAACTAAAAATAGAACTACCATATGACCCAGCAATCCCACTACTGGGCATATACCCTGAGAAAACCATAATTCAAAAAGAGTAATGTACCACAATATTCATTGCGGCACTATTTACAATAGCCAGGACATGGAAGCAACCTAAGTGTTTGTCAAGAGATGAATGGATAAAGAAGATGTGGCACATATGTACAATGGAATATTACTCAGCCATAAAAAAGAAACGAAATTGAGTTATTTGTAATGAGGTGCATGGACCTAGAGTCTGTCATACAGAGTGAAGTTAGTCAGAAAGAGAAGAACGAATACCGTATGCTAACACATATATATGGAATCTAATGAAAAAAAAAGTTCTGATGAACCTAGGGGCAGGACAGGAATAAAGACGCAGATGTAGAGAATGGGCTTGAGGACACGGGGAGTGGGAAGGGTAAGCTTGGGCAAAGTGAGAGAGTAATATTTACATATATACACTACCAAATGTTAAATAGATAGCTAGTGGGAAGCAGCTCCATAGCACAGGGAGATCAGCTCGGTGCTTTGTGACCACCTAGAGAGGTGGAATAGGGAGGGTGGGACGGAGATGCAAGAGGGAGTGGTTATTGTGATATATGTATACATATAGCTGACTTGCTTTGTTATACAGCAGAAATTAATGCAACATTGTAAAGCAATGATATTCCAATTAAGGTGTTAAAAAAATTACATTATCTAGTTATTCTACAATCTAAGATGCACCTAGGGATTCCTGGCGCTATTTCAGCAGTTCTGAAAACTCCAGAGGTACTTGAGATTACAAATTAGGAGTTCCTGATTTAAGGGGTCATCTCTCAAGATGTCACCTGCTACTTTACATTCCAAATATTCTTTTTTTTTTGTCTCAAAATGCCTTCAGTATTTTAATGTGAAACTTTTTCTGTGTCCACATTTTGATATAGTGTGCACATATGCATGAAAATGTGGGGGAGATCATTTTCGAGTATTAAATTAATCTGTCCAATTTGTAAACAAGTTGCTTTTCTACCTTCTTCTAAAATACTGTTTATTGAATTCAAATTTATTACAGTACTATCTGTTGTTTTAGATAAATCCAACATCTGACGTTACCTTTCGACAGGTTTTTTTACACTGTCTAGTGATGAATATTAAAATGGATATTTGAAAATCATTCCTGGAGGTCTAGACAAAAATGAGAATTGCCAGAAGGAAAATCTTCTACCACTCCACTGAAATTGTTCATCTGGCCAGCAATGCCCTCACCCCCCACCTTGCTAAATCCATTCACTTGTTCCCAGCCTTTATCTCACTCGACCTGTCACCAGCATTTTCTACAGTTGATCATATCTTCCTCCTGGATTCACTCTCCTCCTTGGGCCTCTGGGACACACACTGCCTCTAGTTTCTGTCTACATTACAGGCTGTTCCTTTTCAGTGCTGGCTCTTCTTTTCTCCTCCACCTTTTTATGTTGGAGGGACCAGGACTTGCTCAAGACCTCCTTGTTTTCTCTGTCTGTCCCTTCTTCCTAGTGATCTTTTCAGTATCGTAGTGTTGAACCCCATCTACATGCCAAGGACTCCTAAATTTTATACTTCCAGTCCAGATCTACTTCCCCAAATTTAGACCTACATATTTAATTGCTTACTAGATATCTCTACTTGGATGTCTCATAGGCATTTCATACTTTATCGGTTCAATACCACATCCCTGATCCTACCTCCAGAACCAGCTTCACCTATGACCTTTTTCATCTTAATGATAACTACATTTAATGAGTTTCTTAGGCAAAGAAGTTGGACTCCTCTGTTTCTCTTATGCCCCACATCAATCCACCAAGGAATCCTAATTGTCTGTTCCTTCTCACTACCTCTATTGTCATCACCCTGATACGAGGTACCATCATCTCTTCCCTACATCATTACAGCAGCCTCTTACCTGGTCTTCCCGCTGCTACCCTTGCCTTCTTGGAGTCTGTTCTCCAAGTAGCTGTCAGAATGATCTTTTTTTTTTTTTGATGTATAAATCAGATCATGTCACTCCAAAATCTGCCAGTGATTCCTCATTCCCCTTGGCATAAAAGTCAAAGCTCTTGAATGGCCAAAGAGCCCTACATTTTCTGGGTAGCTATTACCTCTTTGACTTTACTTCTTGTTTCTTTTAGTCCGTTCTCAAAATATACCAGACACACCCCACTTTAGTATCTTTGCACTGGCTGGATGTCTTCATCTCCTATGAGTTTTTCTTCAAGTGTGACCTTCTCAGTGAACCTTTGCTCAAATGCAGTCTTCTCAATGAACCTTCTAAGTGAAGCCAATGCTGATGACTTTAATTAAAATGGCAAAATAATGCATTCTAGCATTCCCAATCCCCATTATGCTGCTTTTTGTTGTTGTTTTTGATGGCACTTATTACCTTCTAATAAACTGTATAATTCACCCTGCTCAAATTCAAGTTCTCATACGAAGGTTCCTTGCCAGTTTGATTCACTGATGTATCTTAATGCATATTACCATGTCTGGTACATCGTAGGCACTCAACAAATATTGAATGAATGAATATATACATATTTAATGTATGCAAATCAAACTTTCACTTTTAAATTTATGCTAAATTCCTACCTATTCACCAATTTGTCAATTTGAGTAATAAATATTATGGGTCTCCTATATATCTAAAAGCCTATATCTGTTGCTTGAGGGAAAAATTTTAAAGTATGTAAGTGATCCACTTAACTATTAGAGAGGTAAGATGGTGTAGCAGGTTGGGTTCCCCAGGAAGCAGATCCAAAGGTGGAGATTAGTGTGTGGGAAGTCGGTGGGGCTGTGCTCTTCTGGAAGGGAACAGAAGGAAGTAGGATAGGGCAAAGGAGAGAAGTCAAGCTATGAAGCAGCTTCAGTAAAAGCCTCAGTTGACCCACACACAGGAGTTCTTAGAATGGAGTTATCTCCTTTGGAATGAGAGGCTCTGGTCCTTATATCCCCTCAAAGACTAGTCATTGAAAAGAGGCACCATAATAAAGTTGGCATGACCTTGGGAGAGGCACCCCTCATCTGCTGAGGCCATTCCTGAGGGAACTGGTGTCTGAGAGCTGTCTGCAGACATCACTCCCAGAAGCAGGATTAGTCGATTCTCAATTCTTAAAGGTGGATTTAGATGGTGCATCAGAGCACATAGCACAGACAGGAATGCAACTAACTACAACATGTGGTAGAAAGTGACAATGTCTTAAGTTTTATAAAGGGACTGTAGATAAACATTATTTATAATACTAAAACTTGAAACTACTTAAATGTTTAATAAGAAGTGACTGGTCAGATAAATTATGGAATAGCCAAACAAGAGAAGGTTGTGCAGATATTAAATATCATGCCCTTAAAAATATTTAAGGACATGTGAAATATGTAGTAAATGGTGCTAAGAAAAGAAAGGGGCAAAATTATATAAATTGGACACATACTTACAGACATTCTTTAAAGGCTGGAGGGAAATGCACGACACCAAAAGAGTGATCACTTCTGAATGGGGTAATGGTGATCTGTTATTTTCTTCTTTTCTGTTTTTTCACATCTTGTATAATGAAAGTGTATTTGCTTTTATAATTGTATAAATAACTTCTTAAAGAGGGATATAATAAAATATACTATTTTCTTTCTATTTTCAGATATTTACATCCAGAAGGATTGCCCTCTGACTATACAATCAGTTTTCTATTCCGGATTCTTCCTGATACTCCAGAGGAGCCATTTGCTCTTTGGGAGATTTTAAATAAAAATTCTGACCCATTGGTTGGAGTCATTTTAGATAGTAAGTAGATTTATTTATAAAACATTTGCACACACGTGTATGAGTAATGTATGTGGCATGTCATCTTGCTTGGTTTGTGTGTATTGTAGAGTAACTCACTTATTTTAAGCTATTTGTAAATACTAATAATGGACTATGTGATAGTTGATTCATTCATTTATCTACTCATTCTTTCAACAAATATTCATCGAGTTCCTACTATTTGCCAACGCCAGGCTCTGGGATTCAGTAGTGAGCAAGGTGGAGAAAGACAATTCCTGAGACATGCCGACTGTGGGAAGAGCATGCAACTTGATGCAGAGGAGGATGAGTGGGAGGGGTGGGATCTGAAGTCACTTTTCCTATATGGATATGATAAGTGTAAGATGCCTCTTTTGGGTTCCTGGGCCCAATTCCAACATGGGTGTTGGGCGTGGGGGGTGGAGGAGAGGCTCCCACACAACACCAAGCAATTCTTGGACACCAGCAGAGTATCTGAGAATTCAACTCCAATCTGATACTGTTTACCAGAGGTATCATCAGATTCCACAAGTTGAGGGCTTGTTCCTATAAGACTGCCCTCCTCCCCCTCCATTTCAGCCACCAGTGGCAAGCTCAGGCTGCTACCAGCTACGAGTTGGAGGTTCCGACAACCCGCTCCAGCTCAGGATGTCAACTGAAAGTCCAGATTTTTACCTGTACTTCTGACCCACAGTCTATGAATCAGAGGTTCCCACAACTTCCTCCTCGGGTTCAGTTAATTTGCTAGAGTGGCTCACAGAACTCAGAGAAGCATTTTACATACTAGATTACCAGTCTATTTTAAAAGGATATAACTCAGGAGCAAGGCATGGGGAAGAGGTGGGGAGCTTCCATGCCCTCTCCACCTGCACCACTCTCCTAGCACCTCCATATGTTTACCAAGCTGGAAATTCTCTGAACCCCATCCTTTTGGGTTTTTATGGATGCTTCATTACATAGGAATGATTGATTAACTCACTGGCCATTGGCAATTGAACTCAGTCTCCACCCCCTCTCCCCTCCCTAGAAGTTGGAGGGGGTAGGGGGACTGAAAGATCTAACCCTCTTGTCACATGACTGGTTCTCCAGGCAACCAGCCCTTATCCTTAGGTTACCTAAGGGCTTTCCAAAAGCCACTATATTAACATAACAAAAGGCACATTTTTTGTTCTTACCACAGGAAATTCCAAGGGTTTTAGGAGCTGCAAGGCAGGAACCCTAGACAAAGACCAAGTATATATGAGAAATATATTTTGGTCATCTGAATAACAAATATATATTTCTTTTAAGTCACAATGTTGCAATGCCTCTTTCATATCCTAGAAAAAAATGTCAGATTGGCAGCAGCATGTTTTGGGAAGAATTCTGGGATGGAGATATAAAATTGAAAGTTGCGTATGTGAGATCATCTAGAGAGTAAGTCCAGAAAGAAAAGAGAATAGTTGTGAATGAGAAATTCCATTGTTTGGAGATTGGAAAGTTGAGGAGGAAATAACAAAGGAAAGTTCTTAACCTTTACTCTTGGATGTCACAAATGATTATCACTTAAGAGAATTATCAAGTTTTTGGTTAATGTCCCTGAGTTTTCTAAATATATTTTTAGTTTAGGATCCCAGTCAATCTGGGAATGAAAATTTGGTGGTTATTGTTAGGTATTAACTCGAACATTTGGATAAGAAAAGTATTTTAAGCTATTTCCAACTAGTATTTGTTAAAGGACATTTCAGTACATGGAAATAAATCAACAACTAAACATTGTGAAAGCATTTTGTATTGATGTTGAAA